>NC_136109.1:26868600-27468600 GCF_965212315.1 Lampetra planeri | reverse complement strand
TGTTGAAGACTCACGATAATTAGTTGATTTAGCACTTGGCTGGCACGTAATATTGTCGCGAGAATCACTTTTTGTAAACGTGTATAAAGGAAAAAAAACAATGCTCAATGTGCATAGGTACGCATTACGGATATATTTAGAGTGTGTACGTTGTTGTTGAGAATGAGGAACGAAAGCCTTTTTGGCAAAAATAGAAACTTTTTCGCACAATAAAATATGTTACTTTTCTGTGCATGTGTGTCTATACCTTTCATAGGGGTGCAGTGGTTAGAGTACTGTATTCTGAACCCGATTACCCGAGTTCAATTGAGGCCACGGCTAATGTAAGTGGTGAGTGATATCTGAACCAGACCTGGGTGACCGAACTTCACCAATCTGAACCGTCCAGTGTCGTGAAGTGTGGTGACAGTGACATGTCTATCTGACCGTGTGGGGAGGCCTTCATCCAGCAGTGGACTGACAAAGAGAAAGAACCAAAGAGTATGTCTGTAAATTATTCTTAGAATCATCATTATTAAACTAAAAGTAAGCAATTTTTTTTATTTTATTTTACCAGGTAAGGTCCACTGAGCTATACAGCTCTTTTTCAGAAGCGACTTGGCTATCGCAAATTATAGCTCAACAAAGTGGCTTATGATGTGGAAATGTATAACAGTCAAATACTTTACACGAATGTTGATTCTGAATGTGGAGGGGAAACCGGAGGACCCGGAGAAACATCCACGCGACCACGCGGAGAACTTGCAAACTCCAAATCTCCAGCAGGCGTCAGGGTCGGGATCGAACCCACGACCTCCTTCCTACCAGGTGAGGTAGTTAACATTTAGCCACAGTAGCGCCCTCATTAACACATTCCTGCGGAGGGAGCTGGTAGGAACGTTGAGTTGCTCGGTCAATGGCCAGGGTCAACGGCGGCGTGGTGTATTCCGCAAATATGCCCGACTGTGAGGGCGGGCACAAGCCGGTGTGAGTACGTTAAACGTTGAGTTTTATAAGGGCACCACGGGGTGACCAGCCCCTCCCCACCCAGCCCCACCCCTCCCACCCCGCACCCCGCACCCAGCCCCACCTTCCCCACCCAGCCCCTCCCCACCCTCCCCACCCAGCCCCTCCCCACCCTCCCCTCCCCACTCAGCCTCACCCTCCCCACCCAGCCCCTCTCCACCCTGCCCTCTCCACCCAGCCCCTCCCTTCCCACCCAGCCCCTCCCTGTACGACGGACGGACGGACACAATAATCCCATGTGAGCTGGTGTAACCAGGAGGTTCCTACCAGTATTACGTGGAAACTTAGCTAGTTGGCAGTGGCCAGAGCACTCGACTCACAAATGGAAAGGCTGTCTTTTTCAATCCCTGTCGAGAGTCAACCAGGAGCCGATAAGCAGTTAACCACATTGAGGCCAATAATGCTTGTCTAATGTACTTCACTGAGCCCTGGCATAGCAATGTGGAGTTGCAATCACTACTTTAGAGTCACCAACAGAGATGGGCACCGCTGTCCAATGCAATCCACGCTCTCTGGGGGGAGGGGAACGTGATTTTTTTTCATTTTAAATTATTGTCGGAGAAGATCATGTACATTCTCCTATCTGATCGTGTGTTTACATGCAGGAATATAACTAAGGTATTATACAATGTTTTTTACGTTAAATTGAAACGTTGATGTAGGTTGTCGGTGATATTTCACAGAGAACATCATGCATGCCCTGTCCAGTTTGTTGCGTGCTGCGCAAAATACAACAACATGATCTATTTCTCTTGTCTGATTCAATTTCTCCTCTATTTCTCCACCATTGCGCTGTTGGTGTCACGTCCTGAGACGGAGCATCCGTTCAGAACTAGCACAGAGCAGGCAAACCCTCTCCCTCTCGTGCGGGATATCTGCAGAAGCAGATATCCCAGAACTACTGCTGAGATACCTTCAAGGGATCTCTTATCTAGAACATGTTCCCACCCATCCTGCTCAAGAGCAGTGAGAGCTGGAATTTACTCAAAGTAGGTCCAAAACCAAATTTAAGACCACAATGTTAGTTGTGCACTCACTCGTCACGAGATTTAAGAAGGTGGCTTAATCATTGGGCTGCTGCCTGAGCTCACACCCAGGTTTCTCGGCAATGCCAGGTAGTGCTCTGACTTCATGAGCCACCCACCTCCCCACTGTTCCTGTGGACTGTCATCCTAATGGAGAGAGAAAGATAGAGCTACTGCAAAATGCATTCAATAACTTCGCAACAAAGCACTCGACGGGAACACTTCTGACGTTATTCCGTGCGTACTCATCAATGATGCACAACTATAATGCCTCTCTGCTTGTGGAAAGTGCACTTAGTGAAAAATATGATTTTGTTCACACTCATACATGCCCTCATGTTTTTTTTTTATAATGGATGCACTGGCAGTGAGTGCAAGTGAAAATTATTACCTCCATTTGCGGTAGCATGGCCTCCAGTGGATTAAGAAAAAATGAAAAATGTATACCATGCGGTCACTAAAATTATATGCATTTGTTCATGAAAGTATCTATTGCCATTAGTTTTACCAGGCGTAAGCTCGATATAAAAGTTAATATTGTGTATGCTTCAAAATGGTTCATCTTGTTTTCCTGCTACACTTGCTCAATGTCACCCCATGCTTTCACAAACCAGTTGTCACTGTCCAAAAACACCCACGTAGGTTTTTTGTTTTCGTCATCTGATGCAGGTGGGTATATATCACGATCGTCATTAATCATGGTCAATCGACTGCCAGACGAAGGCCTCCCTACACCTTGTCAGTCATACGGGGGTTGTTTGTCCATACTTCACCGTGCTGGTCAATGTAGGCTGGTGAAAGGTGTAGTCGGGTCGATGGGCGGCGAGTGTCCTGGGACCGGTTCAGATATCTCTCGCCACTCGTATTAGCCATGGCCCATAATCTGACCCAGGTCGCCGGGTTTGTCGTGTGGTGCTGCTACCCACTGTGCAGGCTGCTGTGCCATGTATGTACGTACGTATGTATGTTTAACTTATTTCGCATCGTACGTAGCCAGCCGTGCTGATGAGAGGTGTGGGGCAAGGACAACAAACGAAACACAATAAGCAGCTTGAAAGAAGTTGGTTTTCAATCTACATCATTTAAAAGTGCATCGCTCCAGTGGCTTCCTAATATCAAAAGGAAGAGCGTTCCAGACGGCCGCAGAGGCGCATCTGAAAGCGCGCGATGCGGTGACAGCCGTCTTTGTTCGATTGCCAGCCAAAAGCCGCTGCGGCGAGGATGACGACCGGAGTTTGAGTGATGATGGTGTATGCCCTTGACGCGATCAGCAAGGTGTGTGTATATATATATAACTAGGGGTTGCTCGGGGGCATCTGCGCCGCCCCTCACAACCATTTACGGCATTTCGGCCAGAAAAGTCACGAAAAAAATTGGCACACGAACGACGCATTCACGCACAAGCACCCGATGCTCCGTTTTGAAGTTTTAAAATGAAACATATTTGAATTGTATTATTTTTTGAATTAGATAATTGTATTTCTTCATCCAAAGCTTATATCATTTTACATCTGGAAGACTTCATTAAAAACGACATTTCGTGTGAATTTTCTCTCATCGTTAAGTAGATGTCCTTGCCGGGGGTTCGTTTCGACGCCGACTTTCACCTGTTTGGGATTGCGGGATCGAGATGAGGCGACACAGAGCTGCTGGCCGTGCGAGAAGACTGCCGTCTGCAGATCGATTCCAACGTAATCGAACGTCTGTCCCTGCGCCTCTGTCGTTCATGCAGGGGACCCGTAGGTTTGCAGCGCCCCCTGCATGAAAACGACGGAAAGTGCAGCGTTCATCACAGATAAAGTTGTGCGCTTATATAAGAGTATACGCAGCGCATTGTAAAAAAACTTCACAAGAAAAAAGGCAAAAGCCTACGAAATTAAATTTCGATTTAAAGCTTTCGTGACTGCAGGGATTCATCTTCTTGGTTCTTTCGGTAAAGTCACGTAGAAGGGAAGTAATTAAATAATAAAAATAAAACATAATAAAACAATTCTCACGACGTTTCGGCTACAACGCAAGCAGCCGTCTTCAGGTGAAGAATGAGACACTGCCAAGCTAGGAGCTTATATATAAGCTGAGTTGGAGGTGGAAGAAGAAGAGAGCCTTAACAAAAGAATGTGCATATCAAGAGGAATTTAGCATATTCATGGGAAATGCGTAGGAGGTGGTCGGGGGGGTTTTCAAAGTCATATTATGCCCATGCATTATGCAGGATCAGCAGTACCAAAGGGAGGGGGGGGGGGGTAGCATTAACATGATGCGAAACGAATTCTGTCTAGAACTAGCTTAGCTCTTATCTCAGAGAAAATCAGACTTACGCGCACCGAACTAGATCAGTTAGACAAGACACTCTACAAATCACACTTATCTTTGAGTGCAACAATGTCCACATCGGATTGGGAACATGTAGAAAAAATGACTGCCTCTTCAGCTGCCGCTATGTCGACTAAATGTAAGGACAACTTGATTTCCAAATTCAACCGCCTCTCAAACAAGAAACCGGACCCACACATTGAAGAGCTAGATGTTAACAAAGTCGTAATTAATCGCTGTAACAGTCCTATTTCTGAAGGTCTGAAATCTGTTTTAGCTAAAGTACTAAACTTTGCAGTCACACCTAGACACATACCAGTTAATGATATAATTGCTCGAGTAGATGTAGCTCTCAAGGGCTTGAGTCACATCGCTGCAGACGTAGCAAGATCTGAAATCTCTGCAACCCTCAAAAACGCTAAGATGCCAGCTAGCAACATCAGCAAAGATGAGCGTTTTGAATTAGCTCGATTAAAAAAGAGGGATGACATTGTCATCCTCTCAGCCGACAAAGGCAATGCCACTGTCATCATGGACAAAATAGAATACAACAACAAAATTCAAGAACTAGTCAACGATGGCAGCTATACAAAAATAAAAAGAGACCCCACGAACAGCCTCGTCACCAAAACCAACAAAATCATTTCTGCTTCAACCGCATTAATTGATCAGACCAAACAGTTCTCGTTGAAACCTTCTGCAGCCAGGCCACCAAGATTGTACGGCTTGCCAAAGATACATAAAGAAGATACACCTCTTCGTCCCATTGTCTCTACTATCAACTCCCCCACTTACAAACTGGCTCGTTTTTTGTCTGAAATCCTACGGCCTTTCACTGGAAAAACCACCTCTGCAGTACAAAACTCTACTGACCTGGTATCGACAATCAAGGGGATTTCCCTGTCCCCAGACGACCTGCTTGCCAGTTTTGATGTGGTTTCCTTGTTCACCAAGGTTCCTGTGCCTGACACCATCGCAATCATTGAAGACTTGGTTCATCAAGGACTGAATGCTGGGGTACCCCCCTGGTGAGACACTGCTTAACCAATACATACTTCACCTGGAATGGAACCTTCTACAAGCAAACTGAGGGCACCCCAATGGGCTCCCCCCTATCTCCGGTTGTAGCCAACATTTTCATGGAGAAATATGAGACTGACGCCATCCAGACTGCCACTCTACACCCGACCTTATGGAAGAGGTACGTAGATGACACTTTTGTCATCTGGCCACATGGCCGGCCTGCTCTAGACAAATTTCTCGACCACATCAATTCCATACACCCAGCCATCAGATTCACCATGGAAGTCGAAAAAGATGGCAAGCTACCCTTTTTGGATGTCCTAATTAAAAGGAGACCTGATGGTTCAATGAGCCATTCTGTCTACAGGAAAGCCACCCATACGGATGCCTACCTAAAACCGGATTCCCACCACCATCCATCCCAGAAGAACTCCCTCATCAAGACTCTATACCATAGAGCCCAATGCATCTCCGACCAGGAACACATTGCCAGTGAACTCAAACACGTACGCCAAGTTCTTAAGGCTAATGGTTACTCCGACAACACAATCCGCAAGGCCATCACTCCAACCGTCAAGAAGGATCCTGCTGAGGAGCCTTTCAAAACCATCACCTTACCCTACATTGCTGAGGTCACAAAAAAGATCTCCAAAATCCTGATTAAACACAAGATTCAGGTACGATTCAACACAGTACATAAAATCCGTGATCTGGTTCCGTCTGTAAAATACGTGGTTCCAGACATACAGTACCCTGGCGTCTACAAACTAAGTTGCCTCTGTGGTAGCAGTTACATTGGAGAAACCAAACGACATGTCTCGGACCGCATCCGTGAACATAAAGCTGACCTGAAACACGGTAGGACAAACACCTCAGCCGTGGCAGATCACTGTTACAATTCAGTGGGTTCACATGACATTGACTTCTCCAAGACAGAGGTTCTCTGCAAGCCATCTGGCTACCATGAGAGATTCGTTCATGAGGCGATCCACATATACAAACACAGAGACAATTTCAACCGAGAAGATGGATTCTGGCTCAGCAATCATTGGAAGGACGTAATAAACCACTTCGGATCTTAACTGATTGTTGTTCACGTTTATGGTGACTTTCAGACCGCAGTCCACTCACTGGCATTAACTGTGTATCTTGTGTTCTCCACAGGGAATGCATTATTTGCTCCGCTGCGGATCTCCTGCCACCGTTTTCCCATTCACATGTGTCATTGCTTCTACATACTTTTAACATGCCCTCCCTCTGTTAATGCTACCCCCCCCCTCCCTTTCGTGCTGCTGATCCTGCATAATGCATGGGCATAATATGACTTTGAAAACCCCCCCGACCACCTCCTACGCATTTCCCATGAATATGCTAAATTCCTCTTGATATGCACATTCTTTTGTTAAGGCTCTCTTCTTCTTCCACCTCCAACTCAGCTTATATATAAGCTCCTAGCTTGGCAGTGTCTCATTCTTCACCTGAAGACGGCTGCTTGCGTTGTAGCCGAAACGTCGTGAGAATTGTTTTATTATGTTTTATTTTTATTATTTTATTACTTCCCTTCTACGTGACTTTACCTACGCAATTACTTTGCTCATGTTCTCGGCACAAATGTTTTTTGACAACGATCAAAGAAAGCTTAGCAGTGCCAAAGGGAGCCCCCCCCCCCCCAGGTGGAAGGCTCCCCGTGGGTGAGCCTCAGGGCGTGATCAGAGAGGCAGCACGAGCGACCTAATTGGCAAATGACTCCTGCTTCTTACTCATCCTCATCTTCCTCTTCTCCCGCTTGCACGATTCCCCACCCCCCCCCCGCGGTTCGCAGCGCTTCAAATACAACGTCTCTGCTTGAGTTTCACTCAAAGCGGATACCCTGCATGGGAGAAGTTCATGGCCTCAGATAATATATATACACACACACACACAACATCGACACAACATCAAACAATAACACGTCATGAATGAATGCATTTTTTTTTACTCATGAATGTAAACCAACGTATGTCCACCTTTTTTCATGACGGTGCTTGGTTTTTATGGTCATCTTGGAACTCTAATTCTCCTTCTGGCATCTGGCTGGAGATGATGCGTGAAGAACTTAACTTGATTGATCGAGGTGACAGCGTTCCCATTGTGGTCCCGCCGATGCGCTGCAGATTTCCATTGAAGCATCGCTTGGGGGCCAGAGTTGACGATACGTCCCATTGTTTGGTTACCGCTTGGGGCCAGAGATAACAATTCTTCCCATTGTTTGGTTACCGCTTGGGGGCCAGAGATAACAATTCTTTCCATTGTTTGGTTACTGCTTGGAGGCCAAAGATGACGATATGTCCCATTGTTTGGTTACTGCTTGGAGGCCAGAGATGACGATACGTCCCATTGTTTGGTTACCACTTAGAGCCAGAGATGACAATACTTCCCATTGTTCGCTTGCGGGCCAAAGATGATAATACGTCCCATTGTTTGGTAACCTGACGATATAGTCCGTCCCATTGTTTTGTAATATGTAATGATAGGATTTAATTCTAGATTTGAAGCTTTCGTGACTGCAAGGAATCATATTCTTAGGTTTTTTCGGTAAAGTCACGTAGGTAAAACATCAAAATTAATGAAAATAAAATAAAAACAAAAATCAAGACGTTTCGGAGGCAACACAAGTCTCCGTCATCAGGTCGGACCGTCACAGCCGAATTAGCTGCATCAAGTGAGGCAATGATTCAAGAAGTAATCCCTTATAAGCAAGTTGAAGGGGGAGGAGAGGGGGGGGGGAGCTCATCAGAATGTGGTAGCCAATGAATGGAACGTATCGGGAGGGAGGGGGGTGGGGCTCAAAGACAGCACGGAGTGCTAAGTACAACGCATCGGGAGGGGGAGGGGGACGGGGCCAAAACAATGGACGACGGCTTGGACGCGGTTGCCGCTGCACACGCCAACACAATGGACAGAGAGGAGGGAGGGGAGGTCTGATACACATAATAGACAAAAGAACGAAAATGCCCATGTTTATACCAATGCTGGCTGAACAATGAAGAGAGCACTGCCAAAAAATAACTGGGGATGTTAACACTCGGTAAAGTAAAGTAAAATAGTGCCTGTCAGATAAGATGGTCCAAAAAAGTGTAATTAAGTCTTTTTTACGTGGTTGATAACATCTTTCCAATGATTACTAAGTTTGTACCCATCATCACGGTTGAAATTATGTCTGTGTTTGTATATTTGTATGGCTTCGTGTACAAACCTTTGATGGTAGCCGGGAGGTTTGCAGAGAACCTTGGTCTCAGAAAAGACAATTTCATGAGAGCCCACCAAGTTGTAGCAATGATCGGCAACGGCAGAAGAATCAGATCTGCCGTGTTTCAGATCTGACTTGTGCTCGCGGACACGATCAGAAACATGACGTTTCGTTTCTCCAATGTAGCAATCACCACAAATGCAACTCAATTTGTAGACTCCAGGATACTGTAAGTCAGGAACGACATCCTTCACAGATGGAATCAGATCACGGATTTTATGCACTGTACTGAATCGGACTTGGATCTTATGTTTGTTTAGAATTTTGGAGATCTTTTTGGTCACGCCTGCTATGTATGGTAACGTGATGGTTTTGGTCGGAGTTTCAAGTGGCTGTTTCTGTGTGGTGGGAGAGACAGCTTGGCAGATAGTACGGTCAGAGTATCCGTTCATCCTGAGGGCCCGATGTACATGTCTTAATTCACCGGTCAGGTGGTGTTTGTCAGAAATGCCATGGGCTCTGTGGTATAGCGTTTTGATGAGAGAATTCTTTTGAGATGGGTGGTGGTGGGAATCCGGTTTCAAGTAGGAATCTGTGTGGGTGGCTTTCCTGTAGACAGAATGTCCCAAGGATCCGTCAGGCCTCCTCTCAAACAGAATATTGAGAGGAGGCCTGACGGATCCTTGGGACATTCTGTCTACAGGAAAGCCACCCACACAGATTCCTACTTGAAACCGGATTCCCACCACCACCCATCTCAAAAGAATTCTCTCATCAAAACGCTATACCACAGAGCCCATGGCATTTCTGACAAACACCACCTGACCGGTGAATTAAGACATGTACATCGGGCCCTCAGGATGAACGGATACTCTGACCGTACTATCCGCCAAGCTGTCTCTCCCACCACACAGAAACAGCCACTTGAAACTCCGACCAAAACCATCACGTTACCATACATAGCAGGCGTGACCAAAAAGATCTCCAAAATTCTAAACAAACATAAGATCCAAGTCCGATTCAGTACAGTGCATAAAATCCGTGATCTGATTCCATCTGTGAAGGATGTCGTTCCTGACTTACAGTATCCTGGAGTCTACAAATTGAGTTGCATTTGTGGTGATTGCTACATTGGAGAAACGAAACGTCATGTTTTTGATCATGTCCGCGAGCACAAGTCAGATCTGAAACACGGCAGAACTGATTCTTCTGCCGTTGCCGATCATTGCTACAACTCCGTGGGCTCTCATGAAATTGTCTTTTCCGAGACCAAGGTTCTCTGCAAACCTCCCGGCTACCATCAAAGGTTTGTACACGAAGCCATACAAATATACAAACACAGACATCATTTCAACCGTGATGATGGGTACAAACTTAGTAATCATTGGATAGATGTAATCAACCACGCAAAAAAGACTTAATTACACTTTTTTGGACCATCTTATCTGACAGGCACTATTTTACTTTACTTTACCGAGTGTTAACATCCCCAGTTATTTTTTGGCAGTGCTCTCTTCATTGTTCAGCCAGCATTGGTATAAACATGGGCATTTTCGTTCTTTTGTCTATCATGTGTATCAGACCTCCCCTCCCCCCTCTCTGTCCATTGTGTTGGCGTGTGCAGCGGCAGCCGCGTCCAAGCCGTCGTCTATTGTTTTGGCCCCCCTCCCCCTCCCGATGCGTTGTGCTTGGCGCTCCGTGCTGTCTTTGAGCCCCGCCCCCCTCCCTCCCGATGCGTTCCATTCATTGGCTACCACATTCTGATGAGCCCCCCCCCTCTCCTCCCCCCTTCAACTTGCTTATAAGGCATTACTTCTTGAATCATTGCCTCACTTGATGCAGCTAATTCGGCTGTGACGGTCCCACCTGATGACGGAGACTTGTGTTGCCTCCGAAACGTCGTGATTTTTGTTTTTATTTTATTTTATTTTCATTAATTTTGATGTTTTACCTACGTGACTTTACCGAAAAAACCTACGAATATGATAGGATTTAAATTTTGGTACTGATCACTCGAGGTTTGCACTCAGTGAATGTGGTAACATACACCATCTTGAGTTGTGAGTCATCCACAGGATGGTCCGGATGTCTTGTGATCCTCATTTAATTCTATAAAACGTATATTTTCTGAAAGTAATGATTATTTAAAACAGATATGAATACGCAAAGGAAAAAATGTTTGGGGTCAATTCATCAGTGGTCACAAGACATCTCAACCACCTTTTACTTCTAGATTTGAAGCTTTCGTGACTGCAATGATTCATATTCTCAGGTTTTTTCGGTAAAGTCACGTAGGTAAAACATTAAAAGTAATGAAAGTAAAATAAAACAAAACAAAAATAAAAATAAAATTCACGACGTTTCGGAGGCAACACAAGTCTCCGTCATCAGGTGGGACCGTCACAGCCAGATTGATGCAGCTAATCTGGCTGTGACGGTCCCACCTGATGACGGAGACTTGTGTTGCCTCCGAAACGTCGTGAATTTTATTTTTATTTTTGTTTTGTTTTATTTTACTTTCATTACTTTTAATGTTTCACCTTTTACTTGTCTGCGTCTGAGTGGTTAGTCTCCAGCACGTGCCATAATGACTGCCAGCAACATGCCCTGCTGAAGCACACTTCTTTTCCTCCCAGCCAATATTACGTGTCTCCCTTGCACGTGCTCATTGCGTACAATCTTGGGCATGTAATGGATATGGATATATTCGTGCTTGAAATTACACTGAGAGACGGGAAGAGGAACACATAGACTAGACATCAATATATTATTTGAAAAAAAAATCATACGCAATTGATTCTTACGTGCAAGTTTCAATACAGGCACAGTACGTTATTTTGACGAGACCTCCCAT
The DNA here is from genome assembly GCF_965212315.1 of Lampetra planeri. Lineage (NCBI taxonomy): Eukaryota > Metazoa > Chordata > Hyperoartia > Petromyzontiformes > Petromyzontidae > Lampetra > Lampetra planeri. The sequence goes on along the minus strand of NC_136109.1, from coordinate 27,457,151 downwards.
TTTTCTTTGCAGAGGTATTTAACTTTGAGGTTGATAAATACGCAGCGCTGGGCCGGCTATCTTGGATTGGTTGGTCCTGGAAAGGATCTTCGGCTGACACGTTTGACCTTTCATGCTTTTCAGACGGGGGAGGGGCATATTCAGGCATTCGTTCGTTTTCTTGACGACATCAACCAGCACGCACACGGCGACCATGTGTGTCGGTTGTCACCACCTTGAGTATCGGAATATTTTTAAATCAATGATTAAATGCACCACCGTTGCACTATTAACGATGATTAATTATATTATTATTATGGCGAACCACGTGTTGAGTGAGCAACGCCGCGTCAAATACCCCCCAATAACGCTTGCGTCTCTGTGCCTCGTCTAAATTGCTACTGAAGGAATTGCCTGCTCGTTACTTCTTCCCCGGGACTTAATGACACGCATCCTGGCCACAGTCTCCACGGCCGGTGTAATTTACCGTCACGGCTTCGTTGTAATTACGCAGCCAGCCTAATGATGGACATCAATGAGGCACAATTGGCAATCAAGCAGGCTCGGCTCAAGTGCCGTGATGAGCGCGGATTGCCAACTAATTTGCATGTCATCCGTATTTAATGTTGCTCACTTTCACATTTTGTTTGGTAAATGTGTATTTGTACATAACGCGCAGGCATTCCAATATGGATATAGATTACTTGATTTGTGTATTGCTTTGTTCGACTGCACGCGTCGTCTGTGCACCGCATTCCCGCAAGTCACTGAAGCAGCAGGCTTTGTTAATTGCAAACGTACCCCACGGTTGAATTTGCTGCGTGTCCATGTTCGCCTCTGAATGTCCTTCTCAAGTTCAATTCGTGCACGTTGCAGATGTTATTAATGAACAAGCAAATTATTTAATTGCTTTTTTATTGTTACATTGGACTTCCCCACTGTTTGCATCGGCCCTTTCCTGCAACACTGCAGCATCATTTAATATATGGGGTGAATGGACATGTTTATTACTTATTATTGAAAGCTTATTGTTGTGTACGACTAAGCGTGCTCGGAGTGCAACCGATCTCGTGAGATGCTGGACGGTAAGCAGAGGTGGAATCTGGCTTAGCGCTCAGCTGAGCCAGGTGTTATAGGCGTGAGGGTGCGACATTGCTACGGTTCGTACCGCCGTGCGCTAACCACTGCGCCACAGTTTCATCCCTGTTGTTGTATCGACAGGGTAGGCCACAAGTAACCACCTGATTCGTTTTGCCGATAACTTTTTGAAAAAAATAATGAAATAAAAACTCAAATTCCAAATGATAGAAGATTATTAAATTCATGGAGATTCGATATCATTATGTATGAACCCCATGAACATGCAATTTTCTTTGTTGACGAAACCACTAAGGTGAAAAATGAGCCGCATCTGACATCATTAAATTCGTAATGAAAGCATCGTTTTGGTCTGCAGGATCAATGAAAGCAAGGCAGTACTCTCGGCGGCTTTGATGATCTCTGGGCTGCAATTCTTGCACCAGCTGAATCTTACGTGGAAAAAGATGCAGGTCCCGTACCGAGGTTTTCCACAGTGACCGTCGCGCGATCCCCAATTAAGCGGCGGAGCGTCTCCTCCTCGTCGGAGGTTCTCATTGAACACTCTCCCTGAACTTGCTGAATACAGAAGTCGGAGATTGACCGGTTCGAGGTCTGCCAACACGACGCTTTGTATCCACCGTTGTTCCCAAAATCGGGAAATGAACGCCCGAAAAGGGCGCGGAGTCGGAGCCGTTCAGAGTCGTAAAATATCTGCGATCGTCTTCCCCGTGTTGAAGTAATGGGAACGATTGCTTCTGAAATGAACGTCAACTATTCTTGCACGCTGCTGATCTGCATACCGGTTCATCATAACAGCCCAGGCTTCTATGATTTTTGCAACAATTTTTTTTTTTTACACAATACCGCTATATCAAATGGCCCACCCTGCAGTATGGCTGTGTATACAGTTATACACTACAGAGTATCAGCTCCATTGTCACTGCGGTTGATTGCGAGTAAATACTTATAGAGCTGTTTTTGATGAAAAGGAAATATCTATTGTTTTGGCTGATAGAGTTTAAAGATCAATATGTTTTTTGTTGCCAGTTGCTCACCAGGACATCGGTATATAGTTTATACGCTATTTTAGACAGTCCGAGTCACGCTGAACAATTGCCAATAATTGATCTGTAATGGATATTGAGTGTTCTTTTTTCTTCTTCTTTCAGAGAATAAATGTCCTTCATTAACAAACGTTGACAGCATCCACTCGGGTTTATACTTCTCTGTGTAAACATTGACATTGGAGGGATGGAGGTGTTAATTGGTTTCTCATATCTGTGCATTGATTAGCGTTTGCTGCATTTAGTGTTGTTGTTGTTGTTGTGATGGTATACGGCGAGAAGACCACGCCTCGTGGTGTCCTTTGGAAATGTTAACTCTGCTTGGCATTTGAAGTAAATTTTGTTGAGCCAGGTGATAACTCGAGAGACAAAGGTTAGTCTCATTTTCAGGAGTGACCTGGGGCACGAGTCCACCAGTTGAGTCCGACGACTGCTGCTGTCTGTAACGCTAATTAAGTAATTTGCGGGTTATTTTAAAAATTCGCAGTATTGTATTATTATTTGAGTACGTATTTCTATAATCTATGATGTGCGTACTTTGTTTTTTTATTGCAGAGCTTTGATTTTGAAACTTTGAAAGCGCAGCAGTGTTTATAACTGGTGTGTGGCATTTCGTTTCTCTCCGTCGTCCTCATCACGCATTGCGCATCGCCTCCTCGATGGATGAAAGTCTCACGGACACCGTCACCGCCATCATTGATTGAGTGATGATTGATGGAGTGCATTTTGCCAGGTGAGAAACCCATCTAAACTTCGAGCCTCTCTTGTAGGTGCCGACCTGACTCAACAAAACGAGTGGTTATTTTCAAAATTAGTGGCAAGGATGAAGCTTCAGCCCTGCAATTGTTTGATCACGAAACTGTTGTTGGAAGGGTATCCGCTAGAGAAAGCTCTAAGAAGCTCCCTCTAGTGGGTATTGGGCCTACTTTTCCACACCCGCCAGATATGCATACTTTACTCCATCTCACCCGACCTCCAAATCAGCTCACTATGGGTGGACAGAGGTGGGTAAGATTTAAGAATTGTTATTTTTGTTTGAGCTGCCACACCGAGAGCTAAAATTGACAAACTCCGGACTGCAAGTGCACAGTGTCCTATGCATGACAACACAGCAGAACCCAATTAAAAAATAAATCAAATGAAGTTCAAGTTAATTTTATTTAGGTATAGCCCTGTGAGCCATTCGGTTCTTGAATCGGGTGCAACCGCAACAAACAAAAAACAAAAACATGAACAAGAAAACATCTTAAAGTGACTATGTGCCTATGTGTAAACTGAAAATCCAGGAAAAAAACAGCAAAAATTTCAGAAAAAAGCACCTTACACCAACGCTGTGTGCAAAAATCTCAGTGGAATGCAAGTCAAACAACAACAACCACAAGACAACTTAGATTAAGGTCATCAGTCTAACTCCGTACTACAACAAACAAACATGGCCAAACCAAAAAAGTTTTCGAAATCACCAAAATAAAGCCATAAAAGCAATGTAACAGTGATCATAGGAACTGTGACCGAATTTTCACAATAAACGACATAAACAACATGTACCATCAAACCCTGCAGCCATAGCTGGCTGCATGAGTCACTCCACAACATCAGGAGCATCAGTCGGAGTATCCAATTTTTCAATGCACCTTTAAGATCAGCACACTAAATCAAAACACAGATAAAACAACAATGCAGCACATGCTACATTATTAATGTCACTTTTTAACGCCCAAAAACATGCCCATCTGCTGGATGTGTGAGTGCAAGGTCAGCTCAGTGTGGCGCGTGCGACGCTTCGCTCAAGAAAGCGATCTCGTGCGAAGCGATTCAAACTCGCACCGACGATGACGAGACGCCGAGCGTTTCGCAGAGCCAAAAAAAAATCGCCACCCAACTATCAAGTTTCAAGTTTCAATTATTAGGTATAGCCCTGCGAGCCATGCGGCTCTTAAGTCGGGTGCAACCGCAACAAACAAAATATGAACACAGAACATCTTAAAGCGACGACGCGTAACAGAAACATCCTGGGATAAACCAGCAAATATAAAAACACATCGTATTAAAACGCTGTGTACACACACAACTATCACCGCCCCCACGTACTCGCGCGCGCGTTCGTGCGATGATGCTGTTGCTGCGGTTTCGTCTCTTCTGCCTGCCATACAAATGTCACGAGCAGATGACAGAGTCCCCGACCCCTGGAGCCGCGGGCTCTTAGTGACTTGGGGGAAGGGAGGAGGAGGGACACACACACACATCCCTGGCACGAAGCCACTCGATCCGATGGCCAGGAACGGTCATGGATCGTCGTTGAGTCGTGTGCTGCGCTTGTCAATGCCATAATGAGGCTGCAGAGCCGAGTGCTCATGCCCGTGTGATGTTGTCGTTATTTATTTATATGTCACACTTGTTCTGGCGTATTTGTTTATATATTTGTGTGTGTGTCTGTGTGTAATGTTTGTTTGTATTCGTTAGATGTTGCTCAAGTGTTTTTGACGTGATAGTGTTTACCGATTGTCACCACCACCACGTGTGCTGACAGTCGGTGAGCGCCTCTCGCTCTCCATGCCCCCCAGCTACGAACAGGCCGTGCTCACCCCGTCTTGTATAGATTTTGAATCTTATTTCGCACCGTACGTAGCCAACCGTGCTAATCGGAGGTGCCGGGGAAGGACAAGAAACTAAACACAAAACGCATTTCTCAAGAAATCGGTTTTCAATCTAGATTCAAAAGTGATCCAGTGGCTTTATCATTTCGGAGGGAAGAGCGTTCCAGACGGCCGCAGAAGCAAGCGCACCGTTGTTCGATGGTTAGCCGAAAGCCGCTGCTGCGAGGATGCCCGGAGTTCGCATGATGATTTATTGTATTTCATTTGCGGCAAGCACTTAATGTGTAATGGGTGCGACCTCATGACGCAGTGTTCGCTCAGCAAACTGAAGGCAATGCAGGTCGGTGAGAGCCGGACGGGCACGGTCGGATCTTGCAGTAACCCGTCGCGACACGCGCGCCCGCCACCATAACCACACCGCCACTTTTAATAACCCCACTCTTTGTTGTTCCAATCACTGTCACGTTGTGTACATTTTTTATAATCGCCGTAACGGCGCCGTGGAATAAGGCGCTATATGTAAATCTGGTTGACATCCGATTCATCTCAATGTTCATCGGTTATGTATGTCCAGCGACCGACGGGGACTAAATAAAAATCGGCCCAGGCACGGCCCAAATTGCCGTGACGATCGCATTGGGCCCACTTTGAGCTGGGTCCAAAAAACAAACGGGGCCGGTGAGGAGAAGACTCTTTGGGAGGGGGGGGGCTGCCGAATGCGGTGGGAGACTTAATGATAAACTGAGAGCGTAAATAAGCAATGAAGCGTACACATTAGAGGTAATAAACGAATTTATAACATATGATGACATTTGCAATATTCTCCCACAGACCGGCCCACCGGCCCTCGGAATGGAGAGGCCCAACAGGCATTTGCCTCCTGTGTGCGTTTGTGTGTGTGGTGAACTTCTTCCGCATCGTACTGAGCCAACCGTTGCCAATCGGAAGTTATAACTGGGGCATCATTTCAGTCGGGTCCGGGTTTGGGGGGTTGGTTGAGGGCTGGTCGGGTGGGGAGGCAGAGAAATATGCAATAAGACAATTAAGCCCTGGTCGTAACTTTCGGGTCGTTGTTCGGCACGATGTCCGACGTTTCGCTCCACGTCCTGAGAGCTTCTCCAGCTCACTTCCTGCAGAAGCTACTGACACGAGCCGAAAACGCACCAGGGAGCTACGTATGGGCACAGTGGTGAAGCATCCAAAAGTTGTAACATTTTTGCTTGTCGGAAGTTACTTGTTCATTCTGTCATGATCTTTGATGTAAAAATGTAATATGCTTCAATCGCATGTTATTTAAATCAATGTTGGATATTAAATTTGAAATTCTCTAGGTCCAACCTTTTATCCGGTTCCATGTGTTCTGCGTTTTCCCAGAAGTTGTACTGATGGTGGGGGGTGGTGCGGGGGGGGAGACATTAAGTTAACTTTTCTTTTTATGAGAATATGACCCTTTGAGATGTTTTTCTATGGAAAGAGAGACATGTGTGAATGTATGCACATGAAAGTGGGATGTTCAAATATTCATGTAACAAAATTAACATTCCAGTAATATTCACATTTAATATTTCCGCTATAATACCCAAATGTTCAAATATTAATCAAGTGCATTACATGTCGTTACAATTATACTGTAATGCTACTGCAGTATACACCCAGGTAACCATAAAGAGGGTGATGTGTGGGATACTTGACCACTAGTTTTTTGGGGGGATTTTTTTTATTGCTTTTGAGAAGCAATCAGAATTCCCGTAGGAAACACATTCAGATAAGAAGAGAAGTCCAAACCGATAAGTCACAGACCTACTTCCTGTACTGCGCCTAATCGGCACCAGATTGCCCGTAATCATCAGCCATGATCTGTCCACTGCCGAATGAATTCCGAGGCCGTCCTCCACGGTCTTGCGCGATGCCACGGCCCGTCTCGCTCATGACCCACGAGCTCATCGCCCCGTCATCACGGAGGTGATATTCTCTTCGACTTGTTTTCCTCCTTTGGCTGACAGTCTGGCACTAATCTCAATGGTGAATCCTGCCTCGTGGTTTTTTTCTCGCCTAAGCCCACTTACTTTTGACAGTCGAGATGTCTCCGATTTGCATTCGGTCTCTGATCCGTGTGTTCTTTCTTTCTGACATTGTATTTCCCAACGTGCATCTCCCCAGGCATATCTGTGCACCAGAGGATGAATCTATGTATTTATTCCACAGATGACACTTTGGTATCTGCATTATACATCATGTATGCTTTCACGGATGCGCCGCACGTGGCACGGGTTGTGCCACGTGTTGTTTGACAGGATGTTTGACACTTAAATATATGTGCTGCATGCTTCTTCAGAAACCAATGATGTACGTGTGTTGAACTTCTTTCGCACCGTACGTAGCCAACCGTGCTAATCAGAGGTGCGGGAGAAGGACAACAAACTAAACACAACAATCAGTTCTAAAGAAACGAGTTTTTCATTGAGATTTAAAACTGCATAGCTCCAGTGGTTTCTAATATCGGAAGGAAGAGTGTTCCAGACGGCCGCAAAAGCGCATCTGAAAGCGCGCGATGTTTGATGGTTATCTAAAAGCCACTGCTGTGAGGATGACCGGATGATGGGGGAGGGAGGGAGGGGGGCAACGTGGAGTGAGAAGTCACACAATCATGCCGAACATGACGCCCCGTCGGAGAGCTGCATTATCCCATCTGCAGTACCCTCCAACCTCACTCGACGGCCTCATCTCTGCAATTACGGTGACGCGCCGCGTGTCACGTGCAGTGTTTCACGGTAGACGCTGCGACCTTCTCGTAATATGTGGGGGTGGGGGAACACCGCGCGCGTGAACTCTATTTAAAATAACAAATGCTCTTCAAACAGAACGTGTGCCAAAGGAGGCCGGGAGCTAACAGAAACGCAGGCATCCTTCTCCAAACAAGCTTGGTTTAAATGTGACTCGTGCATGTGCGGGTTTACGTGGGGAGATGAGCTAAATCCCTTCTCTGCATATATTCTGTCTCGTTGACACCAGTGAGCGCCTGCACATTATCTCTGTATTATTTAACCACCAACTGGCAGCAAAATGGGTGGGGTGGGAGGGGGGTGAGGGGGCTTGGGATTGAGTACACTGCGTTAGCAATCCCGTGAACCAAGTTTAGTTCCCGGTCACGGCTAACATCGGTAACGAGTTTTGTTTGTGTCAGCCTGGTTGACTCACCCCTTAACCAATCTGCACCGACCAACGTGGTGAAGTATGGCAGTGGATTGATAAAAGGGCTGCACGTGTATTATTATTTAATAACAACATTCATAATAAAGGTTTTTGGGTTAGATCGCGTAAGTATAAATGTGTCGTAACCCTCCACCACCCGACACAGCCAGTAAGGTTTGTCACGTAAACAACGCGCCAATTAGTTCCTACATCAACCCACTGGTGTGTTGGAGATTAAATCCACAGTATTTACAAATTGAAAACGACGTTTCGCCGGTAATTACATCCAGCATCGTCGGGCGATTTGGTAGAATAATTTATGAATAATATTGGTCGCGAAAGCCTACGTGTTAAAATAATAGCAACATGCGTTATGTTACGCCGTGTCGCGTTTTGCACTCTGGGCGTTGCCTCTGTCCATATGGTGTTGAATGGATAAAAAAAAGATATAGGCGCAGCCATGAATTACCTGCCCATGCCGCTGCTGTCGAAAGGGCCCTTCAATGGTATTTGGCCAACTCTTACACGCTGGCCAGACATCTCGGAATAGGTGGGAACACCCTCGCTTTACCCAGCCACAGGTAATCTATACAGCTGGGTGGACAGAGGCAGTGGGGGAGGGGGGTTACGAAATTCGCAGCATTATTTCAACTACCGCCACCACGGGAGAACAGATAGGTGACCTTTGAATTGCAGGTTCAATTTGCTTTACCATTCCACCACGGCAGCATCCCACTGAATGGGAGCAACAGCATTCATCGAGTTCACGCCTTTTACAGATTGGTCCTTGTGCGGTAAAGCCCCTGAATGTGTCCCCCACTTCCTTTGTTGAATGTTCTGGCCCAGTGTGACGCAATGGACCCAACAAATGTCCCCCCCCCACATTTTTTAATTCTACTGAGCACCACACTTTCTGCAGTTCTCACCTGCTATCGCCCCCGGAGTCTGCCGATATCCCAGACGAGAGATTAACGACGCGGCGTTGACTGTTGCACCGGCCACACGCATTCTATTCGCCGTGGATGTCACCGCCTGGGTTGGTTATGTGGCCAGAATGTTCACACAGTGGCCCTTTGTATTATCGACGCGAAAAGAAGTCTCGTGGGATCTTTAAAGTCTCGCGGCAGCTCTGCAATCGGATCGTGAAGGTTCATTAAAATTGTCCTTTATGATTTCTTGTATGATTGCCATTTACTGCATTGGGAAAGAAATGCAATTTGAAGCAATTTCTGTTCTTTCATGTTGGGGAACCAAGCCGTGGATGGGTTAGGCACAGAGGAAATCAATACGATGTGTCACTTCTTTTCGGAACGGTGGCTTGTTTAGCCAATCGCTTTTTTTTTTACATAAACTATGGGACGGCGAGGGGGAATCTTTTTATCTCCAGATTCCTCGAAACTATATAACACGTATATAGCTCCTACCGCTACATGTACCTGTTCGTGTTGACGGTAACTTACGTTTGAAACTAAAATGTTTTTTTTCCTCCTCCTCCGCTTTTCCAATTTCCATGCCGGCCGTGACCGAGATTGCAACATAAATCTTTGATTGCCACTGCTGCCAAGTGTGTGGATAATGGCCACCTAATAGGGCCGGAAATTGTTCAACCCGCACAACCATGTCCCGTCAAAAGCCGTCCCGTGGAATATGAAAGGCGCTGTCAGTGACTGATTGCACGTGCGCGTGTGAAATGTGGCACGTCAGCATGCGAGCCAAAGAGCTCACGGCGAAGGCGCCGTTCTCAAACCTCAGCTCCATTGATGTAATGATACTATCAATGCAGAATCCTTTTGCATTCGTGCCATTGTCGTAACAAAAGGCTGTCTCTCACGAAGGGGCTACATTTCACGGAGTAAGTATAGTTTTGCTAGTAGGAGGCGATTTTGCTGTGTGGGTTTAGCAGAGGTGTGGACTCGAGTCATGTGACTTGGACTCGAGTCAGACTCGAGTCATGAATTTGATGACTTGCGACTCGACTTGGACTTGCATAACAATGACTTTGTCCCACCTCTGGGGTTTAGCCAATTGGGTTATTCGCGAGTACTTTTCAAACTTGGACGGCGAAGCCTGCACACGTGGCCTACTCTTCTCCCGATATCATCACGGGATCTGTGACGTCCACTGTGAAGCAGACGTCGCGTACACATCATGGGTCAGTGCCACCCACGCCGGCCCCGGCAGTATTAACCAGGGCGCCCCCTAGCCCTCGTAACGCAAACATTTTGCTACCGCTCGGCCAATGTCACCACCCATTAGGAGAGAACACGGCCAAACGGAGAGCGAGAGAGAGACAGGAGAGAGAGAGAGAGGAGAGAGAGAGAGTCTCGCGTGCAAGAACGGTGGGGGTTTTCGTTTTCTCCGCATGGTTGAGCGCACGGCATTGCGACGTTTGGTGCGCCGCTTGTAATGGACGGAGCTAGAGGCCCGTCCGCCGGAGCAGATGTGCCGCGCGTGTGGAGTACGCAAGCGATCTGTTACACCCCACCCCTCCTCCCCACCATTTTAATCCGGTCTCTTCTGCAGGAAGAATCAATATTTAATACCAGAGCGAGCAGGCTGTCCGCTGATTAGAGTTTAGCAATCAAGCTGCCGATCTTTTTGTGTGTGTGTGTAAGCTCATCGAAGAAAGTGGAAATGATCCACGAATTGGCAGCAATTTGCCAGCTGCCTGTTTCAGCGTTCGAGTGCCCACGTGCCCGCGATCAATGTATGTCGCAGAGTTTTGCACCCCCCCCCCCGCCTCCTCCCCCCTTAACAAAAGATGGACACGGCTTTTTCCAGGAAAAAGCACTTTATTTCGGTTCCGCATGAACGCAGCACCTCGTGTACTTCTTTCATGTTAATGTCGCTTCGATGCTCATTTAATGCGCTCACACATTGCCAGTGTCGTCCGATTATACCCACACGTGTAGGGGAGATGAAGGTACAACCTGCCACGACTGTAGCTGTCCAGAGCTCTCTGCGTGCTTACGTCCGTATCGGCGAAAATGTCATTAATTCCCCGTTTCCAATTTTCGCTACGATACTCGGCTGTATATTACGCAACACGGTGCCATTGTAGAACATAAATGGGTACGTACTCCTGGAGTGATTTGAATGAAATTGCAGACAAGTTTACACGTACAGCATAAATCCATAGTATACAACCCTACTGTGCCTATGACCGACTGTGTTCAATCTCATCAGATCCTGGAAGTAGTTCTCTGATATCTCCTTCTGTAGGCCATTCTCCAAAATGGTGCGTGATAGACTTGAGAGTTCTGATTGGATGATTTTCATGACACATTTTCTCTAACCTACAGCACCATTGAAATATAATTGAGGAAAAAGAAAAAAAAATGGTTATCTTTGTGTTCTATAAAAGTGATCGTTAGAAACCTGATTTTGGGTCAGCTAATCTCTGAAATAGACTCGCAAATATTTGTTTAGTTTTTTATATGTGTAATGCGGGCGTAAACGGCTTCGCGGATATGACGTCATGGGGGGGGAGGAGTTAGGTCACGTGTGAGAGAGGGGTGAGGTCTTAAGGGAGAGATACCGGAAGAGACGGGAGAGTGTGGGAGATAGAGTTAGAGTGAGGCCACGCAGGGCGGAGGTCGAGGAGTGGCGAGATCGCCACACACACACGGAGAGTAAGACTTGGCACCGTCGGCCAGCGGTGACCAAGCGCGGAGGAACGACGGGCAGCGGTGGAGCTGCAGTGAGGGCAGCCGGAGGACTGCACAGGGGATCTGCAGCGGAGCTGCAGAGGTGTGGAGGCTACGGGAGCGAGGGCAGCTATGGAGCTGCCAAGGGGAGAGCTCTGAGCGAGGGCCGTGTGGGAAAAGTGTAAGAACCCGAATAAAGGACAACGGAGACAGACCCAGGATCGAGTCCTTTATTACAAATGCAATAAACATCTGGTTAGCACACCACCATGTGCAATCCACGGGAACTAGGGAACGGCTCCCATGGGAGAATGTTTTGTCCATTCGAAAAATTACACATTTCAAAAGCGCTCAAATTAATGGCAGCGAGACGTTAAATGCATCTGTCGCGTGACCTCTTGTGTCAGCGAGAATGATCCCTGCCTATAATCATACGCATCAGAGCTTCATTCTTTTTTTAACAAGCGCTAATAACAGATATCTCGTGCGTATGCAAATAATTTTGCAAGTGACATTGTGTATAGCCTTGCAGAAAAGAGGGCTGTGTTTTTTTTTCAGCTGCCCTAACAGATCCAACGCATTGGTCATATGAAGCAAATGCCTGCCAATTGTGCGGAGAGGGTTTATCTGGTGTGCATCTGCGTGTGGGGTTTTTTTTTGTTGTTGCAAGATATACGCGGCATTGGTAAACAGCGTGTAAAGTGGGTGGTTCACTGAATATTTTGTGGCATGTTTCAGAAACGGTATGCAATTGCATCTGAACTGTGTGACAGTCAAATTATTTTGGTTGGGTAGCATTTTTGCACTTTCACCAAAGCATGTGGGTGAGACGATTGTAAAATGTTTTAATCGCGCATGGAAATTGTAGACGATCAAATATTGAGCAATGCATCCATTGCAGATATGGGAGTAATTACATCAGCTAACGTGCAAGTGATGGATGGATAGCAGGGCTACGAGAGATCGCACCAGCTTGGAAAGGCCATCATTCAGCAGTGGAATAATCATGGACGACGATGAAAATATGGAAGGAGGCAACAATGTGTCTCAACAAGGTTGCTCTTGATTTGCGATCGACACTTCAAATATTCCCTTTTGCTATTCGAAGCCTGCAGTTGTTGCCTGAAGTTACGTGTAAACACGCTGTGCACTGCAGCTGTGGACATAATGATCAGGTTGAACAGCCTTCAAAAGAAAATATCCATATATATAAGAAAAAGCGAACCTTTTTTATACGGTAACATTCATGAGATTCCAAGGATACGCAGGAAATGCCTGAGGCTCGGGCAGCCAAACCAAAGCAGGGATCCTCACAAAAAAAAGCCATGGGGGCATAGGATACAATGTATGAGATGCAATATCCCATTGTACCTGCTCTGCACGCGGAATCAAGGCTGAGCGTTCTTCATTGATCGTGGTCAAATCCAGAGAAGGATGGGGATTTGCCCGTGGTGCGGGCGCCAAACAAGAGCATCTGTGTGCACTGGGAAATGTTTTGTACGAAAACCTTGTCGCGCGCAACCAACATTTCTCATTATATGGCGCACGCGGCCGTTTACCCTCTACTTACAAAAGATGTTCTGCTCCATTCACGTTGATAATACATGTACGCTTGTTAAGTGCCGCCATTGATCTGCCATTTACAGTGGCGTGGCTGTTGCCGGATGCACCAAAAGGAGGCACGAGGCTGAGCCGTGGGCTCCGTTCACCGCCGGTGGCTTTATAATATCTCCCCGCGCACCCCCACCCCTCACCACCTCTTCAGCCAGCGCAAAGCTCTCATGGGACTGCGCGTAACAGTCACGGGCCCAAGCACCGGCAACGGTTCCATGGAGAGGAATCGGATGCGCAGCGAGGGAGGCCATTTATAACGGCGGTCGCGTAACGTGCGCAGAAATTCAATGCCGGGAGTGTAATTGGGGCCTGGAGTTTGGATGGTAATCAGATAAAGTGGTTCTGTGCCGTGGAGGGTGGAGGTCCTCGGACTAAGTGATGGTGCAGAAGACTGTGGCGGCCAGGCCTCTGTGATGGATCATATTTTAAGAGCTGGATTTTCTCCGGCGCTGGCTGTTCTAACTATGTCACTGCCGAGCAGTGTACATCTGCGCTGTTGGGAGGAACTGTGTTGCTGAATAGGAAACATTCTACTTGGACTAAAAGCACTTATTTTTTTATGCCAATGACATAACCGCGGGAACGTGCGTATGTTGAACTTCTTTCCCACCGTACATAGCCAACAGTGCGAATCGGCGGTGCGGGGAAAGGACACAATAAACACACAACAGTTCAAGGAGACTAGTTTTCAATCTATATTTTAAAAGTGTACAACTCCAATGGCTTCCTAATATCGGAAGAGCGTTCCAAACGGCTGCAGAAGTGCATCGGAAAGTGTGCGATGAAGTGACTATTTTTGCTGAATGGCTAGCCAAAAGCTGCTGCGACGATGACCGGTGTTTGCGTGATGGTTTATGCTCCGTTGACGAGATAAGCCAGGTATTTGTGGTTCATTTTTGGGAAGGGGAGTGGAGTCAAGGGTTTACTGTGCGGATAAAAAAAGGCGTGGAAATTGACAGGGATACTGGGATGGATATCGCCAAGACGGACAGAGGGGTAAATGGCTCAAGATGAGCAGCAGGAAGAAAGGAGTGCCGCTTGCAGGAAGGTGAGGAGGTGGAGAAGGAATGCCTGGGCAAAGATGTTGAGAATGAGAGGATAATAATGATGAGAGGGGAGGGAAGAGAGGGAGAATGAGCCAGCAGAAGTGAGTTTCTGTTTTCATAGGGTGCGGGAGCAGGGAGAGGATTCGGAGTCGGAAGTGACCACACTGAAGCCTCGTGATTTTTGAGAGGCATTAGTAGATTTAGACACATAGATGTACAACTTTGTAGAATGCACACACGTATAAAGTACAGCACTTTGGTCGATGCACTGCTGGATAAGGGCTTCTGCCACATCATTTTTCGTGGAGTTCATTGAACAGGCATAATTAGGCTAGTCAGCGGGGGGGTGAATGAAGATGGGAGAGTACAGAAGAAGTATTACACAATGGCTTTTGCTGCAGTACTATGCAATACACGACATAGCCTGCAGCCGAAAACACCCATTTATGGATGCTTTGTTGTCTATCCAAGTGTAGAGGATGTCCGAGCGATCCTCACACACTCGCACCACACACAAACAATCTCCGCACTCAACATCGCACACACCAATCACACGCACGGGAATCCACTAGACGGGGGGTCAAGGGTCAAAGGGCACTGACGTCACACGCACGCGGCGCGCTCGACAGAGATGTGGATTCGGAAGGGGGGCGGAGACATAGTTTAAATGGCGTCGTGAAACGCGTGTTCGGGGTTGGTTTGCTGAACGAGTGTGGCTGTGCTTGGAAGAACAAATAAGTGCTTAACCAGTCTCAGACTCCTCTTCACGAGCACTATCCAGCCGCAATGCTGCTTAGCTGATGAGTTATGCTGAGATGGGGAACACTCCAGGTGCTTTGGTCATGGAGCAACGCTGGAGGTTACTGCAGATTTCCTTAATAGCACAATATCGACATTTTATACTGAAAATCGAAATTTATTTAAATTTCCATTGTTACTTCAACGTTTTGAAACGAATGTTTGAGTCAAGAGTCAAACCATTGCGCATGCATTGTTCCCCATGAACTCATTCACTGACTTCTGGTGACGTCATGGCCGAGTGAGCAGTGCTGAACGGACGTCACCAACAGCAGTCCACAATTTTGTTTTCAGGCGTTAATTTCGCCAATGATTTCCGGTTGCTGGGCTGATTTAAACTTCTCATCTAAGGCTGCAAGGTCCCGCGCCAGTTCCAGTTGGCTCTTATTAATGTTTTTAATTCGGCGTGCACCTTTCTCCATCAACGAACCCCTAACAAATTACTTGAGAGTCCCAGAGTATCTAGGAAGGAGGGGGGGGGGTCAAAGGCCGAGTTAATCTGGATCAACTCGCCTATTTCCTTCCTCAGCTCCCCCCCGGCATGGGCTCTTCGTTCAGAAGCCACCTGTCCAGGGATCAGAAATTATCCGCCGCTTAAAATTGCCGACAACTTAAATTTGTCGTTATGTTAAAAGGAGCGGGAAGTCATTCCGTCCCCGCCGCTCTAGGACAGCGTGACGGAGCTATGGTGCGAGTCGGAGCGAGCCGTGCTTCGTGGCCGCTCGCGTTTTTCGTTATTATTGAAAGGAGTTTTCGCGTTTTAAAGACCACCGTGGGTGCGATCATTTTTTTACTACGCTCATTAGTAAGCTGTCAAATTAGGGAATGGACTACAATTTTGGATCTAAAACGAGTTGAATCGATGCCGGTGAGTGGTAAAAAAAAACTCTGCACGTTTAGGATTCTAGCATTCGTATTGAGGAAAGGGGGTGACTGTGGAGGTGCTGCCCACAACCCGCTCCGGGAGTCCGTAGTCACCCTTCGGATGACATTCCCCGTCGCTTCGTATCCAGTTTGGTGTATGCCTCCTCGAGCTCCCGTAGCCTGGCTTCACGAGTCTATAGCAGTTGGCCTTCAATGGCAGCTTGGAGGATCATCGTGGCCACCTCTCCGCTTCTCATTGAGGACCCGAGCTAGGGCGGTGTTTTCTTCCCCAACTGCCACATTACCTTTTGCAAGACGGCCTAAAGCAGCTCCCGTGTTCCCTCCAGCACACGACTCCGGCCTCACCTTGACCGGGAGAAGCCAGAAGGGACGACGCCTTCGACTTTGTTTTACCCGGGGCTCTGCTTGACATTAAGCACGATGCTAGGATGGCTTCAGAGGAGGGGCAGATTTAGGTTGCGTAGGATAAGCCCCTCAGTGTTGGATAAGTTGTCTGACAATAAAAAGTATTCTTCCAAATCCTCCACTCTCCAGAGCCCTGGGGCTCAAAAACGACGGAGCGCCTGTGAAACAAACAAACAAAGCTAAACTGACAGGGAAACGGAGTTTATAGTCTCAGATGGGGTTTGGAGAGGTCCGTTCAGCGATGCTCACTCGGCCAATGTAAGTCCACCCAGTAGAATTGAATCCCAATTGTGTTCTTTTTTTGTAAACCATCAGGACAGCGAGCGCACAGAGATTTACTGCCGGTTTTCGGCAGAGAATGCGACGTGGACATTAAGTAAATTACACAGGGTGGGGGGGGGGGGGTGTGGGGGGCCTGGACAAACCAAATTACCCGCAACGCACCCGATCTCGTCACAGAGCTCGCAAGCCAAGCGGGGGGGGGGGGGGGGGGGGTTGAGGCTGGTGCCCGCAGTTCACTGTGGAGCTACGTTGTCAGCAGAGGGCAGTGCTCAGGAAAATCAATCGTTGTACTGCACTCGTATGTCCCGGCGTATCTGCGCCCCCCCACCTTCGACTTCCCCAACCACGCTTCACCACACTGACCGGCTCGCATTAGCCTACCTCTTACCAAGCATGTCACCCTAATCTTTCACGTTCTCTTTAGAAGCAGTGGTTTGGTCATTCCCTTCGAAATAACCCGGCCACTGCACCCGGTATCGAACCGTGAACCTGGTGGAAACTCAATTCAACACGTAATGAATTGGCCACGTTTTGTTTACGTGACAACCCTTACTAGTTGGCTGTGTCGGGTGGTGGCGGGTTTTACCGACACATTTATATATTTACGCGATCTAACCAAACAAAAAACCTCTATTACTAGTGAAAACTGGTTCACAGCAGCTCGATTTACAAGGTAGCTCTGCTACACTCACCCTGCCCTCCACACACCATCGCCCATCACACCAACACCCTGCAGAGCATCCACCGTCAGCCACCACACACTCCGCGCCCACTCACTCATCATCGCGCACAACATTCAGACCCTCACCCACCACCCGGCCTTTCTTCAATCACCCACGACTCGCTCGCCCATCACCCCCATCACACCATCAACCCCACGCACATACAAACATGACCGGACACAGCATCAAGCAACACCCTAACGCGTCGGCACAGCCTCACCAATAGTAAAGTGATTAAACGAACCTTCCATCTCCGCTATTGCTAACGATCCGCTTCTAGGGGAAATAGTACAATAGCACAATCATCGTTAAAAAGGGGCTTAGGGCCTTTCCGTTAATCCCCGGTTTGATTGAAAAGCTCCACCACACAGGAGCAACCAATCACTACGATGTCGCGTTATCTGTGAACCCTGCTGTTATTGTTAGCGTGAATTTAAGATATTGTATTTTTTTCTTCATCCAGAAGTATTTCAAGGACGGCCTTAGATTGGGATGTTTGCTCCATTCCTTTGCAAGCAATGAGTGTTGGTTTGTTTATGACAGGGAGGGGGCCCCTTTCATCCTTTGCACCATGGCCCCATGGCCAGCCACGCTAAGCCACTACTTAAGGGGTAAAATGAAATTGCTCGGCAAATGGTGGCAATTTCAATCGGGGTTGTTCGTGTCGTCATCTTATCGAATGACACGGGGTCGTAGGTCGGGCAGCAGTTGTCACTGTGCCAGTCTCACACTCTGTTTATTAATGGGGTTGAACGATTTCGGGCCGTTCCCATACCTGAACGACGCAACACATTGGGAGCCTTCATCCACGTGTTCATTATGAGCCAGGCAGCAAAAAAAATCCACGTGCATTGTGAACAAATCACAACTGTGCACCCAACGTCACTAAACAACTGTGCGTTCATCGACCACGTGTACCTTGGACAGTTGAATTATAATTAATCGTAATGAGACCTCAGGTGATTGAATTAAGGACACATCAAGCGACAACCAGACGCATGATTCTGCTCCGTCGTCGATGCTGCAGCTCAGAGCGTGTGTGCCACCTGCAATGGGTTGCAAAGCACAGCAACTCTGTCCACTGCTGGATGAAGGCCTCCTCCCCTCGCCTTTCAGTCAAGGTGGGGGTGGGGGGGGGTGTTTGACCGGACCGTACCACGCTGGTCATTGCAGCTTGGTGAATTTAGTGCCCAAGGACCTCTTCAGATAGCCCCTTGCTACGGACGTGGCCCGGGATTCGTTAACCATTGCGTCGCCGCTCCACTTAGCACGATGTATGATTTGAGCGATGAAGGGCGGTGCGGTAGGAGTCGCACGTTTGTGTGCGACCAAGTTTGTTTCTCGCGAGAAATGTCCATTGCAGCATAAACAATTGTGCAGTCCGGGAAAACCAGGACCATGAACAGCGCCCATGTGCGATAGTTGCACATTGCTCTGTGTTTGCCAGGGGTTAATTACTTAAATGTTCAATCCACAGTTAATTGCGACCGCCTTAATTTGATAAATGGTGGCCGCCCATACGAATCCACAATGCGCATAACCTTAAGCATATAATCAGCGGATCTCCTACACGATTGAGTGAATATTGTGTGCGAGCGTAAAGGACAGCCTCACCGCTAACTCGATCACCATCAACATCAAAGAGGCAATTTACCATGAACTCGACTGTGGAATTCATTTATTGTAAAGCGAGTTCTACCCAGACCAGAGTCAAACTCTCGGCTCTTCATTACGCTTGCTTGACGGAGTGTAAAAGGTAAAGGTGCAGCCCTGTAATTGCTTGCTCATGCCATTCCACAAAAGAGCTATTTGGCCTACTCTTCCACGATGGCCAAACATCCTTAAAGATTTACACAATTGGAACCTCATTTGCCAGTAAAAAATATGATAATTGGTTTCTATACCCTTCTATCTGACAACAAAACTGACACCTTTTTATATTTTTTACTGGCAAATGAGGTTCCAATTGTGTAAATGCTGACCCTGAGCTCTCATACTCTGATGGTGCATTGTCTTTGAGTTGTGCGCCTTTTGGCGTCATCTGGTCCAACCCATCTGAGACTAGGCTCTAAGGAAAGCTGTCTCGGGTGTGGACCAATCAACTTCAAGGACAGTGCATATATTATCAGAGTTATGTTTTTTGATTGCATTATGGCTGCAGGTATTGTGGTTTATGCAAACATGACTCCTTGTAAAAAAGTGTCAGTTTTGTTGCCAGATAGAAGGGTAAAAAAAATAAATTATCATCCTTAAAGATATATAATTATCCCACACTTTACCCCACCACAGGTGAGCTGTGTGTTGAATGGCAGCACGCATTAAGTTGCGTGTGTGTTTTTAATCACGTTATCTCTCTTCTTCACTTACCCACCCGCGGTTATGTCATGAAAGTCATTTAATCCACACTCCCACCACCAGGTTGGGGTCCGAGTTCACTTTAACGGAGCTCTCCGTGGGATATTACAGAGAGAAGGGCAGAGTGCCGGCACAATCCGGGCACCCCGTTACGTCTAACACACACCAACGCGATCGTGGTCAAATGACACGCTCACTAAAATCACAAACTCATGCTCGGCCAGTTGGTACACAGTTTCTTTGTTAGTCACTAGCCCGTGTATCAACTGTATCAGATACGAGTCGCACGACGCTGGTACCACCCCGTCCATGCGACCAAATCGACGAGGTGGTAGACCACG
Source organism: Lampetra planeri (assembly GCF_965212315.1). Classification (NCBI taxonomy): domain Eukaryota; kingdom Metazoa; phylum Chordata; class Hyperoartia; order Petromyzontiformes; family Petromyzontidae; genus Lampetra; species Lampetra planeri. The sequence continues at coordinate 27,437,144 of NC_136109.1, read as the reverse complement.
CAGAGCGCCTGGAAAACTGGCTGTGGCTTACTGTTGTGCACCAGAGAAAAGTCCTGCTCACACACCTCGCTCACCCACCCTAAACTCTAGTTATAGGCACATTCAGTTCCACACCGTTCTGTGCAGCCATCGCCACGTATCCACAGTTACCGCTCCCGTGTTCATCTCAGCGAAACACCCACAGCTCAAAACATGTACTCTCAATACCCTAAAGCAGAGCTCACATGCCCGACCCCAACGTTATGGGTCACACAAGGCTGTTAGAATAACCACAACGCTAGGGTTCACACAAGGCTGTTAGTATAACCACAACGCTATGAGTCATGCAAGGCTGTTAGTGTCACCACAACACTATGGGTCTCGCATTGCTGTTAGTGTAACCACAACACTATGTGTCACACAAGGCTGTTAGTGTAACCACAACGCTATGTGTCACACAAGGCTGTTAGTGTCACCACGACGCTATGTGTCACACAAGGCTGTTAGTGTCACCACAACGCTATGTGCCACACAAGGCTGTTAGTGTCACCACAACACTATGTGTCACACAAGGCTGTTAGTGTAACCACAACGCTATGTGTCACACAAGGCTGTTAGTGTCACCACGACGCTATGTGTCACACAAGGCTGTTAGTGTCACCACAACGCTATGTGCCACACAAGGCTGTTAGTGTCACCACAACACTATGTGTCACACAAGGCTGCTAGTGTCACCACGACGCTATGTGTCACACAAGGCTGTTAGTGTCACCACAACACTATGTGTCACACAAGGCTGTTAGTGTCACCACAACACTATGTGTCACACAAGGCTGTTAGTGTCACCACAACGCTATGTGCCACACAAGGTTGTTAGTGTCACCACAACACTATGTGTCACACAAGGCTGTTAGTGTCACCACAACACTATGTGTCACACAAGGCTGTGAGTGTCACCACAACGCTATGTGTCACACAAGGCTGTGAGTGTCACCACAACGCTATGAGTCACACAAGGCTGTGAGTGTCACCACAACACTATGTGTCACACAAGGCTGTTAGTGTCACCACAACGCTATGTGTCACACAAGGCTGTGAGTGTCACCACAACGCTATGAGTCACACAAGGCTGTTAGTGTCACCACAACACTATGAGTCACACAAGGCTGTTAGTGTCACCACAACGCTGTGTCACACAAGGCTGTGAGTGTCACCACAACGCTATGAGTCACACAAGGCTGTGAGTGTCACCACAACGCTGTGTCACACAAGGCTGTGAGTGTCACCACAACGCTATGAGTCACACAAGGCTGTGAGTGTCACCACAACGCTATGAGTCACACAAGGCTGTGAGTGTCACCACAACGCTATGTGTCACACAAGGCTGTGAGTGTCACCACAACGCTATGAGTCACACAAGGCTGTGAGTGTCACCACAACGCTATGAGTCACACAAGGCTGTGAGTGTCACCACAACGCTATGAGTCACACAAGGCTGTGAGTGTCACCACAACGCTATGAGTCACACAAGGCTGTGAGTGTCACCACAACGCTATGTGTCACACAAGGCTGTTAGTGTCACCACAACACTATGTGTCACACAAGGCTGTTAGTGTCACCACAACGCTATGTGTCACACAAGGGTGTTAGTGTCACCACAACGCTATGTGTCACACAAGGCTGTTAGTGTAACCACAACACTATGTTTCACACAAGGCTGTTAGTGTCACCACAACGCTATGTGTCACACAAGGCTGTTAGTGTCACCACACCACTATGTGTCACACAAGGCTGGTGCCCAGTCTCCTTTTAGGAAATTAACGCAGGCACTTGGGGATTCTGGGCCTTGCACTCCCGTACTTAGTCACCTCTGCTCCTCAGATAGGCTCCCCCACCAGGCTCCTCGCAATGTCAAGTGGAACCCTATTAAGCTCCCCTTCGACCCATAGATACATCCTCAAAATGTATAATCGGTGTAAAGGTTTACTTATAGTCTCCCTGAGTGGTCCTTTCTATAACGAAAACGCCTCTCTGCTGGCCGTTGTAGCCCTGGCTGGTAAAGTGATGTCCTCCTGGTCCGTCGTGCTGCCACGCTCCAGTTGCTGCACCCTCTGTCCAAGTTAATCGTCCTTTTATATCTCTCTCCTGGCTTTTCACTGCTCCCGGTCCATTTGACTGACGAGACCCATCACCTGTGAGGTTCAATCACCCACACCCGTGAAGACTACGATTGGCTCTCTGCATGCAGAACCGATCAGATCCGATCAATGTATCCGGTCACTGCATGGGCAATCAACTTATTAGTTTAAAACTCGAATGCAAAAACTTTTTTTTCTAATTCTTTAGCGCAAAGCCACACTGTGATCGTCCCATTGCCGCATATTCATATTGTCTGCCGCAGCTGGGGGGCAGTGTTCATTAACCCCGTGATAGCACGTGGCTCGCTCATATTTGTGTGGCTTGCTTGAATTTGCATGTACTTTTATGCAAAGCTCGGTTTAGAGAAATGTGTACTGTATATTCATATACATGACACGTATGAGTGTCGTTTTGGTATACTATAAGCAATGAAGTCATTTCCAAAGGTATGGGTGAGGACGGCTATGGGGGGGGGGGCGGTTGTTGTTTGCTGCTGTGGGAAACTCCCCCCCCCCCATTTTAATAGCTTAGCGATGGTTGGTGTCGTTTAGTTCTGAAACAGCGGCTGTCGGAATATCCCCACGGTCCCAATCACGCACACCACCACGAATATCCCCAGGAAGAGGCGGTCGATCACCATGGCCACGTACTTCCAGTCCTCGATCACCTGTGCAGAAGAATGAGAACAAAGAGAATAACGTATCCGGCAATCGCGTGACGTTCGGCCAATGGTGGCACGTGCTTGGGTACGCTGAATCAAAATTGACCCAACGTGACATGTTTAGTTGGAAGACGTTGTATATTCTGTGGTCAGTGTAGATGAAAGTAATTCCAATCAAAAGCCCTCACAGTTTCTACTTCCGTTTTTGTTTTCCAAGCACATTCGTGTTCTGATACGTGAGTTGATGCAATCCCCTTGTCAATCCACTGCTGGATGAAGGTCACCCCATATCATGTTGGTCATGCAGATTGTTTGACCATATTTCACCATGCTGGTCTGTCCGGGTTGGTAAGCAGGATGCCCAGGGCAGGTTCAGATATTACTTGTCACTGATGTTAGTCGTGGGCAGGAATCTATCTCAGATCGCCAGCTTCATCGGGTGGTGCGCTGAACACTGATCCACCGTTTCACCCCTACATGAGTAGATGGTGGTCACATAATTGGCTTTATTGGTCGAATTAAACTTGACCTCGTGTTCAGTTTCACACCCCTCTGATAAATCGGCAATGGTTTTCTTCAAAGGCAATTATGATTCATTGGATACAAAAATAAATCTCTGATCTGGAACCATCGACTAAGTTCAGCAGTCCTACTCGTTTTAATGGCAAAATTTGAAAGTGGTCTCCCTTTGTAACAATGCTAAATACATTCTTTGGGTCTCTCGGTAAAGTCACGTAGATAGAAAAATAATAAAATAATAAAAAATCACGACGTTTCGATCGCAACACAAGCAATCGTCTTGAGGTGAAAAAATACAGCAGGTGGACTGCTAAGGCAGGAAGAAACATGGCGAGAGAGCTACATGAACATATTGCCATGAGCATGAACAAAATAGAATGGAGGAGGCTGGGAATGTATGATGGGCACGACGTGGCTTCTCTTAAACGCCAATGGCTGAGTAATTACATCGGTTTGATAAAAAAAAAGTACACCACGTGTGTATTTTTTATATTCGATCTGCACTTAATTAAGCACAGATTAGATTTACAGCGGCGCCACTGCCATGCAATGTCTGTATAAATATTTTAAACGCGGTCGACCTTTTCAATTTCAACCCGTGTCATAAATTCATGGCGGAACGCACCAGCGCCACACGTAAGGGCGTATGGACCCGTCCCGTCTGCCACTGAACCATAGCCTGTGGTGGGTCCAGTGCACACAGTCTGTCTTTGCCTCACCGCTCACGAGAACGTGGTGGCCATGACTGAGTTTTACCGTGATAGCGAGAAGAACAAAAAAGATGCCGCAATTTTGGTGCCATCATTATCCTGGCCACCAACATGGCCGCCTGTGGCCGAGACAAAATGGAAGTCGACTTGGTTGAGGGTGGTGACGTTTGGCCCGTCGTGCAATAAACGGACATAACATTTGAACTCATTACTGTTTCACAAATTAAATACAGGTTTAACCAAAATATATTTAATTCAAATCATGCAATGCTGATTCTATATAACTTAATCATGAGGATTTTTCTTACGGGGAGAAATAGGTACTTGTAGTTTTATGTTGTTTTTTGAATGGCAGCTGTTAAGATATAATTAACAATCCAGATAGGTTGGCGGTGCATAATCGATATATTTCATGAACCTTTTCCTCCAAAAATAATAATTTCAATTATATCTCATCAACCCCGCTGGCCTATTAACTTAAACGCCCTCTGTTGGCTGATACAGGATCATGAATATTCCCATAATACCCGGCGCCATGATAATATATTTTCGTCGTGTGTCCCAAAAATATGTTTTTAAAAAATCGCGAATTTCTCCATCACATTGAGTTGCCCTTTTGACCCGAATCTCTTCACAGGTGACACGTGATTCAGCGATGCTCCTGCGTTGGTAGTGGAGCACAATTAACAATAAACTCAACACATTCAATAAACACTGCGGCCATTTTTTTGTGTTATTGACGAATATATTGAGTGGACTCAAAACAATATATATATTTTAAGGCCACAGTGTTATTGGCGAATGTGTTCAGTCCTCTTCATATGTAGATGGAGGGGTTCTATTTGATCCGACATATAAGCGACCGCAACCGACGTCAAGGGCTAAAAGGCAAACAATGTAACACATATAGCGGAGTCTGCTCGTAATAATTAATCAAGCTGAAACCAACATTTTCCCATGTGGACACTCGACAATAACAGCCCATGGGTTAATTGGTTTCAGTTATAGGGTTGGCTCATCCTGAAGTTCAAAATGCAACTTCAACAATCCTCATCATCTGTGAACCAAGTCACGTGGCGTAGGGTACGAGGATATACATATGGACACACAGGGGCCTCCGGGAATCTGCTAGGGGCGTGCAAACCCTGTGCAAAGCCGCCTCGATCTGTAATCAATCCTGACCCCTATTGTAATCCACACCCCCCAACCCCCCCCCCCCCGTAAATCCTCATGACCGCCCAGCCCCCCGTCGTCCCCCTCTGTGCACGCACCCCCCTTATGAAGCCACGCACGTGTGCGCAATCTTTGAGGAAAGATCAAGGCTTTGCTAGGGGATTTCTTTGCAAATGTATTTTCGCCCACTCGCAGGACATCCTCGACCCCAGCTATTGTTATACGCAAATGTCGCCTTTAATTAAAAGCGAGAAGGGAAAACCATCTCGTGGAGAAGGAAGAATGAACGTCTGCACGGTGGGTGCGTGTACTTTTTGCGTATGAGCTTCGACCCCTGCGACCTGAGTTCTGAGTTCGATTGCTGGCTAACGGCTTACATCAGGGGCGATTATTTGAATGGGTCCTGGGTCTTCCCTAAGTCGACTGAGCCTACGTAATTATGTGCACATATCAGCACTTGGGAGACAAAGGCGACCGGGCGTGGTGCTTGCCACAACACCTCGTGTCTGCCTCAATAGGTGCTCGCTAACATAACTTGGAGGCTGCACTGGGAATCTTTGACTATGAATGTTTTCTTGGCATCAGGGAAGTATTCCAAAAGTGTGGTACTGCGATTCTCGCTCTCAGCAGGTTTGAGGAATTAACGTCACAAATACTGCACGCTTTGACAACTGCGCTAAACAACTTTGTAATGTTTCTTCTGGTGTGAAATTTAAATTAATGCAATCATTTAGAGCCCCTTGTCAAATGACTGCTGGGTGAAAGCCTCCCCACGACGTGTTGGTGATGGGGGATTTGTTTGACCATACTTCACTGCGCTGGCCAATGAGGTTTGGCGAAGGTGTAAATGGAGGTGCTGTGGCCGGTTCAGATTTCGCTCCCCATTGATGTTAGCCGTGGCCGGAAATCTCACTCAGCCAGTTTCACGGAAGGAGCGCGCTCACCACTGCACCACCGCTCCACTGCCTAGTTGTGTACCTTACACTTTTTTCTACATGCGTATCACACGTATGCACATGTTTAGACCTGTAAAATGTTACCACAGTGTCACATCCGAGGCTCTCTTATCCATACTCGAATCGAAGACGATTATTAATACAAGGATGGGCGACGGATGAGACAAAATGACGATCCAAAATGCGTTCGTGCAACTTAGTTTGGTGCAATGTGCCGTGCGGTAGAACTGAACACCGTGAGCAGGTTGAGCACACCAAGGCTTGAACGCGAGAGTGAACCCTCACGTGTGTTAATTACTACTTTATGCGGACCGGCAGAAATTAATTTAGAGCGCTTGACTAAACATTTGGAAGATTGCCAGGATAAATACCGGTCAGATGTAGGGGGTTAAATCAGCCTATCATCATCTAAGGGTGTTTAAAATCGGTATCACTTTGCCGTAAGTCCACAGTAGTTGCCTTATGGGTATACTTGCACCCCGCCCTCCCCGTGTGAATGTCTACCACTAGCTTAGGGCTGAGAATAGTTTTCCCCCTTTTTTCTGGCAACAAAACAGGTGTTCAGATGTTAAAACACCAAACTGAAACCTTTTACAAGGAATCATGTCTGCATTAACCACAATACGAGTGGTCAGAATGCAAAAAAAAAACATACTCTGATAATATATGCATTGTCTTTGAAACTGATTGGTCCACACCAGAGACAGCTTTCTTTTGAGCCTACTCTCAAAACTGTGTTAGACCAGAGGACGCCAAAAGTCGTACAGCACAAAGACAACGCCACTATCAGATTAATGAGAGCTCGGGGTGAGCAGCTACATCATGGGACCTCCTTTGCCAGCACCAAAATATGAGAAGAGGTTTTCCACTTTTTCTGGCAACAAAACAGGTGTTAACATGTTAAAACACCAAACGGAAACCTTTTACAAGGAATCATGTCTGCATTAACAACATATACTAGTGGTCAGAATGCAAAAAAAACATACTCTGATAATATAAGCATTGTCTTTGAAACTGATTGGTCCATCTCCTAAAGCGGCTTAGGGCTGCTATAGGAGATGGGAGCCATGACCATTGTGAGTCTGCGAGTGTTAAAAGAGCCCGATGCGGGATAGTAACGAAGGCTTTGATCGACTCGTGGTGATTTCGTGCTTTCTAAGCTCACGAATTGCTTGCGTAAGCAATCGACGACGGTGTCGATTCACGCGAACAACAGAATTGTACGTCGTGGGTGCACGTGACTCGTTACGAATAGCCAATGGCCGCTGACCAGCGTGCTGAAGTTGTGCTCAAAACCCCGCCCCTTTACCCGAACGGCGAGGAGGAGTCCTCGTCCACTCACGGAACCGAAGCGTCGGGGAGGGGGTGGGCGTTGGGGCAGGGAGGGGCTACCCCCCTATTGTAACCTCAGCCCCCCCCAATTCTATTCCCACCCCCCATAAACAAGGTCACCCTGCTGCTGTGCGTGTGCACGTGAGTCGACGTGGGTGTGTATGCGAGCGGCGCGTACGCTCTGGTCTTCGTCCTCGCTGCGCGTGTGGTCCGCGATGAACCTGACCCCGTCCACGGCTTCCTGCATCTCGGGCGTCCACTTGGACGAGGTGCGGAACCTCAGCTCGGAAATGTTCCGGAAGGGGCCCGAGAGGTCCTGCATTTTGAAGCCGTACTTGTTGGCGGACGCCGGGTTCACGAAGCACGCGTCCGCACCCTCGCCGTGCACCTTGCTCGCGAACGAGGCGCCCAAGTGTTTTTGTCTCATGCGGTAGCGTGCCGAGCTGTTCTTGGGCCGCTGCATGAACAAGATCATGGGCAGCTTGTGCAGGAAGACCTTCTTGACCCAGTTCGGCATGGTGTGCGTGCTCGGAGATCGGTGGTGCACGTTCAGGACGCAGACACTCGTCACGATGGAGAAGGTGACCAGCACCATGGTGAACATCAGGTATTTGCCGATGAGCGGGACGTCCAGGGACGTGGGCGGCACGATCTTGGAGATGAGCAGCAGGAACACGGTGAGAGCGAGCAGCACGGAGAGGCACAGAGTCATCTTCGCGCTGCAGTCGGACGGCAGGTAGAAGACGAGGATTGTGAGAAAGCTGACGAGCACGCATGGTATGATGAAGTAGATGGTGTAGAAGAGAGGTTTCCTCTTGATGATGAAGTCGTAGGTGATGTCTACGCACGCGGGGTCAGCAGGTTCCTTGTTTTTGCGGCCGTGCAAGGACACGATGTCCCACTCGCCGCTCGGAGTGAAGTCGTCCAACTTTGCCAAGTCGTGCTTGAGCACCAGGTCGATCTCGTTGTGGTCACAGACCAAGGGGCGAAACGTCATGGTGCAATTCTGCTGGTCAAACGGGAAGTGCTTGACGTTGATCTTGCAGGAACTTTTATAGATGGCAGGCGGCTTCCATGTGACGTTCCCATCCGAGGACACTATGGCGTTGCTGTGTAAGGGAACCCTGTATTCGCCGTCAGCACTGGAACAGAGGCACACGAGCGTGTAAGCCCCCCCACCGAGGAGTAATATTTCATATTACAGCACTGCGATTACCGCTGCATTGCTGCTCTGCTCCTACTGTTAAGGTAGGCATGGAGGCGCTGACATTGCGAAATAATGCTATTCGGAAAGGTTAATGCCACCAGGCCAATCAGGATACTTGGCCTGACCACTATCACTAACCCCTTTTCATTCCCTTTGCTGCGTAACAACCCATGAACACGCCCATTACACCCCCTCTCCCCCCAACCTCAGGCCCCCCACCAACTTTTTTTTCAGAAGAATCACTTGGCAAATCCATGAATGAACAAAAAAATCTGCCTGAAGTAAACCCACCACCACGCATAACGTAAGTGACGGAACGCGCCCAACAACGAGATGGAGCGATGAAATCAGCTCGCGTGCAGGAGCTAGGTGGTTTACTGCATCACGGGGTCGTGAGAATTAGCAACGGCTTCGGGGGCAAAGATGGGGAGACGCCTTCATGCAGCGGTGCATTTATCGTGACTTGTGATGATGATGATGATGATAATCCGAGGGGAAAACAGCGCACATGTGTGAATCAGCAGACTAAACTAAACATGTTATTTTACGGCCAACTGAGCTATGTAGGTATTTTTTAGAAGCGAGCTGGCCACAAATAATAGCTAAAGGAAGTGGCTCATCGCATGGAAATGTATAGCCGCCAAATACTCAAAATGCGTTTTTCTAAATGTGGAAGGAAAAACCGGAGGATCCGGAGAAAAATGCACGCGAACTCGGAAAAAATGTGCAAACTCCAAAATATACAGGCGTCGTTGTCAGGATCGAATCCACGACCTCCTGCATACCAGGCGAGGTAGTTAACATCTCACCACTGTGGCGCCCCAATGGTGTAACCTGCACCGTGCAGGCGATGGAGGGAGTCAGGGAGGGAGGGAGGTGGAAAAACTCATCCTATACTAACTCCAGTATACTTAGTAATGACCACATCGTACGTGTACTGCCGCTGGTACAGCCGTCAAAATGAAAAGGATCACACACGGTCGCTGAGAGGTGCCTGAACTTGCACGCCACAACCCGCGCCGATGCTTACTTATTGTTAAGGCCGATAGTGGGAAGCCAGATCTCTTTGGAGGGCAGCCGTGTTGCGTCCAATCCTTCATAGTCAGTTGGGGCCCACTTGAGCCGGTAGTCAATCCACTCCTGTAAACAGCAAGGACACTCTCAGATTGCATTCAAAGTGCACAACAACTTAAACAATTAAGGGGAGTTGCCCCCCAGAACAAAGATTCCCCATATAGCCTTAACGGGCTGTTGGGGCAACTGCTGTTAGCGAGCACCTATGAAGGCCCGCACGATACACGAAGGGGTGGGTGGCCAGCGCCACACCCGGCCGCTTTTGTCTCCCGAGTGGCGATGTTTATAAACCGCACCAGGTACTCATTTAAGGCTGAGTTGACCTAGGGGATGCCCAGGACCGGTTGAGATAATCGTCACTGGTGTTGGGCGCGAGTGGGAATCAAACTCGAGTCACCAGGTTCGTGACGCAGCACGCTAACCACTACACTACCGCTCCCTCCCCCCTTCCTCCCCACAAGTGATTTGCCTGGTCAAAGGTGCAAGCATGCAGTGGACAGTCAGTCATCTCCTGGAAACTCCATTTTATTATGATTGGTACAAGTATATCCACAGGAATAACTGCTATTGATTTTCTACAAAGTGTTATTAGTTTTATCGACCACACAGGGATGGCTGGTTAAGTCGATCTCCGACCCTGGTCTCACCAATGCCAGCCAGATATCACCAATACCTGTGTAACTCACCAATACCTTTAAATTTCGATTTAAAGCTTTCGTGACTGCAGGGATTCATCTTCTTGGTTCTTTCGGTAAAGTCACGTAGAAGGGAAATAATAAAATAAAATAAAAACATAATAAAATACAATTCTCACGACGTTTCGGCCACAACGCAAGCAGCCGTCCTCAGGTGAAGAACAGGTCTGCCGGAAAGACAGCGTCTGAAATGACCACTACCTGCAGCTTTTTCCACCTGTCTCCATTTCTTTCGGAAACTCCTCCCATTAGCTCTCTGACGCGTGTCCCCTCTATTCGACCAGCTCGCATAATAAAGTTGCTCATGGCCATCAAGTCGTCTCTATAACCGGAACACTGTAATGAAGACTGCAGCACATAACGTCCAAGCTTCCATTCACTTCCAATGGGGGGAAACAAATCTAGTTTTTTATGTACCATAATAGAATTCAATTAACGTGTGCATTATTGATGAAGCAGTAATTTATCATTGTATATAGACTATAAACACGCCAGAGGCAGATAAAAGGCTTTAAGGACAGGGCATAAAACGTATGTACAGGCCATCAACTGTTACATTATTTTACAAGTCACCCTTACCGAATTGATTACACTGCATATATTGTTAATAGCATCATCAGTGTGATCATCATCAGATATCATTAATCCGCTGCTGGATGAAGACCTCTCCAAGCCTCAGCCACATAGCACGATCCTGTTGATGTCGTAATCCACCCAAGCAACTGCACACGAACTCTGGTATCGTGTCGTTAACAATTTAATATCGGAATATCATAGCAATTGTCTACGATCATATGACCCTAAATGTGTCCAATCTCATCGGATCGAGCCTGTTGGTTTGGGATGCGAGGTGGCCAGGAGATTGAAGCACAGAATTGGATGGAATCCATCTGTAAGGAGCTTTGTTGGATGCGTGGTGGGTTGTCCCTGCCTGCTCAGGATTCCTCCCACACGCCAAAAACTAATTTATGGCATTGGCCAAACATCCCAATGTCCTCATTCAAAAAACTGAGCCTTAATGCTCAATGAGGCTTTCCTGGGTAAATTCAGGGCGGTGTTATTATTAAACGGTGGGCTCAGAAGGTCGAATTAATCCCTGAAACCCCCCCGCCCCACCGTGTTCTCTGTGAATGAACACCACGTGCAGAGCCGCACTACTCAGTAGGAAGTCAACAGTCATGAAGTGGAATGAACTTGACCCAGCCACTAGAATGTAGAATTGACTGACAAAAGTTACTAAGATACTGACACATGAACACACACTGTTATGTGATGAAACAACCCTTAAAATAATAACACAATAATGCGAAAATATATTAATTGTAATTTGGCAAACGACTCAAAGCACTTTCATGATATAAAGACTTTAGAGGCAGTCGTCGAGTTACCAACACCTGACTTATGAAGGCCCGTACTTACGAACCAACTTCCATAAAAAAAGTTAGATCGACTTAAAAATGTGAACTCTCAATTGCAAACTGAACCAGGGAACTATTTTGTTCAGAGGAGCGATCCTCTGTGAGTTGTAATAAGTCGGCCTCGCGCTGGGAGTGTTTGTGCATGTGTGTACACGCGTGGACGTGTGCGTGTGTGTGAAAGTGTGTTGGGAGCAATAGTATAGCGTTTAGCGTGCTGGGCTACGAACCCGGTGACCCGAGTGTGATACCCGTCCACGGCCAACACCAGTAACGATTTTCTGAACCAGTCTTAGGCCTCCCCTAGGTCGACTCAGCCTCAAATGTGTTCCTAGTGCAGTGTGTAACATTGCCACTCGGGAGACAAAGGCGGCCGTGCGTGGTGCTGACCAGCCATCCCCTCGTGTACAGTGCCGGCCTTCATAGGTGCTCGCTAACAGCACTGTCCCCAACAGCCTGTTAAGGACACACGTGGAATCGCTGTCGTTGGTTTTAAACATTGTAGGAGCCAGAGGACACCCCTGTCGCACCCCAAGGTGAACAGGTGAACAGGGAATGGCTCTGGCTGCGAGCCACATAGCTTTACTCGAGCCTGCCCACCATCATTAAGGTCCTTAATGGTTGTGAGCAGAGTCAGGGACTCCGAAAGCACGTAGAACAGCACAGAGCCCTGGCCTGTTGATGGTTTCATAGGCATTCACCAGGTCAATAAAGCAATAATGTCGGTATTGTTGGAATTCCCCACACCTCTGGTGTAGTAGACGAACAGAGAATATGGCATCCGTGCAGGACCGACCTGGTCTGAAACCACATTGGGGCTCAGCAAGCCTCTCCTCAGCGTGCCTGGCAAGGCGATGTTGAATAATCCTTGCCAGGACCTTTCCAGGCACACTGAAAAGAGAGATGCCCATGTAGTTGTTACAATCTGTGCGGTCCCCCCTCTTAAAAATGGGGGACCACCAGTGCATCCTTCCAATCTTGCAGAACCCGTCCTGTGGTCCAGACATTTGTGATAATGTCATGTAGGGCAGTCTGCATACAGACACCACTCTCCCTCAGCATTTCACTTGGGAGATCATCTCTGCCTGGTCTCAGACTCCGGATCGTCCGTCGTACTTCCGATACAGACGGAACCTCAGCCATTGATTTGCTATACAGTAATTATAACATGCAAATGTGAAACACATTTATTATTTATGACTTTAGCAATGCCTCCCTTTTTCGTTGAGCCATAATACATGTCATAACACAGAATGTGTTCCGACTAAATCAACCATTCGACTTACGAACGGGTCTCAGGAACGACTGATGTTCATGCGCCGAGGACGAGTAGGTGTTCGCAGCGACTGCGTTGATGTATCTTCTTGGTTCTTTCGGTAAAGTCACGTAGAATGGAAATAATAAAATAATAAAAAATAAAACATAATAAAAATAAAACATTATTATGTTTTATTTTAAAAAAAAACACGTAATAATGTTTTATTTTTATTATTTTATTATTTCCCTTCTACGTGACTTTACCGAAAGAACCAAGAAGATGAATCCCTGCAGTCACGAAAACTTTAAATCGAAATGCGTTGATGTATTTACAAGCTTAGATCTTACCTGGATGAGCCACAAGTTGGTCGTCATTATCTGCTCCCTTACATCCTAAATGTTGCGACACAAATCACAATTGATGACGCGCGCACCATGCAACGCGGTATGTTAATCTATATAGTGTTAAAGTCGCCTGTCAACCGGTCACGTACACTCACCAAACAAATGCAAGTGCTTTTTCTGTACTTCTAATATGTACGTTAATTTAATGATATATTGTGTGTGGGAGGCGGAAGGTGGGGGGCAGGGTGAGTGGAGGGGGTGTTGTTCTGGAGGGTGTATGTAGGTGAGACAGGAGGAACAGAACCGTGACATTTTACTTGCAGGGAACTCCTTTCCCTGCAAGTAAATCATACCGCAGATACACTGTACCACCACAATGCGAATTTCGTTGACAGATAATCACCAAGTTAAATTCCATATCATCATGAACAGATAAATACAACATTAACACGTGGGTTCGAAGTATGTTGGTTAAAAATCAGGTATCATTTATGAGTATTAATTAAAATATAAGGGGCCGTCCATAAATGACGTCACGCGATTTTGGACGATTTTTTACCCCCCCCCCCCCTAGTCACACGGCGTCACAAAAAGTCAGACCCCCTCTCAAATATGACGTCACAAAGCTCTGCCCCCCCCCCCAAAAAAAAAACATGCTTCAAATCGCTTTAAACTATTGTCATTGTAGTGCGTAATTAATGTGGCGCTGCACTCTGATGTTGTAGGAGAAAACATTTATTAAAAAGTATATTGAATTAAGTATAACGTGTTGTCTATATTTGTTTAAAGTTGCGCATTTTTATGTGACGTCACATTTCTCACCCCCCCCCCCTCGTCACACATTGTCACAAATGTTTGACCCCACACCCCCCCCCAGGTGCGTGACGTCATTTATGGACGGCCCTGAACAAGTATATGTTTGCAGACAGCACGTGTGTTTACTGATTCGACCCAACGCCTCTTTAGTGGAGATAACAGCAAATCTGACCACCCATGGGTTTCTCAATGAGATCATGACCCACGAAAGAAAGAAAATCTACTTTTAAAATCTCTACTCGAATACAAACAGGGGGGGGGGGGTCTGAGGACACTCACGACATTGACGATCTGGCACAGGGAGATGTGAAAGGCGATTGTAACCAGCTGCGAGTTATTGATGGCCGGGCGAATGTCTTTGTTGTGTCTGTTTTTCTGGAGCAGATAGTCCAGGAGCCTTTCCTCCGCCTCTGATGCGCCAATGCCTTCACAAGTCACACGAATGATAAGGGCACACGTGCATGAAGTCATATACAAACACACACACACACAGACCTTATTTCCTTTCTTCATGGCTTTACAAGACAACCAGAACCTACTGAGCCGAGCGGGCACGCCCGGCCGCCTTTGTCTCCCCAGTGCTCATGCTCATGGCTATATACGTCACGCAGGCACGAACATCGGGTATCTTTAATATAAATGCGTGCATTCTATTGCAGGGATAAGATTTCGTAGTAACGGTTGAGCTTAAATCTACGTGAACGTTTGGGCTGGTAATACAAAATACGTTAACGCTTCTGAGAATTTGCAACGATACCACGATAAAATGTGCCTCCGGGCTCTGGAGACCACCTGGAGAAGATTCCAGGCACGTGTTGACAACGATGGCGAACAAGTGGAAGACTATTTGAACTTTTTGAAGCTGAGTGTTAAAAAAATGTTGAAGCACCCTGTACATTTGACGAGAGTAATATCGTACAATCCTTCGTCAATTGACTGCTGGATGAAGGCCCCACGCATAGGCTGGTCCATTGGAGCTGTTTGACCATACTTCACCACGCTGGCCATTGCCGATTGGTTAAGAGGGGAGGCGAAGCGAGGCGGGGGGAGAGGGGTGTCAGAATCGATTCCGATATCGCTCGCCACCTGATGTCAGCCGCGACCGTGAATCGAACTCGACTGGGACGCGTTCATAACGCAGTGCGTGAACTACAGCGGCGTATTCCTCGCAAAGTTTATTTGATCGCTTTCGTAATGCACACACACACGCGCACACGTCACGCATTGCTTGTATAATTACTACAGAGGACAATTAAAACATTAATATAACTGTTCCAAGAAAATCTCCCAGGGACATTTACAAAACAAACGAATAGCCCGCGACAAGTGGCTGCACGCAGGATAATTAATCGATGAAGACGCACACAGCACATGAGCGGTTTGATTTTTGCTCTTTGGTTCTTTCGGTAAAGTCACGTATGTGATTTTTTTTTTACAAAAAAATAAGTGATTCTTGTTCACCGATGCTCTCAGGGTCGCGTCCAAAATCGTTCTCCCTTTCGCGCGTTTGCTGCCGGAGCGACTGAAACGTCTCTCTCCGACAGGTCCCGGATTCCTGATGATGGCGCAATTCATGACCCTTTCTCCCATCACTCAAATATCAATTTCACATACACAAGACAAAACCCCCCGTCTAGCCTTCAACAGACTGTTGGGGAAAGTGCTGTTCGCGAGGACATGTGAAGACCGGGACGGCAGACGAGGGGGCGGGTTGGTTGGCCAGCACCACGCTCGGCCGCCTTTGTCTCCCCAAATGCTGATGTTTACTGCACACCACACCAGGTACTCATTTAAGGCTGAGTCGACCTAGTGGGAGGGCCAGAACCAGTCCAAATATTCGCCATCGATGTTGTTGGCTGTGAGCGAGAATCGATTTCTGGCCTAGGGGTTCGTAGTGCTGTGTGCTAACCACTCCAATACCGCTCCCCACTATTACGATACACAGACACAGGCGTGCACATCTACACACACACAGTCTATAAAATCAGCTATCTCGTACATTGTGATGGAAAGAGCGTCCATCTGCGGTTTATCATCGGGTGAAATGTGCAGGATCACCACACATTGCGTGTGCAACGTAAAGGTCGTGGTTTATCAGTGATCCGGGATGCAGAATAAAAATATTTATAAATCCTGGATGAATCCGATAAAGCTCTTTTTCACAGATGTCCAGCCGGGGCGGGTTAGAACGTTACAACAACAGCCAACAATTCAAAAGCAGGATAGAAGTACAAAGTATGGTAAAGATGAATAAATAACTAGAAATATACACATATAATTTAATAATTTACTCTTTGGTTCTTTCGGTAAAGTCGCGTAGAAAGAAAATACATTAAATAATAGAATACGACGTTTCGATCGCAACACAAGCAATCGTCATGAGTTAGAAAACAAACCTCGTGAACTTAGAAATACAATGCAATACAGCACAGAGAGTCGGCTAACACAACAGTCAAAATTGAATGGACAGGACCCAATGTAGATTTGTTTTGTCAACAAGTGACGCGGTTAGCTACTTGCGTGGTCTGTGGAGTACGTAAACTTATTCACACATCCAGATAGATCGCATAAGGCAGCAGCGGCGAGCACTGCCACGGTCACCACATGAGCCAGTTTGTTCTGGGGCATATTACGCAATATTTGGGGCGCAATTAGTAAAATCTAGCCACGTTCGCGTGCTGGGTTCGAATAACGTGGCCCCTTTCCTCGATGTGTCCATTTTTTTTAAATCCTTTATATTAAGTTCACTTGCTTGCTTGCTTGCGCGCTTACGACCATGCAAATCTTTCGGTCGTTTTTTAACCCACTTCCCGTGATCCAATCGAGCTGACATTTTGCACACAGACTCGTTGTGCGTGACAATTTATTTTTGTGAATTTTTTTTTCCATAACTTTACACTTCTTAGGAAAAAAATGATATTTAATATCCAATTGCTTAATGGTGGCAGGCAATCATCTGACCCATAGGTGGCAGCCATCTCAAGCCAGAGGACGAGAGGACTCTAGCCGCCACGCATATAAAGGATTTATAGTGAAAAACTTTGTTTTTACGGGTTAATTGTCTCACTAATAACCGCACACCCAGAAGCGGCACGCTAAGGCACACTCTGGGTTAAGACACGGGACGCGCACACACACTCTGACTTGGACAAGCAACACTCATTAAGCAAATGAAGAATGATGCAATAAACACGAAACCTAACACACACGCAACACGCTCAGACACGGGCGCACGTATCCCGAAAATTAATGAAATTGATTTAAAGCTTTCGTGACTGCAGGGATTCATCTTCTTGGTTCTTTCGGTAAAGTCACGTAGAAGGAAAATAATAAAATAATACAAATCAAACATAATAAAATACAATTCTCACGACGTTTCGGCCACAACGCAAGCAGCCGCCCTCAGGTGATGACGCTGTCTTTCCGACAGACCTGTTCTTCACCTGAGAACGGCTGCTTGCGTTGTGGCCGAAACGTCGTGAGAATTGTATTTTATTATGTTTTATTTTTATTTTTTTATTACGTGACTTTACAGAAAGAACCAAGAAGATTAATGAAATTGGTTTATTAACAAGCAGACTTACGTTTGAGGGCGAACAAAAAAAGTACATGGACGAGGAAGTAGCAGCACACCCGGCCTAGTCCGTAAATGATCCATCATCACGTGATCTCGCCAATGTTCAATTCAGACCCGCGCCACTCGGCGGATACACGCGTGGTGTTCCTCAGTACACATTCGAGTTTCTAGCGTGGAATGTGCCTGTGGCATCAACATCGTCATCCTCCAAGTGCAAGTCCTGGAGAGGAAAGAGAGAGAGAAAGAAGACGGGAAGAGAGAAAAAAAGAGCCGGTCCGGCGGGTGTCACTTGGGAATACGTTCACCCGCATTTTGGTGTTTCTTATTCGGTGCTGGATGGAAACCTCGAAGACTCCTCCAGGACTCGACGCCGGTTGAACTCGTTTCGGGCACCACCAACAGCCGAGAAACGCACGGGTGCTGCTACGCTGAGAGCACTGATAGAGATGTCAGTTTAACCAGCACGGCGGCCGGGTACCAGCTCTGATGAGTGACTACACGAGAGATACCACGAACACACCACAACAGAAAAATACCCCCCCCCCCATGCGCCCCCATTTAAGCTACCAACATTCACTGAACACGTCCGAAATTCGCGGGCGCAATGCGCGCAGTGAGGCTCGATCAGAAATCAATTTGAGCTTGGAATTAGGAAAAAATGCGGAGGGTAAACGGATTGAAGTTGACGCGCGACACCCACCTCGATCCAGCTAGTGGCGTGGAGAGAGAGAAGAGAACGAGGAGGGGAGAGGGAGGAGAGAGGAAGCGAGCTACAAGTACAGAGATGCCTTTATGGCGCTGGGAGTGCATGGAGATTTCCTCTCTCTCTCTCTCCAGGGGAAACGGGCCGGATGGATTAGAGCGCGACTGAGAGGGCAAAACACAATCATCATCATATTCTTAGGTTTTTTCGGTAAAGTCACGTAGGTAAAACATCAAAATTAATGAAAATAAAATAAAATAAAAACAAAAATCACGACGTTTCGGAGGCAGCTAATTCGGCTGTGACGGTCCCACCTGATGACGGAGACTTGTGTTGCCTCCGAAACGTCGTGATTTTCTTTTTCTTTTTATTTTATTTTATTTTCATTAATTTTGATGTTTTACCTACGTGACTTTACCGAAAAAACCTAAGAATATGATTCCTTGCAGTCACGAAAGCTTCAAATCTAGAATCATCATCATAGCCATCGACATCATAGTCATAATCCTCATCGTTGCTATCACCATCACCGCCATCAACATAATCACCATCTCTGTCGTTGTGATCATAAATCATCGTCATCATCATCGTAGTTCTGTCGAAGATGCAAGGCTGGCTGGTGGGGGACTCTTTCCATATTCTGCACCGCCCCTGACCCTCACGCAGGAATAACTTTCACGCACTCACTCAAACACATGGTGCGTGCTCACACATGTATGATTTCACGTACGTGTGGTATGTGCCAGTACAGGGACTACTGGAAACAAATCAACATAGGCCAACGCTTGACCATTGATGGTTATAATTGGTCCATTGCGACATGTTGAGATACACCATTGGAACCTCATTTGCCAGTAAAAAATGTGATAATTGGGTTTTTACCCTTCTATCTGGCAACAAAACTGACACCTTTTTTATACAAACAAAGACTAAGGTCCCGCAGTTTAACACGTCGGCTTGCGAGACAAATATTATCCATAATAAAGTTTTTTTTGGGTTAGATCGCATAAATATGTCGTTAACCCACCACGACCGGACACAACCAATTAATCATGTTTGTCACGTAAACAAAACGTGCCAATTCGTTGCTACTTCAGCACACCCCTCCCCCCTCCCTGTGCACACGCGCACTTTTACACCCCCCCCCCACCTGCGTACGTACGCCTGACGCACCCCCACCCCCCAATCCTATAGAGCGTACGATATTTAATCCACGCAGAAACGACCAAGGATTAATACAATAAACGTGTTTAAGCAAACAGACAGTCCACCGCCGGACTATCTAACTCATTTGGAGGCCAATGTAGACACATTATTACCGAGGCTCCCCCCCCCACCGTTTTCTATGCGTACATTGACAGTAGACCCCCATACGCAAGCGTACGCATTTGGGTTAATCCCAAATGCGTACGCTTGCGTAGGTACTAAATGGATGCCCCCTACTAAAGATTAATTCTTGATGAAGCCTTCCCCACACCGTCGTCATCCCTCTCCGTCCTGTGATGCCACAATCCATCTCACTCATGCATCCGAGCGTGTGAGAAGACTCACAGACGGACACGGAGACACATTTACTCGCACGCAGATACGCGCCATCTCCATCCAATCCAACGCCCATGACGCAAACTCCACTAAATACTGAACACCGCCGAGGATGAAAGTTGTTGCATTTATGTGATATATATATATAAAACAAACCCCCCCACAATTGTTAAGACATAAATGCAACTGCAGATGTATTTTGTTCGCAGCTTGACACGTGCAAAGTGTGTATAGTGCATGATACACAAATATCGTCCCCACATTTTCCTTTTAACTTTTGTAACCTTTTTCAGGATGTCGTTTCAGTCCAACTGGCCATTTTCGGAGTTTGTTATGGAATCGTGAAAACAATTTCCTCCTCTAACGTTTGATGCGAACAAGAGTCTGTCCTATAATTCAATAGCTCTGAATAAAACCTTTGTGCCAATTCTCTCGGTTCAAAAATAATATAGTTTATACTTTACCTCAGGATTATTAAGTTAGTATGCCAAATCTAACTACGTATTTAAGCATGTAATGTGATACATTAATGCTCAAATTTAATAATTATATATATATCACCGTGACTTCCCTTACCACATTAACCAATGAATCAGAAATGCAAATAACTACTGAACTACACATGGATTCAATGATTTGTATGTACTGTACTAAATTCCCATTACTTATTAATATCTTGAGGAAACACTCAACACACTTTACACATTAAATCATTTCCATCACAATTAATGGACTGATCCATATGCTGTGTAACCTTAATGTACTAAAACCGCAACTTTGAGCTTTTATGCATCAATTATTTAACAATAATCGTGCATTGTGTTTGTATATAACTTTTAATTTCGCCACTTTTAGCCATCTAAACGGATCACTAGAATAATAAAATAAACTTACGAATCTTATACGTAATCAGAATTTTATAGCAGTCGTTAATGTTCTGAAAATATTCCCACTTCAATAAAATGTTTAATGACAACTTTACAGTGTTACCGGCAGACATCTTCGCATGGTGGTTGTTCACACGTGCTCGAATTAACATCACCGCTACAGCTGACAACAACAACTCCATGAACTTACCACAGTTACATATCTAAACCTGCGTTGGAAATTAACATTATTGTTAAGTTTTTTTTTATTCTAATAGCCAAATTACGCGTATTATAGAGATGCCACGTGCACACGGAAAAATATTGGATCGCGCTGCCAGGCACCACGTGCACATCGACCAGTGGCGATCGCGTGCCAGGGAAGGGCACCGGTTGGCTGGGTCATGTAGCCCGCATGCACGGCCACCGCGTGCCCGAAACAACCTTTTGTTCCGAAGGATAGAGGGGGCCTAAACGGGCGCGACACGGGCTGGAGAAGCGATGGAGTGGTGTGGGTACGGGAGGATGTGGAGCTGAGTAGTACTTGCAGACGACCGGTGCCAGTGGTGTCAAGGTCGGCCTCTGTGGCGGAGGCTCGTGAAGGACGCTACTGGACAGTCGGAGGCAGTCGCCCCTCCAGCAACAACGGAGGGCATAGGAGCAACGCTCACAACAACGGGCGGACCGCCGGGTGGATAAAACACAGCAAGTTGGCACAGTAGGGGCACAGGTGGTGCATTGGCCGGTCATCTCAATCAGTCGACCCATGGCACCTGGGTCTGTCCCGTGACCTCCTGCCAACGTGCGTTCGACACTTCACGTGGCCTTCACGTGCACATAGCCTG
This sequence comes from Lampetra planeri, assembly GCF_965212315.1. NCBI lineage: Eukaryota > Metazoa > Chordata > Hyperoartia > Petromyzontiformes > Petromyzontidae > Lampetra > Lampetra planeri. The sequence goes on along the minus strand of NC_136109.1, from coordinate 27,415,333 downwards.
GCACAGGCGCCGTGGTGACGTCACCGCCACTTAGTGGCGAATGGCGGTTGCGTGCTTGTGAGCGGAGCCCCAGTGTCAATCTGCCTCCGCGCTGTTTAATCCTGCCTTATTTTAACGATTGTAAATGCAGGGGGCCTTATTTCAGCCCTCTCTTGAACATATTGTGCCACACATCCACACACACGTGTGTGTGCAAGCATTCATTATTTGTGGCCATGTGCTCACGTCTATGCGACGTTCATGTGTACGGATAGGGAAAAGAAAGTGTGTGTGTGTGTAGCCCCGCACGTGCAAAGCAATCGTCACGAGGCAGTAGGAGCCTCCTGAAATTGAGCGAGTTTTGAGACTCAGTAAGACGATACCGCATAGCGAAAGGACACTGCTGTGTCACATTGAGGCAGTCGATTGGTAGTGCCCGTGTGGTGGGGCGTGGAAGAGTAGACCAGAAAAAAACTCTCTAGAGGGTCTCTCTATAGAACTACCGCGAATGGAGACTCTTGCGCCAGCAGTGATGTGAGCAAGGTATTGCAGAGCTGCACCTTTACCTTTTGTATTTTTATAATAATATAGACGACTGCACTGATGCTTGTTCCCACAGACCCACGTTTCAAAACACAAGCCAGTTACCCCGACTATGTTAACAAAAGGATCTTCCAGACACACAAACGCGACCGCGCTCCACATCCTCCCACCCACGTCCACCCACCCACGTCCACCTCCACACCAAGGATTGACGTTGCGAGCGATCGGCGTTAAAAGAAAAACAAGACAACAAAACAAACACAGGCAGCCACATCGAGTTTCGCGTGCGAGTCCGATCCCGCTGATGAGCCGCGCAATTTCATGTTGTAGAAGTACACACCGCGTGCTCGATAAGCATTATGTTAAGCAAACATCTGCCAGCAGCAACGCGTGCCATAAATCGCCCACCACGTGGGCCGAGGAGTGGTCGCATGCACGGGGGGTGGGGGGGTCGAGGGCATGGGGGGAGGGGCTGCGAGCAGGGGGGGGGGGATGAGTGATTCATGGCTGGTCAAGAGTGGAGCCAGGATTTTGCTGGCGAGGGAGCAGGCGACCTCTACCCATCGCTGCTTGCCCCGTGGCACCGCGGTCAGGCCCCACCGGCAATCACGGAACCTCCTCAATCCACGCTCCTCCCGTGACTGGCTCAGGCAGAGTCACCGCATTTGGCGAATCCGCTCCAGCTGCCAAGGGATGCCGCGGTGTTTAGTTCCATCGAGGGAAAAATTTCTCATGGAGATTTTCTTCCCCTCCCCGACCCGCATGTGCCCAGTCCCTCACACCGACCTCCTCCCCCAAACCTCCCCGAAGACCAGCCCTGGATAGGTTCGGCTGAAATGAAGCCCAGGTGCCTTCCAAACGACACAGCGGACCCAGCTCAGCTGGGAGGGACATCACGAGAGCGTGCAATGGAGAGAGAGACAGAGAGTGCTGGCATATATTGACCATCGACCTCCAACACCCCGGAGCTTATATTGATGGGTGGACGGATGAACGGAAATAACACTGCCTGCCCGACTCACAGCTGACCGAAAATGCCCCCTCCCCCCATCAATGCTTCTTAAGCAGGGGCCAAGAACCCCTTGAAGCGTTACTGGCTTGATCCCATACCCTACCACGTCCACTCACCAACATTCACGAGTTGTCAAAAACCAATGGGCAAGCGAATGTGAGTGTCCAATGGCAAAGCGGTTGACCGCTAATCCTATCGGCCGAAGGGCAGTGCAGGGTTGTGTGTGGGCGGGGGGAGGCGAGCGGGGGGTGGGGGCATTCGCCCTGTCGCCCCTTCCCTCCCATCACACAGAGGCCCTTGGGTCGCAGGAGTCTCCAAGCAATGTGCAGAATCAAATTAAATTAGAGGCAGTTTATTACATTTTATATTTAATTAACGTGTGTACAGTTTGTAAGAGAGAATCGCATCAGCCAGAGATTATTTCCATCCGCATCATGTCGTGCATCTGTACGAGCAGACACTGCGACGCGGGGCCTCCACACAAGGGGGACACTCCAGCGGTGCCAGGTCCATTCGTCTGTCCACAGTCCAGACATTTGAAGCGACCTGAGCTCGTTTCCCGGCTACGGCGAACATCGGTGGCGTCGACGATGTGAACCGATCTCCGTCTCGTGTTTCACCAACACGCGCTCACATTGGGATGAATCGCTTTTGGCACGTTTCTCTCCTCCGTCATTACCTCTGTCCATCTCGAAGCGATGGGAACACGACGTAAAGTGGGTTGAAGTATATTGGGGTCGATTGTGGTTAAAATTATAGTTAAATAATAACGTACATTCGTTCTTTTTAAACTGCTGCTGGATGACGGCTTGCTGACGCAGTGCAGGTGGGAGGGGGGGGGGGCTTAACCATACTTCACCACGTTGATCAGTGTGAGCTTATTATGGACAGGTTCATATATAAGCATAGCGAGTGGCTGGACATCGAACTCTGGTGGCCGAGTTCATAGTGAGCGTCACAGCGGATCACCCAACCTCTTTCGATCAATCCTTGGAAGCCTGCGAGCATGCGGGAGGCCGGGTTGCCCATCTTGATGATGGCACCATATGCAGGGTCTGACCTTTAGGTCCTAAAATATGTCTCCATGGACAGGTCACACAGCGGGCGCAGGGGCCGCTCGCAATTGCGAATGCGCGTCACAGCACGGTGTCTGCGTAACGCATTACGCAAGGCTGGAGTTGGAGTACTCCGACGGCAAGTTAGATAATAGCTTAATGCACACACCACGCCATTTGCAGTGATTGGAGAGAGAGAAATGCACTCACCGATTCTGATAAAATTGTTCATTTGCGGCATTTATTGCAGCCAGAACTGGCGACAGTTTCTGAGTGTTTTAGCAAAAAATAAAAGCTGCCTTGTACTGCCTCGGCTTCCATCACCGTGCTCTCCACCTCTGTGATGTGTTTTCCGGGTTGTTCCGCGTGGCTGACACGATGTCCGATGTTTCGCTCTTTAGAGTTCCAGACGAAGCTCTCAAAACACATTGGGTGGCAACATCGCACGTATTGCTCAACAACTCGCGGTACAACCGGAAAAAATGCCGGACAACACTGATATCGTAAAGCTCCACGAGACTGTCAATATTTATATTTGGTGTCCGAGAACATTTAAGAGAATCTTGACTTGAAGCTTTCGTGACTGCATGCATTCATACTCTTTGGGTCTTTCGGTAAAGTCACGTAGATCGAAAAAGAATAAAAAAAATCACGACGTTTCGATCGCAACACAAGCATCCGTCTTCAGGTGAAACAATACAGCAGGCAGACAGCTGAGGCAGGAATAAATATTGCGAGAGAGCTACTGCAGCCAGAGGTTATATAGGTTTGAGATGGCGACAATCCAAGGGTAAGTGGGCGGGGCTAGAGATGGAATTTGCATGTAAATGTAAGATCGCAGAGCCAGATATAACTCGGCCATTGTATTGCTAGAGATTAGCACGTCAATCTGTTGATGTAACTGCACGACTACGGTGCTGAAGAAGCCATTGTATTGCTCAAGATTAGAGATTAGCATGTCAATGTGAAACAGCTTCCGCAGCAGCGGTCATATTAATGAGAGTAATTGTGTCTGTGTTTATATATCTAGATGGACAAATCTTTGTTGATAGCCAGTGGGTTTGCATAGAACCTTCGTCTTGGAGAAATCTATTTCGTGTATGCCCACAGCGTTAAAACAATGATCAGCCACGGCAGAGGTATTGGTCCTACCGTGTTTCAGATCTGCCTTGTGTTCACGAACACGGTCTGAGACATGTTGCTTAGTTTCCCCAATGTAACGACTGCTGCAGGCACAACTTAGTTTGTAGACGCCGGGGTATTGCATGTCAGGGATCACATCCTTCACAGATGGGATCAGATCACGAGTTTTATGCACTCTGTTGAATCGGACCTGGATCTTGTGTTTGCTCATGATTTTGGAAATATCTTTGGTGACCCCTGCTATGTATGGCAAGGTGATGGTTTTGATTGGGTCCTCGGGTGGTTCTCTCCCAACGGTTGGGGTGACAGCTTTACGGATTGTGCAATCCGAATATCCATTCATCTTGAGGGCTTGGTGCACGTGCTCCAGTTCACTGGCTACGTGGTGATGGTCGGAAATGCAACGAGCCCTGTGGTGTAGAGTTTTGATGAGGGAATTTTTCTGGGCTGGATGGTGGTGGGAGTCAGGTTTTAGATAGAGGCATCCGTATTGGGTGGCTTTCCTGTAGACAGTGTCCCAACGAGCCATCTGGTCTCTTTTCGATTAAAACATCCAAAAATGTTAATTTGCCATCCTTTTCCACCTCCATGGTGAATTTGATGGCTGGGTGTACGGAATTGATGTGGTTGAAAAATTGGTTCAGAGCTGGCAGGCCATGTGGCCAGATGACGGACGTGTCATCTACGTATCTCTTCCACAAGGAAGGACGTAGGATAGATGCCTGGATGGCATCTGTCTCAAAATTTTCTATGAAAACATTGGCTACCACTGGAGAAAAGGGAAAACCCATTGGGTTACCTTCAACTTATTTGTATAATGTACCATTCCAGGTGAAGTAAGTATTGGTGAGGCAGTGTCTCACCAGGGCCGGACATCAGCATTCAGTCCTTGTTGGACCAAATCTTCAATTATTGCAATAGTGTCAGGCACAGGAACTTTGGTAAACAAAGAAACTACATCGAAGCTGACAAGCAAATCACCTGTAGATAGTAAGATGCCTTTAATTAGAGATAACAAGTGAGCTGACTGCGTGTGAAATCTTTAATTCTGTAATGTCCCTTTCTGCCACAACGTGTCAGGCAACTCAGCGCTTGCTTGCAACACAAATATGAGGTCGATATTTACATAGGGTGACCGGACAAGGTACTCCGCTAGAAAGGATGATGGCCGTGGTCGAGATTAATGACGGAGTGACAGCCAAAGGCGAAAACGCGCCCCAAAGAACGTCTGGAGTGGTTAGATCAGCTCTTGTGCAGAGACCAAGACGGATTGCTCTGTCGCGAGACCTTGAAGATTGACAACAGCTTGGGGATGCCTTCATTCAGCAGTGGATAGATCTTGCCTGATGATTATAAATGAAAAATTAACAATATAACTTTTTCCACATTTTCAAGAACATTTCTTGAATGTATTATCATATTGATATGATGCATTATAATGATGTGAACTTATATGAATGCGTCATACCACGTACAGTGAATATTTTAAAATTTTCAAATTCGATTTTTTTCAACTTCTGATAGCATCTCACTTTCTAAACATGTAGGCCGACCTTTGCATATATGATCAAGTTTGTACATGTTATATATATAGTTACTCGAAACGCTAGATTAATTACTCTAATTATCTCAAACACCATTTCACGTGCGATGATTAAGTGATATTGCCCGATACTTCGCCTCTTATATATAAAAAACATAATGGCAGCGTGAATGTTTTTCATTCTTCTGTGTTTTTCATGTTTGATTTTTGTTAATTGGGCTTCTCCATCTGTGCCAACACAGCAGCATCATCACCAATTACTTTGTTTCATTTCAAATACTTACTTTGATAGTTCACATATTTTTTTGCCAGGCTGGCATAGGGACAACACCTGCCCAGGATCACAGGTACACAGGTACACAGGCACACAGGCACACACACAGGTACACAGACACACAGGTACACAGGTACACAGGCACACTGTCACACACACAGGTACACAGACACACAGGTACACAGGAAAACAGGTCCGCGCGCGATCGTACTGCGGCGAGTACGCTCGCCATCACATTTACAATTTCAACTGCCGCCACACAAAAAAAGGTTATCACGTGGGACAGGGGCGTAATGTAAATTGAGACAATTAGGGAAATTGGGTGCTCAATGAGAATTGAATCGCGAGTTCGGCACTGAGGACACCCGCGACCCGCGCCCCACCGTGGAGCGTGCGCGGTGCGGCCCGCTGCTCAATCGCGTGAGCGTCGTTAGGAGAAGACAATTTGCAGATACATTGATTCAATATTTAACACGTTAATCATTAAATGGACGGCCCCGCTATTAAACACACGGCGGATCAACAGACACCGCCCCGTCTCTCATTAGTTGACGCCCTTTCAGTGGCAGTGTCCGTGGCGTTTTGCTCGTGTTGGGACACAACACCGCCCTGACGTCCAGTGGCTCGCACCGTTGTTCACCACAAAGGTCCCCATGGAGGCCGCTGAGTTGAGTGGATAATTTTTTATTTCGAAAAAAAAAATGTGTTCCGGTGTAATAGCCAGCACAACGCAAGTCTGCATATTTACAAATATTCCTCCAATGTCAAAGTTGCTTGTAATAATAAATAAACGAATGCGGCCACCCAAATCGCTAATAACCAAGAGTGCATGTTTTGATAAGTACCCCAGTTACCTTCCCCATTACCATTTCCCCCCTAGCTGTATGAACATTCGTGTCCCCTGCTCGTGGGTCTCCCCCTGGGTGGGACACAGAGCCCAGTTCTACCCCTCCACTAGAGCCCTCCGACTCGGGTGCTGCTGTTCGCGGAATTTCTGTCCCCCCCCCCCACCCCCCGACCCCTTTGTTCGGTGATCGGCGCTTTGTATCGGCCTCACATCGAGGTGGCATCAAAATTAAATAGAGAACTCATCCATTATTACTCTTAGGCTTTTTCGGTAAAGTCACGTAGGTAAAAATTTAAATTAATAAAAGTAAAATAAGACAAATTAAAAAAATTCACGACGTTTCGGAAGCAACACAAGCCTCCGTCTTCAGGTGGAACCGTCACAGCCACGACAGCTGTATCAAGTGTTGCTTCCGAAACGTCGTGAATTTTTAAAATTTGTTTTATTTTACTTTTATTAATTTAAATTTTTACCTACGTGACTTTACCGAAAAAACCTAAGAGTATGAATCATTGCAGTCACGAAAGCTTCAAATCTAGAATCATTCATTATTGATAAGCAAATGGCAAAGGAACGTTACCTTAACGCAGTCACATCTTGTGTTGCAACATCAGCACCGCAATAGTTAGGCACTGCCGAAGAGGTGAAGAGATTACATTCGTTAATGAGATTAATTGTGGCATCGGAGAAGCTTGAAGGATGGCAATTGGATGGGGAGGCCCTTCGTCCAGCAGTGCAAGATCCGACCGTGTCCGTCCAGTGCTCGCTGAGCTGCATTGGCTGCGGTTTGTCGAGCTAACACATTATACGGTCGAACTCATTACACACAAATCACGAGAACTCTGGTCATCCTCACAGCAGCGGCTTTTGCCTAACTAACGAACAAAAACGGTCACTGCATCGCGCGCTTTCAGATGCGCTTCTGCGGCCGTCTGGAACGCTCTTTCTTCCGACATTAGGAAGCCACTGGAGCTATGCACTTTACAATCATCTACATTGGCAAACTAATTTCGTTAGAACTGCTTTTTGTGTTTAGTTTGTTGTCCTTCCACACCTCCAATTAGCACGGTTGGCTGCGTACGGTGCGAAGGAAGTTTAACGTACATACATACCATAGCCAATGGCTGATTATCATCATCATGAATAGTAACTCTCATACTGCTAAAGATGGAAATTATTATAGTCATAATAAGCCAATGTAAGATCATTATTACGTGAGCTATGAACCACGCTTGAACATTTTTTCGTGGAAGAAAACTTGAATCGTTTCTGAAATGTCAATATTAGCAGTATTGGTATTCCTCTACATCTTAAGGTTCTGGAAAAAGGTAAAGTTGCAGCCTGGCAATTGCTTGCTCAAGCAACTGTTGGCGGAATGGCCTCTACTTTAGTGGGCTAATGAGAACACCCTTAGGGGTTATTTTTGTCTATTTTTTCACGCTGTCCATATCTCTTTTAGGATGCCCTACACTTTACCCCACCATATGTAATCTGCCGATCGACTAACCATGGTGTACCAACCACCGTGCCGAGACATCATACTGGATTGAAATATCTGGATTAAAAATCCAGTTTTGCTAACCATTACGTCATGGCTGCATTGCCAAAATTCCTCGAATAAGATCCATTAATTAGCCTGGATGTATCCATTAAAAAAAGTTGTAATTATTTTCTTTACGTGATCAGCATGATGGGTCAGCGTTGGGGTTGAGGCTACTGATGGATGGGTTTTGTACCACCCTGGTAGACTCTTTCTGGTCACGAACACCGCTCCAAGCCCAATCTCACCCCCCGCAAAGGTCCAGCATCTTAACCCACTGTCCGACAATACCATGAAAAAAATAAAAAAATAATTATATCGAGGGAACGTGTGTACTTTTTAAACTTTTATTTTGCAACCAATATCGTAGAATGTGTTCAGCGGCCTCGTAACTGACGCTGGCTCACAAGCTTTGGGAGTTCTTTGCGCCCTGGATTCTTAGCCTCATCGTGCAAATTACTGGCTTTGGAATGTCATTCGATTGTACTAAATTACGTTAGCAGGTCGGCGCTTAAGTGAATAACTCGCTGCCTTTGCTTGGTTAAAGGGTTAAATCATCAGGGAACTGAGCCTGGGGTAAGCACATGGCCAAGCCTCCTGGGAGAGGTGGGGGAGTCAGTGATATCAGTCGCCTATTAGTCCCCACCCTCCTCCTCAACGCCACCCCTTCCTAGCAATCGCCCCTCATCTGACCTTGCTGGTAATGAATGACTGCTCGGCCAGTTGTTGTTACACGCACACAGCTTCGCCAGCATAACAAGGATCATGGCGATGGCGTGAAGATAGCGGTGCGTTTTCGGATCGTTCCGTGTATTGTTCCGCATTGTGTTGTCCCACGTGCGTTGAGCTTTCTGCAGTGACTGAAGAGAGGGAGAGAGAAAGAGGATGCGCATTTTGCACTGAAGATGCTTCCAGCGCATTGAGCAAAACGTCGGACATCGCGCCTTACAACTCGTAGTGTTATTACACGCAAACATATCGGAGAGCTGTACAGCACAGCTGTGAGAACCTGTGTTGTTTCCCATACGAGTATAAATTGTGGATCTCTCTTTATGTAAATGAACACTAACACAACTATTGGAACCTCCTTTGCCAGTAGCAAAATATGATAATTGTTTTTTTACCCTTTTATCTGGCAACAAAACTGACACCTTTTTTAGGTTTCAGGTGAAGGTATGCCTTTTTTAAATTCTGTCCTGTTATGAGCCACATTTCAGAGTCTGAAACCAAATGCATCGTATGCTAAGCACTGATGGAGAAAATAACATTAACCTTGAACTCTATTTATGTCAGTGAACCAATGATTTTGTACAGGGTGCTCGAGGCAAATTGCATTTTACGACTTTTTAATTGCAATCAAGACTTTGTTAATGGTTAGTTTTTAGGAGTACTGTTTATAAAGTGATTATGATAGTCAAGCTATATACAGTACGTTTTATATCTATCACGTGAATATTTGAAAAAGGCAACAACGTTGGAAATTGTCCAGTAAAAAAAACAACCTATTATACAATTATTACAATTAAATTATGAGAAATGTTGTTATTATTAAATTATTCTTTAAAATATATTTTATTGCCTCAAGATGATGAAATAGCCGGATGAGCGCAATATGGAGTGTGCTTTTGGGAAGCTGATCATGAAAAACATCATACGAATGTGCCTTTGGAAAATGCTTTTCAACTGCTCCACATTTCCAGCCAGTGGCGTCACTCGTGGGGTTGCGGGGGGTGCGGACCGCACCGGGTGACACCATCAGAGGGGGTGACACCAAAATTACTGTCTGTACAGTTTTTGTGCAGCGTTTCAGCAGAATTTGATTTTAAATAAAAAAATATCCCTGTAGTTAGTTACATAAAAAAAACGTTTCGTAAGCCCAGCTTACATGTGCTGTATAAATATACCTACAAGGCTAAAGCTCTATGCTAATGTACTTTTTGAACATTCTAATGCGCTCCGGTCAGAGCTGCCATTGTTACACAACTACAGTGACGCTTCGAGTCACGTGGTTTCGTCTGCACGCGTTGCAAGCACGCGCTGTTGTTTTTTTCGTTGCTGCTCGTGTTTTTATAGTCGCTGATTTAGTCACATTTTCTGGTGTTTTAGCCGCAATATTGTGGTAATTAGTATTTGTGAAGCTATATCAATAACTTATTTGAGAATGAAGTAGTAATTAAATGAAATATTGTAATTAAAAGGTGTAATTTGAATTTAGCTAGTTGTTTACGTCACTACTATTGCCATTATATTCAGTGATATACGGGAATTACGATTTACGAGTAACATTAGTACACAAAACATTACCTACGATTCTGCACGGTCTGGTACGGGCGGAGGTCCATGGAGGGTGATACCATGAGTTACCTCCCGTGGTGACACCATCCCTAGTGACGCCAAATGTTTCCAGCTATGATATATGGATCCAGAATGGGGACAGTGAAAAATAAAATGTGTGCAGAGAAGCATAGGGACGTTGCACGCTTGGAATTACCCTGAGAGATGTAAAGTTGAATACCTATGTATGTTGCACATTTTTCGCACCGTACGCAGCCAACCGTGATAATCGGAGGTGCGAAATGGATCAGGAAACGAGTGCAAAGCAGAGACATCATATTTTCCGATAAGAAAATAAAGTGGGCTTGAACTGGAGACATTGCTGGAAGGGGTGATGGGGACTGGATAAAACCGGTGATAATGGCAACCAAAGGGGAGAACACGTGAAAGAGAACGCCCACTGTGGATTTAAAGTGACGAGATCAGTTCAAGCGAAGCAGTGAGGATGAGTGTTGGCATCGCCAAGGATTATGACGGTGTGGGGAGGACATTCGGTCCAGCAGTGGATCCACAAAATGGCTGATGATGATAATTATTTATCCAAGAACACTTTCAATGAGTCTCAAAAAGCCATTTTTCAGGAGGGCCCTGCGTTGTGAATGTTTCTGTTCTTCTCAATTTTATCAGCGAGTGTTGGTCACGTGTGAGGGAACTGGAGTATTTGAAGGAAGACCACGCATACATGTGTAGAGAAGTTCCCACGGACGCACTCGGAGACGGAGGTAAGTTATGGGCTTACGCCAAGGGTTTATTAAAGGTTAACAATAACACACAAGGGTACACAACTCCCAGGGGCTAGGGGTCCTACACTGAGTCCTGGTCCCTGCCCGGCTAGCTCCGGTCTCTCTCTCTCGTGTCGGATCGGGGACTCTGCCGACTCCACTGACCGGAGAGAGAGCACCTCTATCGGCTACCACCGGCTTCTCCCCAGACTCACCACTCGATCCCTCTCTACCCCCTGGTTCCCTCTTCACCCTTCGTACTCTACCCGTTCCCACAGTGACCCCGCCTTCGTCACGGGGTCTCCCTTAAGTACCCTAGGAGACGTGACGTCATCGCACTGAACGGCACACCTGACGTCACGTCCCCATTTTACTCCTCTACACATACACTCCTGACCACCTTGATCCCTATCCCTATAACATATGGGAAGCCCCTCTTGTTACCCATCCAAGCCTTCGGCAGGCCCAAGCCTGCTTAGCATCGCAGGTCCAATGACAGATCGGTTGCATTTGGTGTGTTTTTGTCACAATGATGGGAAGCAATCAGGCAATGCATACATTAGGATGATGATAATGATGATGAACATAATTGCAGGCGACTCTTAAAATCTATTTAAATGTCGCAGCTTATTAGCCAATGACTAAATTACCCGGAATGCACCCAGTCTCGTCAGATCTGGGAGGTTAAGCAGGTTTAAGGCTGAATAGTGCTTGGATGGGTGACCACCATAAGTAATAGGCAGGTGTAGTAAGGCGTTGTGGGGTAGTCGACGGCCAGTGCAGCAAAAACCCACGTCTCTTCTGCACGCCCCTCCCCCACCTTCAACAATAGACACTCACCAGCGTGGTGAAGTATAGTCAAATATCATTCAAGGTTCGTAAGGCACGAGGAGGCCCTCATCCAACAGTGCATTCACACAGCTGACCGTGAATATTCCACGTGGGGTTGGGTGGGGTTAATCGGCAGTGTGCGGGCTCACAGATGCAGCCCAGCGGCAGCAGAACGAGCATCAGCGGGTCGTGTTGACAATGTTTATCTGCTCCCACGCCAGCTCTGGTCTCAGCTGCGAGGTGCTGCACCCTGGATATTTGCAGTGGCCTCGTGAAGTGTAAAAGAATTTCGGTGAAAGTTTGCTGAAGGATGAAATTGGATTTTTTTTTCGAGAAAGCGGGGGGGACGGGGACGAAAGAAAGGTAAAGAGGCGTTGCATTTTATTTTGTTGTGCCCTTGCGTTCAAAAGCGCTTCAAGCGTTCGTGTGATCAGACCCTGATGAACGGCTGCCCTAGATGCATCGACAAAACTAAGATCACTCCAACGAATGTCTCTTACTGACAGCCTGAATTAAGTGCGCGCTACCTAAGAGACGTGGATAAATAATCCAGTATAGACACGGACATAAATCACAGGCACAATGCACCCGATCTCTTCCGCATTGTGTGCAAGTGATGTACACGGAAAAATAGCTATCTCCCGGGACGCGTCCTTTTATTCAAATTAACATATGGGCATCGGGGGTCTCGTGACATGGAAATGTTGCGTTAAAGATATTTGCTTGAGCCACTGGAAGACATGAAGCTATATCTTGTATCGTGCCAGAATAAAAGTGTAGTTTTTCAAATAAAAATCTGGCTCATCAAAATAATATAACACGGTGCGCACACGATGAAAAGGTCAACAATATTAAGGGTTGAAAAATGAAGCAATGCTAAATATCAAAGCCATGTTTGACGGTGCCCTAGATGAACTTTCATCCTCAGGTGTTAAACTTATTCATGCTGATCTTATAGTGTATTATATTTCAGTATGACTTAAAAAAAATCTGTGATTTATCGCTGCTCAAATGAGCATGGAGGCAGGGCCCATCTCTTGTTTACAATCTTGAGAGAGTGGTGAAAATTCCACATTCTCATGGCAGGAGTGAGCCTATCTACAGTGCCACCACTGTTTACTTCCCCGCAAAGCTTTTCTCGTTTCACTCACCTCGGAAGGAGGATTTTGCCGAGTTCAACCCCCAATCAGGGTTTGAACTTGCAACTATCCGAATGCAAGTGGCTAACTCTACAATTGACCCACCAGGCTGGTAAACTTGAAGAAGCCTTCACCCAGCAGTGGATAGAACATGGCTACCCCTGCAGCTGCTTTTAACGACGATGGCAATAATTTATGGTGACAGTGCCATTGCTCCATAACCCTATTCCACTTCATTACCATTTGCGATAAATCCCCCGACATTCCTCATTTAGACCCTTCATTATCACCGGCCAATCGATTAATTGAAGTTCACACGAAGCACAGTCCATGTTGTTGAGGTTATCGGCCGATTGATTGGAATGTGCGCGGGCCCATTTTTCGCTGCGCTGAAGTTGCAGCCAATACATTGACTGAGTTATTTAGCGGCATTAAGAGCGAATGCAATTAGCGTTCAATGCGCACGCACGCGGTCAGCTAAACTGTAGAGGTTTGGGATTGACTTTTGTTTTCGGGAAGCGTAATTTATTCTGTCAGCTGTGAATTTTTTTCCCCTTAACGTATTGGCTGCACTTATTATATTATGTACGTGTGTATCAAACAAAAACATTAAAATACCATGTCATCTATCGGTGACGGATTGCTGAAGTCATGGCAATTTTGTACACATACGTAAACCACACCTCATTGACTGTTAAGGAAATTAAGTGGTCTTGGGCAGAGCAGGGTTACTCCAAATAACAAAACTCAACACACCCGTCAATAGCACCGCACAGTGTTATTGACGAGTGTGTTACGTTGTATTGTTACTTAGGCTAGTGCACCACTGCCAATGTTGCCAGAAGGGATGGTGGCACGTGGTCGAGACTAACGATGCAGTGGCAGACAAGGGAGAGGAAAACGCCATCACGGACATGGAGCAATGGGATCGGTTCACGTGCAGGGGCCTCGTTGCATTTTTTCATTGCAAGACCGTGAGCGACGGTGACGACAACATTTGGTCGGCAATCATCCAGCGGTGGATAGATCAAGGCTAGTGCTGCTGCTGCCGATGACAACAATCTAGGTGAAATACAGCCGCGTCGCACATTTCAAACGTTCCTAAATGAACACATCCTTCAATTTACAATGAAAGGGAAAGTGAACAAAAACCAAAAACTGTAAGATGGGAAAGAGGTGTTGTCCTCCTGGCTTGCGCTTTGCAGCAGGGAGACACTGCCGCGTGCGTTGGATTGTGCCTGCGTCACTTGGGCCAGTGGGCCGGGAAAAGCATGCGCGTGTGCGCGCCCAGGCGTAGTGAGCCCCCCCGTAATGGATGATTAGACCCCAGAGAATGCCACTCGCTCACAAGCCCTTGTTCCACACGCTGCGATAACGAGCACAGCAGCTGACGAGACGGCTCGCCATTGCCCGTAGCGCACCTGTCCTGCGCGCTGCTCAAAAATGCGACAATTTTATTTTCTGAAAAAACGTCCGCTTTTTTTTTGAGCGTGAAATTGCCATGACGGCCCTTTAAACGGACAAGTGACTGCATTTATACGCGGTATATGAATGAAGCCAGTAGGAATTCAAGTAGGCAGTGATCGCCTTTGCCATCACCGACCTGGGAAGGCTCGGAAGCAGGAGATGAAAAATCCTCCTATTTGGCCCACCCTACTGCGATGGTAAAGTGACGACATTCACATCTTGACTTTCCCGTGTAAATCACCATGCTGAGACCAGCGATTGGCCTCGGTGTCCAGCGAGGATAACCATGATTACTGTGGTTTGCTGTCTCTAGCCTGCCCAGTCACCCCCCCCCCCAATAAAAGATAAGTGGGTAATCCATAGTCTGTGGTTCTTTCGGTAAAGTCACGTAGGTAGAAAAATAAAATAAATATTTAATAAAATACATTTTTATTTTGTATTTTTGTATTTTTCTTAAATAAAATAAAATGAATATTTTATAAAATAAATATTTTATTTTATTTTTCTACCACGTAGGTAGAATTTTTTTTTCCTGCATTCACGAAAGCTTCAAATCAAGATTGGGTAATCCATAATAGAGGTTTTTGGGGTTAGATTGCGTAAATATATAAATGTGTCGTTAAACCCCGACACCACCCGACACAGCCAACCAGTAAGGGTTGTCACTTGAACAGAACGTGGCAAATTCGTCACTAATACAGCACTAACCGGTGTGTTGGAGAGCCAAGCCACAACATTTACAACCTGAGTACGACGTTTGGCCATTAATTACAACTAATTACAACTAGCTTCATCATTACTGGCGAAACAGGTTGTAAATGTTGTGGCTTCGCTCTCCAACACACCGGTGTGCTGTACTAGTACACTACACTATACACTACACTATACACTAGTGCTGTACTAGTAAACTACACTATACACTACACTATACACTGCACACTAGTGCTGTACTAGTGACGAATTGGCCACGTTCTGTTTACGTGACAACCCTTACTAGTTGGCTGTGTCGGGTGGTGGTGGGTTTAAACGACACATTTATATATTTGCGCGATCTAACCCAAAAACCTCTATTATGGATGATATTGGTCGCGAAAGCTTACGTGTTAAAATGGGTAATAATGAATTTTCCTCGGGTAAAGTCACGCGACGTGTAAATACATGATTCCACCACACCCTAAGAGAGATATTTCAATGAGACGCTTTGGCGCATCTTCGTTACTCGCATGCCGCGTGAAAAGCCAGACAACGGTCGCTACGCCGGGAAATTGCCGGCCCCCTCTCGGCGACGTTTCTGGCCATCGGTTGTCTGCGCCTCCGTCTCACGGCCCGCGTGCTCACGCAGGGACAGGTTATGCACTCGTCTAGACAAAAACAAGTACACGTGGTATTTTGACCTATTGGTGGTGCAGCATGCTACAACGGTCCTCGTAAAGCAGTCCAAAATCTAAATGTGAACTGACATTCGTCTCCGGACTGCTTCGACATCACGATAAACGGATGTTTCTCATGACCGGGGGTTGCGAATCTAAATAAATAATTATTGGGGAAATAAATAATTGTTGCGATAAAATTGCTTTTTTTGTATCCCGCACACCAACGATGTAGCGCCTCTGGTTGATGGGAAGTCGAGCCCAAAGTAGCCTGGGGCTTACAGCTACCCATACCTCACCGCCATGCTGCCACTCCCCCTTCATTTTTTTGTTCGGAAGAACAGCCACTCTCTGTTGTTTGGCAGTCTCCTGCCTCGAGAAGAGGACTTTCTATCCCTCATGGTGGCAGGAGCCAGAGCCGGTCCACCGGACCTCTGGAATACCACAGAGATCCAGGCGGTATAGGTCCAGCTCCCGACAGAGGAGTGGCAGCCTCTCCTTCACAGTCAGCGTTCGAACATTCTACGTGGCTACACGTAGTGGTATTTGTTGTTTCTGGAGGAGCCCCGAGTGTAAGGATTCAGTCTCCTGGCTCCGCCAAATGGGGTTTGGCCAGTACACGTCATAAACGCCTATCCCCCCGGGGCCTCCGGCACAAACTTATTAATTACAATTTTCAGTCGCAGTTTGGTGGTAATTGATTGAAGGTGGAGGGGTTACCAGCCCCTCGTACCCATCCAGATCTCCCATTTGGCCGCTGTGGTGGTGACAAACGCCATGAGGGGTAAGGTCAATTTAAATTGGCCCTCCCCCCACAGCACTGCCCACCACAGCGTTGCCGTCCGGCACGAGGAGGTAGGGGCTTGTTTTTGCCGGACACACACACACACATACACACATTATTGATCATAGGAGCTTATAGTCTCGGAGAATGAAAAAAACGGAAAGGCTCTACGTTATCGACTCAGGACTGTACTCTATATAAGTTAAAGTCCCTTTGGATGGACAGCACCAGGTAGATTATATGGAAGTGCTCCTTTCTTTATCAACATGCCACGGTACTCTGTCAGCATTAAAACCTCACTGGACAGCACACACCCACCCACCGACGCATCGACCAACAAATAACCCACCTACTCACCGACCCATCCACCAACAAACCACTCACCCACCGACCCATCCATCAACAAACCACCCACCCAGCAACAAATTAAGCACCCACTCACTGAGCCATCCACCCACCTACCCACCCACCGACGCACCCGAGGGCTTTTTTCGAGTCTTTTTCATTGGAGAGGGGCTCTAGACATGGGCATTGTTGTGCTCACAGATTTGACAAGGTCACTCTTGAGGTCCAAATTGAATGAACCGAATGAAACATTCACACGAATATACAATCGTTGATGTTTGGCCGGTAAAAGTTTAAAAGTGCATCACAGTCACATAAAAGCCACGCCAGAGTTGTTGTGGTCAGCGTGCTCTGCAACGTTCACACTTGCCGCCCGTGTATCGAGAGTCCCATTTTAATGTGCAATTTTATTGAGGGCCTGTGTGTAGAGTTGGTGTGGTCTCGGACTATTTTTGCTGTTGTTTTTCTGCCTTGCCCAAGCTTGGAAATTAATGTACTTTTGCAATTTAAACTTATATACTTTATATATATATTATTTAGCTATTTGTGCGTCTCTTTACTTATGTGGACATACGTGAAAAAGAGCTTTATATCTCATCGTATTTCTACAGAATAAATATTCGGCGTCTGTGTCTGGACAAGAGGGATCATTCCGTGAGGGGTTTGTCCACTTGACATTCACGAACGTGATCATAAAGAGAGAACCGCCATGAGGCACATGAATACATGAACTAGTGTGGAATTACATTATATATGTATTGTATGCAAAACAGTTGAGGCCTGTGATATTGAAATGAAATGAAGACTTCCATGTGTTCGTCTATTTTTAAAACAGTCACCCCTGTTAATATTTACCAAATTAACGTCTCATGTTCTTTACTCCAACCCACAAGGACAAGTGGTGAGTCATAGGTGAAGTTTCGTGCCACTGTGCAGAGTGTACAAATGGGAAAGAGTGAAGGCATGTCACCTCTTCTGCATCATCATCATGATGGCCAGCCAAGGTAAATATATCAAGTCGTCCTGCCATCTCTCTTGGTCCTGCTGTGCAACAATCATTCTGTTGCTCCATCTCCGTGGTGGGTGACCTCTCGGTATGCTCGCTTCGTTCATAGTCTCGACCACGAGGTCATCGTCCATTTTAGCGACGCGTCCTGCCCAAGCCTGCTCGCTAACGTTTCCTAACCGTCTGCATGATGCCTCCAGTTTGTGTCTGTTTTCAATATCACGTGTCCTTCTCTTGTTGTCTTTCAGTGTAATTCCAAGAATTAATTTCTCCATTCTTCTTTGCACTCTTTCGCTGCTTTTGCCCCATTACTCAATCTGCATGTGTCTGATCCACGAGTCGGAGCAGGTCATGTGCACTGATTGAAAACTTTCTTCTATAGGAAAAATTGGTAAATTGGTACATAACACGTGAGATATAACCTGGGCAGTTCTTGAAGGTGCATCAGGATCAACCGAGTAAATAAAAGAGGTGGATGATTGAAAGCCTAAACTTAATAGTGAACAGCAATACAAATACATATATTTTCGCGGTCGTGCTGTATATTGTAAAATCACTCATTAATCGGCTGAAAACATTTTTCTATGTAGAGGTCTGCAGAGCTTGTGCAATTGTTGGTGCCTCTCTCACCGCTTTGCTTGCCGTCCAACTTGTCTGTGGTGAGATGCAATTTGCATGAAAGGCGACGCTATCTGAAACTAAACACGATCATTCTCTGACACGTATTCGGGTAAATTTCGATTTAAAGCTTTCGTGACTGCAGGGATTCATCTTCTTGGTTTTATTTTTATTGTTTTTATTATTGTATTACTTCCCTTCTACGTGACTTTACCGAAAGAACCAAGAAGACGTCTTCGGGTGTTTGCCGCGCGTCTTTGGCACGACGTCTGACGTTGCGTTCTAAACGCGTTGGCAGCTTCTTCAGGAACTGAACTGAGCGGCTCGCATTTCTCATCTTTTTCAAAGAGCGATGTGAATGTGCACATGCACCAATATGCAACATGAGAGTATGTAATATTGCCTAATTTGTGGATCCTCCTGCATACGAAATGGATATTTGCTTTCATTTGGAATTCAGTAAAGCCAAGTGAGATGAACGTTAAACGAGACAGACCAACCCTTGTGAATACCGCCATCAATTGGCAATTGAATCACAAACGAAGTGAATGCAATTGAAACACGAAATACGAGAATATCGGGTCTGCTAAGTTGCTGGAGCTGTAACATTTTCCTTCGAGCCTAAGGCAGTGACTTTTATTAATATGTATTGTCTGGTGTGTACGGTGCTTTTCTCAGACCTTCCCTGTGATCTTTATATATTTTCTCCATCAGCCCCACAGTTAAAGATTACATGACTCGATTCCAAGATGGTCATGACACATCACAGATACTATTACTTTCGCCAATTTCTCTCCACTTTCCTCCCGCTTTCATGTCTCCGCACCGATCTTTTTGATGCGATCTCTTAGAGATAAATTGGCACTGTCGCATACAAACGGCCTGACGTACTGTACATCATCATGATCGTCGGCCTTCATCAATCCGTTGCTATATGAAGGCCTCCGGAGCTGCCACCATCTCTCGCGATGCGTAACTCCACCTAACATTCGCACATGAGCGGATTTAATTGCTCCATCTCCTCGGTGGACATCCTCTCGAAAGCATTCCATACCTTGGTAGCCACACCATCTTTATTCTTGATAACAATGAAGATGATGATAAAAATCCAAATTTTTTTTTTTTGTCCTGCACAATATTTCAGAGACGTAAATGACCGTGACTCTGGCATCGTCCCCTTTAGCGATGTCTCCTGCCCAAGATCTTTGACAGTCACTACGATGTCATAGACTTGTGTATCGTTCACAAGTCTACGCGTTCCTTCCCTCCATCTCTCACACACACATATTATACGTTAAACCTGTGCAATCCTCGTCAAATTGCGTTCCGCGCGTTGGCAGAAAAAGAAAATTCAACAAAAAAGACTCCACTCACCCTGACATCTGTTTCTCCATGCCCTTTCTGTTTTTTTTTAATAAAATAAATTCAATGCAACATTTACACGCACATATTTCACTGTTTGACGTGATGTCTAGCATGACAGCACACTTTTGCATAGTCATAACCGCCGTGTTGCAGTGTAAATTGATAAGTAATGAGTTGCTTTGAGACCTGGGGAAATAAAATGATTTGGAGATGTCTCTAAATTGCCTGTCTTGGCACTCCAGAGACTCTCACTGCTTGCTAATGTGGCTATGATAATTTAAAATTATGTGTCACTTAGGGGTGTTTTCCTAAAATTATAATAAAAACCTTGAAATATGATTCGAGTAGGGATCCCGTATAATTGCCCAAAGAGGTTTCTCACTCCTAGTTTTATTTTAAATGTTCTTGTAATTGCCTCTTTGCATGATGTTTTCCAGAATAGTTCAGGTAAACCGGCATAACGATGCAATTCTGATACACATTCCCATACCGCTATGCCACAGCTAAAACAACTATCATCACCATTACCATCCATGTTCAGTCCACTGCTGGATGAAAGCCTATACAAAATGTGTCGGTCATGAGGGTTAGGTGACCATACATCACCACTCTGGCCCAGTGTTGGCTTGTGAAGTAGTGTGCCAAGAACCAGTTCAGATACTACTCATCACCGATGTTAACCATGGCCGTTTTACTCTGGTGGCCTGGTTTGTGTTCAGTGCGCTAAGAGGCCGTACATGAATGACGTCAAGCGATTTTGGACGATTTTTTACCCCCCCCCCCCCTGCGTCACACGGCGTCACAGAAAGTCAGACCCCCCCCTCAAATATGACGTCATAAAGCTCTGCCCCCCCCCCCCCCGAAAAAATATAAAACATGCTACAAATCGCTTAAAACTATTGTCATTGTAGTGCGTATTTAATGTGGCGCTGCACTTTGATGTTGTAGGAGAAAACATGTATTAAAAAGTCTATTTAATTAAGTAGAACGTGTTGTCTATATTTATTTAAAGTTGCGCATTTTGATGTAACGTCACATTTCTCAACCCCCCCCCCCCTCGTCACACATCGTCACAAATGTCTGACCCCCCCCCCTAGGTGCGTGACGTCATTTATGGACGGCCCCTAACCTCTGTGCTACGGTTCGCCCTGCTATAACAATAACAATAATGATGATAAGACTCGTCCTGATCACTTGGAGAGGGCTGCCCGTGATGGATGCATCTCAAGAATTCTAACACGAGGAAGTAAAATAAAGTATAAATATATTTTATATATATTTTATATCAACAATGCATTGTTGTGGTGCTGTAGTGCAAATGGAAAAGCCTTGTCAAACGATGATTTCGGGGCAATCTGGTCTGTGTTGACACTGAAAGAAAATGTGGTAATGCGAAGTGGCAGAAGATGTTCCTGTCTTTGGGGGATCGTTTCTGCTGACTCGTAACGTCTAAGAGGTGATCGCTGCACGCACTTTTTGTTTGCTGGCAGAACAAACAATATGAGGAATTTCTCCCTGGGGAATGTAAACGCTCTCTTTGTTTCAGCACTTTCCTCTTGTTATGATAATGCAAATAATGATAAAAGTAAGTACTATTTTGTGTTCAAGCACTTTTTCTATAATCCATCATCATCATCGTCACGAGCCATGGTCAATCGACTGTTGATGGAGGAGTCCCGCAACCACTGGCCAGCCCAGCCATGGTGGCTACGTATGGTGCAAAAGAAGTTCAACATACGTACAAACACCTCTCGCAATCCAATTCGCTCGGATTATTGTATTTAATAATCCTGTGCACAATCTTATTTTAGTAAGGTTACCCTTCTATTCATTAAACATACACGTTGTTATAGGTTGTGTTTTACCAGCGATTGAAGAGGTGTTGCTCCTTGGTTTGTTTAAGACCGAAAATCAGTCCACCTACCTGGTATATTTCTGGCAGTTGATATTCATTCAACGCATGCTCCGATTTAATGCGAATATCTGAAATGCTTTGCTTTGTTGTTTTGACAGTTGTGAGCCAGCAATACGTCTCACTTTAAGCTATAAAGGCACCACAGGCTGCTTTAAGGAAAACAGGCCCTGGGATAGCTTTTGTTGACGTATGATTATTGTTTTAAATTATGTTCATGTGTTGTTTGTTAACGTTTGCGCAATGAGCCTCAAGATTTGTGGCATTTAAACTGTCCTCGTAGAGCGCGAGGCGAGGCATTATGCGCGTTACAAACATCTGGTTTTGTCTCTGCAAGCTGCTGGATTGGCTGTATGTAAGCTTCATATTTTCCAGCTGACAGACCACCGTAAAACAAACACTGTGCGCTCAATACAGCGACAGAAAAAAAAAATCACGTCATTAGAAAGAATTGTAGGTCACTGAGAATTTAGTGGGAAAAAAAAGTTATTTCATTTTCAAGAGAGGCAGTCTGCAGGGTAATGACATCAATTCTCACGGGACTAGTAAATGGCATGCAAAACCGTGATGGATGTTTACTTCCCAAAGCCAGGAGGATATGAACAATATCATGTTTGCCTTACTCCCTACACACACGTATTGTGTGTGCTTCCCCATTGGGAAGCGGTGTCGCAGTGGCTAGTTGCGCTACTCTACAAACTCGGCGACCTGAGTTCGATTCCTGCTCATGGTAAAAAAATCAGCGATGACTATTTTTCCCCTAGGTTGACTCAGCCTTAAATGATTACCTGGTGCAGTGTGTACAGGTGTTCTGTACAGAGCCTATTGCGTAAACATGCAGAGTTACCGTAGGCCTATGGCTCGGGTGTTACATTGAGTGCTTGCATGTACCCAAGTGGGTTTTTACAACAAATATACACCTCCGATGTGTGTATGCGTTACACCGCAACGTCGTTCGGAATTTTTTTCCGACGTTTACCTCCACGAAGAAGCTCCCATTAAAGGGAGTGAAACGTCGGACACCAGGCGTGTCGGACAACACTCGTTGGCTCAGCTCGCACGGCGTGAAATCTACGCGGAGAGTTTTTACAACGAATCCTTACATATCGCACGCGCGAATCGATGACGTCGCCTACAGGGGGAATAAATAAATAGCACAAATGTAATTATTGAAATGAAACACGTACACCTCACTCTTTTCCAGCCCCTTGGGAGAAGAAGCCTCCAGCAAAGTGAGGGGTGAGTGTTGGAGAGGTGCCGTGCAACATTAGCTCAGCGCCTCCGCTGAGATGAGCAGAATTGTAAGTGCGCCGAGTTAATTTCTGGCAGAGCACAAGTACCTCTTGTTATTAGTATGAAGAGTAATGTGCTGAATGTTGGATCGTTCGGAGAACTGTGTTCACACTTGCATAATGGTTCTATCTGTTCGGTATTAGCTATGATATGATCCGTACATGTATGCGCTGGTATATGTAAATGCGATCAATGAAATGGCTCTGTTTTAATGTAATATCTTGATTTGAAGCTTTCGTGACTGCAGGAATCCATACTCTTTGGTTCTTTCGGTAAAGTCACGTAGGTATAGAATAAAATAAATCGCGACGTTTCGGGCGCAACACAAGCGTCCGTCATCAGGTGGGAAAGCATGGTCTGCTGCTGAGGCAGACTGTTTTAAAAGGTTTTTTCGGTAAAGTCACGTAGGTAAAAACATTAAAATTAATGAAAGTAAAATAAAACAAAACAAAATAAAATATTTTGTTTTGTTTTATTTTACTTTAAACATTATTGTTTTATTTTACTTAATTAAAATTAATTTTAATGTTTTTACCTACGTGACTTTACCGAAAAAACCTGAGAATATGAATCATTGCAGTCACGAAAGCTTCAAATCTAGAATTGTTTTAAAAGGTTTGAAATGATGACGGACGCTTGTGTTGCGCCCGAAACGTCGTGATTTATTTTATTTTATACCTACGTCAAATTAACGTCAACGTTATATTTTGTCGTTATTTTTTAAGTGAATAAGAACGTAAATACATTATAAATGTTTCATACATGTAATTTAAAACCCAGAAATGACTGTTTCCAATGATGGTAAATGTAGTTGACAGTAAACAACACAGCAACAAAACGCTTTGCGTTAAGTACCAGGGCTTATTCATCAATAGCAATGTTAACGAAACAGCTGTTCTGAAATGAGCTCATGCAACGTTGTCACATTTATTAAAATGAAACGGTATTGATCCTTGGAAAAATGTATATCAAAGGCGATAAATGTGACAATCTAGAATAACCGCACAACTGAATTTAATCTCTTGCATTGTAATAGGATCTTCAGTAACACATCTAATCAATATGGGACCAATAACTTATTTGATGCGCATACTCAAGATATGTGTGTCCCATTGTCTTGATATTCCCTGCTCACCGTTGCTTGACTCTTTTCTATAATATCACGTCAGCTATTTGGCTGAAAGCTTTCTTCCCTTGAGCAATCCATGTACAACAATGAACGCATAAGTACCTGTTTACAAATACACAAACAGTGCTTTCACACACCAACATTCTGCCTCCACGCGCTGAGTGAGACCGAGCAATTTAGACTCTCGCCGGATGCCTTGCCAACGGAGATTCTGAAAATTGAATGCTCTACCTGATAAAAATTCACCTTTCTGGCAAACGCAAAGCTCCGGCTTTTTTGTCGTTTCGCCGACAGCCAGATGCCTTCAACTCTAATTTGAGAAACTGGCTCAGAGGTCCGAGGTCCAAGTGTCTCATTGTGTATGTACAGCATACATGTGTATGTAGAGAACATGCGTGTTCTGTTATTTACAAATTCGAAACTAAAGAGAATTTGAACATGCTTCGAATTCATCGCAGTGCAGTTTTTTTTCTATTGTTCATATCACAAACGCAGGTTGACAGCGGAGCAACATTAACGAGTTTCGATATCCGTTTTCGGTCAAAAATAAAAACCTACTTACACTTCCGCAAAAACAACAAATAAATGTAAACACATTTTCTGCTCATGTTGCTCATCTCTTTTTTTATACAGTAAAAACCTTGGATTGCGAGTAACTTGGTCTGCGAGTGTTTTGCAAGACGAGCACATTTTTTAAAATAAATATTAATTTGATAAACGAGCGAAGTCTTGCAATACGAGTAGTACGTGCATACGCTTTGTCTGCCGAGCGTCACGTGATCACAACTGATATACGAGTGCTTTGGATTACAAACACGTTTCCGGAACGAATTATGCTCGCGATTCAAGGTTTTACTGTACCATGAATGCTGCTCAGAGAGCCAACGGGATTGGCTGGCTGGATGATGATGATGATTATGATGATCTCACAGCTGGTGGGTTTTGAGAGTTGCACATCGGATGGATGTGGTGTATCGACATTTTTTTTAAACATCGTGTACAACCATTTACTCTTGCCCTGGACACGCTCCGAGTGAATTGCTCAGAATTATGAATGATGTATTTTGTTTAAAGTGGCATTGTGAATGTTATATGAGGCGTCAATGATGCTTAATTGCAATCTAACAGTTGTGTGAAAAAAAAAGTTAATAGTGCTTTTCATTAATAATGCAGTAGTGATATATGTTACATTAATGCAGCAATTAAACTTTGCGTAATGGTCCAAAAGACTTTATTGCTAACAAAGTCCATTTTTAATGGATGCATTAATAAATTGATGCATTTTTTTTTACGTGGTAATAAAAGTTGTAGCCCGACTGCAGCTATTACATGCTTCTTGTTGCAGAGTCTCGTGAGCTGAAACGCAAACAAAACCTTGGCAGAGCTCTGTGCGTTTCGTTTGACATCCGAGGCAACTTGCGGAAATCGGTGGGCGCTAGGGATCACGAGGTATGAACGGGACCCCAGCGAGGATGTGGAGCGACGATGAGCCCTGAAGAGGTGGCAGCAGCTTAGAGGAACTGCCTCCCTCCCCCTCCCCTCTCGCCCCTCCTCCCTCCTCCTCCTCCTTTCGTACAGCTGATGCAGATGCAGGGCAACAACCACAATTTCACATTCAGGTGGCCAATGCCAGATGCACCGCGTCAGGAGGAGTGGAGTGTGTCATCATGGCTTTGATGTCTCCTTCGTGTGTTTTGAATCGGACATTGCGTCGTTAGACGTTGTGCGGTCTGTTCTCGGCGAACACAGTCGCACACAATTGGAGAGTTAAATTTCGATTTAAAGCTTTCGTGACTGCAGGGGTTCATCTTCTTGGTTCTTTCGGTAAAGTCACGTAGAAGGGAAATAATAAAATAAAATAAACATAATAAAACACAATTCTCACGACGTTTCGGCCACAACGCAAGCAGCCGTCCTCAGGTGAAGAACAGGTCTGTCGGAAAGACAGCGTCTGAATGACTGCTTGCGTTGTGGCCGCAACGTCGTGAGAATTGTGTTTTATTATGTTGAATTTTTATTATTTTATTATTTCCCTTCTACGTGACTTTACCGAAAGAACCAAGAAGATGAATTGGAGAGTTTTCCATTTTCCATTTGTGCATCGGGCATCCGCTGGTTTGCGTGGATGCGGTTTAGGGTGGACCATGAGCTTCGTGGACGATCAAACCCAGGGACCTTTCTGCGTCGGGTCTTTCACAAGCAATGACAATGGCTGATGGCGATGAAAATGTTAATGTGCATTGCCAATATATCGCAGTGCAGCGTAAAAGACCGCGAGTTTAATTAACTTTACTGCCATCGGAGTTATTATTCCTCGTATGTGTAAGGTGGTGCCGTCCAGATTATATTATATATTTATTTAAAAGGATCCTTTAATCCTCCTGCCAGCAATTACATCTGTGCCGTTACGCCTTGTTTGGGAAATACTCTGTAATCCTTGCCACTCATTTGCATGTACATGAAAGCTCGGTCCACACTCTCTCGCCTTCCAAATGAGATTTTTTTTTGTTGCTCAGAAAAAAACACGTTGTAAGGGGCCCTACACGAAGCCCTGTAATTACATCGTATAATAGATGGACCGCTGCTCTTATCACGACCTTTGGCTTTGCAGCGGTTTCACTAATCCAAAATGCTGACATGTTTGTAACCATCTGCGTATTTACAGGTTACGGTGGCTACGGGTAGAGATTTGTTGCCATCTGCCCCGAAACAAAACGAAACAGATGAATTGATGAAAGACAAAACACATTAAGAGGTCAAGTGAGCTAACAGATGTTGTCTCTACTACTGGGTTAAGAATAGCCGTTTTTTGGTATCATATGCGGCGGACGTCGATAAATAAAACACCAACGTAGCACAGAACTGTACTGACCCTGCTAAAGGTCATATCGGTAAAGGCGCAGCTGTGTAAACATCTTGGTCACACCAGCGCTGCTGGAAAGGCCTCCACTCGAGTGAGAAATAGCCAGCCTGTCTCCCACGCTGTCCAGACATCTTTGAAAAAAGTTCGACACGTGACCTGCTGATAGATTAACTGCGGTGGACCCATCTATGATTGAAACAAAACTTGACCCATTCATTGTTTTAACTGCTGTGCTGGAAGACCAAGAGTGCAGTGTGCTAACTGTTGCTTTGTTGTAGTGCCCATACGAAACGCGGAGCAAGTCTTAAGTGTAGCAGTTTTAATGCAGCAAAAACACATTCGACGAACCCCAAGCAGATTTCACAGAAGTCATATCGCTCTGATGAAAATCAGCAGAGAGCAGAACAAAGCACAACAACATTAATTTGTTGGCATTGCATGAAGCTGCTACAAGCTTGGGTTCTGTAATATAGTAGATGTGTGTGTGTGTGCACGACCAGGCTGCTGGGCATTTAGAACGCTGCAAATCGGTTGTACAAAACTCTGTGCGGACGATGCAATAATTTTATAATAATAATAATCATTATTACTTACATGATTTTGCCA
Source organism: Lampetra planeri (assembly GCF_965212315.1). Classification (NCBI taxonomy): domain Eukaryota; kingdom Metazoa; phylum Chordata; class Hyperoartia; order Petromyzontiformes; family Petromyzontidae; genus Lampetra; species Lampetra planeri. The sequence continues at coordinate 27,387,613 of NC_136109.1, read as the reverse complement.
CTCCGCTGCTGGATAAATGCCTCCGAGGACAATGATGCTCACGGGGGCTATTTGACCACGTGTGGTTCTGGATGTTACATCGCTTGCTACCAGTCTGAGCCATGGCCAAGCATTGAACTAAGGTCGCCGAGTGAGCGAGCGCGAACCACCGTGTCGCCGCTCCACTCTGTGGATATAAAATAACCTTTATTTCACTTGTTGGGAGAGGAATTATGCAAACGAGTTCGCAAATACCAGCGAGGCATTATTTGATAAGACCGATTGCTTGCGTTTTGATGAAAGGTCGCCTGTCAAAACAATGACTGGCATTAAGCTGATTAAAAAAAGAAATACTCTGTGCTATGAATACCACAAATACCTATTATGCAACAGGTACCCAATCGCTATGACTTCACGCAGCAAGAATCGGTGGCAGCTCCAGGCTCCAGTTCTAAGAAAGATATAAACGCCACCTCGGATTTGTTTGTTTTTCCAGTCTCGAGTGATGCAGTTAAAGTTACTGAGTGACGACAATGTGATGAAGATGGTCATGTCTATGCGCCGCTTCTCGGTGGCAGCCCCAACAGTCTGGAACGATATCCATCTGCACATTCGCAGCATCACCTCAATCGCCTCCTTCAAGAGACACTTAAAAACTCACCTCTACAATCATGCTTTCGAGCGACTCTGAACTTGGCTCCGCGCCTCTGAGTTTCGGTCACTACGTCTGCAAATTTGCGCGCGTTACAAATTGAACTTTTATTATTATTATGAGATGTCACCATGGCCAAAGCCGTTGGTGCAATCGCACCTCGCCAATGCGTTTTACCCTCTCCCAGATCCCACAGCTGCTGCACGGGAGACGCGTGACCTCCACGATCTGCCCTGTCAAGTCTCCCACCATCTACCCTGAAGGTCTTTCTCTTCCCCATTGTCGTTGGACTCGTGGAGACAACTCCGACAGCTGCCTCGGCAATCGGCCCTCATCCACCCTGCGCACGTTGTCCGACCCAGCGCCGCCGTCTTTGGCCCAAACACACCGACGACGTATTATTGGTTCTTTCGGTAAAGTCACGTAGAAGGGAAACAATACAATAATAAAAATATAAAACAATACAATTCTCAAAATGTATTGTTTCCCTTCTACGTGACTTTACCGAAAGAACCAAGAATATGAATCCCTGAAAGTCACGAAAGCTTTAAATCAAAATTTACACCGACGACGCTTACCTGCCAAGACCTCTGCATTGCTTATCTTGCCTTGCCATGAAATTCCCACCATCGGTCTTCAGGCAACTTGTGCTCAAATGCCAACAACTTGTGTTTTTTTTCTTTTCTCTCGACCTGCTTGGTTATAATTCAAAGTGATGGTGGTAAATTAAAGACAATTTTCGCTAAACTGCAATGCAAGATCCCCTGACATCGAGTCTTAAGAACGAGTGATGCTTGTTTAAGATAAATAAATTATGTTATTAATTACATCAGCGCTTTCTCTAGCAGATGGGCTCATGCAGTCCATCAGTCCGAGCAGCTTCCCAGCAGAACCGGTTTGATGGGAGCCCATCGCTGGGACATGAATCACCACACACTTCCATTGTCTCTCCACTGCTGGATGACGGGCTCCGCACTCCGCCCATCTCGCTCCCGCACATGAGCTGAACTCGTGCCTCCATCTGCACGGTGGTGGCCAACCGTCCAATGAAATCCACCCGCGCTCGTAAAAGCACCCGAGGTTGGAAAACCTGGAGATGGAGTTTACTTCCTCCTCAAGGCCCGGTGCCACGGATGGACAACTCGCCAAAATAGTAACGTTCACAATCGTAGGCGGCGTAGTCCAGCGGTCAGCGTACTCTTTGCTAATAGATGGGAATGTAACCTTTCCTAATCGACACATTGCTCTTCGCAGCAGAGGTGCGTACGCGCAATTAGCACAAATATCTCAACACATTTGTCAATAATAATGTGACCTTATGAGCAAAAGCATCGTATAAATGTTAGTCTTTTTAAGGCAGTGTTATTGCTACTGATTGTGAGCAGGTTTAATTTAGATACAGTAAACCTCTCATGGTTGTGTTTATTTGCTGGGCCTGTGCTCAGCAAGCGTGGTAAAAAGTAAAAAATAAAATTCATCAATGAGCCAGCTTGAAAAGTGGATGTCGAAATCTCGCTACCACCTAGTAATTGCTGCTATGAGGAATTAATAAAGCGCCCTATTGAGGGGGTGTGGGGGGGGGTGTAAAGGCCTTTCAGAAATGGTGGAATTATGCGTGGTGAAGAGGCCAGTGTAAGGCAGCGTTGTGGCCTGAAGCCAAAACGTAAAAATTGCCTTCAGAAAATTCCAAAAGTTAAATCAAGTCGCCGGTGTGTGTAATTACGCTTAGCCTTGTCGCCCTTGATAACATAAAGAGTAGATCTCTATTTTGTTTCACAGCCGATTCATGCAAATAACCTTGAATCAACGACATTGTTACAACAATAATAACCCCTTCATTCATTACTTTACTTAAAACATCTTAATATACAGAGGGCCACAGAGCCGGCTCACCGCCCGGCTGCCTTTCAGTTTGTCTGTGGTTCTTCGGCGATTGTGAGGTGCAATTTGCACGAACGATAACGCAATATTAATCTAAATGTTATTATCATTAAATGTCTCACTAGCACAGCAACCGTTGCGGTGGTTCGCTTATTACATTGACATGCTAATCTCTCACAATACAATGGCCACCTCCACAGCTGCGTCATCGTGGAGGTAGCTCAGCTCTCCGATCTTACATTCACATGCAAATTCCATCTCGAGCCCCACCCACTTACCCTTGGGCTACACCCATCTCAAACCTACCTAACATCCTGCTTCAGCAGCTCTCCCGCTATATTTTTCACCTGATGACGATTTGCTTGTTTTGCGATCGAAACGTCGTGATATTTTTTAAAATTATTTTTCTATCCACGTGGCATTACCGAAAGACCCAAATAATATTAAATCCTGCAGTCACGAAAGCTTTAAGTCAAGATTATATGTAACATTTAGATGGTAGCATAGTTTGTTAGTCCCGGTCTTAACCATGGCCAGCATCAGTGGGCAAGTGATGTCTGAACTTGCGCCAACCCGCACTGGCCAGCATGGTGAAGTATGGCAAAAACAAAACCCCCGTTGCCGACAGTATAGGATGGCCTTCATCCAGCAGTGCATTGACAAATGGCTGTAAATGGCTACCATTATAAACTTTCCAGGCGAATTATTACATTTCAGGATGGTTGTGGTTTGGGGAGGCCTTCATCCAGCAGTGAGTTGACCGTGGCTAAAGAAAAACCCAAGATGACAATACCAGAGTAAATTGCAATTACAATCTTGCACAGAGTAAACAGACTGAAGAATAAATGGGAAAAAAAGTAAAGATGTTCTATTTAAATAGAACGGACAACCTTTCCCAACAAATACAGAAGACACGCTAATTAGGCTTCCCCATGAGCGTAATTTTGGGAGCATTATTACACCTGCTTAGATGAAGAAAGCTACATTTAATTGATTTAATTAGCCGCTTTTGTGTGCTGAAAGTGTATTTAATTATGAAATATTAAAACGCAGAAAATAATTAGGATACACCGTTGATGTGGTTATTATTTTCAAGATTTACATTACACAGCGTGATAAGTGATGTATTAGGGTCTCAAAACATCTGCAATAAACTAGTTTATGCCTTCTTCATTGCTTTTGGGGCAGAACAAGAGAGCTGTCTCTTCATCCCTCTCCATTAGCAGAGACGCTTTAGGGAATGACCGGAGAGGGATTCAGAGTGAGGGGGGGGCACACAGTAGTCACGTGTTTACGGGAGGCTTGAGGTGATTTCGATGCATAGATATACACAGCTGTGAATATTACAAGAATTGTCTTGCATTCTCCAGCTCAACTTTCACCATGATAAGCACTCCAGCTGGAACACATTTATCTATGCATGTCTTGTAACAAGGAATAATAATAATAATACAGCTCCAAAGTTGGCATGCTTACACAAGTGCAACTGGAGCACATTAATCTTGAAAGCCTTGCCTGCAGGCCGATGGATTAATCATTCCATTCTTTCAACAATTAAACAAGCCCCTAACGTTCTCATTTATATTCATTCCAACAGGGCAATTCCCCAAAGCAGGGAAAAATAATATATATTTTTGTTCAATAACGCGCACATTAAATAAAAAAATGGTGCAAGCGTGTGCAATGTCTTCGACAAAATCATACCGAATGCGCCTGACCGTGATGGACATAATGAGCCAGGGAGAGTCAAGCGTGGTTAGCACGTGGATAGGTGCATACCAGGTTTGGTTGGCATGTCGCTGTGAGGCCTGTCAGTTGCCAGTAGATGCCTGTAAAGCAGTCGGCTTGGTCTAAATCAGAATCAGAAAGGGTTTTATTCGCCATGAAAGTTTGCACAGACAAGGAATATACTATGGCAGGAAGGTGCATACATTCAACATGTAGGAATCTTAAAACTTAAATAAGTGGTATACAGTCTAACTATACTAAAATTACAAAGTCTAACTAATACTAAGGGGCTATTGTAAAATTTTGAATAAGTATACAATATAAAATGTAAACTAGCCGTAATATACAAGTGCAACTGGAGATATATTTGGTTCACTTAGAGGCGTGTATTTTGCTTGTGAATCGAATCTATCTGTGTGTGTAGGTCTCAATGTGTTTACGATCACGTGTGGGTTTTCTCCACGGAGTCCGGGTTCCATCCACAAGCCAAACACTCAGTTACCGAAGTGGTCAAACGTCCCTGTGCGGGTCACCCCTTAAAAATATTCTCGGGACTCAGTGACGTTTTCATGGTACAAAAACTGGCATTATTATTAATAATATTGTATGTAGGTAGCTAACCGTGCTAATCGGAGGTGAAGCGGGGGAAGGACAACAAACTTAACACAATTAAACCGATGTTTTATTGCGTGATTCTAAAAGACCATCACATGGCACGACACAAGACATCATGCAATATTAATACTTTGAGGTCACGTGGGAACCGTTCAGATGCAACTTCTGTTTTTTTTTTCAAAGGAGATCTGGGATGAAGTAGGAATTTAAACACGTGACTTGCCCGAGCCGTCGTACGCTACAGGGAATTAATTATTCAGCATTGATTTAGGTTTATGCAATATTTTCGATTTCTCACATGACAGAGTTGGTTTTGTTTTTGCTCTGGTTTCTATTCGCTTCATTGCTTTACTCTTTTGTTTGTTTTGTTTTTGTCATGCCGATGGCCCAGGTCACTCTGGCAAATGAGACTCTATCGTGGTCTCTTGAGTCCTCGCCTGGTTAAATAAGGTAAACTCAAACAAGGTAAACTTGACTCAACTTTCACTTGCCCGCCAAACAAACTCTAGCCCACTGAGTCGGCATGCCGACGTAAAATACGCGCATGCACGCGTGCACACAAACAAAAGACAAAGACGCCTCATATAGCCTTAACCGACTTTTGGGACAAGTGCTGTTAGCTAGCACCTATGAAGGCGGGAACAACACACGATGGGGTGAGTGGCCAGCACCACGCCCAGCCGCATTTGTCTCCCCAGCGGCGATATTTAAACATTGCACCAGATACTCAATTGAGGCTGAGTGACCTATGGGAGGCTCAGAAGCGGTTCAGATAATCGCCACTGGTGTTGGGTCGCCGGGTTCGTAGCACCAAGCGCTAACCGTTGCACCGCCGCTCCACACACACCCATGCATACACACGCGTGTCACACATCCATTTGTTGTTCCCACGCTTCATCATAACATTCCAACTTAATTCAGAGCAGGGTGCCTCGCGTTGCACGAATATGCTGTGATCACCAGCCACTTGACCTCTGCTTGATGTGCCATGCACATTGTGGTTGTTGCTAATTTAAAGAAGCTTAGTGCTACTGCTGTCGAGATCTGGCCCGAGCCGGCATCTGGGGCACAGGGTAAATAGCTAAAACAAATTACATGCCCCTTTCCCACGGGCCATACCAGGCCACCAGTGTGTGATTAGTGTTGCCATACACACGCGCACAAGCACGCACACAGAAACAGCCAGTTCCGTTAATACATTAATTTTATATTTGTCCAACAGTATATGCAAACTAGGAAAAAAAAATGCCCATGCTGCAGCCAAATTATATGCCAAATTAAATACAGCCTTCATTTAAACCGGGTGATATTCTACACATTTTCTTTTGCGATGGAGACTTGGGACATGTGCGAAAAAACTATCAACGTGACCTCGTGCATTGTTGCGTGTCTGTGATCAAATCTCGGCCGTCGTATGTCAATTGTCTTGCGACGTTACTGCCCATATGTGTGCCACTAAGCCCTGCATGGGGCTTCTAACTTGTTGATGCATATAATAGCACGGGCCCTTGGTATTACTCGAGTTGTTCATTATTAATGTGTGGATAATCTTCTCAGCTGGTATCATGAGCCTGATAATGGGTATAAGATGATGATAGATTCTTGTGAACAATGCCAGAGCAGTTTTATTGTCCTCTTTTTATCAGATGATTGACTCCCAATCAATTCCTGGATCAATTTCAAGGTCCCACTGCACGTCTTCATGATCATCCATGGACTTGCCTCGCCTGCCTCTCCCCTTCTGATCTCACTCCACTCTGGCTCCACTCTTTGCTCCAGGAACCAAACATTTCTGTCAAAGCACCCAGTCAACCTTCGCTCAGTGGCTCTTACCCAGCCCACTCTTGCTAATGAGACTATATCCTGGTCTATTGAGTTATCACCTGGTTCTACAAATTCAATTTTAAACTTGAACTCCTCTGCTACTCTCATAGTCTGGAACTCCTTTCTCTCAACCACCCACGTTGTCAATTCCCTGCCATTATCCAAGTGCACACTCAAGACCTTACATTTGCCCTCTACTTTGAATTCTTCTCTCTATTAAATAATTATGTCCACTGTTACTGGATAGAAAATGTAGACGCGGTTGCATTTATACTCTAGATAAATGCTAGTTGTTTTGTATAGACAGTGGGTCATTCTAATTGCCCAGAGCATCGCGGTGAAGAAAATCGAACTTTTAAAGTTGGTGGCAAGTCCCATTAATGCTAGGCTAGGTATTCCTGTAACGAATGCAAATAAACGTATGCATGAATTGATGGAATGCTTCGAATGAAACTGGGAGACATTAACAGGGATATATTGATCAGAAAAAAACATGCAAATTGTACACATCAATTTGACTGTTCCGGAAAGTATTTGAACAGGATACATTACAAGAAGGAATATGACCAGTGGGTGAGACCGTCATTGGAATGGCAGCCAAAGTAGAACACACCCCTGGGAGTAAGGAAGACCACCACCGCCACCAAGATGGAGTGATGAGATCAGCTCGTGCGTGTCGGCAAGATGGATTGCGGCAATGCAGGACCGCGAGGGATGGTGGCATAGTGATTAGGTTTCATCCCGCAATGGTTAGATCATCACTGCTGCCACTGCTGAGGTTACTCTTCTCCCCCTTGGTGGCGTGGACTCTACTCAGGGTCACTCCGGTTTGTCCCTCTACATTTCGAATTAACGTGCGCTTAGAGTTTTTGGCTGCTATACTTTTTCCGGTGATAAGCCACTTCTTTGGGCTATCATTTGTGGCAACCTCGCCTCTGAAAAAGAGCTGTATAGCTCAGTGGGCCTTAACTGGTTAAATAAAAAAAATATTTACAGAACTATATATCGTAGAATAGATTTCATAGACAACCGTGGACTGTACGATGTTAGCTATGCTATCTAATCATGCCAGGGTAAATATGTGTCTGCGTGTAAACCATTCCTATAGATGACCAAATATTAAGTTGAGTTCACATTTATTTTCTTTAAATCAGGTGGAAACTCAAGAGACCAGGATGAGTCTCATTTGAAAGAGTGAAAGAGGTCACCAAAATGAGAAGTGCAAAACAAATAATAAGGAGTACAACAATGAATCAAATAGAAATCAGCACAAATATAACCACGTCACACGAGAAAATAAAATCCATATTGCTCAAACATAAATGCAATGTGTTATTAACCGCTCAATTATTGATTGATTACAAATCACACTGGCTAATCACATTCCCTTGTGCATTTTTTTTTCAGATTACTGGGTGACTCTCTGGTGGATGGAAGTTCCTTTTTGGAGAGAAAAATAAGAGTGGGGCTGTAAGTCTGCCAGTATATTGTGTACACACTCAAGCAAGCTTTCAAATGGCCCCTCGATCTGTCACAGGCATGAAGTCAATTGATTGTACATGCTGATAATTCCACAGCCCAATTCGTATATGTTCTGTAGCTGCTTTTTTGTTGCATTAACTTAAAAGCGAAATAATTCGTGTTCGACAGAATTATAAATGGTTTATTTTTTGTTGAATTATTTTAATCCCTTTTATATCCGCTATGAATAACGGGCAATGTATTTTTTAAATTAAAAGTAGCAAGGAACAAAATGTTACGGCGTTGTTATTTATGCATGTGCATGCGCGTGACACATTAAAGTCGAAGCTTTTCTTAATGTCAGATTTACACTTTGTACACCCGGTGTGCTGTGAGCACGGCATGCGTGAGGCAGTTTTAGCATAGTTCTTCAGCTGCGAATTCTCATCATTACACTACGCGGCCGATTGGTTAAGAACGTCAAGGTTATTAAAATGGTTGGTTTGAAAATCATTTTTCTTGAATCACAAAATGTCAAATATTCCCGTTGTCTGCGTTCCACGGAATTCATAAGCGTGTCCACACGCCGCCTTCTCAGCATTGAATTGTGTTCATCGTTTCGCTGCTTGTGCTATGCAGTTGTGGGCTATGCATTAATTTACATGCATCTATCAAATTAAGAGGGATGCACACATTAGCAGGGACAGGTTTGGCAACACCATTGGAACCTCCTTTGCCAGTAGCAAAATATGATCATTGGTTTTTTACCCTTTTATCTGGCAACAAAACTGACACCTTTTTTTACAAGGAGTCATGTTTACATTGACCACAATACCTGCAGTCGGAATGCAAATAAAAAACACAACTCTGATAATGTGTGCACTGTCCTTTAAGTTGATTGGTCCACTTCCGAGACAGCTTTCCTTAGAGCCTAGTCTCACATGGTGTTGGACCAGATGACGCCTTTTGATGCCTTTTGGCGCCTTTTGGCGTCATCTGGTCCAACACCATGTGAGACTAGGCTCTAAAGAAAGCTGTCTCGGGTGTGGACCAATCATTCTCAAGGACAGTGCATACATTATCAGAGTTGTGTTATTTTTTTGCATTCCGATTGCAGGTATTGTGATCAATGCAAACATGACTCCTTGTAAAAAAGATGTCAGTTTTGTTGCCAGATAAAAGGGTAAAAAAACAACGATCAGGTTTGGCAGCATTTTACAGTGAATGCGATTCAACCTCCGGGTTGAGACAAGTTTCTTTCCCTCTGTTGTGGGAATGCTTTGGGGAGGCCTTCAACCAGCAGTGGATAGATCATGACTGGTTATGAATGTTTCTAAAAGCTGATTGTAAAAAAAATTAACCATTCTCAGAATGTTTGTCAATTTATTTTCTGGATGAAGGCCTCCCCACGTAATCTTTAGAAACATGCATTGGGATTATTTAGATTATTTTGTTGCTATAAATGTCCAAATGATAAGCCACTTTGTTAGGCTATGATTTGTGGCAAGGTCGCGTCTGAAAAACAAGTTAATACCTCAGTGGGCTTTGCCTGGTAGGACGGGGATTGTTTAGTTTTTAGTCGTATGTGTTTGAGAAATGTATTTACCTTTCTGGCACCTTGCACTCCTATCATGTTTAAGTATTGTTTGTTGTTGTAACGTTCTTACACGCCCCTATTGGACATATGTGAAAAAGAGCTTTATAGTTCATCGGATTCCTCCAGTATAAATATTTGATATTGATTCTGATGTCAGTCATGGGGGTTGTTTGACTATACATTACCACGCTGGTGTTTTTGTGGCTTGGTAAAGTGAGGAGGATTGGAACAAGTATACAGACATCACTCGCGGCTGATGTGAGCCTTTGCCAGGATTTTAACTTGCTGATGTTTACACCTCACACCAGCTACTCGTTTAAGGCTGAGTGGGGCCCAGGAACCGGTTCAGACATTCGTCACCGATGTTGGCCGTGAGCGGGAATTGAGCTTGAGTCTGTGGGTTAAACTCATTTGTAAATCTTGATTTGAAGCTTTCGTGACTGCAGGAATCCATACTCTTTGGTTATTTCGGTAAAGTCACGTAGGTAGATATAACATAAAACAAATGACGACGTTTCGATCGCAACACAAGCAATCCTCATCAGGTGGAACAACCACATTTGTAAATGTAATATTACTAAATACGATATCAATTCCATCACTTCACTTTGAAGCTCGCCTTCACACTGAGTAGACTTTGACACTGATCAGAATCACACGTGGTTTAATCGAGCAGCTCATCGATCGTTGAAGCCGATAATTGCAGAAGTTGGCGAGTGAGTCACCGCTGATGAAAATCGGCTCTTATGATGTCGCCGATATGAATCGCGAAACGGAGGCTTGACATCGAGAATGAGAATGTTGCTTGTTCTCCACGCACACAACACACACAACAACAACTAGACAAAACAGACCGCGGCAGATCGAGAGAGTGTGGCGGTGAACGATAAGACGATTTATTTTCAGACAGAATGTATCTTGTTGTGTTTTCGCTGTAGATCTTAACGACAGATTCCAGTAAAAGGAAGAAAGAGATCCAGAAACGGCGAAGCACTTGCGAGGCATGATTGGAGCGAGTGCTGCGCGATGGGGAACACAGACGTTGCCAAGGGGACGATCTCTGCGACTGACGGATGATGTCGCAGCGTAGTCGGTGCTTCCTGTAATCAAGGTGTCAGCCTTCAATTGGATGCGACGCTGGATCAGGTCTCATTAATTTGCTCCAAAAAAAGGGGCAGGGGGGGAGATGGACGAAGAGAGCCCGGGGGTAAAATGCGTCATCATTAAAACGTGTGCGCATAAAAAAACACACAGAGAGGATGCCTTTCGTTGTTTTTAAATGCGTAAGTGCACGGCGTTTCCAACGAAGGGATTTGTTGAAGCCGCTTTGTTGTTTCGCGGTACACACTGGTGGCACGGATTGCAATACAATGTTTGATTAATTTATTAATTAAGAGCGACGTTTACAATTATTTCACGTACCAATGTTCAAGCAAAACACTTGTGTGCGTCGTGTATTGGTGGTGGTCATAGAGGGGATTGGCTTACGTTGGAATTATCGCCCTTTAAAACAAACCAACAAACAAACATCATACACGCATACATTTCGATTTAAAGCTTTCGTGACTGCAAGGATTCATCTTCTTGGTTCTTTCGGCGTTGTGGCCGAAACGTCGTGAGAATTATTTTATTATGTTTTATTTTTTATTATTTTATTACTTCCCTTCACGACGTTTCGGCGTTGTGGTCGAAACGTCGTGAGAATTATTTTATCATGTTTTATTATTTTATTACTTCCCTTCACGACGTTTCGGCGTTGTGGTCGAAACGTCGTGAGAATTATTTTATCATGTTTTATTTTTTATTATTTTATTACTTCCCTTCTACGTGACTTTACCGAAAGAACCAAGAAGATCATACACGCATCTTTCATCTACTTGAGCCTGTGCAGATTCCCCAACACATTTCGGCGCGAGCATTTATCGGGCGTACGTCGCTTCTCGTGCCGAGATGCGCGGGCGTGCGCGCCGCCGCAGTCACGTGGCGGTACCGTGGGCACGCGCACGCACGCGCACGCGCGCGCCCCCCCCTTGTAACCGCGTGCACGCGCGCGTGTGGTCATGGTAACGGCGCGTGTGAGTGAGTGGCTGGGCGACCCCCCCCCCCACACAAACACCCACGGCCCCGCTATGCCTGGGGTGGGGGGCTTCAACGCCGCCGCTGACCGTTCAAAAGGGGTGAAGAGATTTTCAATATATATAAAGGTGCAGCCCTGCAATTTCTCACAATCTCCACTCAAACCAACACCACTGGTTGGTGGGAGTCGTAGGACGTCCACGAAAGGGAGTTTGTCGAGAACTCTGAAGACATCTTCAAATAGGTTGTTAATACCCACACTTTGAATGTGTCTTATGTTGAACTTCTTTCGCACCGTACATAACTAAACATGCTAATCAGAGGTGCGGGTGGAAGGACAACAAACTAAACACAAAAAACTGTTGTAAAGAAAAGAGTTTGAAATCTAGATTTAAAAGTGCATAGCTCCAGTGGCTTTCGAACAGGGGAAGAGCTTTCCAGATGGCTGCAGGGGCACATCTGAAAGTGCATGATGCAGTGATCATCTTGTCGACTAAATGTGGATAAATCAAGATTCCGATTCTGGTGTGCCCATGTGTCCTGCTGAGCGCACAGAGGCTGGGAGATTTAATTCACTTGTAGTGAGTTCAACTGGGTCGCAGACGTACTCTTTGGAGGCAACACATTTATAACACCAACACACGGGGTAACTGCCCCTTAACAGAATAACAACCTGTGGTGGTGACCACCAGGCTAACTACGCTAATCACACCGCAACTAGCTACAACGGACCGTACCCCAGCGTGGGTCCCGGTCCACGTGTTGGAGACTCGATAGGACGTAGAGCGTAGACGAAGGTTACTTCAGGATGAACAACAACGCCGACTCCTCTGGGGGACCCGGCTTATATCCTCTGCGGCGTGGCCGGCTCCGCCCTTGGCCACGCCCACCTTCCAGAATCCTCGAGCAGGATCTCGACCCTGACCACGTGACCACCCTTAGTCGCAACTTGGGGCCCCTGTATAGACTTAACCGGTCACGTGTCCTCTGGGGTCAACCAGAGTGCCACGGCCTATAGTTACCCCATTCCCGTGGCCGGTACTCCCACACCCTATCCTGTAGGGGCCGGCACTGCACGCCGAGCGTGGTGCCATCCAGCGCTCTCGATCAGTGCTCACCGTGCCTCTCTCGGGCCGGCACCACACAGTGATATCCCGCGATGTCACTACACACTTATTATTTTAAATTGTTGCAGAATCGAATTGAACCCGTGTGCTAAACATTACACCACGGTAGCATCTCGCTGTTCAAAACCGAAGACATCTTTCCCTAAGTAGGGCTGAAGGTGGAGCGGTGGCTCAGTGGTTAGCACACCGCTATGGACCTGATGACCTGAGTTTATTTTCTTCCCAGCCGCAGCAAAAATAAGTGGTGAGTGGCATCTCAACAAGTTATGGCTGCCTCTACAATGCCTTTTTTTATTGCCGCAACACCTCTCCATTAAGTTTTAAAGTATCCCACCACTTCACTTTATGTCTGTACCTTTGCTGCCGACATCTGGGCATTACATTGCCAACCATCGCAACTTCCTCTTCATGATAAAAGTTTCACGCTCTTGTTTAGTTCTGTTTGGAACTATCAATTGGCTTGCCCTATTATTCTGTGCAATTGCTGTCATCCTCTGCATAAAAATGCCAGAAGCTTGCTTTGTAGTTGCTCTGCAAAACATTCAGCTCTCTGACCCATGCAGTTACACAAACATTTCTCCTGCCTCAACTCTAAACAATAAAACTGAGCTCTCTACATTTCACGAGCGGTTTGTGTATTCCACTAAACCTCGACACATTCCTTAACCTACTCACGGTATCATCCACATCCCTGCCTAAATACCACAGCGTCCGAATGACAAAGTTGCATGGAACCCATCCATAATCACTGTCACCATTGATTGTCGTTTATACAGATGCTCGCGTTAAGACTCCAGTGTCCAGCCTCAGGGCCCATCACTACCAAAAACTGCAATGCCCCCCAGCCAAAGTACACACTTAGAAAACAAACAAAATATGCATATATAATATATTTCACAAAGAAGCATGTATGCATTGCAAAGAATAAAAAAAGACAATAAAATCATAGAGCCGATGTTTTGGCTGACAGAATATCGTTGGCATGACAGTTTTTGGGAGAATTATGCATTAACCTTTCACCTTAATGTCTTAGAAGAAATGTCAGCCAAATGTCTGCTGCATTGCTAATCTAACTCAAAAAAATTGCACCCAGTTGGCAAAATGATTTAAAATATAGCTATGGTCCAAATGCATGTAAAAAAAATATGTTGGCACATTTCATTGGGGTGGAATCACTGTGACCTTTCCCTTCGACCTTTGGAAGAAAAAAACAGGAACCAATTTCTCGATATCATAATTCTTAGAATTTCACTGCAAAAAATTTTGCCAGGTTTTTCAACCTGATATAGCAAGTACCTTACACACATGCACAGACCAGACAATTGCATAATATTCTTCACCTGTGAGGGAAGAGATTGCCAATTGATGGAATGCTACAGTGGTACTTAATGCAGTCGAGTTTGAAATGATTAATGTTCGTGGCACCTATAGGACCACACATTTTTTATGCAATGCACAAGTACAGCTTTCTAGGAGACCCAGTGACAGATCCACGTGTAGAAGCAATGAGTAAAATAATGTGCCCTTATTAGCTGGCCTAAACACGACTGCAGATTGTTTGCTTCTTTGCATAAATATCCAGGGGACACAAATGTCACGGAGAGAACGCCGTTCAATGATAGAAACTCATTTGATATGTTAACAGACTGTTGCAGTTGCGGTAACGCTACAACAATACGAACTTCTATTTTTCGTTTTTAATTACCCCACAGACTCTCTTCGGGATCCTCCTTATGAGTCCACCCCTAACAACACACTGTGAATACAGCATTTGAAAAAAAACGTTGATTTATTTTGACGCCATGCAAATAGCATCCGTTCGCTGGCACGTTTTCAGAGTTTTTTGTTGTTGTTTCACTTGCATATGTATTACGTTATTGGGTGCCCATCTGTTGAGAGGGTGTGAGCTCTCTTGAACAGAATTTCAAGGAGGGCCACGTGGGCTTTCGGACACAATCTGAGGCCACTCGAACGTGGCTTTAATCGAACCACTGCAGGTGCAGCCAAATCCACTGAGATCAGACAAGACCCAAGAGTAACACTCGGGCAGTGTTTTGTTCTTCTCGCTTCCTTAAGGTTGCATTTTCCATATCCCGTGATATTTAATGTGGGTATATAATTTAATTTATCGTGGCGTAACAGTTAACGCACCTCGATCACATTCAAACTCCTGGCACGACATCAATGGGAAAGTTTCTTAAACAACGCCTGCCCCCCCTCCCCCCGCAGTCCCACTCCTCCATCCCGTCTGTCCGCCCAGCATGATAAACTGGTACATCACAGTACCGCTTCCAAGAAACATGGCCAGCGTGTAGAAGGTTAATAATAATAATGATACATTTGAGAATTTGGTATTCGCCGCCATTATTATGGCGGAAGGCTATCGTGAAGGCGCCGAGATTTCGTGGACGCAGTCGGCTTCCGTTTGGCAGTAGGGGGCGATGTTGCCGATTGTGGAATCCCAGTTGAGTGTTTCTTTCAAATTAGAACCGTGACACCGGCACAACATTCACCTATTCCCTCCGAAAACACTTTCTTAAGAGGGGCTCCCTCGGAAGACAACCCTCTTGGAAGCCCTTCCTCTGCCAGCAGTGATATGACCAAGACATTTCAGCGCCCCACCGTTGCATGTTTGTGATTTTTTTCGCATTGCACGGCTTCCGTGCGCCGGCTTTGCGCACGAGCGCGCCGAGTTTTGTTTCGCAGCAGACACCGACGGCTCTCATTAAAGCGAAAGCTATTTAAACTTTGTTCCCTTTCCAAAAACCGCAAACTTTGTGCTGGGTTTTCATGCCGTGTCGCGTTTAGCCGCGTGTAGGCGTCAATCATGGGAAGCCATGTGAAATAACTCGTTTAAAAGTGCATAGCTCTCTCGCTGGAAAGTAACAACAACACACAAACAAAACTTCCACCTGCCTTTATTCATTTCCAGGGAGGAAAGTAGTTTATTTTGCCCTGCGGCGTTAAAAAACAAAGAAATGAATAATTAATTGACGCATAGCCAGTGCTGGAACTTGACATTGGCAAAGCTCAATTTTATACTTTTAATATTAACCGATGTTTTTTTGTTATTGTTGTTGCATTTGATATCCCTCCTAATTGTATTCATATTGTTGCTGTTGGTGTTACGTAATTTAATGAGGACTCTTGCAGCGAGCAGTGTATCGCCATGTGCCAGAGATCGGCACCACAAGATGACATCACAGAGCGCGCTTGTCAACGCCGCTTCATTAGGCCCCTCTATCCACACCAGAGCCACGCTTTGTAGCACCGTGAAGTGATCGCCCCGTCGCATTTGCAATGAAGCCAACATTTGTTAAAGTCTCAGATCTGGAATAAACCAATTTGGTGACTGAACTCGGAGACGTGGGAACCGACTCACTCCAATCACGGTTGTCTACCGAGATTCGAACCCATGACCTCAGCAGTTCTGGCTCAGCGCTGCCCCCTGAGTGGCTCAGCTGCCTCTGACAAGCACGCTGATTGTGTGTCTGTGCGAGTGCTAGGAGCATACCGACTATCGTATCATTATGCGGCGAGCCAAGCTCCCTGAGTTTGATTCCAGGTCCATGGCTATCTTTGTTTCTAGGATTATCTGAACCAGTTCTGTCCCCCTACCCCACCCCCCCCCCCCCAGATCAATTCAACCTAAAAAGAGTAATCTTGATTTGAAGCTTTCGTGACTGCAGGAATCCATACTCTTTGGTTCCTTCGGTAAAGTCACGTAGCTATAAAATAAAATAAATCACGACGTTTCGGGCGCAACACAAGCGTCCATCATCAGGTGGGAAAGCATGGTCTGCTGCTGAGGCAGACTGTGTTAAAAGAGTAGTTTAACACGTAGCCGGTGTGGTGACTAAACATCCGCATTGGGGATACGAAGGCGGCCGGGCGGGCATGGTGCTGGCCACACCACCAGCTCGTGCATCATGTCGCACCTCCCATTAACACGGTTGGCTACGCACGGCGCGAAAGAAGTCCAACATACATCCGTGTCGACCTTGATGGGTGCTCGCTAACAGCCCTCGCCCCAACATTCTGTTCGAGGCTCTACGAGGGATGTCTGCCTATGTTGACCGTGCATGCGGGGAGTGCAGCCGTGGAGGTAATTGCTACACTGCGCTATAATAGCGACGATGGTCCCAGTGCCAAACGGGGCTTTGAACATCGTGCAGGCTTCCCCAAGCTTGACCCTCCCAGACGCTAATAACCAACCGCTGCAATATATCTACATAAGGAGGCGAAAAAGACAGCGGGAGACGCGTGATGCTGGCCAGAACCATCCCCTTGAGGGTCTTGCCAGCCTTTAAAGGTGCTCAGTCGAAACCCGTGAAGCTAAACAGGGCGTCTTTGGCGTTTTGATGCAGTATGTGGCTCTTTTTGTTCTGCCGAATAGAAAGAAGGGACGCGTTTTGATGTTTGGCTGGTGTGCTTACTTCAAGGGGGCAGAACATTCCTTTCGGTAGGATAGTCTGCGGGTCAAAGCGTATTAACATCTTTCATTTTCGCTTCTTGAAGAAAAGTAGTTTTTCCTTCTTCAACGTATATTAAACTATGTATTTATACAGTGAAGGGAAATAAAATAAAATGATACAGAAACTCTAAGCCAGCATTCAGGATATATATTATTTCATTTGAACTGTTTTCAATGACTGCTTCAGGTACCTATGCAGGACACACAGTGGGAATAGTGTACATCCATTGTCAATCCACTGCTGGATGAAGGATATCAAGGATTCCCCCATGCCGTGTTGATAACGGTAATTGGCTATACTTCACCACGATGGTCAGTGTAGATTGGCGAACGGGAGGGCGGAGGGCGGAGCCAAACCGGTTAAGACATCACCCACCGTGGGTGGTGGTGGCCACCGCTGGTTGAACAAACTCGGGCTACCAAGGTCACATAGCGCAGCGTGCTCACCGCTGTGCCAACGTCCCCAATGCCAGTGTGCAGTCTATGAAACGGCCATTAGTTTCGCGAATACTTGCATTTTTGTTTCTTTCCCGCGAGGATATATTCTTGCAAAGTCAATCGTTCGACTGGTTTATGCGCGGTGGGGGTAAAGTGTGGCCATTGCCCCACCTTTTTCAAGACGTCTGACCCTCGTGGAAGACGTAGGCCAAGAAACCATCGAGAGGAGCCCTCGGTCGTTCTCTCCAGTTAGAGGTCGTTCCGACAGCAGTGGCGTGAGCAAGCAATCACGGGCCCTCCACCTTTGCATTTGCCTCCGATATATTTAAAGCGATGTCTTTTGACGACAAATGAACGAAAGAACACGTTCGATTTCCAATCGTCGTGGGTGTGACACGTCGACAGTACGATTGCACGCCGAACACCGTGCGTTCGTGGCCACCAAGTCGCAATGCCTGATGGGAAAGGGCTGTGAGATTACGTCTGCGATGTTCCCCCTTCAACGTAGCCTCGTGTCCATTCGTTGCCCCCCCGCCCCCCCCATCGCGCGCATTCCATTCATGTGCGACGAAACGTAACGCTTTCTCGCGTGCGCGCGCGTGAATCACGCGCATCTGCAAATGCATCGCGCTCATCAGCTTACTGCGGTGCACTTCGCGTCATCATTGGTTCACCTGCGCAAAAAAATGTACTGACGTTACGGCAGCGGTAATGTTTGTTGCGTTCAGCGGACGGTCATTTAAATGACGAAAAAAAAAATGTCAAAATTAAATACCTTTCCCGGAATGAAACGCAAGCAAATGTTCGGCTTTTTCTGTAAATGTAATCATTGCAAAAAAATATATATAATACCGAATTGAAGTCAAAACACAAAGGCGCGCGCATATTAATCACGCGGTGAGTACACTGCTGAATGGAGGGGGGATCTGCCATTCCGGTCTCGTCTCATGTAACAATCGATATCACCTCGGCATACGAAATGCTCTCGCGATTCCATCTGCACGGTGGTCATCCTTTCGTGCACGTTCTCTCCTACGGCTGACATTCCTCTGCAGGTTTCTTCCATCCGCCGCTATCCCTTCGAGCGAAGTGCGCCGCTCAAGGCAACTTAACTTCCCTAGCAGTCGATACGGTGCCTCCCGGCGCGTTTGCTTTGTGTTCATCCGTGTTCCTCTTGTTCTCTCTCTCTCTCTCGCGCGGGGTATCCTTCGTTGCACCTCCGCAATGCATTCCCGCACAAGTTGTACAATTCTGTTCACGGAGAAGGCGTTTTTGTTCCATCTTGCTCTCTAAGGCCAACCAACAACCATTTGCCATTCATCAATATCCCCTTTCCCTGCGATTGGGGATTGGAGGCGGCATGCACATTACAATGATAGAAAATACAATAAGCATGCAAATGCGATTCAGTGAATAGTCAGCAACATGTCTTTTGTTCACACTTCACTTGTGTTTATTTCATTAAACCCAAGGCCGAGTATTCTATAATGGCATTGTCGGTGAATGCCGATACGTTTTAGTGGCACACATCATTTAACACTGGGGCTCCTTCACAACACAGCCATCGCGCTGGTCAGATAAGGCTAAGGTGGGGGGAACTTATAATGGCGAGGTCATCACCGCCTCGAAAAAATAAAATAAACCCCCGCCGAATGCCAATTTCCTTCTGCTTCCTGCGCCGAAAAAATAAAATAACACGCATTTCCCCAGTTTTTCATTTCACACCCAGTGTGACAGCTGATTGTAGCATTAGATTTATGTGAAAATTTTCACACGCGCGCTAAGTAATGGGATTGTTTTTTCCACAATGCGAGTACCCCCCCCCCCCACTGAGTATGCGAAGGATTCTTTATGCATGTAATGCACCCCGTGCAAGGCCAATCTGCTCAGGGCAAGCCAGGCATCAGTCACCTTAACGTTAGACATCCTTCTGTGCACAGACAAAAGTGCAGCCCTGCATTTGCTTGCTCACGCGAGCCCCCTATAGAGCCTGTGTTTGGCCTATTCTTTCACACTGGCCAGCCGGCTTGAAAGAGGTGTGAGTAATCAACACTTTACCCCACCACATACAACCTGCTGATCGACTAACCTTTCTCTATCCATTTATTCTGCGAGGTCGGCAGAGGCATTTGAACCATTGTTTCCACTGCCACACAATTGAGATTAAACTAGACGACCTCTGGATCGCAAATCCAGAATGATAACCATTACACCATGGCATCATCCCCTAGTTATGTGCACACTGAATTGATTTACAAAAAAAAATCGTTCGTAACCTTTTGCTCAATGAATCCTCCAGGAGCTGCATCAGACATTGGGGCTGTTTGACCATACTTCACCATGTTGGTCGGTGGGTGTGGATAAGTTCTCACCACTCTCTCCAAAAGCCTTGTACGCTATCGTGTCCTACAAAGGTTCCATCCTGGGCCCTGCTGCTCGTCTCAACGTTGACCGCCACATCTCTGCCGATGGCACGGAGCTGCACCGTCACATAGCGAAGCCACGATCTGGACCTCAGCGTCCACTCGCCCGCCCTGCCTTGACACGGGTCCCATCGCTGTTTGGCGCCAAATCTTTTTCGGCGAATGGTGGGCAAAAAAAAACTAAATAACTCTTCGTCGGCAAAAAAAGGTCACAGCACAGTAAAGACTCCAGTTTGAGCGGGTACATTTATTTTGCGCTGTAAGGGTTTTTTTTTTCAACGCACAAAAGGCGTAAGCGCACAAGAATGAGCTGGGACATTGCATGAGCGGATATACTTTTCAAGCAAATCTTGCACTCGTAAAAGTGAATGTGAAAACATGATCACAGCATGGTACTTTCCTGTCAGAACCCACGCTTTACAATTTGTGAAAATACGACACGTGTATTTTCTTGTACGAACAACATTTTTGAAACAAAGGATAAAAAAGTGCAACAACAAAAAAACTGGACAAGTGTATGCTCGGGATTACATTTATAGAGACAGAATGAAAAGAACAATGGAACAGAGAATAAGTTCATGTTTGAGAGATAATAATTTCGACTGCGAAATAAAGTAAGTGCCCTTGGGCGGAAGACATTGCTAGAAGGGTTGGTGGTGGTTGATCGAGACTCAAGACAGAGGGGTAGTCAATGAATGAATGCAGCACACCGAACATGACATCCACCGTGGAGACGGAGTGTTGAAATTGGCTCGCGTGCAGGCGCTAGATATGGATGTGTTGCATTGCAAGACCCCGAGGGATGGATTACAGCTTGCGGAGGTCTTCATCCAGCAGTGGACTGACCATGGCTGCTGATAATAACGATTAGCACGGTTGGCTACGTATGATGTGAAACAAGTTCAACATACATGATCAAAAGTTGTCTAAGCTAATATTTTATTTTAGATATGCATAAAGGCGCCACACACGAGAATGCTGCTCAGGAATAATCACATGCTTAGCAGCGGACAGCGGTGAAAATAGCTGTGTGACTGCGAGAGAGATGGAAGAAAATCAAAGGGTCGTTGACGTCATTGAAATAAATGAATCAGATTACAATAATGCATCAATCAATGCGTGCACTTTGCTGCAAATAGGAAAATGGATCGAATTAAAACCCATCATCGCAAGAGGACCTGCAGCCCAAGACCGCAAGTGCTGAGTGAATTCAGCGAGCACAGAGGGCAAGCATTAGCGGGTGAATTGGAGGCTTATGGGAGCTGATGGGGCTGCTGATGGCAAGCGTGAACGCGATGATGGGGGTTCTGCGGACGCTCCCGCCGCTTCGTAGTAAAGGTGAGGCACGCAGACGTTCGCGTAATAACTTCAGCCCCACTCAACGAAGGGGCACTTCTCTCTTCGACATCACGACCGCTTTTTTTAACAGACATGCCCCGGGCACTCGCACAATGTCCGTTTGTCATTGAGTGACGAACGAACATGCTGGCTTGGGCCAAAACGGAAAATGTGCGACAAAAGTGGTTAAGGTGCTAACAAAATCAATATATATTTTTTAACAAACATTTTAAAGTACACGTTGCGTACATGTTTTAACTGCACTCGGTAAGGCTGTTGTCAAAGTCGGGTGGGCTCTTGCTACTGTGCGGACATCGTACTCGACATTTTTGTGTGTGGCTCACTCTTGGCCTGCTCGTGCAACGCAAGCGTTGGCTCTAGGATGTGTCCTTTGGGCTGTGCCGCACATTCCTAGGCACGGTGTCTGACGTTTCGCTCTTCAATTCTCGAAGAAGCTCCCACCACGCTGAAGCGAAAACGTTGGACATTGCGCCGAACAGCACGCGGCACAACCCCCAAAAACACGTCGGAGAATTGAGCAGCATAGCCACGAAAATCGATGCCGTATTGCTCGTGTTGCCTTGTTGGGCCAAGTGAAGGGAATTGTGTTCAAATACAAGTAATGCCGAGGAACACATACATTGCACGACATTCACCACATTCGCCAATAACACTGTCGTCTCGAAATGAAAATTGTGTGACAGGCAAGGTTGTGGGCAATGTCGCCAAGAAGGCTCATTGCCTGAAATTTCAGCTTATTTTATGTTTGTCCTTTTTAAGGCAGTGCTAATGACGAACGTGTTATTGCTCTTGTTATTATTCGTGCTTGTGCACCGCTACCAATGCAGTATCATCAAACGGTTCGATTGATACATTAATTGAGGGTTGTTTTTCAGATATTAACCTTGCTTCTGCAGATTTCTCACTCCCCTTGTTTATATCCGTCCACCAGAATGGGCGGATTATTTTTGTTGTCCTAATCACACGTGTCCGTCCGTCTGTCCATCTGCCCGTTCATCCGTGTCGTGCAATTTTGTAACCACTGTAACTTGGATGGCAAAAAAAAGATGCACTTATATGCCGGGTTTAAAGAATGATTAATGGGATGGCTGGATGGGGGTGGCGGGAGAGACATGAGGCCCACGATTAACTGATGCCCGTGTAGATTTCTGACCCTCACGCTGCTCATGAGAAATATAATATTGGTGGTTGGTGGAAAATAATTAATGGTTTTAACAGATTAATTTCTTTATAATTTTTAACGGTCATTTTTTTACTGCAAATAAATAAAATTCAAGGGCATTAAAAAAAAACTGTTTGAGCAAAAAATTGCCTCATAGCAGTGCTACATAAACAATGAGGGCGATGATGTGTGGTAAGGTAATTGTTTGGCCAGTCATGAACTGCATCATTATACTGTTGATCATGGTCATCACGGTATCCGAGTGTTTCATTTGGTCTGACCCAATTTCAGTGGAGGCTCCTCTCTGCTTCAGGTGTGTAAATTATTTCTGCCTTCCCCGACCCTCTCGTCTCACTATACTCCACCTAGACGCACTTTCCCCATCAGCAACCCAAGGCCTTCTGTCAAAGACCACAGTCAAACCGCGCTCGGTGGGGGGGGGGGGGGTGTCGACCTTTCTCGTCTATTGCCCCCATCGTCTGGGACTTCTTCCCCCCATCCATCCATCCATGATGTTGACTCCCTGCCCCTGTTTAAGTCCAGCTCAATATCTTCCCCTTCTTCTCTGCCTATGACTGACCGCCTCTCTCTGCAAAATAAATAAATACATCAATAAAGGTGCATCCTTTCCCCAGGATGTCAATGTCTCTGGTGTTTTGTCCAACATTTTGACTTGTTGAATTCAGATACCATATAAATCCAAGTGGTGTTGCGTTGCACCCGTTATTCAGCAGACTCTTTTTGTACCAACCGCATTAACCGCAGTGTAGTCCTGGAAACAATATAAACATCGCAGTAAGCAGTGAAGAACCATGCAGTGCATGTGTGCTTGCTATTTTAAGAATTGACTCAGTTTTATGCAGCTGCTAATCGCTGTTATTACGTGTTATTTCTCGAAGGTAGTTTTTTTTAGAGGTTAACGAAATTGTGTGTGTGGGGGGGGGGGGGCAAAATGATAAAGGCATCAAGATAAGAAAGTTCTGTATTAGCAGAAGCTCGTGTCTGGAGAAATCAGTTTGCATTTGCAAGACAGAGATCAAACCGAGCACATGTCACCCTCGCAAAGAGATCCCAGTGCAATGGGCGAACAGTTCCGTGACAAATTAAAGACGGGTAACAAAATAGAAATAACTGCGGCACGGAAGTGTTCATCTCAGACCATGTTTTGTGTTTTAAAACGAGGTGCGAAGGGGTGGGGACAACACAAAAAACAAGTGCTAAAAGCCTTGACGGATAGTTGGGGGCTCACGCTGTCCACGAAGATTCCAGATCGCGGGCACGCGAACGCGCCCTGCGCCGCACGTGAACCTGGGCAATGTTGTGGGGTCACAGCACCGCCGTAAGTGCCGGCACAAGCGACGGGAGGGTAAATTGCGATAACGGTTCACTCGAATGTGTTCACATTTTGGTTCGCCCTCCCCCCCCCCGAGGCAAATGTTATTGTTTGATTTCGTCTCCTAGGTTTGCCAAAGAGGTCGAATGAAGGCTGCAGATTTTGCGAATTGCCACCAGCGATAATTGCCGTCGCAGTCGGAGTAGACACCAACTAGGGCAGGGGTCGGCAACCTACGGCTCCGGAGCCGCATGCGGCTCTTTACGGGCTGCTTCTTGACGATATGTACGTATGTACATAGATGCATTGCGGCTCTTGAAATACTTAATTTTGTACCGAATTGGAAAGAAATGGCTCTTCTTGTTATTTTGGTTGCCGACCCCTGAACTAGGGAAACGGAAATGAATGCATTTTTATTACCGGATAATGAAGACTGGTTTAAAAAAAGTATTTCGAATTCTCGGTATGGAAATGCTAATTTTACGTTTCCTTGTTGGTCGAGAAAGCTGCTGTGAAAATTTACATTGTAACTATTCCCACGTTGACTGAATTTATATAAGTGTACACTTTATGAGGGAATTCATTAAACATTTAGCAGCCATTCTTAAGATGTGTTTGTTTACAAGGCTCACAGTAAATGAGGTAGAGTCTACATAAATATGTTCTCATTTGGCGTTCTTATAATCGAGGCAGTCCTACGGTTTTTTAAAACTGCCAACTGAACAAAGCTTCATGTGGATTGTGTTCAGTGTGGATGTGTGTGTGTGACATTAGCTCGCTTTGTTGTATGAATGACAGCTGGAGCAGGGCAATCCGATTCTTTCAGGAGTCAATTATTCTACCGGTTATCAGTTAGATTGCCCAACTGATGAGATAGCACGAAAATATCTGGGGGGAAATGTCCTCACCTTTTTTCCCACGTGTGCCACTGGACAAGAAGTGATGGACGCGGCTTGGCGATGTCGTCAGCGTTGATGAGCAGCAGCGTCACGCTGGGCGTGGCTAGTTGGGGTTGCCTGCCTTGATGAGGCAGGATATGGGGACGGCCGCCACTTTTCAAAGAAGGCCCAAATAATCAACCACAAAAAAGCAATCAATTCCAATTCATATTCAAGTAACCGATGCCGCGAGCACTATTGACAATACAGTGTAAACATTCCTCAGAGGTTGTTAGTGTTACACAGTTGTAGAATGTTCATCAAACCAAATATCCTGAGCAGAAGCCAAGATTGTCTTGCCCATTTATTTTAAAACGAATCAATACGTTCCTCGCTACTGCCCTCGCGACTTGCTACCAGCAAGCCTTTGCAATGAAACACCGACTCGCGTGGAAACGCTCCCCAGTGTGTAAATAACGCCAATATTTTCATTGACCCATTTCTTTTGACACTATAGTATATTAACATACAAATCAACTTTCATTGCTTGCCATGAGCATGGCCACCTTGAGGGGGAGGGGGGGGGGTGCAGAGTGAGCAAAATGGTTAATTTGCACCATGCCTCAGAGGATACCACAACGGATCTCTTTTTCCTGTTGTCGCCGTTGTTGTTTTTTTATCATGAATATGGGAGTAGGCAGAGGGCCACGTGGCGTTCTCGCCCAGGTCTCCAGCTCCGTGCCTCCAGGAACCTCTGGGTGGCCCTGACCATGACATGGGTCATAAAATATGCTTTCTTTTTACCACGTCAAACCTGCATGCTAATTCCAACTTATCTAAATCAAAATGAGCATACTCATAACTTACACTGGTCCGTTCGACCAATCCAGTTGGGGTTTCAATGTTTATAAAAAAAAAAAATCCGCACTTCATTAATTGTTTTGTCATATCCCAACGCGAATACGACGCTCATTAACCCCACGTAGATGCGTCCCGGGACGGCAGGTGAATGCCAGATAGACGAGAAGCCCTGGGTGCCCGAGCAGCGCAAGTGGATGGATGGGGGTTGTGGGAGGGAGAGGGCCTCTCTCGGGGGCCACGCTAAATCTGCCTCGCAGTTCCACGGCGGCGCTGCCGCGGGAATGTATAATTTATCCGGGGTTTTGGTCGTTAAGGCGCGAGAAGGCAGGGCACGAGCCGCCTGCCCTGTCGACCTTGTGGCACACGCCCACGCGCCAGCTGCTTCGTCCGTCAGCAACAGCTTTCCCCGGTTTTCTTAAAAAAAAAGCAACAAAAAAAAGCAAAAAAAAAAATCCCATTCAATATTAACATTGTTTCCTCTTTTTAAAGCTCCTGTTTTCTCTCTCTTTTTTTGTTGTTGCTACACCACTGGAAACAGTAATAAATGGGTAACATCTCGCTGAGTTGATCGTGTGGTGGGGTAAAATGTGGGTTACTCTCACCCCTTCAAAGTGATCTCGCCAGCGCAGAATAGCAAGGCCAATAATCGCCTTCAGTGGAGTGGAGGCGCCTTCCACCAGGGGTGGTGTGAGCGAGCAATTGCAGGGCTGCACCTTTATTTTTATCAACACCTGAATTCACGTTTGATAGTACTTTGCTTGAAGAGACGTATTGGTGTTTCTTGTTGTTGTTGTTGTTGTTTAAGACGCGGATTCTTTCGTCCTGTTCTCACAGCACTCTCGCTCGTAATTTTGATTAATTTCGGTCCCTGGAATGCTGCCCCTGCGGCATGTTGCACATCTGTGCTTGGAAGTGCGTGCTCATCAAATGTGCTCCGGGAGATCCATCACCCTCCCATTAGTGCCGACACACATTCGGGGACGGGACTGCGGGAAAACGTTCCAGCTTCCTAACGTCATTGGACAAAACCAGCTCGATTGCAAGCGTGGGTGCAATGCTTGTTATTGCTCCGATGAAGGAAAAAAAGATGTGAAATTTGAAGCCGAAGCACAGCTGCGCCCTGATGAAGGGGACAACACAAGGCAACGCTTTCACAGATCTCTCCTTTGATTTAAAGCTCCCGACGCCATTGAGGGAACAATTCTTTGAGGATATTTAGTGCAATAAAGCTGACCGTAAGTGATTTGTACTTAATCCTGCACCATTCAGATCACCTCAGCGTCAACTTTGAGCTTGGCGTCATGCCAAGTTGTCCGAGCCTGCAACCTCGAATCAAGGCCCCATTCTCCCTCATGCATATTCATGAGCTGTAGTTTGCCAACCTAAAAGTGGCTGCACACAGGAATGGAATTGGCTAATTTTGACCTTTCCAGATCAGAGGCTGGCGACGTATCCATACTGGAGGAATCCGATAAGTTCTAGATTTGAAGGTTTCGTGACTGCAAGGAACCATACTCTTTGGTTCTTTCGGTAAAGTCACGTAGGTGAAAAAATAATAGAATAAAAATAATACAATTATTTTTTAACAAATATTTAAAAATCAATAAAATTAAATGTATTTTTCTTTAATTATTTTTATTTTATTATTTTTTCACCTACGTGACTTTACCGAAAGAACCAAAGAGTATGGATCCTTGCAGTCACGAAACCTTCAAACCAAGGTTACAATAACAAATAAGATAAAAACACGATAGGAGTGCAAAGTATAAGAAAGGTAAACAAAAAATAGACACACATGAAACTAAACAATGTTTTATCTTACTAGGTAAAGCCCAACAAAGCGATTTAAAGCTTTCGTGACTGCAAGGATTGGTCTTCTTGGTTTTTTCGGTAAAGTCACGTAGAAGGGAAGTAATAAAATAATAAAAATGAAACATAATAAAACAAATAATTCTCACGACGTTTTGGCTACAACGGCTACAACGCAAGCAGCCGTCTTCAAGTGAAGACGGCTGCTTGCGTTGTAGCCGAAATGTCGTGAGAATTATTTTATTTTATTATGTTTTATTTTTATTATTTTATTACTTCCCTTCTACGTGACTTTACCGAAAGAACCAAGAAGACCCAACAAAGCGGCTTATCAGGTGGAAATTTATAGCGAACATAAATATGTCGATGCATGTTTCTAAATGTGGAGGGAAAAAACCGGAAGACACGGAGAAAAAATCCGACAAATATGCAGGCGACAAGGTCGTGATCGAACGCCCGACCTCCTGCACACCAGGCGAGGAAGATTAGATCCCACCACAGTAGTGCCCCTTAAAAAAAGGTTCCAATTAAATAGTACAAGAATTCACAATCTTGGAAAAGGCAGTAAAAGACAGCAATCCCAGACCACATTTAGACAACACATAGCCCTTCAATAGAATTGTACATGAAAATGTACCTATCGATACATTGTTAAGAATAACATTTACAAATCACATGAGGAAATGTGGCTGTATCCAGCACTAATTTATTTATGGTGCGAGGGGAATGGAGATTTTGCTGCTTCAAGCCCATCTTTTTTTCAGTTTCAGTTTCATTTATTTGGAATATCCCTGTGAGCCATTCGGCTCTTGATTCGGGTGCAACCGCAACAAACAATAAAATTACAAGATACATTTAAAATTTACCGTACGCAAATTTAAACACACCCTACAAAAACAATAACATATTTCAGACAATGTTTGTGCACGTATCATTACGTGTACGCTGCTCTGTGTGTCAATCTACGTCCGAGACACTTTTGCAAACGAGATGGTCCATGTTAGGGAATTTTCTAGGTGAAATATTTTAATTTAAAAAACCCACCAGCCATCTATGTGACTGGGTTCTATGAAATACTGTGATTTCCATTTTCCCATACGTTTTACGAATTTGGTCGATTACAGGATGTTTATAATTAAACAGCAATTTAAAGTTGAAATGGTTGGCAACCTTAAAATACTTTTTTTTATCAGTTTGAGTAGAAGTCAGCATGGTATAGGATTTATCTGCATAATATAGATTATCAAAGCTCCACGAAGTATATCTTTTTAAAGTGATCTTTTATAACATAATAATTATGAGTTCGTGTTAAGCACCCAGCCACTGCGACATATCATCCATCCTACCCGATGGTAAGGGTGTAATGCTACGACAGCTACTTCTAGATAGCTACTTCTATTTTGCAACTTCTAGCAGTTGTGCTGCACATTTGTCTGATGACATCTGATCTTTCATTCTTCACGCCGAACAATTCATTGCCTGAAGAAGCTCCCTGCACGGGAGGAGAAACGTCGGACACCGTGTCATACAACACGTGGTATAACCCAACAACACATCGGAGAGCTAAGCAGCAACTTGCATTGATTGCAAAAGTAAAATGTAAGTACGTTGAAAAGTGTTTAAAAAGAAGATTGTTTTCTTTTTCAACTTCTTGTCAGTGATGTTCGTGAACAATTTATGTGCGTGTGATAGTGGGCGAATGAGTCTGTCATTCTGTAAATCAGTTATGTCTGCCTTGTTGAACATACGATTGATCGATGCATCATTCCACGATTGAGACATGTTTCTATCTGTGTAAATATAGATTTAACAGGTCCGCAAAATGTTGTCTCAACAGCTATGCCACGTGGTCTGGGAGCTTTCCTTATTTTCGTTCTACGTACGGCAGTCTTCACTTGTCACATCTGAAACATCCCCCTCATCATCATCATCCCCCGTCTTTTTTAATATATATACAATGGTCATGTACACAAATTAAAATCTAACAATACAGCACACTTATCGTGTTAGGTCAACACCAGTCATTTATTGCCAGATAGACGCTGTTGTGCCCTGCCTTTGATTATATATATATTTTTTTAATAAAAACACATTTCATTAGGATGACACTGTAGCTGCTAGCTAATTTTCCGTTTGTAATCATAATAGCCCAGCGGTGGCGTCTTTGTTTTTTGGCGAGAAGCAGAAGCCCAGAAGCAGAGCTGGCATAATTTCTCTGATTGGTGTCAAGTGTGGGAGGTCTGGGTAAGAATGGCAGTAATGAAGATCTGTCAAAGACATTTTGTGCAATGCACTCATTCTGGCCAATCACTTGAATCCAGACCGCACTCGGAGTAAAAACAGCAACAAAAACTAGGATTTTGTCAGCCGCAATTGTCCCCTACATTGTAGTAGTGCAAAAAGTCGCATTATTTTCGTTCATATTTGAACATAAACTGAGCCCCAGGGCCTGCTTCCATTCCCTTTCATTTGCTTTTATTTGTCGCTGATGCTCTACATCACCTGCAGTGTCTGATTGTTTTTGTGTTTATATCAGTCCAAAGGCCCATTAGGTACACACTTTAAACAAATGGCCTCTTGCGTTTTATATGCCGTCGGATTTAACAAGTTCTCCTATGTGTTTTTATTGCCTCCGACGTTTCGCTCAACGTTCTGGGAGCTTTTTCATGAAATACAAATTTAAGCTGCAGAAGAATTCAGCTTCCAGCATGCTTAAAAACGCACGGCACAACCCTAACATACACAGCAGAGAGCTGTATGGCACGATCGCAAAAAAAAAACGCTTCGCCGTAGGATTTAACAAGTGCCATTTATGTGCGTGTCGCACTTGCTTACCGTACCACTTTTTTTTAATTAACAATCATTCTAGAACTAAATGTACAGCACATCTCTCCGTCACGGTTAACATCGGATTACGAAGCAGGAAACGTGTCAATGGCCCTCTGGCAGCTTTAAATTGCAGCAATTAAACCTATCAATTTTGGAATCAAATCACTTGACAAGTGATTTATGGCGAATAGTCTATTTTGTTTCATGTTGAAAATGTTTTTTTCCCCAAAGAGAGTTCTAAGCAAGACCATTTTTTTTTCAATTTGCATTGCCTCGTGACACAATCGCTGCGAGAGGCTTATATAGCCTTCGTCGCTGACACTCAAGACACGAGTGGCAGCGTATCAGGCAGAGGTGTGGACTCGAGTCATGTGACTTGGACTCGAGTCAGACTCGAGTCATGAATTTGATGACTTGCGACTCGACTTGGACTTGCATAACAATGACTTTGTCCCACCTATGAGATGTGGACTCGAGTCATGTGACTTGGACTCGATTCAGACTCGAGTCATGAATTTGATGACTTGCGACTCGACTTGGACTTGCATAACAATGACTTTGTCCCACCTATGAGATGTGGACTCGAGTCATGTGACTTGGACTCGAGTCAGACTCGAGTCATGAATTTGATGACTTGCGACTCGACTTGGACTTGCATAACAATGACTTTGTCCCACCTATGAGATGTGGACTCGAGTCATGTGACTTGGACTCGAGTCAGACTCGAGTCATGAATTTGATGACTTGCGACTCGACTTGGACTTGCATAACAATGACTTTGTCCCACCTATGAGATGTGGACTCGAGTCATGTGACTTGGACTCGAGTCAGACTCGAGTCATGAATTTGATGACTTGCGACTCGACTTGGACTTGCATAACAATGACTTTGTCCCACCTCTGGTATCAGGACACGAGCAAGTTCTGGCCAAGGAGGCGAACCTCCTCGCAGTGCAGCCCGCGTGAACTTCGCTGTCGTTATGGATGGACATTTTTTTGTTTGTCGCGGTGAACTGGACGTTAAAGAGCAACCATCTCGATTTGAAGCTTTCGTGACTGCAAGGATTCATATTCTTAGGTTTTTTCGGTAAAGTCACGTAGGTAAAAAATTTAAATTAATTAAAGTAAAATGAAAATAAAATCACCACGTTTCGGAGGCAACACAAGCTTCCGAAACGTCGTGATTTTATTTTTATTTAACTTTTATTAATTTTAAATTTTTACCTACGTGACTTTACCGAAAAAACCTAAGAATAGCAACCATCTCCCCCGCTGGGCTGGAGCGGAAGTGTGGCTGGAAGGAGCGGAAAAACGCCAAGCGCACGTCCGGGCCACGGCGGACGACGGGACGGGGTGGACAAGCGTGGTTTATTTTGTTTGCCGGCGCGCTACGCGAATCTCGTCCCGTCTATTTGTCCGCCAGCGCAGGCGACGGACCCCTCCTTTAGAGACTTACCGATCTGTAGGTGCTGCCTGATCGTCACGGAAGGTGTGGGGGGGGGCGGCGGAGGGGGGGAGTGAGGATGAGGCGAGAGCCGACTACGTTTGGTGCTGACATTCGGGGCATACGGGCCCCGGGGCTAATGTGCAGCGGGGGGGGGGGGGGGTCACTGGACGAGGCTTCTAGGGTTGGCCGTTTGCCCCCTGAGGGCGAACGGCACCGTTTTGAAATGAAGGGGAAACGGCGGTGATTAATGCGCAATATTTTCTGCGAGGACACGGTTGAAACTGATGACTCTGCCCTCTGCTCCAAATCAAACAAAACATGGATGGCAGTGCTCATAAAAGCACCTCTCCTAAAAGGCCGGTGCATTCATCACCGGCAAAGAGGCTGTTTTGGAGAATGTTTGTTATGGAAATGTTTTATATTTTTAATCTAGGAATGTGAAAGTTGTACGTGAAAAAATACACGGTTGTTTTTGGTTCAAATCTGCCGGCTGTATTTAAGCGGCGCAGTCGGCGGCGCTCAAATCAAGTCGTGGGGGGGGGGGGGTGGGAAATGTTCAAGTATGGGCTACTAACAAATGAGACGTTGAGTAATTTCAGTTGTACGACGTTCATTTTATAACGCGGTTGTACGTTGCATTCATATGATAATCATGCACATTGTCAATACGTATAATCGCAAGGTCTCATTTCTTCCTATAGAAATGAACCGCGTGCTACTTTTATGCGTAGAACTTATTTAAAATGACTGCACGCGGCCACGGCGCGACATTGAAATCCACCGGAGACGCGGCCCCCCGTCCCTTCTTTTCTTCTTCTTCTCTTCTTCCACCCGATGCTGCTCAATGCCCCTCTGAATATCATGTGGCAGCGCAAGATGACGCGCATCAATATTCCAGACGGGGCCACAAATCTAATTCAGCGGCACACTGTAATGACTTCCTGGGAAAGGGAAATGGAATATTCTGAAGAATATGTGATTAAATTGTTCATGTACACAAAAAAAAAATTGTGAGGTCATCACTGTCCGCGGAAAATTAATAAGATTTACACGGTGTCGTGTTTAATTTAAAATTAAAACTGGGTTGCGGTTGCAGCTGTTGACGATGGTTAGACAATATAGAGAGTTTATTTTCGTTTTGTTTTATAGTTCTTAAAAAAACGCGACTTTATCTCCCGTTCGGCAGGCACATCAAGTGATGTTTTGGTTATTGCACTGTGCAGGAAATTAACGCCCGGTTTATATTTGTTTATGGAGACGTTTGCTTTGGAATTCTACTGCTCAATAAGACTGAAGCCAATGAAAAAATCCTGCAGTGATTTTTATGTGTGCTCGGGTGATTTTGTACAAATAATATCTTAAACATTTTATTTCCATTGTCATCGTGAGAACATATATTGATGTAATCGGGTCATGTGCAATTTGTATTCTTATTCTTAGGTTTTTTTCGGCAAAAAAAAACACGTGCAATTTCTTTCTTCTTCAATTACCAGGTGCCTATGCCAATCACTCTATGCGCACCTGCCATTGTCAGATGTAAGATGCCAAGCAGGTTTGATCCCGGAGAGTGCTTGGATGGGTGATCAACATGCACAAATAAGTTGCCAGTGGGCTGCAGGCTCACGTGGTGGGTAGCAGCAGGCAGGGCAGCAGTATCAATGTGTTGCAATGTCCGCTGTTTAACTATTCATTTTATTTACCAGGTAAAGCTCACTGAGCTATTGGGTCTTTTTTCAGAAGCGTCCTCACCGAAGTGGCATATCATGTGGACATTTATAGCAGCCACCTCATCTGAACGCATGATGTTGATTGTTAACTTGGAGGGGAAAACCGGCTGACCCGGAGAAAATTCCAAGCGGCAACGGGGAAAATACGCATACTCCAAAAATACAAGCGTCAGAGTCGGGATCGAACTGACTATCTCCTGCACACCAGGCGAGGCAATAACATCTCGCCACCGCGGCTGTCCTATGCATATCATACCCCCCCCCCACGTCTATGCTCCCCTCCTTTGCAAACCCGCACCGACCAGCGTGATGTTGTGTCAATTAACATTTCTTGTGAACTGCTTGTTGCGTTTTGTTTGTTGTCCTTGCCCTGCACCTCCGACTAGCACTGTTGGCTACGTACGGTGCGAAGGAAGTTGAACATACATGGGGAAACCCTCATCCAGCAGTGGATTGACAAAGTGGCTGTACGTGTGCACACATTCAGGTGGCACAAATTTTAAACAATAACCGTCTTGTTTTTTTCCTTCCAGTGTGATCAACTAATTCTATGTGATTAAGTGAAACAAGAGCATGATCTGGAATTTTCATATATTTTGGGATGCAAATGTTACTAATTTCTCTCGGAAACGTAATACACTACCACTACTTTCATAAAGATAAACAAAAATCATGATGTTTTCATATATAAAACATCGTGTAATGTTTTACAGTGGTATACGGCCTCCTAGAGGTTTAATACGTGCAATTTTATCGGTTATTGTAAAGCAAGGCTGTACACGGTGAGAACGGATTTTATATGCTAGTATAACTCTGTATATGAACATTTAAATGCCTTGATCTCTATATGCAGTTTTTTTATGAATAACAGAAAGGTGCTAACCACACAAATTACAAACCAACGGTTTTAGCACTTTTAGCGCTTAATGGGTGTTCGGACAGTGCGTGCGTGTGTATACACGGGGAACGGCGGTGTAGTGGTTAGCGCAGCGTTGTACAAAAATCCGGCGACACGGGTTCGATTCCTGTTGATGGCCCTCAACAACGGTGAGGAATATCTGAACCTGGGCCTGAGTCTTCTCTAGGTCGACTCGGGCTTAAATGGGTATCTCGTGCGGCCGTATAAGCATCCGCACTGGGGAGACAAAGGCGACCGTGTATAGTGTTGGCCAACACCAACCCCTTCATGTGCTGTGTTGGCCTTCGTAGGTGCTCACTCTAGCAACAACATTTGCTAAGGCTATAAAATATATAATCTTTCGTAAAGACACCCGCAATCACGTTTCATTTTCGAGCAAGACCAATATACTCTTAGATTAAGACCAATATAATGCAAAACTTTCGCGGGAGTCAGTTTGTGACACTCCAACCCATTGGCAAAGCAACACTGAAATGTTTGCTCCCAACAGCGTCCTACGTGGGCAGGGTGGTAATGAAGTGTGAGGGGCTTTTGAAGACGTCCCCTGCACATTGCTTGGACGGCCGCTGCTATTTGGTCAAACCACCGTTTGTGATTTGAGTCCCTGCCTCGTGACTCACGCAAGTCACGTTAGGCGTGCCGGCGTGTCGCGCCATTCGAGCAATATCCGTGGCGATTGCTAATGGCATAGCATGTACTCTTGCGCAGTCTCCGTGACCTTGGGATCGTGCTAAATCGAGGCCAGGCTCAGGGGCCCGCTCCCATATATTGCCTCAAGGCGAGAGGGCGAACGGAACAGTGCGATATTGCGAGGAAAACCACAAAGCCGCGAAGGTGGTAAACAAACATCGGCATGCCCACCGGCCACCGACATTTCTTTTTTACACTGAAATAATTGAAAGCGAAAAAAAATGTGATTTTAACGTGCCAGCACGTGTATTTCGTTTCTTGGAAACAAATAGCTTTCGGATCATTCGAACGATCGCGCGCGCACGAGCGTTGCTTTGCTATACGTACGTTTAAACGTACATCCGGACATCTGCGTGGAATTCTATCCCTGCTCCGTGCGTACTTTTCCCCATTTTTTTCCCCTCCGCTGGACAGGATGGTTGCGACGTCCGTTAAAGCGTTATAACCAAGTCGACCGTAAGCCTGGGATTTACCTGCGAACGTATCTGCTGAAAACAAAGCCCGGTACATTCCACGGGATATCCGACGGGCAGTCCTGCACTCAATTTATTGCCGTATTAGTCATCTATCCAGACTTCGTGTGCACTGTATTGAATTTCAAAGCTAACTGCTCACATATGCACCGGCATGTCCGCTGCCGCCATATCAAATCCTACGGCGGCCAGCTCGCAATCATCAAGTCTGAGCGCGCAAAGAATAATAATAATAATCACATCAACAGATATTTCTATACATCCCCGTTTCGGCACGAATTTAACTCCGTTAAACTTGCCTCGAAGTAAACTTACACTCGGGTGATGTTTTTTTTTTTACTTTACGGACACTGCTGTGACCTGGTCGTGGCCACGAAACGGGAAGATTAATTGGTATGCATCACCTTAGCTCTCGCGCTCTCGCTGCTTGCTTAGATTTTTATTCTATTTGCTCCAATAACCGCCGCAACCATTCCCACGACGGCCGCAGCACAGCGCCGGAAAGACGCCGCAGAGGCCGTGGGCCCCACTCGCTCGTTCGCAGATTGCCGTCGCGTGCGCCGCTCGCCTCGAAAACAATCTGCACGACGGTGGCCCCCTTCCTCGATTGAATGGGGGGCTCCTCGCGATGTTGTGCTTGTTAATTCTGAAATTAACAAGGAAGTACATTTTCATTGCTGTCTTGTCTGGTAAGTATTGATTTTGCTTTTTCCCCGTGCGAATGATGGATTGCCATCGCGAAATGCTTTGGCATGACAAATATGTACGAACAATGATTGTATTAAATATATATTTTTCTTACATTTTTTCCCCCATCGCGTTTTATTTCCGTCAAAACGTTGATTTCAATGCAAACAACGGTGACCACCCCCTCCCCCCACACAGCAAACAGCAAATGTGTGCATTGCGCTGTCGCGTAGGTGGACTTGTCTCCCGGGGGGGGGGGGGGCTACCAGTGGTGCCAGGGATCGGCCTCTGTGGAGGAAGGGCCACGTGTTCTCTTCGGAGGCGGTAGCCGCCGCCTCCGACAAGAACACGTGGCGGAAATGTGGCACCCCACAGCAACGAGCGTGGGCTCTGGGTTTGCCTGACACGCGGACGAGCTGGCGATGTGGGGAGAGTTCAGGTTGGTCCGTCCAACAACTCTTGCCTTGGTCGGATTAGCTGATCAGAACTCCGCCTGTCCATCACAACTCCGCATGTCGTTCTACTTCACTCCACGTGGCCCATACAATCGCACCTGGCCCGGTATAGGTACCATCGTGACGCTCGCTGCCACGTATTAGCAGGTTGAATGGAAAAATGTTGCTCATGCAGAATTACCTGTTGCAGGCCAACGCGTGTGTGCGTGCCTGTGCGTGCGGCAGTGTCGCTCACGGTTAACACCTAGATCGACTCGGCCTGAAATTAGTGCCTGGTGCGGTGTGTAAACATCGCCACTAGGGAGACAAACGCGGCCGGTCGTGGTTCTGGCCAACCAACCCACCCCCGCATGTGCCGGCCTTCATAGGTGCTCGCCAAACAGCACTTGCAACCAACAGTCTGTTACAGGCTAGAAAGGGGGAGGGGGCAGCTTTGACTCAGTGTGCGCGTGTCAGTCCATGCTTGGTTGTGCGTTGGGTGCGCATGTGCGGAGAATGCAAGTGTGCGCTCCACTCGTGTACGCGTGTGCGTGCGCGTGCGCGCGTGCTCCGGTCGTGGGCGCGCTCCGTCTCTCCGTGCGCGTTATTTTAAATTATTCTGCGTCCCGGAGCGACGGCGCGCGTGCGCAATTATTCAACAGGATACTTTTGAACGAGCGCTTGAAATGTTTCACGGTGGTGTTCACCTCGGGATGACGTTTGCCCATATATAGACAAGCATACAATGCATTACGCATTAAGACAAAGACAACGCCAAAAACAAAGAGAAAACCAAAGATCCCCAGTATAGCCTTTAACAGACTGTAGGGCAAGTGCTGTTAGCGAGCACCTATGAAGGCCGGCACGGTACACGAGGGGGGTGAGTGGCCAGCACCACGCCCAGCCGCCTTTGTCTCCCTAGTGGCGATGTTTACACACCGCACCAGGTACTCATTTGAGGCTGAGTCGTCACCGGTGTTGGCCGTGAGCGGGAACCGAACCCGGATTGCCGGGTTCGTAGTGCAGCGCGCTAACCGCTACACCACCGCTCCCCATCACACACACACACACACACGTGCATAATGTACATGTGTTTGCATACATTTTAACGTTGTGTCGTACATCACGGGACGAGATTACTCGTTGTTTGTGCATCATACGTAAATCGCACATGTTGCGCTTTCTTTGACGACGCATGACTCGCGTTGAATGATGGGCAATTTAAAAACAAATCACGTCATTACGAGCTTGCTTCAGACTCCCTTTGTTAAAAATTCCTTACCATTCAAGCAAAATCACCTAGAAGAGCGTCACGTAGATTAGCAGCTGGAGAGGACACTGCACACGGGATATATAAACAGTGAAGAATGTTGGGAGAGGGCAGGAGAGGGCTATGCGGGGGGGGGGGGGGGCGCTCTATATGATTGCAATTTATATAAAACAAATTGTCGAACCAATTTCAACAATGCCCTCTATTTGTAAACCGTAAATAGGTGCATATGAGCAATATGTCACGATGCTCTTAATTAGGTGGCGATGCAGTTGCGAAATGTTATCTACCTCGCCTGGTATACCGGAGGACATGGGTTTGACCCTGACCCCGACGCCTGCTGTATATTTGGAGGTGGCATGTTCTCCGTTGTCGCTTGGGATTTTCTAAGGGTCCCCCCGGGGCTTTCCCTCCACATTTAGGATCAACACGCGTTGAGAGTATTTGTTTTGCTGCCATAAATGTTCACATGATGATGAGCCATTTCGTTGAGCTATCATTTGTGGCCAGGTGCCTTCTGAAGAAAAGCTTCGTAGCTCAGTGGGCCTTACCTGGTAAAATATGTTTTTTCTATAGTTTAATATTGGTTGATATATAAAAATTAGCTTACATGTTATGCCCCTTGCATACACGTGTACTTTTTTCCCTTCAACACTAGCCTGTCAGAACGAATTAATACTGGTAGGAAACTCCTGGTTACACCAGCCCACAGGGGATTATTGTGTCCGTCTGTCGTGCATTAAAAATTGGGAGGGGTGGGGCTGGGTGGAGAGGGGAGGGTGCGGTGGGGCTGGGTGGGGAGAGGCTGGTCACCCCGTGGTGCCCTTATACAACTCAACGTTTAACCTACTCACGCCGGCTTGTGCCCACCCTCACAGTCGGTCATATTTGCGGAATACACCACGCCGCCGTTGACCCTGGCCATTGACCGAGTAACGCAAACGTTCCTACCAGCTCCCTTCGCAGGAATGTGTTTCATTTACTTTGCCCATGGACTTGAACAATTCCCAAGTTCATGAACGACGTTCAAGTCCATGTGGAATCTAGCCTTTGCGAGAGCCACTTTATCGGCAGTGCAGAGGGAGGGCTTCGAGACCACCGTGGGAGTGGAAGTCAGGGGACACTAGTTGACAATGTGCGGTAGCGCGGTCCCTCTGTCGCTGAGCACATCCACGGAGTGGATTTTGTGGCCATGTTGGCTCCAGGCGTGGAGGTGACTGTCATCGACTTTTAACCGGTCAAAAAGGATTTGTTTCATTTCTCGATGGAGTTGCCCCGGCAAAAGCGTTTTTTGGCAAATAAAATATCCTAACTACGGTGATCATGTATTTTATTGTGCACGGAAGAAAGTGAGAGCGCGTCATTGTTTCATTCATCCTAGTGTGGGTGTTCATTTTCAGCTGAAGAAGATTCTGGCAGAGACCGTAATTTTTCATCTGTTCAGGTGGCCATGGCCTGTGATTTCAATTTCGGGTCCTTGTGCGCACGCGTGCGCGTCGTCGAGGTGTGCGCTCGAACGCACATGAATCTTGCGAAATGACTCCGTGTGGATGTCTCCGAGAGGGCATCTGTGTCGGAGTGGCGGCGGTGACAAAGAAGAACGGTGTCACGCTCCGAACGGCCGGTGGGAGAATTCCTACTGAATGCGTCGCGGTTCATCGCACCTCCGTAATTCACCAAAATGAAATAAAGACAACGTGATGATTTGTAAAAGAAAAAAATGATACTGATAACAGGATTTGAGTTCTTTGAAATGATAAAACACAGTGCGCGTGGGAATGTACGAGGCAAGGAAAAGGGAACAAAAGCACGCCAAAAAGCATGGAGGTATGTTTGTTAGACTTCTTTCGCACCGTACGCGGCCAACCATGCTAATCGGAGGTGCATGAACAGGTGCATGCTTGGAAGTACATCAGGGGACAGGAATAGGAGCCTTATTGATTTGAGCAAATAAGCAATGTTAGATCATAATTCCCTTGAAGAAAAAAACCGCACGAGAGGGCAGGATATTGCATTCGAAGGGACGATGGTCGAAACTAATGGATGGAGCAACAGCAATAGGAGGGATCGCACCTCCAGAGAACGTCCACCGTGGAGTTTGCACAAACGAAATCGGCTCGTGTGCCGGGAGAAAGATGGATGGCTCCATTGCGAGACGATACGAGATGGCGAAGGTTCTGGGGACGTCTTCATCTAACAGTGAATAGAGCACGACTGATGATAATGAGGTGGAAACTGTACATATAGACGTTACGCCTAACCCTCATGCATTTGTTCATAATCAGCCAAGGTAAATCCACTGCTAGAGGCAGGTCTGCCCAAGTCACCACCATTTGGTAGAGATAAAAAAATAACATTGTGCATTCGATTAAAAAATAAAAATAAAGAGATGGACTTTTGTCTATCCACTGCTGGATGAAGGCCTCCCTATGCCTTGCCAGCCAAGGAGGTTGTTTGACCAAAATTGATCACGCTGGTCAATGCGGGTTGGTGAAGAGGCGGGGGAGGTTTGGGAGGAAGCCAAGACCTGACATCACTTGCTACTGACATGAGCCGTGGCCAGTTATTGAACTTAGGGTGCCGAGTTCAGTGCAGTGCGCTAACCACTTCACTAGCGCGTCACCCCAATTGTGTACTTGTGTCTGTGAGAAGCACTTTAATTTGCTGTCACGATGAACGCAAGATTTACGTGTCGGTATTAAATATCTACTCTGTTCTGCAATGGTTGTTATTTTCTTCCACTCCCTTATCCATTTAATTCGATGTCTTCACAGAAAGAAACACGTTTTGGATCAAAACCTTGATCCTTGTCCAAACACTGCATCTGATCTCAATTGATTTACCCATAAAAGATGTGTTCCCCTATTTCCCAGCATTTTTTTGCCCTGCGTCTGCAACAAATTAAAAAAAAATACCCTTTGGTTTAATCGGTAAAGTCACGTAAACCAAAGAGTATGAATCCTTGCAGTCACGAAAGCTTCAAATCTAGGAGAAAAATACCTTTGGTCAACTTGCCAAATGCAATTTGTTCCAAATGGGTTAGCACCAAAAGCTGCCAATTGCGACCCCTCGGGCTTTTAGTCTGCGTCCTGTTTAAGTTCGCGACTGCTCATAGAAGTCTGCGTGAAGCCTCCCAACGTTCGGAAAGTGCCAATAACAGTGCGGAATATTGCATGACGTTGAATAAACAATATCCTGAACAGTATGACCATCGCCTGATAGTTTATCGTCTCACCCAATAAAGTGACGAATCCGTCTATATGTTTAGGTTCTGTGTTTATTTCCTCCTCCTCTGTGTCAGGACGGTGCCTTCTCCTCCACGTGTCCTGGTCGAGCCATCGAGACGTGCGAGTGCCGTTCGGCAATCAGCGATGCACGGACGCAGGGAAATTATGTGCCAATGCGATGTTCCGCATCTCCAGAGCATCCAACTCCCACCCCCCCCTCCCGTAGCGTCGTTGGTGTGCGGCTAGCGGGCGGTTTGCACCCCAACGTGGATAATTCCCGATGCGGAACATGAGCGCTGGATACAGCCGCAATTTGCAAACTGTGATTTGTTACTTTGATCGTTGCCCGCGTAGCTACATTTTAACGTGCCACTTCATCGAAGGACTGCTAGGGTGGTCTGGGGACTGTTTATGTTGTTGTGGTTTCTTCCTGCCTTACCCAAGCGTCATCTGGTCCAACACCAATGGAGACTAGGCTCTAAGAAAAGCTGTCTCGGGTGTGAACCAATCAACTTCAAGGACAGTGCATATCATTATCATCATCAGAGTTGTTTCTTTTTGTTTGCCTTTTGACTTCTTGTGTTGAGGTTATTGCAAACATGATGCCTTGTATAAAGGTGTCAGATGTTGTACCAGTTAAAAGGGTAAAAACCTATTACTATATTTTGCCACTGGTAAAGGAAATCTCATAGTGTAAATGATGTATTTATTGTAAGTGAATTGCTTTACCTTTTTCATTACATGGCACTCCTATCGTTGTTGTTTTTGTGTGTATTGCTTGGTTGTTGTAACAACTTGCTGACCCACCCCTACTGGACAAAAAGGGCGCCATAGCTCTTCAGATTTCTCCAGTCTCAATGGAGATTCTGATTCTAATCAAATATAAGTATTACGTATGCATGTGCTCCGCGTCTGGAATGATTCAGGAATTATCGTGACATGTAAAGTCAGGGAAGGGGGGGGGCTTGTGGGTATGTTTTATTGCTCGGGTTTTGACTTGAACAAATCTCATCGTCGTCGACGGAAATATGAAAAGCGTGCATTGAGGAAGATGCGAAGGTCAACGACGTCTTCCAAACTGCTGAGAAGCAGCAAGGCAAACATCGCCAGAAAGGACAACGAATAGTAACGGGAATGTCAGCCAAGGGATGGAATGAGTCCGTGAGGATAGTCTACCGAGGAGATGGAGCGATAGAAGCAATTCACGTGCAGGTGCTATGGGGATTATTATTATTACTATATTACTACTATATTACTACGAGGTTACAGCGACGTGGAGAGGTCTTTATCCAGCAGTGGTTTGAACATAGCAGATTACGATACCGTTACGCGGGTTGCTGTGAATTGGAGCCGGGAGATGCTCCTGCATTTATATTTCCTAAAACGTAAATGTATTCCCATTATTATATAGTCGTGCTTTGGTATGCTCTACTGCCTTTCATTCTCAATTTCAGATTTTGAAAACGATCAAATGGAATAGAATGTGATGAGCGCACAGATGAACGTGGATAGGTGCATGCTTGGCATGACACAGAGAGACAGAAGGAACAACACATGGATCAGATAACAAATGCACATTAGAAGATTAAGACATGCAAGTGGGCTTGTACAGGACACCACGAGGAGGGACGATGGCCAATGGTCAAATAGTGGCGATGAAGTGGCAGCCGGACGAGGATGACCACTGACGGAGATGGAGCCATGATATTGGCCGATGTGCAGGGGGGAGCGATGTGGGTGGATTGTTGCATCACGTGACCGTGAGATACGGCGACAGCTTGAGTTCGGCTTTCATTCAGCAGTGAACAGAGCATGGCCGATGATGATTATAATAAAAAAACATAATTCATATGTACTCTTGGTATTAGTGATTTTCGTTAATGTGCCTATGGATTTATTATTACAATCAACTTTGCATTGGAGAACATTTGTAAACTAGCCTTTTGCCCGTCCAAGGACTGGTGTATTGCAGTAAAT
This sequence comes from Lampetra planeri, assembly GCF_965212315.1. Lineage (NCBI taxonomy): Eukaryota > Metazoa > Chordata > Hyperoartia > Petromyzontiformes > Petromyzontidae > Lampetra > Lampetra planeri. The sequence goes on along the minus strand of NC_136109.1, from coordinate 27,344,257 downwards.
ATGAAACTTGCAAGCGAAAAGCAGACGGCGACGTGATATATTCATTGCATTAATGCGTGTGCAATTTATAAGGGCGCGGTGACAGACATTTTTCCTTTTTAAGTTATAATCCCTTGTTCATAATGACGTCCTATTTACTTTGATGTCTCAATAGCGCTACGGAGATCGCGTGACGTGAGGGTTCTGCCTTTGTAGTGAGAGTTGTGAGTTGACGCCGAGGAGGGGGGAGGAGGCGCCTCGCCGCCCCATGTGGAGTGATGTCACCCGTCACCTTATGATTATTAATGGGGGGGCTGTTCGATGTGGAGTGACGTCACCTGCTCATGATTATGAATGAGGGGGGAGGGTGCTCCATGTGGAGTGATGTCACCTGCTCATGATTATTAATGAGGGGGCTGGTCTACATAGTGACGTCAGTTGCGCATGATTATTAGTGAGGGGTGGGGGGGGGTTGTCCATTTGGAGGACGTCATCTGCTCATGAATATTAATTATGGGGGCTGGTCGATGTGGAGTGACGTCACGAGCGTTAAAGCCAGACATTCCTGGGTGATTAGATTTGTAAACATGCAGACTTGCGATGTGCTGGCTACGACACCGTAACGAATCTTTCCAATTAAATTATCCACTCAACTCAGCGGCCTCCATGAGGACCTTTGTGGTGAACAACGGTGGGTGCCACTGGACGTCAGGGCGGTGTTGTGTCCCAACACGAGCAAAACGCCACGGACACTGCCACCGAAAGGGCGTCAACTAATGAGAGACGGGGCGGTGTCTGTTGATCCGCCGTGTGTTTAACAGCGGGGCCGCCCATTTAATGATTAACGTGTTAAATATTGAATCAATATATCTGCAAATTGTCTTCTCCTAACGACGCTCACGCGATTGAGCAGCGGGCCGCACCGCGCACGCTCCACGGTGGGGCGCGGGTCGTGGGTGTCCTCAGTGCCGAACTCGCGTTTCAATTCTCATTGAGCACCCAATTTCCCTAATTGTCTCAATTTACATTACGCCCCGGTCCCACTTGACAACCTTTATTTTTGTGTGTGTGGCAGCAATCAAAACTGGAAATGTGATCGCGTGCGTACTCGCCGCAGTACGATTCCGAGCGTACCTGTGTACCCGTGTACCTGGGCAGGTGTTGTCCCGATGCCAGCCTGGCAAAAAAATTAAGATACGAACCGTCAAAATAAGAATTTGAAATGAAACAAAGTAATTGGTGCTGCTGCTGCTTTGTTGGCAGAGGTGCACAATCACCATGAACAAAAACCTAAACAATTGAAATCATTCACACTGCCATTATGCTTTTATATATAAACGGCGAAGTATCGGACAATGGCTCTTAATCATCGAAATTGTATTTGAGATAATTAGATACATTAATATAGCGTTTTAATGAACTATATATAACATGTACGCATTTGATAATACATATTTATTGTGCCGATTCACAGAACACTAGTAGGAGGGGGACTGTCTTTTATTCCGGCCTTCACAGCCTTAGGGGATAACCACCCACCGGGTCGGAACAGCCAACACGCTGCCAGACCCACAGCTTGACGAGGGCGAAGATCACGACGACTACGGCACCACGACGAGTTCCTCTCCAGATCACGGCAGCCCCGACTGTGAGTTGGAGCTCGCCTTTTATCCCCTCCCCAGCGTGGCCAGGCTTAGCCCTCGGGCCCCGCACCCCTCTGGATCTCCTAGAAGGCTCCGTGCCTTGCCCACAGGTGCAACTGGTAGAACAGGCTGTTACCCCGAATTCTATTGTTTAACAATCTCCCAGCGGCACGCGCTACAGTGACTCATTCCCTGTCGCTACACATGCAAAGGTCAGCCTGAATGTTTAGAGAGTGAGATGCTATCAGAAGTTTAAAAAAAAATCCAATTTGAGAATGTATAAATCTTCAATGTACATGGTATGATGCATTATTATAAGTCCACATTATTTTAATGAATCGTGTCAATATGATAAGACATTCAAGACATGTTAGTACAATGTCGAAAATGTATATTTTTCATTTATAATCATCAGGCAAGATCTATCCACTGCTGAATGAAGGCATCCCCAAGCTGTTGTCAATCTTCAAGGTCTCGCGACAGAGCAATCCGTCTTGGTCTCTGCACAAGAGCTGATCTAACCACTCCAGACGTTCTCTTGGGCGCGTTTTTCTCCTTTGGCTGCCACTCCGTCATTAATCTCGACCACGGCCATCATCCCTTCTCGCGGAGTGCCTGATCCAGTCACCCTACGTAAATATCGCTCTTTTCTAAGCAAGCAAGCAAGCGCTGAGTGCTTCTGCGCGTGTGCGACGGGTCAGCCTGACACGTTGTGGCTGAAAGGGACATTACAGAATTAAAGAGTTCACAGGCAGTCATATAAAACCCAGTGGAGGGGGCGGGGAGGGGGGCATGAGACGGTCAACATAAAAAAAACTTTATACGAATGTTAAACTCTGAAGAAAATGAGTAACGATACGATCTGTTATTGCCTATCTTGCCCTCTGCTCTAGCTTTCACCCCATGTGTATATGGGGACAGCCTGCAAGCGAATTTGCTTAATAGCCACTTGTGTTAAATATTGCCCCAAAATGTTTTGACTTGACCATCAGAATCTTTGGCAGGCGTCTCAGCCCCCTCAGGCATCCTTTAGCTATGGGGCTGAGTGGTTGTTATCGGTAGTTATTCTGGTGGTGCGCTAACCCATGACCCCACTGTACATTTTTGCGTGCTAGAAATGACGTGACTCTTAAACGCTCACGGACACCAAAATGTAAATATGGACAGTCTCGTGGAGCTGAACGACATCGGTGTTGTCCGGTTTTTGTTTCTTCCGGTTGTACCGCGAGTTGTTGGGCATTACGTGCGATGTTGCCACCCCATGTGTTTTGAGAGCTTCGTCTGGAACTCCAAAGAGCGAAACATCGGACATCGTGTCAGCCACGCGGTACAACCCGGAAAACACATCACAGAGGTGGAGAGCACGGTGATAAAAGCCGAGGCAGTACAAGGCAGCTTTTATTTTTTGCTAAAACACTCAGAAACCGTCGCCAGTTCTGGCTGCAATAAATGCCGCAACTGAACAATTTTATCAAAATCGGTGAGTGCATTTCTCTCTCTCCAATCACTGCAGATGGCGTGCTGTGTGCATTAAGCTATTATCTAACTTGCCGTCGGAGTACTCCAACTCCAGCCTTGCGTAATGCGTTACGCAGACACCGTGCTGTGACGCGCATTCGCAATTGCGAGCGACCCCTGCGCCCGCTGTGTGACCTGCACATGGAGACATATTTTAGGATCTAAAGGTCAGACCCTGCACGTGGTGCCATCATCAAGATGGGCAACCCGGCCTCCCGCATGCTCGCAGGCTTCCAGGATTGATCGAAAGAGGTTGGGTGATCCGCCGTGACGCTCACTATGAACTCGGCCACCAGAGCTCGATGTCCAGCCACTTGCTATGATCAGCGGGGACTGATATATAAACGTGTCCAGATCAACTCTTTAATAAGCCCACGTGGTGAAGTATGGTTAACCCCCCCCCCCACCTACACCTGCACTGCATGAGCAATCCATCATCTAGCAGTGGTTTACAAAAATGCATGTACATCATTTAATTATAAATGCAACCACAATCGACCCCAATAGTCTTCAATCCACTTTATGTCGTGTCCCCATCGCTTGGAGATGGACAGAGGTAATGTCGGAGGAGAGAAACGTGCCAAAAGCGATCCATCCCACTGTGAGCGCGTGTTGGTGAAACACGAGACGGAGACTGGTTCACATCGTCGACGCCACCGATGTTCGCCGTAGCCGGGAAACGAGCTCAGGTCGCTCCAAATGTCTGGACTGTGGACAGACGAATGGACCTGGGACCGATAATTGTTTTTTACCCTTTTATCTGGCAACAAAACTGACACATATTTTACAAGGACTCATGTTTGCATTGACCACAATACCTGCGGTCGGAATGCAAACAAAAACACAACTCTGATAATGTATGCACTGTCCTTGAGATTGATTGGTCCACACCCGAGACAGCTTTTCTTAGAGCCTAGTCTCACATGGTGTTGGACCAGATGGCGCCAAAAGGCGCACAACTCAAAGACAATGCACCATCAGAGTATGAGAGCTCGGGGTAAGCATTAGTTAGTTTTGTTGGCAGATAAAAGGGTAAAAAAAACATATTTTTTACTGGTAAAGGAGGTTCCAATGGTGGACCTGGGGCCGCTGGAATGTTCCCCTTGTGTGGAGGCCCCGCGTCGCAGTGGCTGCTCGTACAGATGTACGACATGATGCGTGCCACTCTGAACAAGGCCCACCGCGGATGGAAAAAAGCTCTGGTCGATGCGATGTTCTCTCACAAAATGTACACACGATAATTTAATATGAAGAGCAATAAACTGCCGGTAATTGCGTTTGATTCTGCACATTGCTTGGAGACTCCTGCGACTCAAGGGCCTCTGTGTGATGGGAGGGAAGGGGCGACAGGGCGAATGCCCCCACCCCGCTCGCCCCCCCCCCTCCCCACGTCCACACACAACCCTGCACTGCCCTTCGGCCGATAGGATTAGCGGTCAACCGCTTTCCCATTGGACACTCACATTCGCTTGCCCATTGGTTTTTGACAACTCGTGAATGTTGGTGAGTGGAGGTGGTAGGGTATGGGATCAAGCCAGTAACGCTCCAAGGGGTTCTGGGGCCCCGCTTAAGAAGTATTGATGGGGGGAGGGGGGCATTTTCGGTCAGCTGTGAGTCGGGCAGGCAGTGTTATTTCCGTCCATCCGTCCACCCATCGGAGTAAGCTCCAGGGTGTTGGAGGTCGATGGTTAATATATGCCAGCACTCTCTGTCTCTCTCTCCGCTACACGCTCTCGTGATGTCCCTCCTAGCTGAGCTGAGCTGGGTCCGCTGTGTCGTTTGGAAGGCACCGGGGCTTCATTTCAGCCGAACCTATCCAGGGCTGGTCTTCGGGGAGGTTTGGGGGAGGAGGTCGGTCTGAGGGACTGGGCACATGCGGGTCGGGGAGGGGAAGAAAATCTCCATGAGAAAGTTTGCCCTCGATGGAACTGAACACCACGGCATCCCTTGGCAGCTGGAGCGGATTCGCCAAATGCGGTGACTCTGCCTGAGCCAGTCACGGGAGGAGCGTGGATTGAGGAGGTTCCGTGATTGCCGGTGGGGCCTGACCGCGGTGCCACGGGGCACGCAGCGATGCGTAGAGGTCGCCTGCTCCCTCGCCAGCAAAATCCTGGCTCCACTCTTGACCAGCCATGAATCACTCATCCCCCCCCCCTGCTCGCAGCCCCTCCCCCCATGCCCTCGACCCCCCCCCCACCCCCTCGTGCATGCGACCACTCCTCGGCCCACGTGGTGGGCGATTTATGGCACGCGTTGCTGCTGGCAGATGTTTGTTTAACATAATGCTTATCGAGCACGCGGTGTGTACTTCTACAACATGAAATTGCGCGGCTCATCAGCTGGATCGGACTCGCACGCGAAACTCGATGTGGCTGCCTCTGTTTGTTTTGTTGTCTTGTTTTTCTTTTAACGACGATCGCTCGCAACGTCAATCCTTGGTGTCGAGGTGGACGTGGTGGACGTGGGTGGGTGGACGTGGGTGGTGACTGTGGGTGGGTGGCCGTGGGTGGGTGGACGTGGGTGGATAGACGTGTGTGGGTGACTGTGGGTGGGTGGACGTGGGTGGGTGGCTGTGGGTGGGTGGACATGGGTGGGTGGACGTGGGTGGGTGGACGTGGGTGGGTGGCTGTGGGTGGGTGGACGTGGGTGGGTGGCCGTGGGTGGGTGGACGTGGGTGGATAGACGTGGGTGGGTGGACGTGGGTGGGTGGATAGACTTGGGTGGGTGGACGTGGGTGGGTGGCTGTGGGTGGGTGGACGTGGGTGGGTGGACGTGGGTGGATGGACGTGGGTGGGTGACTGTGGGTGGGTGACTGTGGGTGGGTGGCCGTGGGTGGGTGGACGTGGGTGGATAGACGTGGGTGGGTGGACGTGGGTGGGTGGATAGACTTGGGTGGGTGGACGTGGGTGGGTGGCTGTGGGTGGATGGACGTGGGTGAGTGGACGTGGGTGGGTGGACGTGGGTGGGTGGACGTGGGTGGGTGGACGTGGGTGGATAGACGTGGGTGGGTGGACGTGGGTGGGTGGACGTGGGTGGGTGGACGTGGGTGGATAGACGTGGGTGGGTGGACGTGGGTGGGTGGACGTGGGTGGATAAACGTGGGTGGGTGGCTGTGGGTGGGTGGACGTGGGTGGGTGGACGTGGGTGGGTGGACGTGGGTGGATAGACGTGGGTGGGTGGACGTGGGTGGGTGGACGTGGGTGGGTGGACGTGGGTGGATAAACGTGGGTGGGTGGACGTGAGTGGGTGGCTGTGGGTGGGTGGCCGTAGGTGGGAGGATGTGGAGCGCAGTCTCGTTTGTGTGTCTGGGAGATCCTTTTGTTAACATAGTCCGGGCAATGGGGTTTTTATTAATGAAACGTGGGTCTCTTAGAACAAGGTTCAATGCAATCGTCTATAAAAAAAAAATGCAAAAGGTAAAGATGCAGCTCTGCAATATCTTGCTCACACCGTTGCTGGCGGAAGAGCCTCCATTAGCGGCCGTTATAGAGCAGGGGTCGAAACCCCCCCCCCACACGCACCTCAATATTTCAAGAGCCGCAATGCACTGTGGTGAAAACGAGACGGTGGTCGTCCTTGATAGATCACGTGACGAAGCAGCTGCTCAAGTGCCGCGTGCGGCTCCCGAGCCGCAGGTCTCCGACCCCCTGTTCCAGGCAGTGCCCCCCGATCAAGACGCCTCGAAAGAGGCGGGGGTGCCCACACTTTACCCCACCACACGGGCACTGCCGATCGACTGCATCAATGCGCGACACCAGTGCCCTTTAGCTGTGCGGTATGGTCTCACTGAGTCTCAACACTCATTTTCATGAGGCTCTCCTGCTACCTCGTGACGAGTGTTTTGCACGCGCGGGGCAAGACACACACACACATCATTTGCCCTGTTCACACACATGAACGCCGCATAGACGTGTGCACAAGGCCACAAATAATGAATGCTTGCACACACACACACGCGCGCGTGTGTGTTTGTGTTTCATACACTATATAGACAAGACACATGTCAGGCGGAGAGAAAAACACATCTCATGCAGTTTTATTTACGTATTTGTTCACAATGGGGGGGGGGAGTTGTTTCACATATCACATGCGAGCGTATGACATCGAATTTGCTGCTTCCTTTAAATGCGCAGATATAAACCCTCTCGGCGTTGTTGAGTAATTAGTAAAAAAAGTTTTGAACAGTGTGCGTTGGATTGGATAGATACGGCGCGTGTTGTGCGTGTATACCATGGGGACGAGGTGTGAACTTCCTCGCCTGGTATACAGGAGGTCGTGAGTTCGATCCCGAACCTGACGCCTGCTTTATATTTGGAGTTTGCGTGTCTCTCTCTCCCCGTGGTCGCGTGGATTTGTCTCCGGGTCTTCCGGTTTTCCCCTCCACATTTAGAAACATGCGTTTAAGGGTATTTGGCTGCTATACATTTGTTGAGCTAACATTTGTGGCCAGTTCGCTTCTGAAAAAGAGCTCAATAGCTCAGTGGACTTTACCTTGTAAATTAAAAATAGTAGTAAATAGTATAGTACAGAGTGAATGTGCGTTCGTGTCTGTGCCTGTGTGCGCGCGTGTGTCTACACACACACACATACGGTCACGCAAGCTAAAGTGAGAGGGATGATATTCGCTCGTGTGCAGGAGTGAGATGGATTGTGGCATCGCAAGACGGTGAGGGATGATGACGTTGTGGGGAAGGCTTCAACCAGCAGTGAATAGACCATGGCAACTGCTGCTGCTGCTGCTGATAGCTAACGAGAGTGAGTACATAATTAGTACGTGAGTGTGAATGTGTGTGTATCTGTGGCGGAGACCCGAGTTTGATTCCCGTTCACGGCCAATACCAGTGGCATTATCTGAACCGGTCATGGGTCTCTCTAAGGTATACTCGGCCTCAAATAATTATCTGGTGCGGTGTGTCAACATCGCCAGATTGGAGAGAAATGCGGCCGTGTGGTGCTGGTCACCCACCCCCTCGTGCGCCGTTCTGGCCTTCAGAGGTGCTACTCGCTAACAGCACTCGCCCCAAAAGTATGTTGAGGCTATACGGGGTTCTTTGTCTTTCTTTCTTTCTATAACTGTATCTCAACATGTCGTAGCGAATCAACAATGGCCAAGCGTTGGCCAATATTTATCCGTTTACCGGTCCATAGCACACGCACGTGACGTCGCATACGTGTGAACACGCACCGTGTGAGCGAGTGAGTGAGTGAAAGTTACTCTTGCGTGAGGGTCAGGCGGGGGTGCAGAAGATGTGAAGAGTCCTCCCCCCCCACACCACCCAACCTTGCGTCTTCGACGGACCTACGATAATGACGATGATGATGATGCTGACGATGATTCTTGATCACGACAACGAAAAAGGTGATGACGTTGATGGCAATGACGATGACAACGATTAGGATTGTGATAATGATTTCTGATAGCTATGACGGCGGTGGTGATGATGACGGCGATTTTGACGACGGCGACAATTAAAAAAATGACAACTACGAGCTATCGGCATCTTATGACACGCTGCCAGATTAATAACGAGGCTTTCATCAGAGGCGCTCTTGCCCAGCCGACGAACCCTTCCCACCCCCCCTCCCTTCTTTCCTTTCTGGCCTCTCCGCCTTGCATTGATGACGACGGTGATCGTGGACGCGCCAGCGAGGGGTCGCTCACGACCCGCGCGCAGCTCCGTGCGAGCTCACGGGGTCCGTGCAGAGAGCGAGCGAGAGAGAGACGCGCGCGCTGTGCACCCACTCGGCGTCTCCAGCGAATTCACGACAACTTTGGCATCGCGCGCGCCTTGGGCTCAAGCACCGCGCGCGCGCGCGCCCGCCCGCCCGCGCGCACCTCATCCTCGCCGCCAAGCAACAGCATCATTCGACAAGCTGCAACATCATCTTCGCCATCTCCGTGCGATGCTCCTGGCAGAAGGGGATGGAGCCGCTGGGATGGGGGCGGTGTAGCGCTGCCTCCCCTTCCTCTTCCCCCCGTCATCTCCCTCCCTCCTGATCTCCCGCCCGCCGCACGCTTTCCTCTCCTCTCTCTGTGTCGCTCGCTCTCTCTCGCTCTCACTCGCGCTCTCATCCATCCGCCCGGTTACCCCGGAGAGAGAGAGAGAGGGAGAGAGGGAGAGAAAATATCTGCGCTCTTCCAGCGCCAGACAGACAGCTCGTCCGGAGATAAGGGGGTGGGACGGGTGGGGGGTAGATGTGGTAGGGAGCGGAGGGAGTTGACGTTGCGCGCGTCTGCGATTCCTGCCCAAAGTGTCGACCTCGCGAGTCGCTTGGAGTAGAGCCGAGTCGCCCTTTACGTCGCATTGTGTCTGCGTCCGGACTTGTAGCTCGCTCGCTCGCTCCTCCTCCTCCTCATCCCTCCCCTCCTCGTTCTCTCCTCTCTCTCCACGCCGCTACCTGTGTCGAGGCGGGGTGCGCGCGTGAGCTTCGATCCGTTCCCCTCCTCGTTCTAATTCCGAGCTTAAATGCGCGGCGCGCGCGAGCGCACGGACAAGGTGACCAGGGGAGGGGGGCGCGGCGAAAAAAATCACTCTCGGCCATCGACAGCGGCGAGAGCCTCTCAAATTGATTTCTGATTGAGCGTCACAGCGAGCATTGGCGCCCGCGAATTTAGGACGTGTCGAGTGAGTTTTGGTGGCGTGTGGGGGGAGTGTGTGGCAGGGCGGTGGGGGGGTGTCGGTGGGGAAGGAGGGAGGAGGGGGAAGAGTAGGTGGGAGGGTAGCTAGGTTGGTTGTGTTGTGTGTGGTTGTTTTGCTGTTGTTGCTGCTGCGGAATCGTGGTGTCTCTCGTGTAGTCACTCGTAAGTGCTAGCACCCGGCCGCCCTGTTGGTTAAGCTGATATCTCTCCCAGTGCTCCAAGCGGAGCGGCACGCGTGCGTTTCTCGGCTGTTGGTCGCGCCCGAAATGCGTTCGTCCGGCGTCGAGCCCTAGAGGAGCCATCGAGGTGTCCACCGAGCATCGAACTGGGAACGCCGCCAGGCATGCGGGTGAACTTATTCCGACTCACACCCGCCCGACCTGGTCTTCTCGCTCCGTCGATCGTCTCCTCTCCGGGACTCGTGCTGAGAGGAGGCGGAGGAGCAGGAGGAGCAGGAGGATGATGCCACGGGCACATTGCACGCTGGAAACTCGAATGTGTGCCTAGGGACACCACGCGTGTCTACGCCGAGCGGCGCGGGGCTGAATTGCACATCGGCGAGATCACTTGACGATGGATAATTTACGGAAGAGGCCGCCTGTGCTGCTACTCCTCGTCCACGTACTCTTTGCGTTCGCCCTCGAACGTAAGTCTGCTTTCTTTATTCGCCGATTTTTCATTCACCGCCGGGCTACGCGCGTGCGTTGTCTGCTGAGCGTGTTGGATTTTGCGTTTACGATAGTACTCTTCATTTTTGCTTTAACGAGTGCTGTTGTTTGTCCAAGCCGGCGTGTTTTGTTCGCGTCCCGTGCCTGCACCCAGAGTGTGCCGTCGCGTGCCGCTTCAGCGTGTGGCGTTATAAGCGAGGGGGGGAATGAACGCGTCGAGATAAGGGGACCAGGTTTTGCGAAGCGCTGCACGCAAACGTCGCTGGGTTTCACGATAATTTGGCCCCAGATATCGCGCAATATGCCCCAGAACAACCCCGGCTCACGCGGTGGTGTCGGTGGGGGTGCTCGCTACTGCTGCCGCTGCCTCAGAGGCGATCTGTCTGGCTGTGTGAAAAAGATTATGTACTTCAGAGACCCGGCGAGTCTACATCCCGGATCACTGATAAACCACGACCTTTGCGATGCACGCGCAATGTGTGGTGCTCCTGCACGTTTCGCCCGATGATAAACCGCTGCGTGACGCTCTTTCCATCACAATGTATGAGATGACTCATTTCCCATAGTGCGTTTTTGTGTGCATGTATGCGCGCGCGCGCGTGTCATAATAGTGGGGAGCGGTGGCGGAGTGGTTAGCGCACAGCGCTGCGAACCCGTTGACCCGAGTTCGATCCCTACTTACGGCCAACAACATCGGCGGCGAATATCTGAACTGGTGCTGGGCCTCCCCCTAGGTCGACTCAGCCTTAAATGAGTACGCGGTGCGGTGTGTAGTAAAAACATCAGCATTTGGGGAGATGCTAGCCAACCAACCCGCCCTCCTCGTGTGCCGTCCCGGTCTTCACGTGTGCTCGTGAACAGCACTTGCCCCAACAGTCTGTTGAAGGCTAGACGGGGGGGTCTTTGTCTTGTGTATGTGAAATTGATATTTGAGTGATGGGAGAAAGGGTCATGAATTGCGCCATCATCAGGAATCCGGGACCTGTCGGAGAGAGACGTTTCAGTCGCTCCGGTAGCAAAAGCGTGAAAGGGAGAACGATTTTGGACGCGACCCTGAGAGCATCGGTGAACAAGAATCAAACTGCTCATGTGCTGTGTGCGTCTTCATCAATTAATTATCCTGCGTGCAGCCACTTGTCGCGGGCTATCCGTTTTTTTTGTAAATGTCCCTGGAAATTTTTCTCGAAGGGGAATTCATTTTTTTAATTGTCCTCTGTAGTAATTATACAAGCAATGCGTGACGTGTGCGCGTGTGTGTGTGTGCATTACGAAAGCGATAAAATTCCCTTTACGAGGAATACACCGGTGTGGTTCACGCACTGCGTTATGAACGCGTTCCAGTCGAGTTCGATTCACGGTCGCGGCTGACATCAGGTGGCGAGAAATATCTGAATCGATTCTGACACCCCCCCCCCCGCCTCGCCTCCCCTCTGCGTGCCCTTTAGCCAATCGGCAATGGCCAGCGTGGTGAAGTATGGTCAAACAGCCCCAATGGACCAGCCTATGCGTGGGGATGCCTTCATCCAGCAGTCGATTGACGAAGGATTGTACGATATTACTCTCGTCAAATGTACAGGGTGCTTCAACATTTAAAAAAAAAGTCAAATAGTCTCCCACTTGTTCGCCATCATTGTAAACGCGTGCCTGGAATCTTCTCCAGGTGGTCTGCAGAGCCCGGAGACACATTTTCTCGTGGTATCGTTGTAAATTCTCAGAAGCGTTAACGTATTTTGTTGAAGCACCCTGTATTACCAGCCGAAACGTTCACGGAGCTTTAAGCTCAGCCGTTACCACGAAATCGTGTTCCTGCAATAGCACACATGCATTTATATTAAAGGCAACTGATGTTCGTGCCTGTGTGACTTTAAATAGCCATGAGCATCAGCACCGGTGAGACAAAGGCGGCCGGGCGTGCGTGATGCTGGCCCACGCCATCACGTGAGCTACGTGCCCGCTCGGCTCAGTAGGTTCTGGTTGTCTTGTAAAGCCATGAAGGAAGGAAATGAGGTCCGTGTGTGTGTGTGTGTTTGTATATGACTTCATGCACGTGTGCCCTTATCATTCGTGTGATTTGTGAAGGCATTGGCGCATCAGAGGCGGAGGAAAGGCTCGTTGACTATCTGCTGCGGCCAGACAGATACAACAAACTCATTCGCCCGGCCATCAATAACTCGCAGCTGGTTACGATCACCTTTCAAGTCTCCCTGTCCCAGCTCATCAATGTCGTGAGTGTCCAACCCACACCCCCCACCCCCCACCGTTTGTACTCGAGTAGAGATTTTAAAATTATGTTTTTTCTTTCGTGGGCCAAGATCTCATTGAGAAACCCATGGGTGGTCGAATTCGCTGTTATAGGCTTTGGCTCGATTCAGTAAACACACGTGCTGTCTGCAAAGTTTATATAGATCGTGTTATATTTTAATTGGCCGAGAATGCTTACACGTCTTCGAATGACATAATCGATACTCATTAATGAAACGTGAATTTTAAACCGACGTACTTCGAACCCGCGCGTGTTTATCTGATATTTATTCGTTTACCATTATATGAAATGTAATTTCGTGATTATCTCTCTTCGAAATGAGCATTGTGGTAGTACAGTGTGTCTGCGGTATGATTTACTCCAGAGGTGGGAAGTCCTTGCCAGTAAAATGTCACGGTTCTGTTCCTCCAATAAGTATTCCCGTCTCACCTACATTCACCCTCCAGAACAACACCTCCTCCACTTACCCCCCCCCCACCTTCCGCCTCCCACCCACAATATATAATTCAATTATCGTACATTTTGGAATTACAGAAAAAAGCACTTGCATTTGTTTTCTGAGTGTACGCGACTGACCGACGGGCGACTTTAGCAGCGCACGCGTGTGCATGCCGCGTTGCTCGGCGTTGCGTCATCAATTGTAATTTTGTGTCGCAACGTTTAGAACGAAAGGGAGCAGATCATGACGACCAACGTTTGGCTCACCCAGGTAAGACCCACGGTGCTTCTCTGCGGCGCATCGACACTGTCGCTGTGCACACCACACGGGTAGCGCTGCCACCGCTGCAGTATGGTGACGAGTGGCTCGGCAGCCCACAATCCCCGTCCTCAGCGCGGTGAATCGCACGGGGGTGAGGGATGTTGGGGTTTTGGGGGTACAGATCATCAAATCGCCCGTGAACCAAAGACCGCCGTGTCTTTTGGTGTGAGAATAATGGACGTTCACGGACCAAAAAATAAAAACGCTTCGAGGAGCAATGAATTAAACCGGATCTAGGAGTTGGAACGTGTCAAAAAGTCACGGTGTCGTATTTGACCAGGAGATGATTAACTCAAACCCATTGAGACGCACGCAGGCAATGGTTGTTACGTGTGCCTCAGTGGCTTTGTTTACAACCCCTGGTTAAATAGAGGAGACGATACATTTGGAACTTAAATCTTTATAATTACAATAACGTAATTGTAACATGCGAGTGCTACTTTGGGTTGTTTACTCAATTCAAATTAATACATTTTTGCACGATGTTGTTATTATTTTAAGGATGGTTTCATCGCATACCCAGTGTGTGTTTCATATGTGCCACCATTCTTGGTAACTTGTGCCAATGCTGGGAAATTTCACGCGCTCGTGGCTGCGTCAAGTTCATTCCACTTCATGACCGTTGACTTCCTACTGAGTCGTGCGGCTCTGCACGTGGTGTTCATTCACAGAGAACACGGTGGGGGGGGGGGGTCAGGGATTAATTCGACCTTCTGAGCCCACGGTTTAATAATAACACCGCCCTGAATTTACCCAGGAAAGCTTCATTGTGCATTAAGGCTCAGTTTTTTTGAATGAGGACATTGGGATGTTTGGCCAATGCCATAAATTAGTTTTTGGCGTGTGGGAGGAATCCTGAGCAGGCAGAGACAACCCACCACGCATCCAACAAAGCTCCTTACAGATGGATTCCATCCAATTCTGTGCTTCAATCTCCTGGCCACCTCGCATCCCAAACCAACACAAAAGTACTAACCAGGCTCGATCCGATGAGATTGGACACATTTAGGGTCATATGATCGTAGACAATTGGTATGATATTCCGATATTAGATTGTTAACGTCACGATACCAGAGTTCGTAGGCAGTTGCTTGGGTGGATTACGACATCAACAGGATCGTGATATGTGGCTGAGGCTTAGAAAGGTCTTCATCCAGCAGTAGATTAATGATGTCTGATGATGATCACACTGATGATACTCTTAATAATATATGCAGTGTAATAATGCTAAGGATATAGACTATATTGGGCAATTGTGGAGCAGCTGATGGCCTGTACATACGTTTTGTGCCCTGCCTCAAAGCCTTTTATCTGCTTCTGGTGTGTTTATAGTCTATATACAATAATAAATTACTGCTTCATCAATAATGCACACGGCAATTGAATTATATTATGGTACATCAAAAAAGAAATAGACTTGTTTATCCTAATGGCAGTGAATGGACGATTCGACGTTATGTGCTGCAGTCTTCACTACAGTGCTCAGGTTATAGGGACGACTTGATGTCCATGCGTAACTTTATTACGCGGCCTGGTAGGATATAGGGGACACGCGTCAGAGCGTTGATGGGAGGAGTTACTACGTACATTGAGACAGGTGGGGTAATATACAGGTGTTGGTGAGTTACACACACACACACACACGTTAAACCACGGTAGGAGATCGACTTTCAACTTAACCAGTCATCCGTGGGTGGTCGATAAAACTAGCAACACTTTGTGGCAAGTCAACAGAGGTTATCCCTGTGGATGTACTCGCACTCGTCATAATAATGTGGCGTTTGAGCAGACAAATCACTTGCGGGGAGGAAGTTGGGGGGGGGGGGGGTTGGTGTAGCGGTCAGCGCGCTGCGCTACGAACTCGGCGACCCCAGTTCGATTCTCACTCACGACCAACACGAGTGACGATTATCTGAACCAATCCCGGGCCTCCGCCTAGCTCAGCCCAGCTTCAAATGAGCACCTGGTGCCGTGTATACACGTTGCTACTAGGGAAACAAAGGCGGCCGGGCGTGGTGCTGTCCACCCTCGCGATCGTGTGCCGTGCCGGCCTTCATAGGTGCTACTCGCTGACAGCACTTGCCCCAACAGTCTGTTAAGGCTATACGGGGGGTCTTTGTCTTTGGTCTTGGATGGTTTGGGGAGGGGGGGGGCAACTCCCCTTACTTGTTTCCGTTCTCTCGCACTTTGAATGCAATCTGACGGTGACCTTGCTGTTTACAGGAGTGGATTGACTACCGGCTCAAGTGGGACCCGAATGATTATGACGGATTAGACATCGTGCGGCTGCCCTCCAGGCAGATCTGGCTGCCCGATATCGTCCTCTACAATAAGTGAGTATCGACGCGAGTCGCGGCGCGCAAGGTCGGCCGACTCCTGGACGCGCCGGCAGTTTGATGCTTTTCATCTCGGACCGGCTCTGTACCAGTGGCAGTGCACGTACCACGTGGTCGCTACGAAGCACACTGGAGTTCGTATCGGATGAGACTCTCCGCCTCCCCTCCATCCCTGACTCCCTCCCTCCCTCGCCTGCACGGTGCAGGTTACACCATTGGGTCGCGTCACGTTGGTGAGATATTAACTACCTCGCCTGGTATTGCAGGAGGTCGTGGGTTCGATCCAGACCTTGGCGCATGTATATTTTGAGTTTGCGTGTTTTCCCTGTGGTCGCGTGGATTTTTCTCGGGATCCTCCGGTTTTTTCCCTCCACGTGTAGAATCAACATCACAGTGTTTAGAGTGTTGGGCCTCTATACTTTTCCACGCGATGAGCCACTTCGTTGAGCCGTCACTTGTGAAAGCCAGGTCGCTCCTGAAAAAGAGCTATACAGCTCAGTTGGCCTTACCTGGTAGAATAAAATGTTTAGTTTAGTCTGCTGATCTTCACACACGTGCGATGTTTTCCCCGAGGATCACCATCATCATCATCAGTCACGATAAATGCACCGCTGCATGAAGGCGTCTCCGCGTCCCCACCCCCTAAAGCCGTTGCTATTTCTCACGATCCCGAGTTGCAGTAATCCACGAAGCTCCTGCACGCGAGCTGATTTCATCGCTCCATCTCCACGTCGATACGTGGTGGTGGGTTTTCTTCAAGTAGTTTGGCAAATGTTTTTTTCGCTAACAATTAATTGGCCAACGGTCCCCATGCAGTATCCTTCCGGAAAAGGGTTGGTGTGGGGGGCCCAAGGGGGGGGGGTAGGGGGGGTGCAAGAAGGAGAGGAGGATTGGGGGGAGTAATGGGCGTGTTCATGGGTTGTTCCGCAAACCTAGGGAATGATTAGGGGTTAGCGACGGCGGTCAGACCAGGCATTCCGACTGGCCTGGTGGCATTAACCTTTTCCCGCAATTTCACCGCCTCGGTTTTTTCCTACCTTAACAGCAGGACCAGAGCAGCAATGCAGCAGTAATCGTAGTGCTGTAATAATACAGATAACGCCTCGGGGGAGGGGGGGGGAGCTTACACGTTCGCGTGTCTCTGTTCCAGTGCTGACGGCACGTACGAGGTGTCATTTTACTCCAACGCCGTGCTCTCCTACGACGGGAGCATCTTTTGGCTGCCGCCTGCCATCTACAAAAGTGCCTGCA
The DNA here is from genome assembly GCF_965212315.1 of Lampetra planeri. Classification (NCBI taxonomy): domain Eukaryota; kingdom Metazoa; phylum Chordata; class Hyperoartia; order Petromyzontiformes; family Petromyzontidae; genus Lampetra; species Lampetra planeri. Next base: position 27,327,199 of record NC_136109.1, on the reverse strand, counting down.
AGATCGAGGTCAAGCACTTTCCGTTCGACCAGCAGAATTGCACCATGAAATTTCGCTCCTGGACCTACGACCACACCGAGATCGACCTGGTGCTCAAGAACGACTTCGCCACGATGGACGACTTCACTCCGAGCGGCGAGTGGGACATCGTGTCCTTGCCCGGCCGCAAAAACGAGAACCCCTCTGACCCCGCGTACGTAGACATCACCTACGACTTCATCATCAAGAGAAAACCTCTCTTCTACACCATCAACCTCATCATCCCGTGCGTGCTCATCACCTCGCTCGCCATCCTCGTCTTCTACCTGCCGTCCGACTGCGGCGAGAAGATGACTCTGTGCATATCCGTGCTGCTCGCTCTCACCGTGTTCCTGCTGCTCATCTCCAAGATCGTGCCGCCCACGTCCCTGGACGTCCCGCTCATCGGCAAATACCTGATGTTCACCATGGTGCTGGTCACCTTCTCCATCGTGACGAGTGTCTGCGTCCTGAACGTGCACCACCGATCTCCGAGCACGCACACCATGCCGAACTGGGTCAAGAAGGTCTTCCTGCACAAGCTGCCCATGCTCTTGTTCATGCAGCGGCCCAAGAACAGCTCGGCACGCGACCGCATGAGACAAAAACATTTGGGCGCCTCGTTCGCGAGCAAGGTGCACGGCGAGGGTGCGGACGCCTGCTTCGTGAACCCGGCGTCCGCCAACAAGTACGGCTTCAAAATGCAGGACCTCTCGGGCCCCTTCCGGAACATTTCCGAGCTGAGGTTCCGCACCTCGTCCAAGTGGACGCCCGAGATGCAGGAAGCCGTGGACGGGGTCAGGTTCATCGCGGACCACACGCGCAGCGAGGACGAAGACCAGAGCGTACGCGCCGCTCGCATACACACCCACGTCGACTCACGTGCACACGCACAGCAGCAGGGTGACCTTGTTTATTGGGGGTGGAAATATAATTGGGGGGGGGGGCTGAGGTTACAATAGGGGGGGTAGCCCCTCCCTGCCCCAACGCCCACCCCCTCCCCGACGCTTCGGGTCCGTGAGTGGACGAGGACTCCTCTTCGCCGTTCAGGGTAAAGGGGCGGGGTTTTGAGCACAACTTCAGCACGCTGGTCAGCGGCCATTGGCTATTCGGAACGAGTCACGTGCACCCACGACGTACAATTCTGTTGTTCGCGTGAATCGACACCGTCGTCGATTGCTTACGCAAGCAATTCGTGAGCTTAGAAAGCACAAAATCACCACGAGTCCATCATAGCGTAGTTACTATCCCGCATCGGGCTCTTGTAACACTCGCAGACTCACAACGGGCATGGCTCCCGTCTCTGACGGCAGCTCCTAAGCTAGTGGCAGCCATTCAAATTGGGGGGGGGGGGGTGCAAGAATATCGATAAGACCACTACTGTGGAATTATCGCAAATTGATCCCGATTTTTAACACCCTTAAGTGATGATAGGTTGAGGTAACCCCCGACACCTGACCGGTATTTAACCTGGCAACCTTCCAATGGTTGAGTCAAGCGCTCTAAATGAATTTCTGCCGGTTCGCATAAAGTAGTAATTAACACGCGTGAGGGTTCACTCTCGCGATTAACTCTTGGTGTGCTCGACCTGCTCCCGGTGTTCAGTTCTACCGCACGGCACATTGCACCAAACTAAGTAAATGTTTTAACTCATCCGTCGCCATCCTTTTATTAATAATCGTCTTAGAATACAGTGTGGATAAGAGAGCCTCTGGTAAGATACAGTGGCACTTTTTTTACAGATCTAATAATTTGCGTGTGTGTTTCACCTCCGATGAGCACGGTTGGTTACGTATGGTGCTAATGAAGTTCAGAATACACGTAGATAAAAAGTGTAGGGCAAAGCAGGCAGTGGAGTGGTGGAGCGGTGGCGTAGTGGTGAGCGCGCTCCTTCCGTTAACCCGGCTTAGTTTGATTCGCGGCCACGGCTAACGACAGTGGCGAAGTATGGTCAAACAAATCCCCCATCACCAGCCCGTCGTGGGGAGGCTTTCCCCCAGCAGTCATTTGACAAGGGGCAGTAAATTATTGCATTAAAATGTATTTCACACCAGAAGAAACATTACAAAGTTGTTTAGCGCAGTTGTCAAAGCGTGCAGTATTTATGACGTTACGTCCTCTGACCTGCTGAGAGCGTGAATCGCAGTGCCACATGTTTGGAATACTTCTCTGATGCCAAGAGAATATTCATTGTCAAAGATTACCAGTGGAGCCTCTTAAGTGCGGTAAGTGGCTACCACTATGTGCGGTCGCTTTTGTCTCCCCAGTGCTGATATGTGCACACACATGTGTAGCCTGAGTTGACTTAGGGGAGGCCCAGCACCGATTTAAATGCTCGCCATTGATGTAAACCTTTGGCCAGGAATCGAACTCAGAACTCAAGTCGCCGGTTTCAAAGCTCATACGCAAAAAAGTACACGCACCCACCGTGCAGACGTTCATTCTTCCTTCTCTACGAGATGGTTTTCCCTTCTCGTTTTTAATTAAAGGCGACATTTGCGTATAACAATAGCTGGAGTCGAGCATGCCCTGCGAGTGGGCGAAAATACATTTGCAAAGAAATCCCCCAGCAAAGCCTTGATCTTTCCTCAAAGATTGCGCACACGTGCGTGGCTTCATAAGGGGGGTGCGTGCACAGAGGGGGACGACGGGGGGCTGGGCGGTCATGAGGATTTACGGGGGGGGGGGGGTTGGGGGGTGTGGATTACAATAGGGGTCAGGATTGATTACAGATCGAGGCGGCTTTGCACAGGGTTTGCACGCCCCTAGCAGATTCTCGGAGGCCCCTGTGTGTCCATATGTATATCCTCGTACCCTACGCCACGTGGCTTGGTTCACTGATGATGAGGATTGTTGAAGTTGCATTTTGAACTTCAGGATGAGCCAAACCTATGACTGAAACCGAACAACCCATGGGCTGTTATTATCGAGTGTCCACACTCGAAAATGTTGGTTTTCGAATGGTGATTTATTATGAGCAGACTCCGCTATGTGTGGTACATTGTTTGCTCTTTAGCCCTTGACGTCGGTTGTGGTCACCTTCATGTTAGATCAAACAGAACCCCTCCATCTACATATGAAGAGGACTGAACACATTCGCCAATAACACTGTGGCCTTAAAATATATATTGTTTTGAGTCCACTCGATATTCGTCAATAACACAAAACATGGCCGCAGTGTTTATTGAATGTGTTGAGTGTATTGTTAATTGTGCTCCACGACCAACGCAGGAGCATCGTCGAATCACGTGTCACCTGTGAAGAGATTCGGGTCAAAAGGGTAACTCAATGTGACGCAGAAATTTGCGATTTAAAAAAAAATATATTTTTGGGACACACGACAAAAATATATAATCATGGCGCCGGGTATTATGGGAATATTCATGATCCTGTATCAGCCAACAGAGGGCGTTCAAGTTAATAGGCCAGCGGGGTTGATGAGATATAATTGACATGAATTCAGCGAGTATTAAAATTTTTATTTTTGGAGGAAAAGGTTAATGAAATATGTCGATTATGCACTGCCAACCTATCTGGATTGTTAATTATATCTTAACAGCTGCCATTCAAAAAACAACAAAAAACCACAAGTACCTATTTCTCCCCGTATGAAATATCCTCATGATTAAGTTATATAGAATCAGTATTGCATGATTTGAATGAAATATCTTTTGGTTAAACCTATATTTAATTTGTGAAACAGTAATTAGTTCAAATGTTATGTCCGTTTATGAACGACGGGCCAAACGTCACCACCCTCAACCAAGTTCGACTTCCATTTTGTCTCGGCCACAGGCGGCCATGTTGGTGGCCAGGATAATGATGGCACCAAAGTTGCGGCATCTTTTTAGTTTTTCTCGTCATCACGGTAAAACTCAGTCATGGCCACCACGTTCTCGTGAGCGGTGAGGCAAAGACAGACTGTGTGCACTGGACCCACCACAGGCTATGGTTCAGTGGGAGACGGGACGGGTCCATACGCCCTTACGTGTGGCGCTGGTGCGTTCCGCCATGAATTTATGACACGGGTTGAAATTGAAAAGGTCGACCGCGTTTAAAATATTTATACAGACATTGCATGGCAGCGGCGCCGCTGTAAATCTAATCTGTGCATAATTAAGTGCAAATAGAATATTTTTTAAAACACGTGGTGCACTTTAAAAAAAAATCAAACCAATGTAAGTACTGAGCCATTGGCGTTTAAGAGAAGCCACGTTGTGCCCATCATACATCACCAGCTTCCTCCATGGCATTTAGCTCATGCTCATGGAAATATGTTCATGAGCTAAATACCAGTGTAAGTCTGCTTGCCATGATAGTGCTTCAGGAGAAAGTGTGTTTAGTTATGATATTCCTTCGTTGACAGAGTGGTTAACGATATGGTCGATCCACTGCTGGATTGGCATACTTCGTTTTAATTTTACATAGGGATTTTTTTGTCTTCAAGATTCCATAGGATGTATGGGAAGAATCCAACATAAGGCTCGGAGTAAAACTATGGCACCCTGTAATATATATTGACGACACAGCACTTTTCACAGGCTAAACAAACACAATATCCACATATTTAGAATAATTACGATGGGAGACCACTTTCACATTATGGAATTAAGACGAGTATGAACTGCTGAACTTCAGTCGATGGTTCCACATTATAGATTGCTTTTAAATCCAACGAATCATAATTGCCTTTGAATATAAACCATTGCACATTGATCAGAATAATTCGACCAATAAAGTTAATTACGGAACTACCATTTACTCATGTAAAGGTGGAACAGTGTTTAACACACTGCCCTGTGAAGCTGGCAATCTGAGTTCGATATCTGCCCACGGCTATCATCAGTGGCGAGTAATATCTGAACCTGACCTGGGCATCCTGCGCACAAACCCGGACTGACCAGCATGGTGAAGTATGGTCAAACAACCTGCATGAGCAACATCACACGGGGAGACCTTCATCCAGCAGTAGATTGACAAAGGGATTGCATCAACTCACATATCAGAAAACAACTTTGCTTTGGAAAACAATAATCCAAGCTTAAACTGCGTGGGCTTTTGATTGGAATCACTTTTATCTACACTGACCGCATCATATACAACGTCTTCCAACTAAACATGGAACGTTCATTCAACGTTTCCAACCACATGTCGCCCGTTGGCCGAACGTCACGTGATTGCCGGGTACTTTATTCTCTTTATTATCATTCTTCTGTGCAGGTGATCGAGGACTGGAAGTACGTCGCCATGGTGATCGACCGCCTCTTCCTGTGGATATTCGTGGTGGTGTGCGTGGTGGGGACCGTGGGCCTCTTCCTGCAGCCGCTGTTTCAGAACTACACGACCCCAACCATCGCTTAGCTGTTAGACAGACGGGGTGGTGGTGGTGGTGGTGGGGGGGGGCTTCACTCAGCAGCACACAACAGCCGTCTCATAGCCGCTCTCTCCCGACACCTTTGCAAATGACTGAATTGCCCATAATATACCAAACGCCACTTATACGTTTTATGTATATGGATATATTTGTAATCACTTTACATTTCTCTAAACCCAGCTTTATATAAAAGTTACAAAAATAAATTCATGTAAGCTACACAAATACGAGCGTACCACGTGGTATATCGTGTTTATTGAACTGCCGAGACAAAATGTACTTCTTACAGCGGTTTCAATTGTAATTTTATGTACATTTACTTTTAAAGTGCAATCACTTATTTTGTACAGTTTATAACAATATATACATATATTTAAAGCTGTGGTTTAATCAGAAGAGATATACCATGGTAATCATAAAAATTGCAACAATTAACGACAACTGAATAGAACATATAATGAACAAGCATCTTAGATCGTCTCGAAAGCTATTCTAGATACTGTTAAACGCGCCACTGGTATAAAAATATAAAATATACAACTAACGGTATAGTAACGGTACAATAATAATTGCCTTGTCCAAACTTCTCTCGGTTGTTCCTGTGCTCGAAACACGCACATCTGACCCATGCCAGTGTGAAGTAGTTTTTTTGTGTGTTTGATCTAACAAGTCACTCGTGGTGGGACTCGTGAGGAAGAAGCCGATATCGTGATCGCACCCTGAGCAGCCTCTGAACGCCGGCACGAGCTGACACTCTCAGCAGAGAGTCATAAATAACTCGAGGCAAACCACCACTCTCATTCCCGCCAGGCTTGGTGTGTGTGTCTTTGTATAAACAGCGAGCCTTCGAGATGTCACGTGGCCTCAAAGTGCACCTGGCCTGGCACAAGCGCCGTGGTGTCGTCACCCACACTTAGTGGCGAATGGCGGGTGTTGTGGTTAGAAATAACGTGCATGCATGCATGTCCTTTACACACGCTGGGGACAATTTCCCGCTGGATATTTTACCGGACAATGCTGCTATGGCTGGCTTGAACTAGGGAATCGTCCATGTAAGGCACTACCCAGCACTGCATTCATATAATCATGGTGATGAAAGAATCGTGGTGATAAACGTATCGTGGTGATGGAGTAAGGAGAGATGGATGTCCGGAGCACTCATCCGGACTGTTCCGGCTAAGCTGAAGCACACAACACAGCCGCATTGCACGTGACCCGCTCTAATCCGCTGCTGGATGAGAGACTTTCCAAGCAGCTGGGGTCATGGGAGGGGTGGTGGTTTTATGACCATACTTCACCACGCTTGTGAAGTCGGGGGGGGGGGGGGATAGACGTTGGAGATACAAGTACAGCACAACAATGGATGTTTTTCTGCACTGTCCTCTGCTGCCCACAACGTAGCCTCCATGCACATTGCACAGACGAGAGCACAAGCACGTGGGGCCGCATCCTCCTTATCATCTGATAAGAGTTCATATTCTTGGGTTTTTTCGGTAAAGTCACGTAGGTAAAAATTAAAATTAATAAAAGTAAAAAAATAAAATCACGACGTTTCGGAGGCAACACAAGCTTTCGTCTTCAGGTGGAACCGTCACAGCACGATTGCTGTATCAAATCTAGAATCTGATAAGAGGTTGTAATTGTTTGAAATTCAGAAACAATGTGCCATCTTCTTTCAAACGTGCGTTGTGAGATGCGCATCTAAACTGGCATTTGAGAAAAAAAACAAAGCTTGCAGTTGAAATTCCACGTTATTGTGACGAGGGCATGTGCATCCATAGGACAACTAGTGTTGAATTTTCAGAAAGGTATGATGCCTTCCCTTGGCGGTACAGTACTCATATTTTTGACCCTTGAGGGATGATGATTGTGATAGGGCTGAGTCGATCAACTGGTGGTGGTGGTGTGGATTATATGACTTTCATGACATCACCGCGGGTGGGTATGTGAAGAAGAGCGATAACGTGATTAAAAGCACACGCAACTTAATACATGATGTCATTCAACGTGCAGGTCTCGTGTGGTGGGGTAAAGTGTGGGATACTTAGAACTATTTTAAGATGTTTGATGGAAGAGTAGGCCAAATATCCCTCTTTGTAGAATGGCATGAACAAGCAATTGCAGTCCTGCACCTTTACCTTTTACACTCCGTCAAGCAAGCGTAATGAAGAGCCGAGAGTTTGACTCTGGTCTGGGTAGAACTCGCTTTACAATTAATGAATTCCAGAGTCGAGCTTATGTTAAATTGCCTCTTTTGATGTTGATGGTGGCTGATGAGATCCGCTGATTATACGAAAAGGTTATGCGCATTGTGGATACGTATGGGCGGCCTCCATTCATCAAATTAAGGCAATTAACTGTGGATTAAAATGTGTAATAATTTACCCTGGAAAGACAGAGCAATGTGTGACTTTCGCACATGGGCGCTGTTCATGGTCCTGGTTTTCCCGGACTGCACAATTGTTTTGCTGCGATGGACATTTCTCGCGAGAAACAAGCTTGGTCGCACACAAACGTGCGACTCCTACCGCACCGCCCTTCATCGCTCAAATCATACATCGTGGTAGATGCAGGAGAAGCACTGCGAAGTGGAGCGGCGACGCAGTGGTTAACAATTCCCGGGCCACGGCTTTAACGTCCGTAGCAAGGGGCTATCTGAAGAGGTCCTTGGGCACTCGTTTCACCAAGCTGCACTGACCAGCGTGGTACGGTCCGGTCAAACACCCCCCCTCCACCCTTGACTGAAAGGCGAGGAGAAGAGGCCTTCATCCAGCAGTGGACAGAGTTGCTGTGCTTTGTAACCCATTGCAGGTGGCACACACGCTCTGAGCTGCAGCATCGACGACGGAGCAGAATCAAGCGTCTGGTTGTCGCTTGATGTGTCCTGTATTTAATCACCTGAATTCTCATTACGATTAATTATAACTCAACTGTCCAAGGTACACGTGGTCGATGAACGCACAGTTGTTTAGTGACGTTGGGTGCACAGTTGTGATTTGTTCACAATGCACGTGGATTTTTTTAGCTGCCTGGCTCAATGAACACGTGGATGAAGGCTCCCAATGTGTTGCGTCGTTCAGGCATATGGGAACGGCCCGAAATTGTTCAACCCCATTAATAAACAGAGTGTGAGACTGGCACAGTGACAACTGCTGCCCGACCTACGACCCCGTGTCATTCGATAAGATGACGACACGAACAACCCCGATTGAAATTACCACCATTTGCCGAGCAATTTCATTTTACCCCTTAAGTAGTGGCTTAGCGTGGCTGGCCATGGGGCCATGGTGCAAATGATGAAAGGGGCCCCCTCCCTGTCATACACAAACCAACACTCATTGCTTGCAAAGGAATGGAGCAAACATCCCAATCTAAGGACGTCCTTGAAATACTTCTGGATGAAGAAAAACATACAATATCTTAAATTCCCGCTAACGATAACAGCATGGTTCACAGATAACGCGACATCGTAGTGATTGGTTGCTCATGTGTGGTGGAGCTTTTTAGTCAAATCAGGGATTAACGGAAATGCCCTCCGTCACTTTTCACGACGATTGTGCTATTGAAATATTTCCACTTCAGCGGATCGTTCGCAACACTGGGCAGGCTGCGGAGACGGAAGGTTTTGCGCATCGCGTTATTATTGGTGAGGCTGTGGCTGACGCGTTAGGGCAGTGGTTCTTAACATTTACTGCAGCCTTGCTCCCCTTTGGTTCTTCATCTTTAAACAATATAATGTTCATAAATATATAGGCTTGATGAAACAAAGGAGTTGTACTTACGTGCCCGTGCTTTATTTGTTTTTCGATTACTTACCTTCAAAAAAAAAATCGGGCATGTCTCGCACGCCCAGGGGGTCCGTGCACCCCAGAATAAGAACCACTGCGTTAGGGTGTTGCGTGATAGTGTGCACGGTCACGTTTAGTGTGCGTGGGGGTGATGGTGTGATGGCGTGATGCGGTGATGGGCGAGCGTGTCGTGGGTGATTGAAAAAAGGCCGGGTGGTGGGTGAGGGTCTGAATGATGTTGTGCGCGATGATGAGTGAGTGGGCGCGGAGTGTGTGGTGGCTGACGGTGGATGCACTGCAGGGTGATGGTGTGATGGGCGATGGTGTGTGGAGGGCAGGGTGAGTGTAGCAGAGCTACCTTGTAAATCGAGCTGCTGTGAACCAGTTTCCACCAGGTTCACGGTTCGATTTCGAGTGCAGTCGCCGGGTTAATTCTAAGGGAATGACCAAACCACTGCTTCTATAGAGAACGTGATATATTAGGTGACATTCACGAGAAGAGAAATGCATGTACTTTAAATATAGAATCACCGGGAGCCACGAATTGAAAACAACACGAAAAATCCCAGTTCGTATTTGTGTACATATACTGTACACCCCATTTGTGAATCTACTGTCAGATAAAATAACTGTCTCGTGTCGTGTTGTTCATGGGGGATATTTGACCACACTTCTCCACGCTGGTCAATGCGGTGGTTGCGGAAGTCGGGGGTGGGAGCAGGGTGTGGGGGCGCAGATACGCTGGGACATATAAGTGCAGTACAACGATTGATTTCGCAGCGCACTGCCCACCTTGCCGACAGCGCAGCCCCCCGCAGCGGACTACGGACACGAGCCCCCCCCCCCCCTCCGCATGGCTTGCGAGCTCCGTGACGAGATCGGTCGCGTTGCGGGTAATTTGGTTTGTCCAGGGTCCCAGCCCCCCCCGTGTAATTTACTCAACGCCTGCGTCGCGCGCCTCCCCTGCCGAGCACGGACAGTAAATCTCCGCGCGCTCGCTGTCCCGCTGGTTACATAAACGCAATTGGATTAAATTTGTACTGGGTGGGGTGGGGGGGGGGTCGGGAGTGGGGCTCTCAGAGGTCCCGTGCCATAAGGGGGCGGTTGGCGGTGTTTGCTGCTTCGCCAAGAGTGAGTTGCGAGGTGAGGGGGGGGGGTGGTGAGTGCGTACGTGCGTGCGTGCGGTGAGCGTTGTTTTGTTTTCCTCTACTCGCGCGCGTTGCTTGTGGGGGCGTGTGTGTGTGCGCGTGTGTGCGGTGAGGCTGGTCTCGAAATGCGTGGTGAGGGTGTTGTTCTAGGATGGGCGGAGTGGTGAGGCTGTTGTTCTAAGTTGTGCCGGGGTGGTGAGAGTAATCTAGGAATTGGGACAATTCTATGATTCTCAGATTTCGAAATTCGTGCCCTGTGTTGTCAGGGTGTTGTTCAAGGATATGTGGTGAGTGTGGGCTTTTGTTTCCATCGGATGGGTGGTGTGGCGGGGTGAGTAGGGATGAGGGGGGGTGAGCGGTGTGCGATTGCGCGATGAGTGATTCTCTTGCACGAGGCACGAGTGTCCACGAGGGTGGTGAGTGGGGGGGGGGGCATCGAGGTGAGTTGCCTCTCCCGGAGGGGGTTGTTGGGGGGGGAGTGGTGCGCTCATTCTGGCTGGCTGGGCTAGGTGAGTGGCGGCGCGGGGGGCCACGGGGCTCATGGGGTGCGGGGCTTGAAGCGGAAGAGAGCATCGCGCTCATCCTGATCCCCCCCCCGCTCCAGCTTCCACGAGCGATCGCATCCCCTCCATCACTCGACCCGGAGGGAGCCAAGGGCGAGCGAGGGAGCCTCGCGTGTTTTCTCCCTCCTCCTCCGGCTCACGCAGCGCACGATAATCCCGTCGACTGGACGCTATTAATATTATTCCAACACAATTCTGCCACCGACATTCACATTCGGCGTCGCGTGCTGCCCACCCGCAGGTCGCCGTTGTCTCGCCGCAATCAGCGCGGGCGCTGCATCCTCTATCCCGCCTCCGTGTCCTCCTCCTCCTCCTCATCCCCATTCTCTTCCTCCTCGGATTCTTGGCCGCTGCGTCCGCCGAAGCGTGGGTGAGGATGACGGCGCTGGCGCGAATGGCAGCAGCGATGCTCTGCTTGCTCGGCTGCACGTTGGATGGTGAGTGACAGCACACCGCAGCACCGGAACGTTTTGATTCGTTCCCCGACGGCAAAGGTTGTTTTTTTTTGTTTTAGGTTTTCTTACATCGTTCCTCGTGCCGTTCTTCGCGTCGTCCGGGCCCCGGCTGTGTTTCCTGCTCTCAGCTCGCTCTCCCAGTCTACCACCCCCGTGGCCTCTGCGCATCGCACTCTCGTCGCGCGCGTCCGTGGCCCGGTTACTGCTATTTGCATTGGGGGCGGGGGGGGGTGTTAGCTAAGGTGGTCGATGTCTAAAAAAATTTAACCCCGTTCACAAATATCGTAACGAGGGGCCCTGCGAAGCGTGGCTTGTGAGCGTCGCTGTGTTAGTGTCCTTGTGATGGCGTGCGCGCTTCGTGGAGCGATGTCCGCAGCTGTTTCGGACGGATCCGCTTCGAATCGTCTCCGTGCATAACGCGCAATGAAACCCGTGTCATGCATGGCACGCGTGGGGGCGGCGGTGGGAGAGGGGGGGGGCATATTTAGCTTCGAAATATTCGTATCGGGGGGGGGGGGGGTGTACGGATGGTGGGCAGGTGGAGAGCAGCCGAAGGTTGGTGCTCGCTGAGCCGTCCTCCGCATGAAGGTTTCTCGCGGAATGTTTACGAAATGACAGTCGATGCTCGTGACGCGCGCACTTACGTAACTGTTACGAGAGGCGACGAGAGAGAGAGAGAGAGTTAACGACTGGCTTTCGTGTGGGGGCCGTGTGTGCACGCCACGCGGCGGCTATCTCTGTGGCATCGTGTGCACGCGACCGCACGCGACTGAATGAATAATGCGTGAACTGTGATTGTGGGGAATGCAGTAGGCCTTGCAAAATACGCAGTTAGGTCATTTGTCACTTAAAAAAAACCTGGTGAGATGAGAATCCATGGTTTGCTTTCAACTCTCGCTAGCAACCCGGAAATTTAATTTCTACTCACAGACACACAACATCCAGTATCTATCTCTGTCTCTGTGACGGTGGCAGTCAGTCACAGGCCTATTGAGGTCAACCAGCTACCCAGGAAATATACACCAGTTCAGTTTAAAAACAAAAGGAAATGTAGGGTTAAACAACAGCGACTACAGAATTAGAACTGTGAAGGAACACAACACAGTTACGATGCAGGGGGGTGGGGTGGGGGTTATGTTACTGTCCTATTCAGTGTGAAACTTGCCACCTGAGTTTGATTTCCGGCCACAGTTAACACCGGCGGCGAGTAATGTCTGAACCATGTCCTGGGTTCCGGCCATTACAACAGCAACGACGGACAGCCGCCATTCGCCATCCACAAAGTAACGGTGACGTCACCACGGCGCTTGTGACATCACACACACGCCCGCGTGACGAAGCATGGGTCAAGTAACTCGTAACGGCACGTGGGGAGGTCTTCGTTCAGCGGTGGATGGACACAGAGCAGCAACATTATTGCGTTCTATAAAGCCTGCAATGGGAACTTATGTCGGTGAGATGAATTGCATGATCTGTGTGCGCTGGTGCAGGGTGCTGGGCATCAGAAGCTGCGAGTCGTCTGTACAAGACTCTGTTCGCGAGCTACAACCCTTACATCCGACCCGTGTTCAACGTGTCCGATCCGGTCATCGTGAGATTTGAGGTGTCCATGTCACAGCTGGTCAAGCTGGTGAGTACTCACAGCTGATCATGTCCATTTATTCAGTTTTGTTGTTGTTGCAATTTTCATGACACTTGACATGCTGTGCGTCGACGAGGAGGGAATACGCATGAGAGTACGTCCACAGAAGAGGTGGAGCAGTGAAATAGTCTCGCGTGCAGGTGCTCGATAGAGTGTGAGGTTGCAGGCCCACGAAAGATGGTGATAGGTGAGGGAGGTCTTAGCCCAACAGTGAGGCCTTATTCAATGCAGTGCTGGATGAAGGCCACCATTTGATCTTGGAATTTCACCACATTTGTTAGTGCTGGTTGGTGATCAGCGTGGGGGAGGGGGGTGCAGGACTGGTTCAGATATTAGTCGCAAATTCGCATCGCCGAGTTCATAAAGCAATGCACGCGTCACCACTCCAACCCAACATTCCACATGCTTATTTTCATCTGATCTCTAAAGTACACAATCAACTGGCAGGGAATTCATGTCACGTTTCGTTGTTGTACGTGCAACGTCTGAACATTCGAGTGTGCCTGTTCCCTTTACAGGATGAAGTGAATCAAATAATGGCGACAAACCTCTGGCTTAAACACGTAAGTCTCTTTCCGCGGTGAGCGTCATATATTTGTACGGACAATACATTTTCAAAGTGAAATTATAATGATGATAATGGTTACTTCCGCCAACTTGATGTTGGGATATTCCCAGGAAACGTGGACATTTGGGCCAACGTTGGGCCAACGGTGGCTCAACTGCTCCAACTAAATGTGAACATTTGCCTAACCTTGCAGCCTTAATTGGGTTGTACTTTCGATGGGCCAATTCACTGTTCACGCGGTATAACACGTTCATGTCGCCATATTTACAAAGTCGAGTACGTTCTAAAACGTTGTTCACGTGCGCACACTGCCTGTTTAAAAGGGGTAAGTTAATTAATATCTGCCGTTGTTAAAACCGAAAGAAAGAAGAAGAGGGTTACAACAGCAAAGATGCTCACCCTGGCGCTGAAATATTTATTTCTCAAAACGTTTCGACCGCCCATCGAAAGAAAGCAATTAATACCGCGACTTGCGTTGTTCCGCACAGACGGCTTTGAAATCGGTATCTTGCGAACGATGTCGGCAAATGTAATCGAGACGCTCGTAACCACGGTCTCCATCGGACTGTGCACTTCTACGGTGCGTCATTGTGCTTCATTTATCTCTGTTCGTTGCAGACTTGGAATGACTACAAGTTCCAGTGGAACCCCGGTCAATTCGAAGGCATGGAGTACATCCGAGTGCCGTCGGACAAGATCTGGAAGCCAGACATCGTTTTGTACAACAAGTAAGGCCTCTGTTAATCGTGTTGACGTGATACCCAAATGTCGCCATAAAGTGGGGAATTGTTGATGTATTGGCTTGCCTGGCAGACACTGCATCACGTCAATGCGTGTCGATCGATGCAATTTATGTCACAGGAAGAGAACCCGCTGAGGTTCGTAATAATTTTTTTTAAGTTTTCTTGTGGCAAAAATGGGTTATCTTCAAGTCAATGTCTAGCAAATAAATTCAATTGCATGTCTTGCCAAAAACATATGAAAGATATACCTAAAATGTAAACGACCAGTGTCATTCTAACCCATATAATCTAAGTAATTATTTTGCCATGTTTTCTTTGTTTGTTTACAATAACCCTCCTCGACAGCGCGGACGGAGACTTCCAAGTGGAAGGCAAGACCAAAGCTCTGCTCAAGTACGACGGCACAGTGATGTGGATGCCGCCGGCGATTTTCAAAAGTTCGTGCAAGATCGACGTCACTTACTTCCCCTTCGACTACCAGAACTGCACCATGAAGTTCGGCTCTTGGACCTACGACAAGGCCAAGATCGACCTGGTGCTGGTCGGCACCAAGATCAACCTCAAGGACTTTTGGGAGAGCGGAGAGTGGGTCATCATCGACGTCCCAGGCTACAAGCACGACATCAAGTACAATTGCTGCGAACAGATATACCCGGACATTACCTACTCGGTGTACGTGCGGCGCCTTCCACTCTTCTACACCATCAATTTAATCATCCCCTGCCTGTTGATCTCATTCCTGACCGTCCTGGTTTTTTACCTCCCCTCCGACTGCGGGGAGAAAGTGACACTGTCCATCTCGGTGCTGCTGTCCCTCACCGTGTTCCTGCTCGTCATCACTGAGACAATCCCTTCCACGTCGCTCGTCATCCCGCTCATCGGCGAGTACCTCCTCTTCACCATGATCTTCGTGACCCTCTCCATCGTCATCACCATCTTCGTGCTCAACGTGCACTACCGCACGCCCGAGGCGCACACGATGCCCAACTGGGTGCGCCGAGTCTTCCTCGACACGCTGCCCAAGATCATGCTGCTGCAGCGACCCAAGGCCTCCGAGGGCACGGCGGCGTCGCCCGACGCGGTCGTGGCGGAGGCCGACCAGCAGCCGGCGTGCCTCTGCGCTGGCGAGCTGCTGTCGTCGTCGGCGGCGGCGAGCAGCAGCAGCTGCCACAGCGGCGGCATTTCGAGGGCCTCCAGCTCCGTGGACGCGCCCGTGTCGTCCGTGCGGCTGCCGAGGCTGCGCGCGGCTGACGTGATGTCGGACGAGCTGTCCAGCTCGTCCAGCACGGAGTCGCTCGACGCGCTGCTCGCCCTCTGCCTGCTCTCGCCCGAGATCCGACAAGTGATCGACAGCGTCAGGTACATCGCCGAGAACCTGCGGACTCAAGACGAGGCCAAAGAGGTGACTGGATGCGTCCTTCAAATGTGTTTTTTTGTTTGTTATGGATGGAAATGTTCTTTTCATTTTTTCAGTTCCAGTTTCATTTATTAGGTAACAAACAAAAACATGAACAAGAAACATCTTAAAGTGACTACACGCAACAGAAAAATCGAGGAAAGAATAGCAAAGTCTTCAAGAAAAAACATCGTATATCAACGCTTTTTTTGCGCGAAGTGCATCTGTATTATTGCGGATAACTTTGCAAAACCAAGTGCGTTGCTGTATATAGTTTTACTACATCCAAATCCTCTATAGTCCTGTCTCTAGGCCTGCGACAGTCTACCAGAAACCCGCAAACTAAATATTCTGTAAATACCAGTAACGCGGCTTGTGTGGCCATACTTCACCATTGTGGTCTGTGTGAGTTGGTGAAGGTAGGTGGCCTAGCATAGTTTCAAATATCACTCATTGCTGATGTTTATCGCGACCAGAACTCAAACTCTGTTCGCAGGGTTCACACCGCATTGTGTTAACCACTGCGCCACCACTCTCTGGCATTACCATTAATTTTGGTAATATCAGCGCCTCATGGGACAGCTGCTATTTGTTACAATGTCACATTGCTTAGAGGAGAACAGGTGCTACTATTAGAGCAGAATAAACACACGTGCCTACACAAAACAGAGATTTCACTTTTGAACCTTTGCCTCTTCCTAAAAAGAAAACAAATGCAGCGCACGAAGCCGTATCATCGTGCAGCCGTGATGTTGCGAGACCGTTGGTGAACTCCATCCCTCTGTATGCCGGTTCTGGCTCTCTCTCTCTGCACGTGTGTGTGTGTGTGTGAGCGCAGGTGTGCGACGACTGGAAGTATGTGGCCATGGTAGTGGATCGCATTTTCTTGTGGGTCTTCGTGCTGGTCTGCATCCTCGGCACGGCCGGGCTCTTCCTGCAGCCGCTCATGGCAGGGGAAGACATGTGAAGAGAACAGCGACCGTACCAAGCTTCCCCCCCCCACCAAAACAGAAGTGCCCTACGACTCCATCCCTTGACCTCTGAACTCACATATGCCTTTGAAAGTGCATCATTAGTGGCGACACGAGTAATCGATTCTAGCCCCCCCCCACCCCCTTTAGTTGTATTCGCCAAGCCCTCATTTAAGGCATCTGGCCAATGTGGACTAGTATGCTAATTACCCTCGAGAGGAGCTCTAATAGTGGAGTCCCTTCCGCTTGCAGTGGTAATGAGCAAGTGATTGCAGGGCTGCACCTTTACCTTTAAACATCTTTTCATCATCTCGTCGGGATGGGGTGGGGGAAAGAGGGGCAGCAGGGGGTGGGTGGGGGGGGTCATAGGTCACCGCATGCACTTAGTGCTGTTGTCATGCCCGAGTTGAGACGGTGGGAAATTTAGATATCCTGATTCACAGCGAGAACATGCCCAAACGTCAAACCAGCATTGGGTCTCCACTGCTTACGTACATTATTGAGGGTCTTAGCCTGGCCACGGATGCCTGCGCAGAGAAAAAGCAACAAACTCGATCAAAACATCTTGTTTATGCGTACTGCATCATCCTGTTCAATCCACGTACGGGGGCTTAACGTCCACGTTGGTCGGCGTGCAGTCAGTGTTCGTCACTCGCTCGATGTGGTCTTCTTTGCCGTCCGTTGTGGGATCTCAGCGTTGCGCCACTGTTCTGCCGCGTGCCCGGGGGCTTTATGAAGTGTGCGCCGTCTCCGTGTCCACGCCCGGCACAAAGCACCCGCCGAAGTCAGGCCTAGTTCCCCCGCCTCTGTGGTCCTGTCTCGAGGCCTGCGTCAGTCGACCAGCGACCCATAAACGAAATATTCCGCGTGAGCCATTCAGCCCCGCGCATGTGTGTGTGTACGTGTCTACATGGGGGGGGGGCGGTAGTGTAGCGGTTAGCGCGCTGCGCTACGAACCCAGCGACCCGAGCTCCATTCCCGCTCACGGCCAACACCAGTGACGAATATTTGAACCAGTCCTGGGCCACCCCTAGGTCGACTCAGCCTCAAATGAGTACCTAGTGCAGTGTGGAAACATCGCCACTGAAGAGACAAAGGCGGCCGGGCGTGGTTCTGGCCACCCACCCTCTCGTGTGCCGTGCCGGCTTTCATGGGTGCTCTCTAACAGCACTTGCCCCTACATCCTGTTAAGGCTATACGGGGGATCTTTGTCTTGTCGACATAATCCGGCTGCACGGCATACCGTTTGTGAGAAATTGATGCCAAACGTGGCGCGTAAATGTCAACTAAAATGCTCTGTCCCAGGAAGGCACGCGTAAACGAGCGCGGTGTTTATTCAATGCTTTGTTTGTGCCCCACAGATTTAGATTATCAGGGGAAAACCAAAGCAAACGGATTGCCCATGCATTATATCGCAGAGTAACAACTAACGTTATCTCTTTTCGAAGGCACATGCAGATACAATCACTGCTTGTGAACACGTGGTTTTTAGATGAGCCTTCATTGATCACAAATGTTCATTAGCTCTGAAGAGTCAGGTGCCTCCTAATAGCCCGTTTGATTGTGTGCTTACATGTACCGCTTTGCATTCATCAGTGGTCGGACAGCTTCAATTATGAGGCTTCCGTATCAATTGTAGAGGCGTAAACACCCCACGGAGGCCACATTTATGTATGCTACTTCCAAGTAAATAAAAACTAAAATTACCAGGGCCATGAAATCAATTACATTTTCACCTCCCTATCCAAATATCCACACCTCATTACAGCGGAGCAGTAATAGGGTTCATTGTAACCTTCGAATATAAAAAAAAATTACATCTTGATTCTCACACACACACACCTATACTGTATACATATCTACCTACATACGCATTGCTTAACAATCACTCACTGGCAGAAGTCGAGCTGGGAGTTTTATAAATAAGGAGAGCAGACACACACGCGGTCACATTCAGCGTTGTGGGACGCTGTTGGCATGAATGACGCTCTATAAAATGTAAGTATTATTATTCATAGATAATACTTGTCTGTATAATATGCTTGTTATATAGCCTATGACCAAATCGTCCGGCATGTGTCCGATCCCATTACATTTCAAAGGCTAAGCAGGTCTCAAACCTGGAGAGTGCTCGTATGGGTGACCGTCATACACACACCTGGAGGGTTCGGGGGCGACATTGGGGTGGGGTGGGGTGTGGGTGCGGAGGTCTAGAAGGCAGTACAAAAAACCATACATAGACTCCTCTACTTATGGACATTCGACTTGCAAACTTTCAGAGATACGAACAAACCCGTCCGTATGTCCAGTCGCCGCTTCGGACCAAGAGTCGTTAGTTCAACCGCCGCTCAATATAGGGCGGTGGTGGCATCTACATCTGCAGAACATGAAGTTCCAGTAGCATCTACATCTGCAGAATATGAAGAACCAGTGGCATCTACATCTGCAGAACATGAAGAACCAGTGACATTTACATCTGAAGAACATGAAGAACCAGTGGCATCTACATCTGCAGAACATGAAGAACCAGTGGCATCTACATCTGCAGAACATGAATAACCAGTGGCATATACATCTGAAGAACATGAAGAACCAGTGGCATATACATCTGCAGAATATGAAGAACCAGTGGCATCTATATCTGCAGAACATGAAGTTCCAGTGGCATCTACATCTGCATAATATGAAGAACCAGTGGCATCTACATCTGCAGAACATGAAGAACCAGTGGCATTTACATCTGAAGAACATGAAGAACCAGTGGCATCTACATCTGCAGAACATGAAGAACCAGTGGCATCTACATCTGCAGAACATGAAGAACCAGTGGCATCTACATCTGCAGAACATGAATAACCAGTGGCATATACATCTGAAGAACATGAAGAACCAGTGGCATCTACATCTGCAGAATATGAAGAACCAGTGGCATCTATATCTGCAGAACATGAAGTTCCAGTGGCATCTACATCTGCAGAATATGAAGAACCAGTGGCATCTACATCTGCAGAACATGAAGAACCAGTGGCATCTATATCTGCAGAACATGAAGAACTAGTGGCATCTACATCTGCAGAACATGAAGAACCAGTGGCATCTACATCTGCAGAATATGAAGAACCAGTGGCATCTACATCTGCAGAACATGAAGAACTAGTGGCATCTACATCTACAGGAGATTATACAACTTTTAAAGGCAGTTCCCGTGTTTAGTGTACATGTAGTACAACATGTTTGGAATCGACATGAGTAAAATTGGACTTCCGAACAAACCTCTGGAACCCAACTCGTTCGTAAGTAGAGGAGTCCCTGTACATTGTTGTACTGTACTCAAGTGCTGCCATGTTCATGCTCCCCACTTTCACCAACTGGCACTCGCCATCGTAATTACGCATAGTCAACTAACCTCAAATGATCCACACAGCGTGGGGAGGCCCTCATCCAGCAGTTGATTTACAAAAGGGCTGTGCGTGTATATGTTTATTTATAGATCATATACCACCAGTACGTTGCTAAATCGGTGGGTTAAGTCATCAGACTGTGTGCGTGAGGCAGTTGCATATTAACAATACAAATAATACACCACTCCCTCCTTCTGTGTTGTGGGATGTTCTCCTTAACCCATGATGCGTATCGGTTTATTGTTCCGCAGAGGTGGCCACCCCTGGACACATTTTTGTCCGTTTTAGAAATGCAAAAATGTGGCGTGAGGATGCATTTTGGGATCGCCTGTGAGAGACTCTACGTTTTTGTGTTGAAGTCGGGAACTCTGCTGTGAATATTCATTGGCAAAATATATAAATCTGTGGATACGAGCTAAGAAAAGGATTTCTGGTTAAATTGCGGGGTGTTTTGTAGGCAACACTGACCCATAAAATGTAACGGGCCCATTTTCCAGTGTTCTCTGCTTGTGTGTGTGTCTGTGCGTGTATAGTTTATGTTCATAATGCTAATGACAGGCTGCCCTTTAATACGTCTCACAAACCCACCCCGCTGAACTGCACTGCACCACATACACTCCGCCTCTACGTGTATCACTCGCTCATTCAGGCTCCCGCTGCGAGACGAGAAAGGGATTGGGCACCCTCTCTGCTGCAGTTATGGTGTGGTCGGCATGGGACGTGGTGCAAATAATTACATGGGCCCCCCCGTTCAACCTCTGCCCTCTTTGCTTAACCCCTGCGCCTTGGTGTCCCTCCGATCCGTGGGCTCTGGTGCAGTCACACCGCCTGCACACACGATAGCCACGCCACCGATAAGTGCATGCACTGCTATATCCGATCCTCTATATTATGTCTGTTTTACTGCGGCCACTTAAAAAAAATGACACGCTGTTCCAATATATGTTTAAGATAACTTCGCCTTATTTTTGCGAGTGCAATTCCACTAAAAATGCAATTATGGTCGTATTCTAAAACACAGCATTAGCTGGCAATTGAACTATAGCACCGCAGGCAAATGTATTAGTCTCCATGGTCCGCATTTAAGGAGTTTTTTCCACATTGAATGCAATAGTGACATTTTGGGATTTAACAATCGGAACACCTTGCGAAAGAGACTTTAAAAGAGGTCAAGCGCAAAGTGTTATTTGGAAATCAATTGCTGCAGGGCAGACTGTGACTGACTCCCGTCATGCATTATTCACGATGCCCTCTTTGTGTGGCAAAAAGGTGGCTGGCACCTTCACAGAGCGTATGCCTGCAGCGGCTGAAGCAAGTTAAACAGAAATCAAAGGCATTTATTTCAACTCTTTTTTTATTCTGTATTGTTGTCTAATTTTATCGGCGTTTGCGTTGCTGCACTATATGTTTTGTGTTTTGTAAATATTTTCTAAATCCCTAGGTCGTGTCGCACTTTAATCTTCCTTGTTGCAATGTCTGGTATTTTTCATCAATTATTCATGGTTATTCTTGGGTTTTTTTTCGGTAAAGTCACGTAGGTAAAAAATTAAAATTAATAAAAGTAAAATGAAAATTATTTTATTTCATTTTTATTTTACTTTAATTAATTTTAATTTTTTACCTACGTGACTTTACCGAAAAAACACAAGAATATGAATCCTTGCAGTCACGAAAGCTTCACATTTAGAATTATTCATGGTTATTATTTGAATGTTCGGAAATGCATAGCGTTAAAACGAGTATTATTAGTATGCTCTCCTTGGTCGGAATATAAACTTTAATAATGTTAGTACCGCACGGTGTATTGGTGGATTTGTTTGTGAGACACTCAGAACGGGTGGTTGGATTCAAAGTAGGGAACCACGCCTGGTGGGTTTACGGAGTAGATCCTGTATAGGATACAATTTACAATACAATAGAATGGAATGCAGATTTATACAGCATCTGATTGCCTAGTGCATCTCTAGATGCTCTGCAGAACAATGGTAAAAGTTGAGTCCCAATATCTTCCCTCGTTCCTCTGCCGACGACTGACTGCCTCTTCCTCTTAACTCTGCCCACTGTTTCCGTGCAGTTTCTTGAGACGTGGTCGTATGTAGACGCTTGCTAAGTAAATGATTGCAATTGAATTGTGTTTATCAACCGACCAATTAATGTGTATTTGTTCAAGCTCAGGACTTGAACAGCGAAAGGTAACCCACGGAACAGGTAGCTGGGGGCACTGAGTTCAAGATTATGGGGTCAGCAGAGGAGAAAGAGCAACCTCACATTTGAGTGAAGATCATTAACTGGCGGCTTCGACAGATATAATGTGTTGCTCTTCGGGAAGAGTGTGTGGAGGAAAGTAGAATGAGATAAGAGGGGAGTCCATGGAGGATCTTGAACACAGCGACTGCGATAATGAAGTTGAAGTGGGATTTGTTTGCAGATACTATGCATGGGGATGTGTTTGGAGAGGTGGGAGAAGATCACCCTATCTCGGACTCTTGCAAATTGGATGATTGAGAAACTAAATGCGTGGGAATGCTGGGCACCAATGTGGTAATGTTCAGGATGCGAGTGACAGCAAGAATCCTGCGAGCCAAGGGAATGGTCCCATATGGGTTGAAGGCATTGACGAAGCTGTTAAAGTCGAGGACCAGGCTGGGTAGGAAGTGAGGGATGAGCTTTATCGACAGAGCATCGAGGATGGAATCCTTTTTTTAGGTTGGAGATGATTGAAGCGATGCTGTTTACGGTGACAGGCTGCCGGATGTCAGGAGTAGGTCACGGCGAGACAGATGAACAGGCACTCGGGGGATCAGAATCGAACACCGGAATGCCATTCCCAATGTGCTCCATGCAATGCGCATTGGGGCATTGCTCAAAGTTGTGGGTCTCCGAGGTTAGAATTCAAACGAAGAATCGTTAAATAATTAATGGGCCTCATAATACCAAGGAACTTTATGTACGGGACGGGGGAAATGAGGCGAGTTGTAAACTGACCTCGAGTGAGTTCGGGCGAAAGACGTTTCTGGGCTGCCAAGCAATGGCCATTACGATCACTTGTCTGCCATAGGCGATTGTACAATAGGTGCCTTTCACAGAACAGATGACCGCTTGTGTAATTAGTGCTTTGGTCATTGTGCAAAAGCTGCAATAACGTCTCTGCCCTTTGGCTTCGAGGGTGGTGGAATTTTATGTGATGATGATAGTGATGTGCATGCGGTCACATGCATAGAATTAAGCAGAAGGTCATATGAAGGCTCTGTGTTTCTGAGTGGGTGTTCCCTGGATAAGAATGAACTGACATCACTGTCTTCTTGGTTCTTTCGGTAAAGTCACGTAGAAGGGAAGTAATACAATTATAAAAATAAAACATAATAAAATAAAATAATTTTATAAAAATAAAACATAATAAAATAAAACATTTTATTATGTTATATTTTTATTAGTAATAAAATAATAAAAATAAAACATAATAAAATGAAATAATTTTATTATGTTTTATTTTTATAATTTTATAAAATGAAATAATTTTATTATGTTTTATTTTTATTATTTTATTACTTCCCTTCTACGTGACTTTACCGAAAGAACCAAGAAGATGAATCCCTGCAGTCACGAAAGAAGCTTTACATCGAAATTTGACATCACTGTGTTTGTCTGTACAGTGGTGTTGCGAGTCCATTCAGGGCCCTAAGCAGACATTATTGTTTGGGTGTGTCACGTGACTATGGACATTACGCGTTGGAGAAGTTGCGCAACTTAATAACACCTCGGTTCCGTGAACATAATTAAGACAGCAGACTAATTACCCATTCTAATGATTTAATCGTGTTCTATAAATGATCAGGCTTTTCTTTTTATGAAAACTCAAGTTCGATTTGGCGTACCCATATTTTTTTCAATCGTGAATTTGGTTCCCAATGAGCTGCTTGTGGTGCGGAGCTTCTTTGCTTCTTCTCCACGTAGCTGCAAAATAATATACTATCGAGGTCAGGTCACCGCACGCTTCATTTCCCCTCTCCTGAACGTGAAGTTCCTTGCTATTACGAGGTCTCTGAAATGTTCAAAGATTATTCACATCCACGTGTAAGTGTGTGCGTGGTGGTGTAGCGGTTATCGCGCTGCGCTACGAAACCTGGCCACCCGGGTTCGATTCCCGTTCACGGCCAACACCAATGACGATTATATGAACCGGTCTTGGGCCTCCCCTAGGTCCACTCAGCCTCAAATGAGTACCTTGTGTGATGTATGAGCATCGCCACTAGGGATACAAAGGCGGCCGAGCGTGGTGTTGGCCACCCACCCCCTCGTGTGCCGTGTCGGCCTTCATGGGTGCCTGCTAACAGCACTTGCCCCAACAGTCTGTGAAGGCTAGACGGGGGATCTTTGTCTTTCGTCTCCAAAAATCCGAATGCTGCTGTCGAATTTTGTCAACAGCAGACCCAATAATAGTGTTGTGAATTTGCGCCAACATTTAAATGGAGTTTTCCTTTCCCAGTGCTTTATAAATGATGATGATGACGACGACAGTACGTCATAGTACATTGGTTATTAGAAGTTTCAATTCTCGTTTCGTGCCTGAACACATCACGCTAAATATCAAATGATGTCAGAAACGCCAGTACAGTGAATGGGAAACACACACACACACACACACCTTACAGAGTTGCGGAAACACACTCGTAATTGACACATTGGTACGCGGTGCACATTCGTTCTTTGTCACGGGCAAATTGTTGGCTCACGAACGCGTTTGCGCCAGCACACATCCACTCAGCAACCCACATGACCTCCAGGTGTCAGCCGCAGAGATGAAGTATGACCCACGCACACGGATCTCCCGGGTGCTCTATGTATCCACATGTGACCTCGCGCCACCTTGAAATGAATGCCGCAATCCGTGGTGGCTGCCCCGTGTCACATGCGGTCCCGGGTTCACGTTCATCCCAATCGCATCAGCGCATCTCCCCCCGCACCGCAGCGCGGGGCGCGTAATTCTTGTTCCCCTGGGAATGCGTTTTGCCATTCTCCCCCCCCCCCCGCCATTTGAAGTTGAAGCAACAACTTCTGCCGTGTCCTGGATTGTGATGCCTCGGCCGTAGACGTCATCTGAGCGGCAGGCGGTGATGGAATAGCGACCTGAAGGAGCCGTCCTCACTCCACTTCACATCTCGCTCCATCTTAATTGAAATGCGCGAGAATGAACTCGTAGATGTATTTAAAACGCGACAAAAAAAAAACAACCGGTTCTATTTAAAAGTAAAAAATCGCAAAATTTGTGATATGAAATTTACGCCATCACCTGATTAAGTAGGAGTGCAATTATTAAAATGGATGATGTTGAAAAATCAGGAAATTAGCAGTTAATAATTTATTAAACACCGACAAAAGGTTGCTCGCCTATATGGTAAGCTGTCTTCCTTGAAAAAGCCATTGTTGCATTTCGCTGCTCTGCCTTGGTTAAATAAAATTAATTTCACCGCGTGGTGAAATTTTAATTCGTCCATCGTTTCTCTGTGGTCAGTAGAGCCGGTAACGCCGCACCACCGGTGCAAAATCGTGAATGCTTGTCCCAGAGAGACGTGTGTGCGTCACTGGGGAAGGTGGATGGTGGAAGGTTGAATGGTCTCAATCGCAGCCCTCAACAATCGCTCGTATCGTGATTCAGATTTGCGATTTGATTATTTTCAAATATTTGTTTTTTTTAATTTCCATTTGTCCAGCCGAATTAACCGTTTGTTGTTGTATTGTCTCGCTTGAACGACGTTATTCTTAAATTATCCTAAATCTAACATTCGCCTGTCGTTTGCTTCATTTGTGAGTGATTCGCTCTTGAACGCGCATT
Source organism: Lampetra planeri (assembly GCF_965212315.1). NCBI lineage: Eukaryota > Metazoa > Chordata > Hyperoartia > Petromyzontiformes > Petromyzontidae > Lampetra > Lampetra planeri. The sequence goes on along the minus strand of NC_136109.1, from coordinate 27,301,299 downwards.
TCGATGCGTTTTACATCGAACAAACGTCTGTTTTAAACGATGAATGGATGCTTCGTTCGGTCCCAACTTCAAAACCAACCTGAGCGCGGGACACTTTGCCTTTGAATTGTTTTCAATTTAAATGTAGATTCAGAAACGAATAGAGAACTAGACAACCCAGTGAAGTGCAGTGTAATGACGTGGGGTGGGGTGGGAGAGTGAACAATTTAAATCACCGTGCATTCTAACGCCACACTAAGTGGCGTGATTGATGGCACCCCCTTTTAGGAATTATTTCCTGTCGAGGTTGCAGCAGAGTGTGCGGCAGAGGTTGGCTTTTGAGGGGCATGGTCACGAATGGGGATGCAAGTTCATGTGTCCGTTCGTTTTTGTAAACTGTGTTGGGGGATGCTTCCATGGTGCAACGGTTCCACAAGGGACGCCAAATCCCATCTCCCGCAGCGGCAGTCGAAACATATAGGCACATATATTTTAATCAATGCCACCTTCATCCGAACAGCAGTAAACACGGGTAAATTACAGTTTGTTGATCGGTAGGTGCGTGCGTTTGGGTCTGGCCGTGAGTAGGCCAACATACGCTCCAGAGAGGTTCTCTCTAACTCCCCCTAGAGGAGGCCCCTTCTGTCGGTAGTGGTAAGAGCAAGTCATAGCAGGGCTGCACCTTTACACTTTTGTCACCAAATCAGAAACATTGACCAAATGTGGCAAATGCTGGAAAAGGGACATTTCTTTTGTGCGTGAGATTATAGTGCATATTCTAATGAGAAGCATGCTGGTAAAGGAGCCTTTTCTATGAGACGACTGCATAATACATTTGCCACTGATTCACAGTGGGAATAGACACTCAAGTACAGCTGGGCTGTCGGAGGAGACAATGGGACGCTCCTCTGCGCTACACACACACGTGTGCGATGACTAATTACTCTCACGTGGCAAACGTGAATTGTGGATTTGTTTCCCTTGCTCTATTATCAAAATTAAAATTCTTTGGAATATCAGTCCACATATTGATATATTTTAAAACGACACTCAACAGAGTATATATTATTTAAACCCCACGTGATACGTCACACATTCCGTATGCACAGCATTCATATAAAACAACTTATATTGAGAGATAATTAATTTGCTACCTCCGTATCGGCTACATACAAAACCGTTCACATCTCAGAATCTTCCTTTTACACGTCAGCGTTTCGAAGGCGCCACGAAGAATGTTGAACACATCTACTGGAAATCTGTGAAAAAGAGCTTCACGGCTCATCGGATTTATCCAGGACAAATGCAGATTGTGATCCTGATATGTCCAAATGTGTTGGACATTTGACACGTCGATCCTTAGACAATGTCGTCACCTTCAAACTGCCCTTTCCCTCTACTTCGAAGCACCATTGACCAACCAATCGTAGCTCGTTACAGTAAAAGTAATTGTGTATAATCAGATGAAAATGCAATTTCGTGATCGTGATGGTTGAGATCATGAGTGGGGTTAGCGGTGCATGCATTTGAGTCTGGCGAAGCTGGATGTGACTGTGGAAGAGTGGCAGATGATGAGATCGAGGCCTTGAATTGGATCCCAAAACACACGTTTCTGGTCTCAGATGCTCTCCGTCACGTGCGAGACTTGCCAACAGGATCCTGACCTCTCCTGGGGTAGCCACTTTCATCGTACCGCATTTTATTTATCAGCCAGTCAACGCCGTGAATGCAGGTGGACGTGCTGTATGTATGTACGTTGAACTTCTTTCGCGCAGTACGTAGCCAACCGTGATAATCGGAGGTGATAATATATATCGAACCTTCCCTGCCTCCTCCACAACTCAAGGTTCCAAGTTCCAACCCAATACCTGCTCAGTTTTAAACTATTTAATTTTAAAGACAGCCGCGAGAGACTTTGTAAAATAAATTCTTGCAAAACAGAATCATTTCTATAATGGACTGATTGAACCCCTCGTCTGTTTGAAATGACTCTTACACCATTCGTGGACTCCTCCATCTGAAGCACCAAACATTGTTGAGCTGGAGACAGAATTAAGATAAATACATCGGGACGTGGACTTATTTAATTTTAGTTATTAACATATTGTATGCAGATAGTCCCACGAGATGGGACATCTAATTTGCGGGGGTATTGAAGGGTGTCCAGTGACACAAAGCGAACACGTGATGGCTTCTATACAATATACGGTACAAGCATTTTAAAATCTACAACGTATATATTATACGTCAAATAGTTGATATTTCGAAGGTGAACATTCCTAAATTGCTGTCATTTTGTTAGATATTTGCACGTTTAAAAAAAAAAATTCTACATTTTTGTTCTATCATTTGAGTCCTGACAAGCGTGTTTTTAATTCATCATCTACGACCATGTCACGTGCTCAGGTGAGCGCATCCTCTGCGAGTTGAACACGTGTCGTTCTATCTAATATCGCGCAAGCGAACTCTCGGCTAAACGACCCGGTTGGGTCCAATTTGAGAGCCTGCACATTTGGCTAAGCCGACCAATTGCACGCTCAAGTTTATTTCTGGCGAACCTTTCCTGTTTAACCACACCACTTAGACATAATCACCCGTCGCTTTTGCCTTAATTCTACCTTACTCGATGATTCGATGTTGGGTTACATGTCAACGGTAAAAGCCGACTCGCTGCGAAGAAGACGACTATTAAGATATTCACATTTGCCACGTGTGGCAGATTTAGATGTAAGCAGCGGTTATCAGTTTGGAGATTAATTTGAAGGTTAAGCGCAGGGTTAGGACAAACCCACATTTTATTGTAAATTTCACTGCCAAATACATTTTCGCATAGACTTTCAATCACATCTCAGTAATTTCTTCATTAGGCGAGTGTTTTTTTTCACACGAAGGTGCCACCAGATGTAAAAAAAAATTGCCCCATGCAGCTATCGAGCATCTTGAATAAATCATCTTCACCACGGTTGCTCCCATGAGCTGTCAGACCGCCTCCTCCCACCTGACCTCCCCCCACCGTGTAGATAATTTAGTGTACGGATTGAATGGGGTGAAGGTTACGAATCCTAAGATTGTAATGAGAGGCCGAGCAGTCGTGCGGGGCATCTTAAAATAAGCAGCGCTGTAACTAAACGCCAGGGACTGCGAATACTGCCCCGTGACGAACGCACACCGTGGGTTAACGATGTCGCACATTGACTCTCAAGACAAGTACGTGGGCATGGGCAGGACACGTCGTGGTCGAGAAGGGATGATGGCCGGTAGTCGAGACTAGCCGTGGAGTGGAAGTCGAGGGATGGAGCACGTTTGGATTGATCATGGATGATCAATCGTGCCACAGTGGCGAGATATTAACTCCCTTGCCTTGTGTGGGTTCGATCCCGACCCTGACGCCTGCTGTATATTTGGAGATTGTGTGTTCTCCCCGTGGTGGCGTGGGGCTTTTTTTTTTATCCTGGTGCACATTTAGCATCAAAACCACTCGTTTAAGAGTATTTGGCTGCTAGACATTTCCACGTGATAAGCCACTTCGGTGAGCGGTCATTTGTGGCCAAGGAGCTTCTGAAAAATAGATTTTAGCTAAATGGTTCTTACCTGGTAAATTAGAAATACGTATGTTTTCATGTCGATGATGATGATGATCGTGTAGTGAGCGTGTTCTGGGTTAGACGGGCTCAGAGAGCAGATGCCGTGGAAATCTTTGCTACATTTTTGGACAAAGCTGATAATGTGGGGTAAGCTGCGGCGACTCGTTTCACATTGCGCGTGTGAACGTACGGCTCTTGCCAAACCATTGCTGGATGAAGGCCTTCCCATACCGCGCGACTCGTGACGGTTGTTCGCCCATACTTCACCACGGTGGTCCGCAACGTTGGCTACGTACAGTGCGAAAGAAGTTCAACATACACACATACGGGTTGGTGAAGATGGGAAGCATAGACATAGGATCATTAGGACGGTCAATTATATGTGTCTGCACGGCCCTGTGCTGGCAACCTAGCTCCACAACAGCCGAGAGCACCTGTTTTATGATTGGTGGTTGCCCATCTAACCACTATCCAGCCTCAAAACCTGCTTAGCTTTTGATATCTGATATCTGCTGCATTTCTAGTGATTTAGTCATTAGGCAACCCTTTCTTGAGTCTTACAATAAACGGATAAATCCCAGCACAAACATGTGGGTCAAGTATACAGCATTAGTCATGGGTAAACTGGCCGGTAATTGGTTAATGAGGGAATGATCATGCTCATGGTAATTTAAGAAAGCGTGTCTTCCGCAGTACGACATGTTGGCCGTCTTTGTGTTCACTAATCGTCGACTCCAATTTAGCTTTTGTTTAAATTTTCCGAAGCATTCACTTAGAAAAACGTTGCGAGGTGGAAAGCAGACGACATTACGGCAATGGATTGAGTGCAGGAGACTGCTGAAAAGGAGTGAGTCAGCTTTTTCTGGGGTAAATTCTATTTAGGTGGCAATTGCCTTGAACTACTGATGATGATGATGATTATGCTTTTGAGAAGAGTGTCCGATACGTTGATGCAAAACATTCCAGGGGGTTCAGCCGTTGGAGGTGGTTTGATGTTGTGCCGCGTGTCGTTGGGCAGGATGTGCCGACGTTTTGCTTCCAAGGCGATGGGGAGCTCCTTCGGGAATTCCGAACAACGCTCGGAGCGGCGTGGACACACGGCAGGCACAGCCGCGAGAAATATGCCCAATGGAACCTTTTCAGGGGAATCCAAAGGTGGAATTAGTGACATAAAAGTGGCATCTTCTTGGTTCTTTCGGTAAAGTCACGTAGAAGGGAAGTAATAAAATAATAAAAATAAAACATAATAAAATAATTCTCACGACGTTTCGGCCACATCGTGAGAATTATTTTATTATGTTTTATTTTTATTATTTTATTACTTCCCTTCTACGTGACTTTACCGAAAGAACCAAGAAGATGAATCCCTGCAGTCACGAAAGCTTTAAATCGAAATAAAAGTGGCAGTTTGTCAGTTAAAACAACAACCAAAAAAGTTTGCCTTCGTTTGCAATTAAAAACATTGTGAGGCTTAAGGGGATAAACTCACTCATTGAGGTGCTCAATGCAGCTGTTCGTAAGGGACACTGAAATAAATAGTCCGAATCAAACGTTGACGCATATATGCACCTCGTACACGTACAATACGCACGGAAATATTTATGGATTTTATTTTACAGCATCAGCAGCAAGCGATTCGTCAGTACAGGGTGAAAACAACCACACGAAGCGGTCAATAGGACCGTAAAAAATATACACATCTCAACTGAGTAGCCGCATACGAAGCAATAGGCATAACGAATTAGCATACCTCCAAAAATCTATATACACACGAGTACATTTAAAATGTACATACAGATGCCTGCCATCCATGGGCTACTATGAATATCTATGAGGCTTAGAAAATATTTGTATTTGTCTTAGACATTTCCACCACACGAATTGCGAATATCATCCCCATGAATACACTGTGCTTGGCTGCAAACCTCCTTTGTTCATTTTCCAATGACTCCTGAATAATGAAGACCTTGCGAAGCCTAAATGTATTAAGATCATAAAAATAACATGCCATGTATGCATGCCCACACACACACACACACATACTTAAAGAAGGCAGATATTCACGTTCATCAGATCCTAGGTACATAATGTGCAGCGCGGTATTAGGAATTTCAATTAATTTTTCAAATCTCCATAATGAAATTGGTTTGTACGTTTTTTTTGTATCCAAAGCGTGCTGTTAACATGCTGTATCATTGGCTTTCATTTAACCCGGTGGAAACCCACCAAGAGCCATTATTTAATTTGCAGAGGACACACAACGGCGTGTACAAGAAAGTTAACGGTGCCGTGAAATTGTTGTCTCAGGTATTGGTCTTTTTAAATCCTTTATATTAAGTTCGCTTGCTTGCGTGCTTGCGTGCTTGCTTGCTTTATTACGACCGTGCAAATCTTTCGGTCGTTTTTTAACCCACTTCCCGTGATCCAATCGAGCTGACGTTTTCCACACAGACTCGTTGTGCGAGACAATTAATTTTCGTGAAAATTTTTTTCCAAAATTTTACACTGCTTAGGGAAAATTGTTTAAATATTTAATTACCAATTGCTTAATGCTGGCAGACAATCATCTGACCCATCGGTGGCAGCCATCTCAAGCCAGAGGACGAGAGGACTCTAGCCGCCACGCATATAAAGGATTTATAGTGAAAAACTTTGTGTTTACGGGTTATACTTGTTCTCTCCTTCTTTCGTTTGAGCGACGGTGTTAACACCGCGCAATGTATACGCTCGCAAACGATGCATATACATGCGTGTCACAGATCCATCGCGCTGTGTAGCCTTTATAGCTCTCTCTTGCTCCCAGGCACGGCTCAATGCACTCAGGTGTGAATGAGACGACTCGGAGCCCCGGGGTTGGGCTGCCCTTTTGCTCTGGTTTGTCATGGCATTTGTTTATTTATTTGGTTTTAAATGCGCATATTTAAAAAAAAAAATGTCACGCATTAATTTATAATGTCCTACCGCGTTTGAGCAAACAGGGAGGGGAGCCTGATAGGATTTCTTGTGCGGGTGATGGGTTGCATGATGGGATGAGCGGGGGAATGCATTGCGAATGCATGCACAGTAATGTGTGTGGGGGGAAGAGGTCCTTGGGGAGGAGCTGGAATAATACATAACGCCCTCTGTGGTCATAATAATAAATGACCTGAATATGATTTAAACTCGATACAATTTTTTTTTGGAATTGGACTTTTCAAAATATTTTGGTTTGGTGTTATCCTGACCTGAAAACCTCAACAATAATACTAACCCCTTATTTGTAACCATAGTCCTACCCGTAACACTGGCGCTCTCTCAACTTTGCACAACAAACGCGCCTTAACCCATTCCATATACCAATCGTAAGACCAATGCTAGCCCCATCCAAACGACTAAATCCTAAGCCTTACTGGATGCCAGGGGGCCCAATTCACATAGCTGTCATATTCTGGCTATAATTCTGCCACTTTTTAGTGGAATTGAGGTCATTTTTCAAAAATAAAAAAAAACCTCGACTCACACGGTGATCATTGTCATAGTTTAGCATTACCATTATTTTAATTTACCACAATAACTGCTGTCATCGTGGTAATCACCGCTAATGCGTCTTTTTTATGAGTGCATCCATTCCGCACCTCGGTGGGTGATGGAGCACGTAGTACAGACACGTTAGGTTGCTCCGTCTATTCCTGGGTGATGAGACGATCCAGAGCCCGATTGGTTGGCCCGGTCCATTGGTGGGACGAGCGTGCTGATGTCATCATACCAATAAAGCCTCGCAAATCTGATCAGTCCCTCCCCCCAGATACCGACTGTTCGATTTGATGTTTTTGTATTTTTGCGGAATGGGGCTCCACCACCCCTTCTGCACCACGGCGAATCGTTTCACAAACTGCAACGTGAATTAGACGAAATTGCGTTTGTTTAATGTCGCGCCCCCAAAATCCAAAAGTAATTTTTTATTTCATTGCTAGGTAAGGGTTTTTGGGTTTTTTAAAAATCCTTTATATTAAGTTCGCTTGCTTGCTTGCGTGCTTGCTTGCTTGCTTACGACCGTGCAAATCTTTCGGTCGTTTTTTAACCCACTTCCCGTGATCCAATCGAGCTGACATTTTCCACACAGACTCGTTGTGCGTGACAATTCATTTTCGTTAAAAAAAATTCCAAAATTTTCCATTGTTTAGGGGAAAATGTTTAAATATTTAATTACCAATTGCTTAATGCTGGCAGACAATCATCTGACTCATAGGTGGCAGCCATCTCAAGCCAGAGGACGAGAGGACTCTAGCCTCCACGCATATAAAGGATTTAGAGTGAAAAACTTTGTTTTTACGGGTTAATTTTTTCCCTCCCTCGTCGCCCTCATTGTGAATATCAGCAAGATCCACACACAGCTTTCTCTCCCAATCCCCTGGGCCACCACACGCCCGGACCCACTCACCTCTCGCTGACCTCCAGCCACTACATATCGACCTGTCAATCTGGGGCGCGGGTGACATTCCGGATAGAATGCTGTTCAAAATAAAACGGCACCTCGCAAATGCATAATGCCCTGCGTTATTCATGTGTTCAAATCTTTTGCGGTTTATTAAGTTTTAAGGAAAACCGGGAGAGAACTGAATAGGAACGATTATTATTTCAAAGTTTTGGATTCGGCCTTTAACACTCGCAATTGCCTAGCTCTGTCCGTGGAAGCTGGCAGGGTGTCTATCATGCAATATACGCTTTACGTTTTCTTGGAAATTGCTAAACATCCCATTGCAGGACCCTCCGGAAAATGAGCCTCGAGTTTCAGCGAGGCTTTCCTGCATAAAATAAACACAACACAGATTCGAATGACATCCCACACCAACACTGCCGACAGACTTTTGAGATAAAAGTAAAGAATTCAAATAGCATCCATAATAGAGATTGTTTTGGGTTATATATAAATGTGTCGTTAAAACCCACCACCACCCGACACAGCCAACTATTAAGGGTTGTCACGTAAACATAACGTGCCAATTCGTCACCCTTACTAGTTGGCTGTGTCGGGTGGTTGCGGGTTTTAACGACACATTTATATATTTACGCGATCTAACCCAAAACAACCTCTATTATGGATGATATTGGTCACGAAAGCCTACGTGTTAAACCAATAAAAACAGCGTCCAGATGATGCCAATGAGGATATAGTTAAATGGATGGTTCAGGGAATTGAACAAATAACTTCACACGAGCTGGCTTCGGCGGCAAACACGCTGACCAACTATATTATCTGAAATAACAAATAGCCAGTAGAGTTAATTCGCTGAAGCAGCAACATTTCACATGCCGCACATAATGACAACATGAATTTTTCATACTACAGGATACCCATAATGGTATTTTGCACACATAAATTGACCCATTCCATTTCGCTGCTTCACAAGCCATTCATAAACCAGCCAGATGTGCTGGGGGTAATGGGAGATATTGGCCTCTATCTGTAATTCGTAATGCCTGCATGTGGTACAATCCTTTGCGTCGGCAGAACATGTTGCCACCACGAGTAAATCTTTCAGAATTGCTTGCTGGATAATAAGTGCGGCCACACAGACGCATGCCCATCCTCTACGACGCCGTCCGTCCAGCTTGCTTGCTTGTTATGTGACGCTTCCCAGCTACGAGGTTGCAAGCTTTAATGGATTAACTCTGTCCGTCTGTATCTCTGTGTGTAAACACGGGATTGCCGTAATGCTCATTAAGGTAATCGAACGTAAATTTAAATGCTACTGTAAAAGGTGTCTTATCCTAGAAAGATATACATTGGGCCATCACCGCCGGTTGAACAAGTTGCTTCTTTGCAAGTTCAATTTAAAATTTCAGACAGAGCTGCCCGGGGCGGAGTTGCAGAAAGTATTGCCCCTCCCACCCCCCACCCATCCTACTCGCTGTCAGATGTGAGAGTGGGGCTCGGGGAGTTGGGGGCCCCAGAAATAATTCCCTGAGAAACGAAATCCTGGTGACTCGGATTAAACGGCAGTAAGAGTTGTGTAGTAGAAACAGTATATATATATTTTAGTGCTCAACAAGCTCAATAAAGACACACGCGCACACAGCTATGTGTGTGTGTGTACACAGTACAACGTTGCAATCCGATTCACTGGAGTCTGAAGCATAGGCGGATGTGTGAACGTCTACAGCAAATGACCGTGACACGAACCGTGCACAAGCAGGTTACTGGACAGGTATAAAGCGCACACGACTCTGATCGCGAGTTTAACGATGCATTTGCTGCGTGTGAAACGGTCACCTTCGTGAACGGCTGTAGCAAATGACGGCTTACACTTGGTTTGGCCGGTTAATTGATCAGGGCGGATATGCAACGTCCTGTATGTATATATATATGTTTTTTAATTCACAAAGAGCTCATTCTCACTCAATGCACAGCACGCATGGACGTACATGTCCCACTGCAATGTCGATATGAAGCTGCGTCTCCCGCTCCACGTTAATGTGATGAAGGAAGGACGGGCATTAGCCAGCGCTGATTAAGAGCGTCAGTCTACAATTTCCGGTTGGGGATTCGCTCAGCCCATCATCCTTCCGAGGTCAATTAAATGTGTATACCGCTCATTTGAGCAGCAAATCACATCGGCTTGCTAGTTGTCAAACATTATATATTAATCTTCTTGGGTCTTTCGGTAAAGTCACGTAGAATATTATATTGTTTTATTATGTTTTATTTGTATTATTTTATTATTTCCCTTCTACGTGACTCTACCGAAAGAACCAAGAAGATGAATCCCTGCAGTCACGAAAGCTTTAAATCGAAATTAACTTTGGAACCTTTCGATGAGTATTGTTGGCTACGTACGGTGCGACAGAAGTTTGACGGTACGTGAATACATTGCAGTGACGCAAGGCAGAAAGCGCAAACGCCTTGTCATGCACGTGGCGTGCGTGGGACAGAGAGTTTCCTGCATTACTACATCGTAAGAATGCACAGCCCTTTGGCAAGCTACTGCTGGATGGAAGGCCTCCCCACGCCGTGTGGGTGATGGGTGGTTGTTTAGTTATACTTCACTACCCTGGTCAGCAGTTTGGACGTGGGGGGGAAGGAGGGGGGGGCGACCCAGGACGGGGTTCAGATATCGCGCACAGATGTTAGCAGTGAGCGGGAATTGAACTCGGTTGTACGCGCTCAGCTGGTGTGCAGGAGCTGTCCCGTGGAGCATTATGCAGAGATGGCGACGGCTTTGGGGTGAGAGGCGTGCCATCCAGCAGTGGATTGTCCATGGCTGATGGGGAGGATTATGATGATGATGATGAAACACGTTCATAACGCAGTGGGCTTACCACTCTGCCACCGCTTCATCAATCTCTTATAATATTTACCAATTCCCAAAACAGTATATAATAATCACAAATGAAACATCCGCAGCAGCGCACAAGCTGCTCTCGGCGCCTTGCTCGCTAAGCAGGCGTCGCCGTGGGTGACGCGTGAAAGCGGGCAATCCCGGCAACCGAGGAGGGAACGAGGAGGAGGCGGAAGGCTCCGACAGCCTCTCGCTCCTCGCCATTGATCGGCTTTTCGATTTCAATCCTCGAGCGATCGATATGGAAGCCGTCCTGCGGGACCCACAATAACGGGCTAATGAATTACGCGCCGCTGCCATAAACCACCCCGTGGGTGCAGAGAGGAGGGCGGATGAGCGGTTGCGGGAGGGAGGGAGTGGGCGAGCGAGTGTACGGGATATCGGTGGGGGTGCGGGAAGGGTTTGGGGTATTGTGTTGGGGGGGGGGGTAAGGAGGGGGGGGGGCAGAGCGCACACTCGATGTGATCGATAAAGTGCGAACGTCCTCGTTCTCATGCTCGTCCGCACTTGTGAACACCTGAACCCCGCTTCGCGCGAGCGCTCGCTGCCCGGCTTTCAATGGTGTCCTCCTGTACCCCCCTCCTCCTCCTCATCCCCAACCTCCATCATCCATGCGTTCAGCACTCCCACTCCCACCCCCGCCGTCCTATTCCTAGCACCACCATCACCATCGCTACCACCATCATTATTATTATTATCATCATCACCACCACCACCACCACGCTCCTCTTGCCGAAATGAAGTCGGCGGAGTACCCGTGATCTCGCGTCTCGCGTGTATCGAGCAGCCGCGTCGAGTGGAGGAGGCGAGCGCGACGCACCACGGCCATGCGTTTACTGCAGATGCGCATCGTGGGGTATCTGGCGGTGATGCTCTCCCTGCCCGGTGAGTGCCATGTAGCAGCAGCAGCAGCTATCGAATGCAATGCACACAGCGACTCGCGCACATATTCACACGCGGACACGATGAGCACTGTTGGCCCATGGAGAACCACGTTAGTGCTCCGTTAAAAAAAAGAAAATATTCGCCGATCGGTTTTTATGCGAAATTTAAATTACGAAGCCTGCACACGGAAGCGCGTTCTACGGCGCGCGCACACACGCACGTACACCGATAAACGCGGACACAAAGACAATAACACAGCGCGCGTGTTGGTGCGTGCGTGGGTGCGTGCGTGGGTGCGTGCGTGGGTGCGCGCGTGTTGGTGCGTGCGTGGGTGCGTGCGTGGGTGCGTGCGTGGGTGCGTGCGTGGGTGCGTGCGTGGGTGCGTGCGTGGGTGCGTGCGCTCGCGCTGTATAAAGACCTCGCAGCCAGCAGCAAGCGGCGGCGGCTGCGGCTCGCCACGCCGTATTATCGCGTTTCCCCGTGTCTGTGCGTTGTGTGGAAGGCTCAAAGTCGGCGAGCGCCTCTCTCTCTCTCTGTCGCGAGTTCGAAGCCGCAACTCCCCCGAGCCGCGAACGTCGGCTCGTCCGTGAGGGGCTCTGCGCTTCTCCGCTGCCGATCGCTGCCGGGCGGCGCAGACCGCGCCGCGCAGAGGAGAGCGCAACCCCCGATTATGGGGCGCGTCATTTTACCCGTCAACAGGGAGTGCGACCCCCAATCTGCCGCCGCATTAATATGCAAACCGCAACGCGTGGACATGCCTGCCACGCGAGCCCCTTCTAATCGCACGTCCGTCATCCGAGGCGGCGCGGACTCGAGCCGGAACAACTGGGCATTGAACCGGGACAGCGCGGTGGGGGGTGGGGGGTGATCGCACGGCCTCGCGGCCGACAGATGTCCGTCCGCGCTTTCAATCTCATCGCGCCGATGTCTCCCGAACACATTAAAAAAGGGGAGGGATTTTTTTTTGCCGAACCTCCCCTTAATTGCGGCTTTAATTGTCGAGCGCGACACGCGCGCGAGAACGGGAACAGAGGGAGGCTTAGCGCGGGTTTAGTCGGCGCATTTATTTGTTTTGTTCACTGCGCGCGTGCGCGCGTGTGCCATTGTGGGGTCCTCGTGTTTTGGCTGTCGCGTTATCGCGCATTCGCACGCGCCCTGAATCACGTTTCACTCGACGACGAGAACCCCGCGATTAATACATCGTCACCATCATCATCATCACGAGCACCGTCGTCGTGATCGCCACTCTTTTGTGTGCTCGGTGTTTGCAAAGTGTCGGCAGATAATTGTGGGAACGCCGCTGTCGGGTTTTATACGACGGCGATTGACGTCGACATGAATTTTGCTCGGGTGGAGCAAAAACGTAAATAAAATAAATGCGCCCCAGTGTTGCACTTGTTTGCGGGCGCCACCGTGGCGAGATGTTAACTACCTCGCTTGGTACACAGGTGGTCGTGGGTTCAACCCTGAAACTCTGATGCCTGTACATTTGTAGTTTGCACGTTTTCCCTGGTGGTCGTGTGGATTTTTCAGCGGGCTCTCTTTGTTTTTTTTCCCCCGCCACATTTAGAATCAACGTGCGTTTAGAGCAGTGGTTCGTCACATTTACCGTAGCCTTGCACCCCGATGTGAAGACATACATAGGTCTGATGACACAAAGTAGTTGTACTTACGTGCCCTTGCTGTTTCTTGCTGTTGGTTGTCCTACCTGATGACGGACGCTTGTGTTGCGCCCGAAACGTCGTGATTTAATCGATTTTATTTTATACCTACATGACTTTACCGAAAGCACCAAAGAGTATGGATCCCTGCAGTCACGGAAACTTCAAATCTAGATTGTATTTCGATGATTTGCCGTCGAAATAAATCTGTCCATGTCTCGCACCCTACAGGTTAAGCACCACTGGTTTAGAGCATTTGGCTGCGATACATTTCCACGTAACGATAATCCACTTCGTGTGTGGTTAAGTCAATTCTATAAAAAAGAATAAGAGAGCTACCTAGCTCAGTGGGCGTGCTTGCCGAGTTGACAACACAATGGGGGAAAACCAAAGGAGAGCGACAGACCACGAGAGAGCATCAACAACAACATCATCAACAACAACAACAACATCAACAACAACAACTTCATCAACAACGACAACATCATCAACAACAACAACAACATCAACAACAACAACAACATCAACAACAACATCATCAACAACAACAACAACAACATCATCAACAACAACAACAGCATCAACAACAACAACATCAACAACAACAACATCATCAACAACAACAACATCAACAACAACAACAACAACATCATCAACAACAACAACATCAACAACAACAACAACATCATCAACAACATCAACTACAACAAACAACAACATTAACAACAACAACATCATCAACAACAACAACATCAACAACAACAACATCAACAACAACAACAACATCAACAACAACAACATGAACAACAACAAACAGCCGTCACACGCCGAGCGAGCTGACCCGCGAGTTGATGTTTTTGTTCCCCGAGTTGCGCGCCGCTGACCTCGCCTTACGCGCGACGTGACCCCCCCCCCCCCCCCTCTTCGTGTCATCGCGTAAACAAAGGGCGCTAGGTGAAGGAGGGCCACCCGGAGAGCGGATGGAGACACCTCAAGCGTAGATCAGCCACGGGGGGGGGGGGGGGGGAGTGGAGCTTTGTGGGGACTTCTCATCCGCAGACGGGAGGCTACGTCTCGCAGAATGGCGCGCGCATCTTATGATTTGCGGAAGCATAATATACGCCCAACTCCGTTCTCGATTTATGTAGAACTTCTTTCGCACCGTACGTAGCCAACCGTAAAAATCGGAGGTGCTGGGGAAGGACAACAAACTAGACACAGCTCCACATAGAGTATACATAACAATGAGAATTAAAATATGTGTTTGAAATCCATTAGTCTAAATTGGCTTTCCGAGCCAATATTATGGTCAAGTAGCATTTCTTCACACGAGCAAGCTCTTGGGCCAGTATTGCACTTTGTGGGTCTCATCAGCAGTATCGTGATTGTGTAACAATTGTTTCCGGGTAGCCAGATGTTACTGGACAAAGCACTTCATCGAGACGATGGGGGTAATGCTCAATGCCACGTTCAACATAGCTTGCCGAGACGCTCCCCACCTCATCTGCCTCCCCGGTGCTTGACATGTTGCACGTGTTGTGTTTATCATGTATGATTGTTACAGTAACTTTTTTTTTTTACTCAGGTAAGTCTCTTCTGGGGGTGGAGCGGTGGCGCAGCGGTTACCAAAATGTACTGTTTCCCAACCAATGCTAACGTGCATGAGTAGAGAGTGATACTGGTAAGAACCTTCTGGTTACACCAGCCCACAGGGGATTATTGTGTCCGTCCGTCGTGCATCCAAAAATGGGAGGGGTGGGGCTGGGTGTAGAGGGGAGGGTGGAGAGGGGCTGGGTGAGGAGGGTGGGGATGGGCTGGATGGGGAGGGGCTGAGTGGGGAGGGTGGGGCTGGGTGGGGGGGGTGGGGCTGGGTGGGGAGAGGCTGGTCACCCCGTGGTGCCCTTATTAAACTCAACGTTTAACCTTCTCACGCCGGCTTGTGCCCGCCCTCACAGTCGACCATATTTGCGGAACACACCACGCCGCCGTTGACCCTGGCCATTGACCGAGCAACCCAACGTTCCTACCAGCTCCCTCTGCAGGAATGTGTTATTTGAACCAGTTTTGAGCCTTTATCCCCTTCATCAAACCGCACTGACCATCGTGGTGAAGTATGGTCAAACAACTCCAATGACCTACATGACATTGGTGGGGAAGCTTGATTCAGCATTGGATTGGCAAACAAACTGTAAATGAAGCCTTCCTTAGACTCAAGACTCTATTTTCAGGAGGACTCTGAATTCAGATGTTGGTACATTTTCATTCATGCCACGTGCGACGAGACTGGAATAACCCAAAGGAATCCCAAATAATACGAGAGGATTATAACAACAAATCCGCACAGATAGATTCAAGCACTCACCTATGTACTGCCACTCTGACCATCTATCAGTGAGCGCGGCTGTGATGTATTCTCAACCATGTTACAACATTTGAATAGTTGCTTGTTAACAAACCGGACGATAATCTATAAAAAAAAATAGCTTCATAGCTCATCGGATTTCGCAAGGATAATTACAGATTCCATACAGCATTATGTCGTCTAGAATGCTTTAGGCGAGGTGTGTGTGCGAGAGAGAGAAGTGTAGTCGTAAGAGAGTTATTTTGCCTGATTTGCTTATCCAAAAACGTTCGCAAGGCTGAGATGGTTGACATGAAAGGGCGCAAAGGAGGACCCTTTTTGGCTGCGTAATTGTCGGCCGAGGGCCTTGTTGGAAGGAAGGACTTGCGGTAAAAAAGTTATAAAATGAAAAATAAGATGAGCGCATGAAACCAAACAAGAATGGTATGAAACATTAATGACGCCGATGTTGCAGCAAGCGAACAGAACTTGGAGGCGGCCATGCATGAAGGCAAGAAGAGCATGGGCAGATGTGCCCCAACACTCGCGAATACCGAGGGATTCGAGATGAATTAATGAAATATTTCATAGGAGATATTTAGCATTTGTTCCCTTAACTTTATATTTGACATTTGATGATGATGATGGTGATGATGATCGAGGCTAATGTGTTTGGTTAGTCGTGCATATTATTCGTAAATATTTCACACGCTCTATTGCGTCAAAGTTTTTTGTATTTGCTTCGCATTTTTTGTAACGGCTACGGTTTTCTCGTAAATTAATCGCACGCGTGGCTACAGATGGCGCCTTATCTCCAAACCCAAGAACATAAAACATAAATACGACGTTTGCCATCGCAAGAGCAATGACAGATGGCATCTTAGCCTGTTCAGAAGCTTCGTTACATTCGCAAAGCAACATGAATCACAGCTCTGTGCGCGCAACCGCCCCCCCCACCCCCTTGGGAAAATCAGCCGAGTCTATGCGTTTCGGCGGTCGTTGAGTTTGTCAATACGAGAGCCTGGCCCCAGCACGTGACGCGAGCGTGCTTGCATCGCATACCTCGCGATGTCCAAGCCCCGTTGTCAATCCACTGCTGGATGACGGGCTGCTCATTCCCGCAGTGGTGTCGGGCGAAAATTGACGGCTCCGGGAGATCGGTATTTAATGTCCTCTGTTGCGTTGCGCGCTTGCCAGTTAGCGTTCCGTCTCGTTAATGTCCCCTAATTGGTTTCTTGCATCCCCTGCAGGCTCTTCCCACTGCACCGTGAGGCGGCGGGGGGGGCGGGGGGGAGTCGCCAAGGGGAGGTGGGGGGGAGGGAATGGGGGGGGGGGATAAAAAAAATCACAGGACCTCCGGTGCCTAATGAGAGCCCGTGGCTGTCACGTGCACAGGGGCAGCTGCCGGCTCGATGCTTCGAGATTTAGACGTCATTTGGTGCAGAGGAGTCAAGCCGCCTCGCTCCCGCAATCGGATCGCGAGGCCGGCTCGTTACGAGGCGCGGCAAATGCCTTTTGAAAAATCGCGAGCCGCCTCATTGATTTAGCATAGGACGGGCGCAGACGCGTTATGTAATTGCCTAATATAATACAGAGACTCATAGCGCAGCAGATGGGTGTAATTTACATCAATCATTACCGGACGTAATATCATGTTGCATTAAGCAGGCAATCTATTGCAGGAAACCTGTGCGACATCGCCGTCCGCATGCCCTCCTCATGCTTCGCTTTCTCTCTCAATAAGATCTATTTTCTCTTTCGGATCTCATTTCTTAGCCGTAGTATTTTTTTTTTGCTTCTCCCAGGATCCGATTAGGTGGAGTTGATATTGCTTTTTTTCGCTCTAAAATGTGTGTTATTGATTTTTTTTTGCTTGGAGGAGAAAGTTTAGATTTTGTGTTTCTCACCCTCCCTCTCATTCTCTCGCTCCAACCGAAGAATTGCCAGTGTTGCAGATCAAAGCTGGACCCAGGCTAACTTTGTTCCACTTAGCTTTGACCCCGCTAGCAATTACATTCTGGTCAATTGTCGCGTAACCCTGCACATTTCTTGGCCCGCGTGAAATGACATTACGTGGTTATGAGAGCACCGTCGAGTCTGAATGAGACTGAAGTTCAACAACAGGGAGCGAGATCCGTGAGCTGTGATGGGCGATTGCGTGCAGATTTTTACACTCGAACTCCTTAGGGTTCCTGCCACCCAAGATTCTGGCTCTAGGCCAGCTGTGATAATTTACTCTGATGGCGAGGCTTGCTGGATCAGATGTTAAGCTATCGTAGTGGATCAAACCTGGATGATGCAAGGGGTAAGTCGTTACGGTTAGCCTGGCCCGCTCGTATTTACAACCTGGTCAAACGTTTGAGCGATGTTGGTGGATTCCTTTGAATCAATTCAATAGTCGGCTTTTTCTCCCACGCGCCAAAGCACTGAAAGCGGAATTAGGCCGAATATTAAAATTGCGGGTTACTCCTGAAAATAGTATTGAGACTCGGAGAAGCTTTCCAGGCTAAAGAGAAAGCATTATTGCTGTGATACGTGCCCCGGATGAAACTGCACACGCAGCAGACAGGTCAATTCCCCGCCACCTCGTACCTTCACCTGTCCGACTGAGTTTTATTTGGCACGGCGGATGAAACGCAATTTTGTCAGTAAATATTTTTTTAAGCAGGCTCACTCCCCCCCCACCCCCATCCCCTCCGCGCGCGCGCGTTTAGACAGTTCAATAAACTGTCCAGCCAAGACTCATTCCGCACGCTGACGAAATGTCGCCGTGGCAAGGACGTCAGCTCCTGCCGCAGGTGTAAACAGCGTCTCCACCTTTCGCCGCGCCATTTCCCCGACGACGATCGAGCGGAGATTGAGCGCCGCGACATTTGTGTGGTGGGATGGCCCTGGGCCGTTGTGGCACTTCGTGGGCGATGGCTCACGAAGCGCGTGCGATGATGATGGGGGGTGTGGGGAGGTGACTCTGGTTGTTGCTCGTGACGGCGATCGTGTGAAGAGTATTTTCACAACTTTGGGCATGGATCACTGAACATGGTTTCACAAAAGGTCACTTGAAATCCACGACTTATTTTCGAACTTTCTTTTTCTCCCGACAAGTGTTGGGTTGCATTTGCCACGTGTCTGTGGTTTGGACTGTGATTTTATTCGGCACGTGCAGGGAGCATATTTAGTTCCTGATGAAGCTCCCAGCACCTGAAATGAAACGTCGGACAACCGCGAAAACCTAAACAGGAGTGTAATGCATGTCTATATCGTCTTGGAGATTTTTACAAAGTCGTTTGAGCAGACAGTTGTACCTGGATCATTAAATCAATCAATTAATCTTAATTTTGTATGGCGCCTATCACGAAATGATCGCTCTCAAACAGATTTATGTACAAAAAAACAACATTTTAAAATGAATAATAAAACATTTGTCCGCAGTTTCATCAAAAAGAATGACCACAAACAGTCAGTAAGTATAAAATAACAACACTGCAAGAAGTGGAATGATACAAATAAATAATAACAACGCAGCTATCAGCATGCGAATGCTGCATCATACAAATACGTTCATAATATAATTTGAATAACATCAACAGGGGGAGCCTCCTTTATTGATCGTGGGAGATCATTGTATAGTTTAGGTTCACTTCACTTAAATACCCTGCCACCTGGATTATTTTCTCTGCACCCTTGTGGCACTGAGCAAGGTTGCTTCCTGTAACCAAAGAAACACACATAGCATCATCATCATCAGCCATGATCAATCCACAGCTGGATGGAGGCGTCCCAAAGTGGCATTGATACAGTGATCCACAAAAAACCTGCACGTTAATGGATGTACAAAGATCCCCGTAGTGCCTTAACAGACTGTAGGGGCAAGTGCAGTTAGCGAGCACCTATGAAGACCGGAACGGTACACGAGGGGGGCGGGTGGCCAACACCACGCCCGACCGCCTTTGTCTCCCCAGTGGTGATGTTTACACAACCACACGAGGTACTCATTTTAGGCTGAGTCGACCTAGGGTGGTGGGCACAGTGATTCGTGCACCGTACGATGAACCTGGGGAGTCTTGAGTCGATCCCGACCATCGTTAACGTCAGTAGCGAGCAATATAAGAACCGGTCTCACCTCCCCCCACCCCCAACATCTCTATTCCTCACCAATCTGCACCGACCAGCGTGGCGACGTGTGGTCAAATATCCCCAATGGCCTACAGAGTGTAGTGTGTATCGAGTGCGGAGTGGCCTTCATCCACACATTTTAGAACATTCATAGCATTGAAGAGTAGGCCAAAAATATCCGATAGAGGACACGCTCTCGATCGCCCTCTCTATGTAAGAGGACCTTCCCGCTCAGCAGTCGCGCGAGCGAGCAAGCACTGCATGGCTGCACCTTTACTTCTTTCACACACAACAACAACAACAACAAACATGTGTCCACTATTCCGGACCACGCAGCCCAAGTGCCGTCGCTATCCCTGGCCGAGCTGGAGGACCGGCTGCTCAAGAGGATGCTGAAGGACTACCAGAAGTGGGTGCGCCCTGTGGAAAGGCTCAGCGACACGGTGGAGGTCAAGTTTGGCCTCGGCATTGCCCAGCTGGTGGATGTGGTGAGCCTTCCGAAAATTGTAATTCGACGGCAGATCAAAACTGTTGTCGTTGAAACAAGAGCAGCATATGGCTTATATACCCTACGGCTGTTTGGTGGTGTTGTTGTTGTTGTTTTTTAAATATTGTAACGCTTGGATAAATCTGTAACGGCAAAAAACAGAAAGCATTTGCAACAATCAAAGCTAAGGTGTCCGCAAAACGCCGGGGATTCTCTCAAATCTCGATAACGCGCGTGTCGCCAAACGCTGTAGCACGGCAGCCGGAGGTTCAGAGGGATGATCACCATTATAAAAATATTGAAACGTGCAAGTCTACGTGTTCGTTTATAGTTGCATTGATCTGACTTAAATGGTTGTTTAATTATAACAAGTCTTTGATAACGATGGCACCTTCATGGGCACTGCGTAAAGCTTGTCCTGTGTTTATCTTTTTTTCAGGATGAAAAAAACCAGCTCATGACCACAAATGTCTGGCTGAAGCAGGTAATCCGGCACCGCAGTTACACAACGTTCGATAGAAATGTGGTTAACGGGGAGATTTCAATACCTGTGCGTGCCCACACATTGAATTGTGCTGCTGCTGCCACCACCACCGCTGATGCTGCTCCTGCAAATGAATCCCTAAACCAGGGGTCGGCAACCAAAATAACAAGAAGAGCCATTTCTTTCCAATTCGGTACAAAATTCAGTATTTCAAGAGCCGCAATGCATCTGAGTACATACTGTACATACGTACATATCGTCAAGAAGCAGCCCGTAAAGAGCCGCATGCGGCTCCGGAGCCGTAGGTTGCCGACCCCTGCCCTAAACTGTCCGTGCACGCGTAACCGGTGTGTGTTTTGGCAGGAGTGGCTGGATATTAATCTCCGATGGAATCCTGACGACTACGGCGGGATTAACTCAATCCGTGTTCCCGCGAGCTCGATATGGCTTCCCGACATAGTGCTCTACGACAAGTGAGTGCGTGCGAGTGTGCGGTTGTTATTTGTATTGCGGCGTTTACATAACCACGGGGTCCCGCTCACTCGAACACGTGAAACGCGACTTCAAGGCGAACGCATCTGCACGTCGGCCTGACATTTTTTTGAGTGGCCCGCGGCAGAAGCCCACAAACCAGGCCACGTGGCTGGATGTCTGGCTGTCTGCGCGTCGTTCTGTCGTGTCCCGGGGGTTGTGGTTGGGGGGGGGAGTATGTTCGCGAGACAGCTAAAGTAAAATGACGTTGATGTGTTGCCGTCCAGGTGGTACATCATCGTCGCCAGTCATCGTGCACTTTATCTCTTGCGCAACTGTGATGCGTGGAATGGATACGCTTGTTGTTGTTATTGAAAATTTGAGCTTCCTAACATTGAGCGCTTGCTTTTCACGCGTGCTCTTTGCACGTTTTAACGCGTGGACTATGACGACTCATGCCCCCCTCACTAGAGCCATTCATCGCAGCTGCTCACGTGTTTGATTCACATTCGTTTTGGCCAACGGCTCCATTGGAAACGCAACTTTGGAATCTAGTTGGGTTTTTGTTACGTGTCTGTGTACATAGCAGAACAATATGTCTCTCTTATTTACAAAATGTTACCAGAATGTAATTGCATTTGTTTAAAATTAACGTAAGAGGGTGCTCTTATGTAATTACGAATGTAATTGTATTTTTTTTCCAATTGGATTTCTAGGGCAATAAAGAAAGAAACACATCAAAACCATTTAGACTCTGCATGCTTATACAGCAATAATGTTTTAAAGAAACAGTGACGTCAACTTTCATAACGCATTCAATTCATGTCATTTGCACAATACAAATGGCAAGGGTTTGCAATGCAGGGTAAACACACACACAAACAAACACATGCATCTAATGCAGGACACATCTTTAAGTGACATCGATACGATGGGACCTTGACAACATTTTTGTTTAGTTACATTTTTTGGAAAGTTTTTTCAGTGTGGTATGGCCTTGAACAGCGCTTAGATTATAACCAGCCTGTTGTCTGGAATGGATTATGTTGCACGGCACACATGCACAAAAAGACAAAGATCCCCCGTATAGCCTTAATAGACGGTTGGGGCAAGTGCTGTTAGCGAGCATCTATGAAGGCCGAAACGGCACACGAGAGGGTGGGTGGCCAGCATCACGCCCGGCCGCCTTTGTCTCCCCAGTGGCGATGTTTTTACACACCGCACCAGTTACACCAAAGACAAAGATCCCCCGTATAGCCTTAACAGACTGTCGGGGCAAGTGCTGTTAGCGAGGACCTGTGAAAGACAGAACGGCACACGAGGGGGTGGGTGGGTGGCCAGCACCACGCACGCGCACGTGCGCGCACACGGCCCGCGTTCGGCAATGTCACTCCGGCTGGGGCGAGCGTTCCGCAGCACCTCCTCGGGTCGTTGTTCCGCGCGCGCTCCCGAGGTGACATCGCGCCCGCGCTCTGTCCCTTTGCGTACCCTCCTGCCCCCCCCCCACACACATTGCAGCGCCGACGGCCGCTTCGAAGGCTCCATCGTCACCAAGGCGGTGGTGAAACACGACGGCCGGATCAAGTGGACGCCGCCGGCCATCTACAAGAGCTCGTGCACCATCGACGTCACCTTCTTCCCCTTCGACCAGCAGAATTGCTCCATGAAGTTCGGCTCGTGGACGTACGACGGCACCCTCGTCGACCTCATCATGGTCAACAGCGACGTGGACCGCGGCGAGTACTTCGACAACGGCGAGTGGGAGTTCCTGAACGCCACGGGCAACAAGGGCGTGCGACTCGACGGCCACCGCTTCTACCCGTACATCACGTACTCGTTCGTCATCCGCCGGCTGCCCCTCTTCTACACTCTCTTCCTCATCGTGCCGTGCCTGGGCCTCTCCTTCCTCACGGTCTTCGTCTTCTACCTGCCCTCCGACGAAGGCGAGAAGATCTCGCTGTGCACCTCCGTGCTCGTGTCCCTCACCGTCTTCCTGCTGGTCATCGAGGAAATCATCCCGTCCTCGTCCAAGGTGATTCCGCTCATCGGCGAGTACCTGCTCTTCATCATGATCTTCGTCACGCTCTCCATCATCATCACGGTGTTCGTCATCAACGTGCACCACCGCTCATCGTCCACCCACCACCCGATGGCACCCTGGGTGCGCCAGCTCTTCCTGCACAAGCTGCCCAAGATCCTGTGCATGCGGAGCCACGTCGACCGCTACACGGCGTCGGACGAGGCGGACCACGGCGATCCGGGCCGCGCGGGATGCGCCTGCCACGGCGGGGAGTCGCCGCCCAGCGCCTCCGAGCGGCTCATCCTCACGGCCATCGACTCGGTGCGCTACATCACGCGGCACATCAAGAAGGAGAACGAAGTCCGAGAGGTGAGTGGGTGGGTGGGTGAGTGGGTGGGTGGGTGAGTGGGTGGGTGAGTGGGTGGGTGGGTGAGTGGGTGGTTGAGTGGGTGGGTGAGTCGGTGGATGAGTCGATGGTGAATGGGTGGGTGAGTGGGTGGGTGAACGGGTGGGTGGGTGGGTTAGTGGGTGATGAAGTGGGTGGGTGGTTGAATGGGTGAGTCGGCGGTGAATGGGTGGGTGGGTGGGTGGATGGGTGAGTCGGTGGTGTGTGAGTGGGTGAGTGAGTGGATGGGTGGGTGAACGGGTAAGTCGGTGGTGAATGGGTGGGTGGGTTAGTGAGTGGGTAGGTGAACGGGTGGGTAGTTGAGTAGGTGAGTGGGTGGGTGATTGGGTGCGGTGAGCGAGTGCGTGTGGGACGTCTCGAGCCGAGAAGATCGCGGTAATGGCTCTCGTCGCTTGCCTGTGGATCGAATGTCGGATGCCACTCGCATGCGGAGTGCGTCTGTATGTATTGATCTGTGTGTGTGTCTGTGTGTGCGCGCTTCACAGCCGAAGCACAGGCGGCGGTATGAAGTGCGTGTATAGTGGGGCACCAATCCGTAGGAGGGCAAATCAAGAGACCAAATGTATCAAAACAGAAGCATCGACATCGCGGATGGCCGGTTAAGTAGTCGCCAAATCACAGGTGGCCAATTAAAGAGCGGCTCAATGAAGGGCTGACAACTCAGAAGTCATCAACAACATGATCACGATCCATGGACAGATAGCCCGTAGTAGGTGCCCACTGCACATTGCGTCATTTGTTTTCACTTTCCTCTCTGCCATGTGCCAATATGCTCAAGCAGTGTCAAATCTTTCTGGCCAACTAAGAGTGGTCAAATATCAAATGTGGCTTATTAAGAAGGGATCGAAGCAGGAGGGACCACATCAATTGGCCAAATCGAGGGTGACCTTTTCAAATTTGTTCCTAGAACAGGTGCCTAAATCGTGAATGCCCAACACAGTGTTGGTCATTCAAGTCGCGGACAAATCACAGGCGATCTTAACCGCGACCAAAAGGAGAAATGGCCAAAAGGCCTTGCGTCTCCTCGGTTGTCACTCTGGCATCAGCGTATGATTATCCTGAGATGTGGATCACTCTGACACACACTACGGGACTCCCTCCACTGCAGTCCTACATACTTTACACACACAAAGTGCTCGCCACAAATGAACCACAACGCCTCGCTGATCTCGTCAAGTAGCATAAACCACCATCACGCGAACTCCGCTCATCCTCGAAGCAGCAGCGGCGGCTTTTGGCTGCTCGCCATCCAACAAAGATGGCGGTCAACCGCATCGCCCGCTTTCAGATGCGCTTCTGCGTTCGTCTGGAATGCTCTTCCTTCCGATATTAGGAAACCACTGGGGCTACGCACCTTTACATCATCTATGTTGAAAACTCATTTATTTAGAGCTTGGTTGCTACTCACGCATTCACATGTAGGCGAGTGCGTGCGCGTGTGTGTGTGTCGTTGTGTGGGAGTGCATTCTGCACTCATGGCTGCGTGTGCACAGAGGCGTTCATGCGTAGTCGTGTGCATGGATGCGTGTGGTTTGGGGGTTGTGAGTGTACATGCGTAAGTATGTATGTATGAGTGGGGAGCGGTAGTGCAGCTGTTAGCGTGCTGCGCTACGAACCCGGCGACCCGAGTTCGATTCCTGCTTACGGCCAACACCGGTGACGATTATCTGAATCGGTCCTGGGCCTCCCATGGTGTGGTGTGTAAACATCAGAGGTGGGACAAAGTCATTGTTATGCAAGTCCAAGTCGAGTCGCAAGTCATCAAATTCATGACTCGAGTCTGACTCGAGTCCAAGTCGCATGACTCGAGGCCACACCTCTGGTAAACATCGCCACTGGGGAGACAAAGGCGGCCAGGCGTGGTGTTGGCCACCCACCCCCTCGTGTGCCGTGCCGGCCTTCATAGGTGCTACTCGCTAACAGCACTTGCCCCAACAGTCTGTGCAGGCTATACGCGTGCTCTCTGTCTTGGGCTATGTATGTGTGTGTGCTCCATCTATTCCTTCCGCTGTACGACAAGCCACCCAGTGCAGCCTGCACCCTGCACGCGAGGTGCGGAGCTGACGGAGCGTGTAAAATGCAAGGTCAAACCTTGAGAACACAATTCAGGAGGGATAACGCGCCCGACACCCACAGGGGCATCTATGTGGCTGTGTGACTAAGTGGCTCTGCGACTGTGTGGATGTGTGCGTGCACGAAAGCCTCGTTTCTCTGTTCCCTAAGACTCTGTGCTGCCCAGACAACCCAACTGGACCTGGGTCGTGTCGCTCCTTCCCCGCACCTCCGATTAGCACGGTTGGCTCCGTGAAGTGCGGAAGATGTTCAACATACATAGAGTCAGTCAGTCTGAATAAAGGTCCCCCAGGGAGTTATTGAACCACCTGGCGGTTATTAATATCATCATTATCGTCCATGACATGTCTACTACTAGATGAAGGCCTCAACATAACCCAATGTTCACCATGGACGAACTCCACTGAGATGCCAGATCAAAATTGGCCACGTCAATTGGAAAACCAAATCAGAGTGGCTTACGCTGAGCTCACCAAACTATTGGTGAAATCATCAGGGATGAAATCTACATTTCAGTAATGTAGGTATAATCTTGATTTGAAGCTTTCGTGACTGCAGGAATCCATACTCTTTGGTTCGTTCGGTAAATTCACGTAGTTAGAAATACAACTAAAATACAAAAATCACGACGTTTCGATGGCAACACAAGCAGTCGTCATCAGGCAAAACGATGATGACGACCTCTTGTGTTGCCATCGAAACGTCGTGATTTGTGACTTTATCGAAAAAACCAAAGAATATGAATGTAATTCATCTTTGAGATGTGCGCCTTTTGGCGTCATTTGGTCCAACACCATGTGAGGCTAGGCTCTAAGAAAAGCTGTCTCGGGTGTGGACCAATCAATTTCAAGGAGAGTGCATACTTGATCAGAGTTGTGTGTTTTTTGTTTGCATTCCGACTGCAGGTATTGTGGTCAATGCAAACATGACCAGATAAAAGGGTAAAAAAACAATTATCATATTTTGCTACTGGCAAAGGAGGTTCCAATGGTGAGCATAGTAGGTACGTCACTGGAATAGTTATTTTACGGTGCAGAAGAAGTTCGACACACGTGTGTTTGTACGTGTAGCCCCTTTGGCAATCCACTGCTAGATGAAAGGTCTCCTTACCTCGTACCAGTGTGGGGCAGGGGAAGGGATTTTCCAGGACCGGTTCAGATATTGGTCGCTGGGTTCGTTGCAGGGTGCGCAAACCACCGCACCGCCACTCCACCCCCCCCGGCGATCAACATCATGAACCACCACGGAACACTCACTTGATAGAACACTCACTTTGTAGATCATTCACTTTGTAGATCATTCACTTAATAGAACATTCACTTTGTAGAACACTCATTTCGTAGAAGATTCACTTTGTAGATCATTCACTTCATAGAATATTCACTTCATATAACTTTAACTTTATAACCACTTTACATTGAGGCGTGTTTAATTCCGTGCGAGATTAATTAACCACTGCGCGCGATACAAATACGCGCCGTGAACATTGCAGATGGTGTGGACTCACGTCCCGAGACGCAATGCGATAGCCACCCACGTACATGTCAAGAGAAACGCGCGTTTGAAGTGCGTGCACCTGCAACCTGTAGAGGGCGTGCAGAGAGCTCTTGCTGAAGTGGTGCCAATGGTCCCAGCGTCAGCTCGTTCACCGCTGACTGCAGAGGTTTGCGGTGCCAATCCGGCAGGCCGCCCTGGTTAATTCTGCAGGTGTATTAAGCTTACAACGCTACGTGCCGTCTGGTTCACGGCAGGCGTGAAAGACGCCATTCGAACGGAGTAGACCATTGTGGGCCGGCGTCGTGGCCCTAATTTGTAAAGATTAAAATGTTTACCTGGAAACAACTCATCAGATTCAGAATATGTGTTTATGCTGGAGGAAACTGATGAGTTATGAATCTCTTTGTCACAGATGTCCACAAAGCAACATTGCCCCGCCCCCTACCGTGCAACCACTGCATGCAATGTCCGTGAAAGTTAGCGTCTTCCTTGGCGACGATAGCGGATACAACATTGTTCTCGATTTGCTATCGCTGCCGTGGATTAGCTTAACCCTTGCACGCGTTTGCGCGCCCCGTGTGCTTTTGACTGAAGGTCGTTGAAGACTGGAAGTTCGTGGCTCAAGTCGTGGACAGAATATTGCTGTGGACCTTCTTGTCGGTGTCGGTCTTCGGATCCATACTCATTTTCCTTCCGACAATCTACGCCTGGCGTAGCTTTGACTTCATACCGTCAACCTCACCGAAATCCCCTGCCCCTAAATAATAATAATTATAATTATTATATTTGCAACCGTCAGAAGACACGTTTTTTTGTCTTGCCTTAACTGGATGGAGATTTTGTTCGTAACGCGCAAGCACACACACGCAAACGCACGCGGCATGTTTGGCTGGTCGTTTTATATTGTCTCATCAACCGTTAGCCTCATGCTAGTTTATCCGCAGCTCTTGTACGTACTGTTGGATATTACGAGAACAAAAAACGCAACTGCGGTTGCCTGCGCGAAAGAAGTTACCGTTACGTAGCGAAAACTAGAAAACTATTTAATGCATGCTTTTCAGCATGAACGTTTCATGAATTACCGTAAAAGCACAACTCCTAACGGTGCAGCTTTGTAAAAAAAAAACCCGTTTGCCATAATAACACTTTGCCAATACGGCAAAATCAGACGCAGACGGCAGCCTGTAATGTTTTATTATCAGCCGTTATCCCTGTGCGTCTCTTCCCGGGCTGATCGTGGTCACCTCTCACCCACCAAAGTAACCTGCAGCACTTATACACCCTGCCCCCTGTGTAAGCCCCACACGCCACTGGGACCCCACGTGACGCACGCACACTCCCGTCGACGCGCATTGCGTTGTAGCCACCGGGTCTGCGATAGGCATTTTCACTCTGCACACACGGATCGTTGTCGCTGTTCCCAGAATGACTTGTCCAATATCTCACACGTCGGATTCATCAGAGTGTCCGAACGCAGTTCGAAGACACGTACACAACAACGGGCCAACGAGATTGGAGCATCCAGGTGAAAGGAGGCATGCTGGTTTATTTCATTTAATAAAATAAAAAAGAGAGGGAGGCAAAAAAAAAGCAGAGGATAAGAGAACGGTCCCGGAGCCTGGACTTGAATCGGGGCAGAGAGTTGACAGCACAGATGGCTGGGGAAGGGAGTTTGAGATTGCTTGCTCAGCAGGGAACAATGAGCGGCGGTCGACTGAAGTTTTTTGCAGAACGTCGCCGGTTTCTGGAGTGTAGAGTTCGTGGAGACGAGTAGAGTGAGACGAGAGGGGGGAGGTGGGAGAGTGTGTGGAGGGGAGTAGAGTGAGATGACAGGGGAGAGTAGGAGAGTGCGTGGAGGGGAGTAGAGTGAGATGAGAGGGGATAGGTAGGAGAGTGCGCGGAGGGGAGTAGAGTGAGACGAGAGGGGGGAGGTGGGAGAGTGTGTGGAGGGGAGTAGAGTGATATGACAGGGGAGAGTAGGAGAGTGCGTGGAGGGGAGTAGAGTGAGACGAGAGGGGAGAGGCAGGAGAGTGCGTGGAGGGGAGTAGAGTGAGATGAGAGGGGAGGTAGGAGAGTGCGTGGAGGGGAGTAGAGTGAGATGAGAGGGGAGAGGTGGGAGAGTGCGTGGAGGGGAGTAGAGTGAGATGAGAGGGGAGAGGTGGGAGAGTGCGTGGCGGGGAGTAGAGTGAGATGAGAGGGGAGAGGTAGGAGAGTGCGTGGAGGGGAGTAGAGTGAGATGAGAGGGGAGAGGTAGGAGAGTGCGTGGAGGGGAGTAGAGTGAGATGAGAGGGGAGAGGTGGGAGAGTGCGTGGAGGGGAGTAGAGTGAGATGAGAGGGGAGAGGTGGGAGAGTGCGTGGAGGGGAGTAGAGTGAGATGAGAGGGGAGAGGTGGGAGAGTGCGTGGAGGGGAGTAGAGTGAGATGAGAGGGGAGAGGTGGGAGAGTGCGTGGAGGGGAGTAGAGTGAGATGAGAGGGGAGAGGTGGGAGAGTGCGTGGAGGGGAGTAGAGTGAGATGAGAGGGGAGAGGTGGGAGAGTGCGTAGAGGGGAGTAGAGTGAGATGAGAGGGGAGAGGTGGGAGAGTGTGTGGAGGGGAGTTGAGTGAGATGAGAGGGGAGAGGTAGGAGAGTGCGTGGAGGAGAGTAGAGTGAGATGAGAGGGGAGAGGTGGGAGAGTGTGTGGAGGGGAGTAGAGTGAGACGAGAGGGGAGAGGTGGGAGAGTGCGGGGAGGGGAGTAGAGTGAGATGAGAGGGGAGAGGTGGGAGAGTGTGTGGAGGGGAGTAGAGTGAGACGAGAGGGGAGAGGTGGGAGAGTGTGTGGAGGGGAGTAGAGTGAGACGAGAGGGGAGAGGTGGGAGAGTGTGTGGAGGGGAGTTGAGTGAGATGAGAGGGGAGAGGTAGGAGAGTGCGTGGAGGGGAGTAGAGTGAGATGAGAGGGGAGAGGTGGGAGAGTGTGTGGAGGGGAGTAGAGTGAGACGAGAGGGGAGAGGTGGGAGAGTGCGGGGAGGGGAGTAGAGTGAGATGAGAGGGGAGAGGTGGGAGAGTGTGTGGAGGGGAGTAGAGTGAGACGAGAGGGGAGAGGTGGGAGAGTGTGTGGAGGGGAGTAGAGTGAGCCGAGAGGGGAGAGGTGGGAGAGTGTGTGGAGGGGAGTTGAGTGAGATGAGAGGGGAGAGGTAGGAGAGTGCGTGGAGGGGAGTAGAGTGAGATGAGAGGGGAGAGGTGGGAGAGTGTGTGGAGGGGAGTAGAGTGAGACGAGAGGGGAGAGGTGGGAGAGTGTGTGGAGGGGAGTAGAGTGAGATGAGAGTGGAGGGGTAGGAGAATGTGTGGAGGGGAGTTGAGTGAGATGAGAGGTGGGAGAGTGTGTGGAGGGGAGTAGAGTGAGGTGAGAGAGGAGAGGTAGGAAACTGCGTGGAGGGGAGTAGAGTGAGATTTAAAGGGGAGAGGTGGGAGAGTGCGTGGAGGGGAGTAGAGTGAGATTTAAAGGGGAGAGGTGGGAGAGTGCGTGGAGGGGAGTAGAGTGAGACGAGAGGGGAGAGGCAGGAGAGTGCGTGGAGGGGAGTAGAGTGAGATTTAAAGGGGAGAGGTAGGAGAATGCGTGGAGGAGAGGAGATTGATATGAGAGGGGTTAAGTACGTTACAGACACTTGAAATGACGTATAAGAAT
Source organism: Lampetra planeri (assembly GCF_965212315.1). Taxonomy (NCBI): domain Eukaryota; kingdom Metazoa; phylum Chordata; class Hyperoartia; order Petromyzontiformes; family Petromyzontidae; genus Lampetra; species Lampetra planeri. Next base: position 27,270,318 of record NC_136109.1, on the reverse strand, counting down.
AGGTTTGACCATTTCTGGCAATAAAACCGTTGTGTTAAGATGCTAAAACACCAAACAGAAACCTTTTTGCAAGGAATCAAGTCTGCGTTCATCACAGATACGTGTAGCAAGGGAGGTCCCATGATGTAGCTGCTCACCCCGAGCTCTCAATGTCGTGATAGGGGCATTGTCTGTGTGCTGTTCGCCTTTCGGCGTCCTCTGATCTAACACTGCTTGAGACGAGGCTCTAAAGAGAGCTGTCTCTGGTGTGGGCCAATCAGTTTCAAAGGCAATGCATCATATACTATCAGAGCACGTTTTTGTTGTTTGCATGTTCACCACAAGTATATTTGGTTAATGCAGACATGATTCCTTGCAAAAAGGTTTCAGTTTGATGTCGAAATGACGTCTTTACTGATTGAGCACGTTTTTTCTTCTTCTTCCGATGACGAGTATTTTCGTTTCGTTCAGACTAGCTGTAGGTTGTAAGAACCAATGCAAGGTGAGACCACGTCAGGGCGGGATGGTGAGAGAGGGTGATGATTGCTGTTACTCCGCAATGAATATTCACTCATTTTAAACGCACGTGTTTAGATTGCCAGACAATTGTTTTGTCTTTGCTCCGTGATACAGAAAATATCCTCTTTGTTACGAGTGGTGATACAATGTCCTTCCATGTCAAGTGCTCCGCAAGTACTCGGTTCAAATCTACGAAGTTGTGATTGAAATGTTCACCAAAGTGATTGATCGACTGATTGTTGATGACCCCCACTCCCCCCTTCGTCATATAGTGGAAGTGTTTTATGCAATTGTCGCCTTCTTCCAGAAACCAAGCGACTTACCCACTCGTGGGCATGTATGGATTCACCGCTTCGCCATTCAACGCGTAATCACGATTGGTAATCGCGATTCGATTTAAAATTTGCATTTTTTTCCCTTTGCCACTGTGGCTCATGTGTTTTCTCCGGCATTCATGAGAACCAATTAAACACGCGGCAATGATGCATCGAAAATAATCGAGTCTCAAACACACGTGATTCAATGCCTGTATCGTGAGCGTGAGAATGAAGGTCGGATTGACGAATCGATGCATCGTTACGTGCCTACAGACTTAACCATCGATGGGTTCTCTGGTGTCAGGCCACAACTTTGTTGTTGCGTAGGCTTTGAAATTGCTTTACAAGTAATGTAATCTTCCACTGTAGCATGTGACCTTTAATGACACCAATGATATATACTTACGATAAAGAGTGCTGTATATTCTTAATGTTAAGGTCATGCGTTCAGTTCAGTTTAGTTCATTTATTAGGTATAGCCCTGTGAGCCATTCGGCTCTTGAATCGGGTGCAACCGCAACAAACAAAAGCATGAACAAGAAACATCTTCTTAGGTTTTTTCGGTAAAGTCACGTAGAAAGTAAAATAAAATAAAAACAAAAATCACGACGTTTCGGAGGCAACACAAGTCTCCGTCATCAGGTGGGACCGTCACAGCCAGATTAGCTGTATCAAGGTCACTTCAAATCTAGAACAAGAAACATCTTAAAGTGACCACACGCAACAAAAAAATCCCGGAAAAAACAGCAAAGTCTTCCAGAAAAAGCACCGCATATCAACGCTGTGTGCAAACATCCCAGTGGGATACAAGTCAAACAATAACAACCATAAGACAATTTAGATTAAAGTTATCAGTCTGACTCTGTACAACAACAAACAAATATGGCTAATCCAAAACGTTTTCGAAATCACAAAAATAAAGCTATAAAAACAACGTAACAGTGATCATAGGAACTGTGATTCAAATTTAACAATAAACGATAAACATAACATGTACGATCACTGATTCATTTTACAGCCTTTCTCTGTCGTGTCGGTCATTGGGAGTTGTTTGACCATACTTCACCATGCTGGTGAATGTGGGTTGGTGAAGGAGGGGTGAAGAGTGGTCTGTGTGTCACTCGCCACGAGAAGCTGGTGGCTGTGACCAGGAATGGAATTGTGGTCAGTGGGTTGATCACGCGGTGTGCGTCAACCAGGGTGCCACTGTTGACATCCAGACAAATATTGAGGAAGGAAAATAAAAATAATCATCATCCTCAGCAGCAACAAAAAAATGTTTTATCTGCACTCAGGCATCGAATTTGAGCTGAGATATCCGATTATTAAATTCATCAATAACTCTTCTGTTATCAATTTGATTATTCACTTTGATTGTATGTTTTACCCGTGGTCAGGTGGATTTGTATCCGGATCCTCTGGGTTTTTTCCACCTGACGTGCGTTTCGATTATTTGACTGCTATAAATTCGCACGTGATAAGCCACTTCGTTGAGCTATCATTTGTGGCCAGGTCGCTCTCCGGAAAAAGAGCTACATAGCTCAGTTTCGTTTGACTCAATCGGATAACACGAAAATAGAAAAAAAAAGTACCACCTCTGTTCCCGCATGTGCCATTGGACGGGAGGTGAATGGGAGGCTCTGTCACGTGATCGGCATTATCAGCTGCGTCACGCTGGGCATGCCTGCAGGCGGGATTTCCCCACCTTCAAGAGGCAGTGTGTTGGTACAGCTGCCGTTTTAAAGGGGCCTAAGTCATCAGCCAAAAAGTAGTCGATTGTAATTCATAATAAAGGTTTTTGGGTTAGATCGCATGAGTACAAATGTGTCGTAACCCTCCACCACCGACACAGCCAGTAAGGTTTGTCACGTAAACACAACGCACCATTTAAATGTTGTCGATTCACTCTCCAACACACCGGTGGGCTAAAGTAGTAAACTCATTGTCGCGTTTTGTTTATGTGACAAACCTTACTGGCTGTGTCGGGTGGTGGAGGGTTACGACACATATACACTTACGCGATCTAACCCTAAAAACCTTTATTATGAATAATATTGGTCGCGAAAGCCGACGTGTTAAACGATTATAATTTGTATAGATTCATTGACCATCTGTTCCACCTCCGCACGGCATCTCTTTGACAAAGGAGATGGACGCAAAGGCGAGAAACACCAACACGGAGCAACGCGAGCCTAGCGCACAACAACAACAAAGCAGGTCAAATGAGAGAAGAAAATAAAACAATAAAGCACACGACAAAGAAGTTTAAAAGCATTCAACACATAGAGCACACTATGAGATCTCTTTTACCAGTGGCAAAATATAGTAGTAGGTTTTTACCCTTTTAAACTGGTACAAAACTGACACCTTTATTCAAGGCATCATGTTTGCAACATAGAGCACGTCACGTAGAATATAACTGCCTACGAAAAGCGGAGAACAGATACGTACACCTCTGTGTTGTTTGACAATGTCAACGACCATTGCGCCACGCCGTTGAAAAATCAAATCACGAGCTATTTCATCGGCAACTTTTGAAGAGTTACGATTGAAAGGTCCCGAGCAGAGAATGGCGCTTCGTGATGGCCCCACGTTGATGGCCTGTGCTGATGTTGCTCAAGGGTTTTTATTTTTGTTAAAGTGAGGACCGCATGCACATTTTTTTTGCATGATCCCTCAAAGGATCTGTACCCGAACCCTTGGCACATCAGCCGGCTAATAACATACAGGAATTGTGCATTGGTTGGCAAAAAAAATGATAATCACGAATTCATACTACGGAATGACGATGACTGATTGCAATGGTAATTAACGATTGCATGGCATGTAGAGCAGCAGCGCACCGTATTAATTGCACCCGGGAATTGCCCAATGCAAAATGTGGTTGCTTTCAAAACCAATCGGAACACTGTAGGGGAAAAACTAAAATATGATCGTGTAGTCGCTGTCAAGTTTCGCTGACGCAGGCCACTCGCTCACAAATCCCTCGGCGGGGGTCTCGTTTTCATCGGCTCGTGCCACGATGTCCGACGTTTCGCTCCACGTGCCGTGAGATTTGTTTTTATCCCGAGGAACTGAATGGTGTGCATCGAATCTTCCGGCACGTGGAGCAGACGTCAGTCCAATCCCGTTCCCGAAGAAGCGCCCACAGCATGTGTGTACGTGTGCGCTGAACTTCTTTCGCACCGTACGCAAGCCCACCGTGCTCATAGAAATGACGGACGTCATGCCCAAACAACGTACGGTGTACAGCACGACCCCGTGCACACCTCAACGCAGCCGTGTCACTCACTCACTCACTCGCCGTTTGCGATGGAGGCGTTTGTGGCAGTTTAAAGAAGAAACCAAAATCTCACTGCATTTACACTTCCACAGAGAATGGATTTGTTTGTGGTCAGGGGAATAAAGGTGGATACAGCTTTGGAAGTTCCCTCATCGCACGCAATTAACACGGGAGCTTCATCCCTGCGTTCTGCAGATGAGTTCTCTTTGAAAGGAATGTCGCACGGTAAGCGGATAAGGTTTAAAGAGCACAGGATACCTGGTTCAGACACACACAGACACACACACAAACGTATAAGTATTCATGTATAACAAAAAAAGTTTGCCCGTAAATGTCACGGTTTCGTCTCGCCCTTGAGACTTCAGAACATTGCCCATCGTTAATTTTACAGCTCAATAGGACATCTCATTTCCTGACAAGAGCGCTGTTTCCCTAAACAGCATTACGTCAGCTTCAAATTAACAAGACTAACCAGCCCTCTTCCGAGACGTGTAACCAGCATGGAATGGTACGCCGACACATTCCCTCCATATACGGGGCGCTCTTTCTCGAGCTTCCACACCAATGAGAGAGACACCGCCCGGCAGTATGGGGGCCGTCCATAAATGACGTCACGCGATTTTGGATGATTTTTGACCCCCCCCCCCTAGTCACACGGCGTCACAAAAAGTCAGACCCCCCCCCTCAAATATGACGTCACAAAGCTCTGCCCCCCCCCCCCAATATATAAAACATGCTTCAAATCACTTAAAATTATTGTCATTGTAGTGCGTATTCAATGTGGCGCTGCAACTCTGATGTTGTAGGAGAAAACATGTATTAAAAAGTACATTTAATTAAGTAGAACGCGTTGTCTATTTTTATTTCAAGTTTGCGCATTTTGATGTGACGTCACATTTCTCAACCCCCCCCCCCCCCCTCGTCACACATCGTCACAAATGTCCGACCCCCCCACCCCCCTAGGTGCGTGACGTCATTTATGGACGGCCCCTAGTGCCACAGGAAAACATTTGCACCTTTGCTTTTTACTCGCCGACCTATAGCAATTCCCTTTTGTGTACGTAGATACATCGTCACCATCGTCATCAAGATCCACTGCTGGATGAAGGCTTCCTCACGCCGCCACCATCCCTCACGGTTATCGCCAAGCCATTACACTCCACACGTCTCTCCGCTGCGTGTACCAGAGGTGGGACAAAGTCATTGTTATGCAAGTCCAAGTCGAGTCGCAAGTCATCAAATTCATGACTCGAGTCTGACTCGAGTCCAAGTCACATGACTCGAGTCCACATCTCATAGGTGGGACAAAGTCATTGTTATGCAAGTCCAAGTCGAGTCGCAAGTCATCAAATTCATGACTCGAGTCTGACTCGAGTCCAAGTCACATGACTCGAGTCCACATCTCATAGGTGGGACAAAGTCATTGTTATGCAAGTCCAAGTCGAGTCACAAGTCATCAAATTCATGACTCGAGTCTGACTCGAGTCCAAGTCACATGACTCGAGTCCACATCTCATAGGTGGGACAAAGTCATTGTTATGCAAGTCCAAGTCGAGTCACAAGTCATCAAATTCATGACTCGAGTCTGACTCGAGTCCAAGTCACATGACTCGAGTCCACATCTCATAGGTGGGACAAAGTCATTGTTATGCAAGTCCAAGTCGAGTCACAAGTCATCAAATTCATGACTCGAGTCTGACTCGAGTCCAAGTCACATGACTCGAGTCCACACCTCTGGCGTGTACCATTGTAATATGATGATCCACATCTTCTTGGTTCTTTCGGTAAAGTCACGTAGAAGGGAAATAATAAAATATAATAAAACAAAATTACGTAATAAAATAATTCTCACGACGTTTCGGCCACAACGCAAGCAGCCGTCCTCGGGTGAAGAACAGGTCTGTCGGAAAGACACAGGTCTGTCGGAAAGACACAGGTCTGTCGGAAAGACACAGGTCTGTCGGAAAGACACAGGTCTGTCGGAAAGACAGTGTCTTTCCGACAGACCTGTTCTTCACCTGAGGACGGCTGCTTGCGTTGTGGCCGAAACGTCGTGAGAATTATTTTATCATGTTTAATTTTTATTATTTTATTATTTCCCTTCTACGTTACTTTACCGAAATAACCAAGAAGTTGAATCCCTGCAGTCACGAAAGCTTTAAATCATGATTATCCACAGTGCACATATTTACCCAGGGAACGCTAACAGAGGCTACGAGTGACAAAATAAAGAAGCAGACAATGTGCCTCTCTTCCCGTGTGTGTTCCTCCGCGTAAAATTGTCAGCGTAATTTTTGAGTGATTTTTTTTTCTTCTCAGCAGTCATCTGCGCAAGAAAACTGTGGGCCGGTTTCGACACGCATCGCTCTCATCGGCAGCAGCAGCAGAGTCAGACTTGCGTGAACCAATGCTCGTGAACTGCCAGATGACGTTTCGATTGCAACACAAGCAATCAATTCTAGATTTGAAGCTTTCGTGACTGCAAGGATTCATATTCTTTGGTTTTTTCGGTAAAGTCACATAGGTAAAAAAATGAAAATTAATAAAAGCCGCACCGAACCTCACAAAATTTATATTCAGGGCCTACCTTGGCTCCTCCCACCCTCAACCAGTATATATACAAGGACTGTTTTCTTTGAATTTCTCTCACTTGATACAGCTATCGTGCTGTGACGGTTCCACCTGAAGACGTCGTGATTTTTATTTCATTTTTATTTTACTTTTATTATTTTTAATTTTTTACCTACGTGACTTTACCGAAAAAACCTAAGAATACAAGCAATCAATCATCAGGTACAAATGAAAGAGAAAACTTTTGTACCTCATGACGATTGCTTGTGGTGCAATCGAAACGTCGTATGTTATTTTCTCTTTCTACGTGACTTTACCGAAAGAACCAAAGAGTAATTCCTGCAGTCACGAAAGCGCCAAATCTAGTTTGAACTGACAGATGCTTAGAGGCAATGACCATCTCTCTAAGGCAGCGAGAGTCGCTTTTCTGCGTGGCACATTGGTGTGGAGCAACGGCGCTAACTGTACGTCCGAGGGGCTTCTGGTAGGGCTCTGCTTGGCAATTTGGGACTGGCACAAAAGCACTTCCATGCACTGACACAATTTAAGAGGCATGTCCCCAACGCGTGACACCCTCGGGGCATAGACCACCTGCCCTGTGAAAGTCTCTGCTGTCTTCTGGCTTGCTTCTGTTCCTTCAACCAACCCTGCACAACAACTCTGCAGTACGGTAAGAACACGAACACTCTGATTGAATTGCGGCGTTGGCACATTGGGTCACACAGTCAGTACCAAATTCAGGGTGCTTCAAAAAAATGTGAACACTTCGGAGATTTAGCAACAACACCACGAGCAATGTGCCTCCTCCGGGCTCTGGAGACCACCTGGAGAAGATTCTAGGCAACGTGTTGACAGTGATGGCGAACAAGTGGAGACTCTTTAACTTTTTGAGCGCCATTAACATACGTGTTTTGATCATGTTACAGTGTATTATCCCTTCCATTAAAAACGATAGTCCCGTATTAGTGTTAACATTTTTTTGAAGCACCGTGTGTGTTTGTGTGTGTATATATGCAAGTTCTAGTTTTGGCTAAATAAGATGATCTAATCATGTACAACCCTCCTTTGGTCCAATGCACTGCTGGATTGAAAGCCACCTCCCTTGCACCGTGTCGGTCGTCAGAGTTGTTTGACCATACTTCACCGCGCTGGTCAATTGTGGGTTTGTGAAGTGGGTGAACAAGAAGCGTGGGGAGGGGGGCGGTGGAAGGGCCCACGACCGGGAATGGAACTCGTATGGCTGGGGATTTATTGCGCAGCCCGCACGAAATGCGCCACCCATTCCCGCATAGAGCTGGAATATTGCGGCCAATCTCAACATGACGGTGGCGATAGTAGATGGCACGATTGGCAAATGAGGCCAGTTATATGGGACACGTTTTATTCTTAAACAGATACATAAATAAATATTTCACTTGGCGTGAAAATGCAACGTCTTGCAGTGTTTCATTTTAAACAGCAGAGGGCGCTGGTCCGTGTAGGCATGGACCTGCTGCACGTGGGAATGTGTGTGTGTGTTTTTTGCGTGAAACTAAACATGCACACCGATACACGTGCTTCCGAGCCAATCAATTAAGCTGGTAATTAACTGACGTTGGCTAATCGATTACTCCCGAGGCGCGAGCCAAAACGAGCGTGTGTTTGTCGCTGCCGAGTGCTATTACAGAGGAAGTCCTCATTATCATCATCACCACCACCACCACCATCATCGAGATTAGAAACATTCGTCACATATTGCCTTGCGGCAGTTTGGTCCGGAGTAGTTTACCCCTATCCACTTCACTGTTCAAATGGTCCTCAAGTTACTGCCGTGGGCTTGTGTTTGCGTGAATCCAATCATGCGCGACGTACACGCGTGTGTTAGCCAATCAATTAACTTGGCAATTAATTGAAATCAGCTAATCAATTGCTCCCGAGGCGGAAGCGAAAGCGAGTTGTTTTTGTTTGAGCTGCAGATTCCGATTCAAGGAATAATCGTCGCCATCGCCGTCGTAATCATCACCATTTGTAAAACAGTTTTGCGGCAGTTTGACCCAGTTCAAGTTGAGGCGTGTCGCCTTGTGGCAAGAGTTGAATCCAAAGGTGAAATAAATCATTGGAACGTGACCATCATCAGCAGCAGCCATGGTCAATCCACTGCTGGATGAAGTCCTCTCCAAGGCACTGCCACCTCTCACGAGCATTGGAACACATCGGGAAGAAAGACATTCTGACAATTTCTAAAATCACAACTTATAATCTTGACTTAAAGCTTTCGTGACTGCAGGAAGTCATATTATTTGGGTCTTAAGGTGAAGTCACGTAGATAGGTTCAAGTACATTTTGTTTGTTTGTTTTGTTATTTTCTTTGAACCTATCTACGTGACTTCACCGAAATACCCACAGAACACAACTTATAATGTAGTCCTGCCATCAAAAAAATATTTGCAAAGGTGCCTCTCAAAATTCAAGTTTGTTATTTTCAAGGTCACACCTCCCGGTTGTATGTATTGCTTTGTTAAACTGAAGCCACTGCGATTTTAGAGAGAATCCTTCAATATTAACCGGTTGCTCAACGGAGTTGAATAATGCATGACAGGCAATGCACACAGAGACGTAGTGTAGGGGCATAGACGCAGAGAATAAGAAGAAGGGGGGGGGGTGGATCCTGAGTGGGTAGCTGAGTGAGCATGTGAGTGGCTTGGTAATTGAGCGGGTGAGTCAGTAGCTGAGCGGTTGAGTGAGTAGGTGAGTGGGTAGGTGAGTGAGTAGGTGAGTGGGTAGGTGAGTGAGGTAGGTGAGTAGGTAAACTGCAGCATTGCGAGTTTAAAGGCAATATTTACCGGTTGCCATCGCGATCGATGGCTCCATTATCATTAAAAAAATACAAACAGTTGTTGGCGAGTATAATGTTTAAAGAAGATAAGCCTTTCCACTTTTCAATTCATCATCGAAGTCAAGTGCACTGGCATGAGGTTATTTCCACCAGTTTGTATTCGCATTGGTAACCGTGTGAATGCAAAGATTTTGTCAGCTGAGAATACATTTAAGGTGACTCGCGTACGATAGACAAAAACTCGGATTCGGTTCCTGAAGGTGGTGGGCAACATTAAAATGTAACGGCCGCCACCGTTAAATCACTTTGATTAGCTCATTACCAAAATCAGCCAACCCCATTGTTCATGAAACACCCCGATGAAGTGTGTCCAATTCATCAATGGGATGAGGTTTTTTTTCTCTCTCGTGCAATTAGCACAAAGGGCTTTTTTGGCCACTGGACAGGAGCCCTGCGGAAACTTACGGCTTGTGCAAACTCGCCGCAGCTGAATTAATGCACTCTGTGATAACGCCGCGGCGGAAGCACACGAAGGGAGCCGCTATCTTTTTTTTGCTGTGCCAGAGCGTTTTAATAATCCAACACAATTACTCAACATCCACGGCTTGTCGCGGCCAAATCGTTCGTGTCAGTCGAGACGCATTTGAACGCGTGCGCGCTTTAATTCCAGACTCGCGCTTTTGTTTGCAGGTGAGTTATCATGAACGCTCAGATCGTAACTATTTTAGGCCAGACGTTTGTCTGGGATTTGAACTCGGGACAGGAAGCGGCGTTGGGCTCAGTGCTCGAACGTAAGCTCAGTCCAAGGCCCCCTCAAACAACGACTCCACTTTCGTGTGCATGCACCGCACTTTTAAACCACATCAGTGGCCTAGCTGTCCAGTGTGCAGGCGGTGCAACTGCGCTGGGTCCCACGGGGCCCGAGAGGTCAAAGTTGCCGGGCTATGAAGAGGGAGGGTTGGGAAGGGGGGGGGGGGGGGTGCACACCACATCCAGTATGCGTCTCTCTCTGTCTCTGTGGCTACAAGTCATGTGCCGCCTCCAATTATACCGGCAATGCGAACAAAAAATATTGAGCGAGAAACGAAGCCCCTGGTTTTAATAAACGCATTTAAACAATTAGCAAACTTATCTTCCGCCTCGTTTTGACACTAGAGGGCAGCCCCGGAGAGTGGGAGTGCGCGCAGAGGGCTCAAAGAGCAGCGTGCGGCCAGACCTGTGGACCAAGGAACCGTTGGAGACACACAGCAAAGTGCAATTTTACGAAACGCATTATATTCTACTTCTACTGCCCGTTGTTACATCTAGCAGCATCGGCCATGTGATTAATGTGCTTCAAAATACTAATCAAATGTAATCGTATGCTGGCTTTTTTTTCTTACTGAAAATTGTACAGTAGTTTCAAATTTGAAAGAAAGATAAAAACGATACTGGTCCCATGGTTGGCCCCGAGAGGTCAGGGAAGTATGGGAACCACTGAGATAGACATTCGTCCTCTTAACATCGCTGGCTGCTCACACTGAGCTCGTCTTGTCCACAGCCACGTTTCCATCAAACGTGCAGTTGAAAAAGTCAGATTTACTGCCAGAGGCTGCCTTCGTCCAGCAGTGGAATGATCGTGGCTGATCACGACGATGACAACGTTGTCGCGAATACGCACAGTGTTCTATGAACCCAAGCTACCCGAGTTTGATTCCTGGCCACTGGTTTCCATCACTGGTGATGAACTGTAGGGCGTGGGGAAGCCCTCGATCAGTATGAGTTGGACATTTTAGGCCTGTATTCGTAGCCATGGCTCGGCTCAAGCTGGACTCTGGCTCAAGGGAGGGAACAAGCTCAGAGTTCCGCTCAACTTTAGCCGGCTATAAACATAGTCTCGTGGTCAGGATTCCCGTGAGCTGTTCCAAATATGCATGAGCGGCTCAGCTATTGCTGAGCCGCTCATGCATATTTGGAACAAACTCAGCGGCTCAAAGCCTGAGCTGAGCCGTGACAAAGAACGTGGCCATGAGCATTTGCAACCTCACAATCATGAAATTAGCCTTAATCAGCCACAGCAAACGTTCGGCCCTTTTGTGTTTTTCAGATTCTCTTTGTCCAAAAATTACACCTTAAGTCATGTTTTTCAATGCCCTCTCTATGTGGGAATTACCATCGGTCAATGTCTAATTTACGCGCTTTCCCACTTTGTGTGATAATGGATCCCACTTAAAAGAGTTCACTTCACCTTTTCTCGTGCAATCGTTTTTCTTACGTCGCATTTTTATCAGCTCGAATCCCACGCAATGACCCATCTCAGGTCAACTTAAACCTCGAGAGTGACACGGCCGCTGTCAAATATAACCTGCAGGTTGAATGATCTCGGCATGGAGGGCGATTCTCATAACCCTGGGATGCATGACATATGATCGGTGATCGAAAAGTCCACTGCCCGACACATCAAGCCGTGGATGACAGCTCCTTCTACGCCGGGCCACATTTGTTTTCTCTTACGCCTCGTCTGTCTGACACTTGTGACATATTTACACCAAGCAGACGTGTAAAGCAGAGCGCGGAAAGAAAAGGTGAAGTGACCTGGCACGAGTCGGTGTAAAACTCACAACAGGTGTGACTCATGCACGTGGCTTCAAAGGAGTGGTGGTTGCAGACACCGCCGCTTGTTTTTTGGAGGGGCCCCTTTCAATTCAAAAATATCCTGGTGCGATAGCAGAGGTATAGACAAGAGCTGTAGCTAGGTGACAGAAAAGAGAGATGCAGTGAGATGAGAGAAGAGAGGTGCAGACAAAACACTCGTCCATTAAACATATAAGATAGCCTTGTATGTTAAATCGCTTATTATCGTGATCAGGATTTGAGTTTCAGCTGATATATGATGCATCCCCCAATTGTTGTCCGTCAATCCGGAGTCCATTGACCCACTTGGGGCACTGCGCTTTTGCTTGGTTTTGCGAATGCCCGGGCACCGCCCAATTGCTTCAAAGTTCGTATCGCTGCTTTTTCATGTTTGTGTATATAGCCGAGTAATATATACATTTTTGTTGTTGTATGTAGCCGAGTGAAATTTCAAAGCATCAACTGTGGTGCCTTCACGACCATGTGGGCCCCCTGCCAATGCTCGACCACTCGGAAGGTCACAGAGTCAGATACATGAAATGTATGAACTCTGCAGATTTTACTGCCATGCAAATTCAATTATATTTGTACTAGAGGCTAAACCTTTTTAGTTTTGCGCTCCTCTCGTTAACATATTAAAAAAACATCTACTTTAAAAGTTGAATGAATAGGTCGGTTATAAAAAGAAAGAAAAATCATTTTGATCTACTGGTCTATAAAGCTTCCCCGTTGCCTGTGTTTTAGAATGGCAGCCGTGCAACAGATTGTAGCAAACTCTCATTGCTGCACCCTAACACAGCACAGGTAATAGAATCTTTGCCGATCATCGTTTTGTGCAACGGGAATCGTAATAAATGTACAAATACATTGAGAAGATGTGTTAATGTGAAAAGCCAGATCACAGTGGGATGCAATTGCCTTTTGTCCGTTTATGTCATTGTTATGGAATTAGGTTATTGATCACCCACTGTTATAATTGCATTACTTATGAATGCATTTTACTGAGACAGCAACATTCAATACGGCTTTTATTCAGGCATAACACGAAATGTGAACGAATGTGACACGTTTCACGAGTTGTTTTCTCCATCGTCTTAATTTTTGGAGCACAAAAGCCGAATTAAAGCGGCTTAGTATACGAAGAGGGCCTCTCACTGGCTCGCCTGCCCGACCGCCCGCCCGCCCGACCGCCCGCCCGCCCAATTTCCCTACCCCTGTGGACACGCTCTGTTAGCGAGCGCCTGATTGGGGTCAGCTAGTTCAGAAGTCGGACTGCAGTGGGGGGGGTAGGGCTCCATTCCCCCTCTCCCCCGGCCCCCCTCCCATGGCCTCCCCTCTCGAGGAATCCGCGAGATTTTGGCGTCTGCGGGGAGCCCAGGGCCAGGTGGGGCATCACGACCGGGGGAGACCCCCACACGGAGCTCACCGTGAACATTCAGCCAAATGAAACCGCATTCTGAGAGTAATGACGTTTGTCAATGAGCTCTGATTTTCTTTGGTTGCAAACTGCCGTTGCGTATTAATCACGTCATAATGAAGATCGGCACGCCAGTGGGTTTAAGTAGCGAGAGGGCCTGGGCTGAATACTGATGGTTTGTATTCTTAGGTTTTTTCGGTGAAGTCACGTAGGTAAAAAAATTAAAATTAATAAAAGTAAAATAAAAATAAAATAAAAATCACGACGTTTCGGAGGCAACACAAGCTTCCGTCTTCAGGTGGAACCGTCACAGCACGATAGCTGTATCAAGTGACTTAACCGAAAAAACCTAAGAATATGAATCCTTGCAGTCACGAAAGCTTCAAATCTAAAACTGATGGTTTGGCTTTGGTCACGTAGCCACGCCGATAAATTAATTGTGGCTATAACGGTGACAAATCGCATTCACGTGAATGCACAAACGCTTTGCGTTTATTTATTGCGGTACAAAATGAGGTGCACTAATATTTGTGTGCCCGCGATATTGTTCGAGTCGACTTTTGTGACTTATTAGGGGTGTGCTCTCTATAAAAATGATATTACAGCTGCGCTATTTACACGCGTGGCATTAGCCCACATATTTTCACGCAGAGTTTTATATGGAACATATGTTTTATACGGCCGCGTGAACGCGCACAGTTGTATTACTTTCCAATACTAATGTGGAAAACATCGCGCATCGGATGCGAGAATTGCGTGCGGTTAATCACCAAAGCTGTAGGCTAATCCCGTCGTCACTGGAGCCTGCTATTGAAAGCAAACACACGCACTTTGCATTGTGCCTTCTCCCTGGAGTAAGTCAACCACAGCCCGGGTGTGGCGCTAGATTGAAGGCTCTGTAAACACGGGGTTACTATACTTGTAAGAATTTTAAGTGACGCGATTTAACCCGTCACTTCTTTTCCCTTTCTCTCTCTCTCTCTCTTATTTCTTCCATCTTCTCTTTATCTCAATGGCTACTTGTTTCATTCCCTTTGCCGTCTCAAATCACAACTCCTTTGCCGGGCATGGGTGACACCGTGTAAATGAATAAATGATAGAACGTACGCACCCTTCACATATTAGTCCTTCTGCGTAAGAAATATGAATTAATTTGTGTTACGCATCCCATCAGCTGCACGCTGGTGTCTCATCAACAGAATGGGGCTCCAACACGTATCTTGGTTGTGTTTTTAATACAAATGTATTCGTTAAAAGTGTCAATATATATTTTCTTAAGTTGAGGCGCTATAAAATAAGTGTATACGGATGCGTGCTGAACAAGTTAGAATCATCAGCAGAATCGGGCTTCAACACGTATCTTGGTTGTGTTTTTAATACAAATGTATTCGTTAAAAGTGTCAATATATATTTTCTTAAGTTGAGGCGCGATAAAATAAGTGTGTACGGATGCGTGCTGAACAAGTTAGAATAAGACACTCTGGTTTCTAAATATCTTTCTAATCGGCACAGCTAGAGGAAAAAACCTCGGGAGAAATGATGTTACTCATCTGTAGGTAAATCGCACGTGAGGATTAGCCCTACAAAACAGATGGCGTATTACGGGAGATTTGCCGTTGGGCAGCAAATGTTTTTCTCTCAATTAAATGTGCGTAGCATATTTGGCAGATGGGGCCCTGTGTGTATGTATGTAATTTTTTTTATAATGCAAACGTTTGCATTATAAACCGCTTGTGGCTTTAGATGCCCTGTGTTGTCCATCTGCCTACCTGATTTTTAGACACACCTGTGCACGCATGAGCGGAGTGTAAACGTGCCCCACTCGTGATGATGATGATGGTGATTTTGTTTACGTCTCACGGAAGATGATGGAGCCGTGCTGAGAAGGCACGTGCCACACACGCGCACACACACTGGCACGTGCCTCGCCGCCGGAATCGGCTCACGCCGCGAGACGTGTCAGCGATACGAAAGTGCTTACGCCAAGAAATCATTGAATAGGAGCAGCCGCTGAAATTTCAGCAGCATTGGGTAATGGTAATGGCCGAAGTAATAAAAAAGCCACTAAAATGGATTACATTATAATACAATTTGGATTAATAAACCATCTCAGAGAAAGCATATCAATAATCGTTTCCCATTTCTAAGGATAAATGGTATGTTCGGGAAGGAGAGTACTGACCAGATTATTTATTTCCAAGACTTCAGCACCACTGAGGTTCTGGACATTGGATCCAGGCAGCTGCCTGTGGTTAAACCGGGTCCTGAAATGTAGTGAGCCGACGGTCTTGGCCCGATCAACCAATGTTTAAATTTGGCTCTGGCCTTCATATGTGAAAATTCCATTTCTGAGAATAAAAAAATATATATCGATTTTACTGTCATGCAACGGACCTCAATCTTACGTGCAAAGTGAGAAGTCCTGCCCTCCGCTGTGTGTTGACCGGAGATCGCTTTAAGGGATCTCAGAGGTAGCTCTGTGACATGCGCTTCCGTGGCACGTTCTCCAATGCTAAGAGTTCGCACCACCCGGCCAGAGATCTGAAAGTAGACTTCGTTTCGTGACATCACGACGATAGCACAATCGGCATGAAATGGGGGGGGGGGGAATGAGAGAATAGGAGGGTCTAAATCTGGCATATGAACAAGGGAATGGTTCAGGCAGTGCATATGGCCAGGAGGAAGGAATTTTGGATTTTGACAGAACGCCTTCATCACTGAAACAGAATGCATGGGGAGGGCAGCAGAACGAGATGAAACTACAGAATGAGAGTGGGTTTGGGTGAGTCCATTAAGGATATTGAACACAGCGAGGGGGTGTTGTTGTTGCTCTGGGATTGGATTTGGACCCAGTGGAAGGATTATATAATTCAGGGGATGTGGCTTCGTTTACGGTTGCGGATCGCAAGCCTTCTGGTGGATTTCTGAGCAGTTGTGTGGAAGTGTGTGTATTTCTCTCGCATCAACCATAGAATAAACACACTTAGAGTGAATTTTCGATTTAAAGCTTTCGTGACTGCAGGGATTCATCTTCTTGGTTCTTTCGGTAAAGTCACGTAGAATGGGCATAATATGACTTTGAAACCCCCCCGCCCACCTCCTACGCATTTCCCATGAATATGCTAAATTCCTCTTGATATGCACATTCTTTTGTTAAGGCGCTCTTCTTCCACCTCCAACCCAGCTTATATATAAGCTCCAAGCTTGGCAGTGTCTCATTCTTCACCTGAAG
Organism: Lampetra planeri; assembly: GCF_965212315.1. Lineage (NCBI taxonomy): Eukaryota > Metazoa > Chordata > Hyperoartia > Petromyzontiformes > Petromyzontidae > Lampetra > Lampetra planeri. Next base: position 27,253,572 of record NC_136109.1, on the reverse strand, counting down.
ACGGCTGCTTGCGTTGTAGCCGAAACGTCGTGAGAATTATTTTATTATGTTTTATTTTTATTATTTTATTACTTCCCTTCTACGTGACTTTACCGAAAGAACCAAGAAGAAGACACTTAGAGTGGCTGGCAATGCGATCCTTCGTCGCAAAAAAAAAACAATCGTGCCCTTACTTACGTTTCAAATAAAAGTGATGAGAATGCAGTCATCGTCATCATCAGCAACCATGATGTAGCCACGAAAGGATGAAGCCTCTGAAAATTATCGCCATCTGTTGCGGCCGTGCCATCCAACAATCCATTCGTCTCCGGCTCACTTGCTAATTTCATCAGTTCATCTCCGTGGAGGGTATCCCGCCTCGGGCGGGTTCTGCCAATGCATTGCGAGTCCCCACCATTGGCCATCATTTCTCCCCTTGACGTGTCCTGCACAAGCCCACTTGCTTTTCCTTAACAGACAATACGGTGCCTCTTGACTAACTCGGGTGCCAGTTTAACACGTAGGAGGCTTTCGCGACCAATATCACCCATAAAAGAGGTTGTCTTTTTGGGGGGTTAGATTGCGTAAATATATAAATGTGTCATTAAAACCCGCCACCACCCGACAAAGCCAACTAGTAAAACTCCAAATTAAGATTGAATTAGTAAGGGGTTGTCACGTAAACAGAACGTGGCCAATTCGTCACTAGTGCAGCACACCGGTTGTGTGTTGGAGAGCCAAGCCACCACATTTACAATCTTGGGTGTGTTCTCTAATCCGCGCGTGCCTCCACTGCTCTCTCAGTGCGATTCCTAACACGCGTTTCATCCTCGTTTCTTTTAATCTTTTGCCAATTTGTCAAGTTCCTTTTTTTGTCGATGTCCACTTTCCCTCTTCTCATCATCAGTCTGAAATGTCCCCAGGGTTAGGCAGGCAAGCATGGGTCCACGATCACTTGGGCTCCGCTTGGTTGTGGTTACAACTTCTCTGCTTGCTAAATAAAACACTGGTGTGACCCCGACTCGTTGTCAGGAGAAGTAACCTTCAGAATTGATCACGGGACGGATTTTTTTTTTCTGAGTCACGTGTGGCAATAGTGAGGTTAAGGAGACATAAATTGTAATCATGCTTCATGATCCAATGTACCCAATAAATAATTGCCACACCACTCTCATATTGATAATCACTAATGCTCTAACTTCACAAGTGAATATCCTATTCTCCAACATCATAATTGCTAACTCAGATACTCAATTATCATCCCAATACAATGGGTGAAATAATACCCCACAAGCCATCTTAATGGCTGCCCTATATTCTCGATAATTGATGATGCAGAGCCCCACTTAATAATGAATATGTCATCCTGTCACCTCCTAATTACAGGCTCATACTCTGATTTCATTAACCTTGATAATTGCTGCAGTGTACGGCGCACTAAAGGACAGCCCACGCTTGCATATCCGTGCACTCAGAGTGCATGGCGCTCGCGTTGAGTACGGAAACTGAATTATGCCATTCCCGACAGAATGCGTTTATTGCGGGTGAACGAACGCCCTTTCTGACCGTGTCGGCATAAACACGCCATGGTAATGACAACTTCTACGGTGCCACAACGTGGCGACTCGTCACTGCTCGGGCGCTGAGTCGGCATCGCTGAGACGCCGGGTTGGGATTCGCGTTTCAGCCGAACCGTAAATAAATTGGGTTCTCAAGTGCAGGAGAAGACTCATGCCACTGCTGTCACCGATCATTCATCGTCGAATATCATCGTCAGCTGCGACGTATCCGCTGCTGGCGGCAGGCTTGCCACATAACATCGCCATCTCTCAAGGTCATGCGATGCAGCAGAACACAACAAAGACAAATGTCCCCCGTATAGCCTGAACAGTCTGTTGAGACAAGTGCTGTTAGCAAACACCTATGAAGGCCGGCACGGCACACGAGGTGGTGGGTGGCCAACACCACGCTCGGGCGCCCTTGTCTCCCAGTGGCGATGTTTACACACCCACACCAGGTACTCATTTGAAGCTGAGTCGACCTAGAAGAGGCCCATGAACAGTTCAGACAATCGTCATTGGTGTTAGTCGTGAGCGGGAATAACGGGTGGACGGGTTCGTAGCGCAGCGCTCTCACCGCTACAATCGCCATATAGCTCCTGCACGCGAGCTAATTTGTATCAGCCCATCTCTGTGGTGGCCATCCTGACATGAATGTATTCCTTCTTGTAGCTGCCCGTGTATCGTTAGTCGATTCTCTCTTGGGCACGTTCCTTTCTTTGGTTGCCATTCTCGACCGTCGGACATCATCCTTTCTCGTGAACGGTGACGTGTGTCCTGCCCATTCATTGCACCACACAAAAAAACAATCGTTATTATTTACATTCCGCTTTCACACAATTCTGCTTATGTCAGCACTGGCAATTTACCACGTTGGTTTAATGACACACGACACCAATAACATCTCATTCCACGGCAAGTCCCATCGTGGCTTGGATGCGGGTCACGTGATCGTTGTAGGTACAACGCCTTCAGCCGTATCGAGACCATCAGCTGCGGCTCGAGAGACGAGCGGTCGGCCCACCAACTCAAAGAGTTGTAAAATGCGTCCACAGATAACAGCACACCTTACGAGTGAGCGCACGTCGTGCGTGTCGTTGCCCGGCTGCGCACGTTTTCCCGTTGCGTCGGGACGCTTTTTGTTTCCATTGACGTCAAGTGTTCGATCGAAGCAACTTGAATAATTGCATGCATCCTGGAGTCGTACCACGTGCAATGTTCTCGAGTAAATATCATGGACAGAGGTGAACGGAAAGCCACGATCGCCGACGGATTTGAGAATGGAAATGGCTAATGGAGAGGGAGAGAGAGATGGCTTTGAAATATCGCCGACACTGCAGAATGCAAAAGGAATTTGCGAATGCACCGCACGCACGAATGCGTAGCGCACTCATCAGGATAAACAATAGCCTCCAAATTTCCATAGCAACACTGGTGGCACGTCACTGGAGCTCTGCACACAGAAACCAAAAAGTGCCCCGCCTGCTCCCCCCATGGCATGCAGTCACTCATTAATTGGCAGTAATAACAGCAATTTGTCGCGGATTATGGGCAATTAGAGGCGTTAAAAGGTGCTTTAATTTTTTCGTAATGGGGTTAAAAATGGCATTTGAAGAGAATGCGTCCAAACAAAAAAAAATGTTTCTAATTTTTTTTTTACTAAGAACAAATTAAATGATCGATCGCACACCTCTCCCCATTTGCCGAAGAATGCCGCTTTTAGAAAATGTCAAATTATAAAGTTCAAAACGATCGCCCGCGTGTGGATTATGGGAATTCTTCTCGAATGCGTCGGCATGAAGCAATCACCAACGTCCTTTGTCCACGACGACGACGAATGTCACCGTCAGCCATGATCCATCCACTGCTAAGTGACGGTCCCCCAAAAAGTCGTCACTCCCACGATCTTGCGACGCAACTTGCAACGAGCGCCACTTGCACGCGAGTTGATTTCATCGGTCCATCTCACCCTGTGGATGTCCCCTCGAACGCCTTGAACTTCCTTGGCCGTTATCATCATCATCAACGATGATCTATCCAACTGTTCAATGGCGTTATCCCAAAGCCGTCGCCGTCTCTTGCGGCAGCGCGGTGCAACAATCCATCGAGCTCCTGCACAAGAGAAATGTTTTTTTTTTTATCAGTCGATCTCTGTGGTGGAAATCCTGCCTCGGTCGTAATCCCTCCTTTCGCTGCAGCTCCGTCGTTAGTCTCCACTATCGCTTCTGGCGACGTGTCCTTCGCAAGCCCACGTCGGGTTCTTCACGGTCGATACGACGTCTCTCACCCGAGTGTGTTCTCTAACGTCACACTCAATCATTGACCACCGTCGCTTCTGGTGGCGTGGCATGCGCGAGCCCACTTACATTTCTTCACAGTCAATGTTGATACCTCTGACCCGAGCGTGTTCTCTAACGCGTTTGCGATCCTCTTCCCCCGCGTATCCCCTCAATGCAACAACGATCCGCCGAGCCGCATGCGCGACGAGCTGATTTCATCTCCTCCGTGGACATCCTCTCGGGCGCATTCGACTCCTGGGCTGCCACTCCGTCAAAATGAAATGTAATAACGCGGAGACGGCGCTGTCACAAGTTCTCACTCGGAGGCACTTAGCGGACGGTCGCGTGCCATCACCAGGCGCTGCGCGGTGGGAATTAGCCGGCTGCTGTCCCTGCGTCTGACGAGCTGACCCCGTTATGATGAGAGAGCTCCGTGGCGAGGCGAACCGCGGTGCGAGGCTATTTCACGGCGAGGTCACGTGGGGGGAGGGAGAGCGCACGCCGTGGTCCCCGCAGGCCAGACGACAATAAACTGCATGCGTTGCAGCGGCACCCCCCCACGCCCCCCCCCGCCCAGATGCCCGTGACTTGTTTGTGTGCGTGTGGCAGACGTACGCTCCGCTCTGACCAGGTGTGTAAAAATTGCGCGCTCACGTCACTGCTCGTGAGAGGGGCCTCCACTATAGAGGGAGCTCTGGAGATCTCCTGTAGTGGAATTTGGCCTTCTCTTCCACGCTGGCCAGAAGAGGTGGGAGTGCCCACACTTCTTCACGTGTCCGTGTGTATTCAGTGATATTTTTTTTTACAAATGTGTATTACCCTGCATATAGGTTGAAAAACAGGGTCATTGAAAAAAAAACTGATATAACGCAACGATGCACGGAGAGAGGCTTACTTGAAATTTGATGGAAGGGGTCTGAAGAAGAACACTTGGATTAAAGAACACGCGCAGATTAAATACGCAATTAAAACTGTGAGGACGGGTAAGTGGACTTGGGCAGGACGCGTCACGAGAAGGGATTGGTGGCGGATGGTCAAGAACAGCGATGCAGCGGCGGCCAAGAAATGGATCGCACGCAAACTGAGATCTGCCGAGGAGGGGGAGCGATTGCGTCAACTCGCGAGTGAGAGTTGACGGGCGGATTGGTACATCGCAGGATCGCGAGAGATGGTGGCGGTTTCGGGGAGGCATTCATCCAGCAGTAGATCGACCATGGCTGACCCACCATATAGTTAAGTCGCATAGCAAATTAATATGCACATGTTCTGCGCTGAATGTTTACCCCGCGCGATGTCTTCCCACAAGCGATCTTACCGCAGAGCGACGATTCTACCATTGAGTGGACAAATGCAATTGCGTCTGAATCGACTGGGAAGGAGAGTTGTGGCGGAGTGGTGGCGCAGTGGTTAGAGCACCTCCGTATGCACCCGGAGGCTTTAGTTCGATTCCTGACCACGGCGAACATTAGTGGTGAGTGAGATCTGAACTTGACCCTTTCCACCTTGAAGTGGGGCTCAGCCTAACACGAGTGTGTAAATTGTCAGCACCAGGGAGACAAAGACGGTTGGCCATCGGCCACCAATGCGACCTACAGAGTGGCGAGATACAATCTACACGAACGACGCTCCGTCAAACCGAAACGATGATTGCACTGGTCAACAAAAAACACTTTTTTTTCTGGCCTGGACTTTTGCAGCTGTTTTAGACTAATTTCAGGGTGCTGATTCCAAATCTGATCTCAGATTTGCTCTATCACATCATTTTGATGCTATCGGCATACCCCATTATCATTGATTTTACCCGAAATTAACTCTGTCATTTATGATTGCAAGTTGTTGCGAGTCAGTGACTGCTTTAGTGTTAAAATATGGTGCTGTATTTTTAGGATAGTGTGTTTATAATATCATTTTATGTAGATATCCACATTCATTTAATATTTTTCTTCTGCAGTTTTTATTGAAAATGCAATATTTGATATCTCAAAAACCTGATGTGATAGACAAAAACTGATGCCACATTTGGAATCAGCACCCCAAAATTACCTTAAAACCGTTGGAATACCTTATGCCAGAAAAAGTGTGTTGACCAGTGTTATCCTGGCCACGCCTGCTCACCCTGTTCCACCGAGCACACATCACACGCGCTCGATGAGGATTTGACCAAACGCTTCGAGCAAGACTCTTGAACCACGTGGCTTGGAGCTCGGCGAGATCTCTCCTGCGCTAAACAAAGGGGGAGTGATTATATTATTAATAGTCTTCACGCGCCGGCATAGCGCGCGTTAAAAATAGCATCACTTGCGCACGGGAGATTACAGGTATCCTCTGAGGTCTGCACGGCAGACCTGGGCCTGGGTATTACTCCGCTGATTGCAGCAGCATCGCAAGGACACGGAATCAGCTGGAGCGGCTTGCATAGAGATTACACATTTTTTTTGTATCTATTAGTAAATCGAATCTATAAGCTCCAACGTAATAGATGCAGGCTTTCGGAGACGACGCTTAAGGACTGAGGCTCTGCTCCCATTGCAGGCTGATGGAATGCCGGGGAATACAGAGAGACACCGCAGCTCGCATTAGGATTCGAGTTGAAACAAATGTCGGGCTGCTTTCACGCAATCGCACTCCACTTAACAGAAAATTGCCCCACGCGCACTCCTCCCTCGGGCAGCCAGGTACATCGCGGTGTGTGTGTGAAGATTGCGTGTGTGTGTGTGAAGATTGCGCGCGCGCGTGTGTGTGTGTAAAGATTGCGTGTGTGTATGTGAAGATCGCGCGCGCGTGTGTGTGTGTATGTGAAGATTGCGTGTGTGTGTGAAGATTGCGTGTGTGTGTGTGTGTGAAGATCGCGCGCGCGTGTGTGTGTGTGTGAAGATTGCGTGTGTGTGTGTATGTGAAGATCGCGCGCGCGTGTGTGTGTGTATGTGAAGATTGCGTCTGTGTGTGTGTGAAGATTGCGTGTGTGTGTGTATGTGAAGATTGCGTGTGTGTGTGAAGATTGCGTGTGTGTGTGTATGTGAAGATCGCGCGCGCGTGTGTGTGTGTGTATGTGAAGATTGCGCGCGCACGTGTGTGTGTGTGTGTAAAGATTGCGTGTGTGTGTGTGTGCAGTTAGCGGAGCTGCAACGCTACGAACCCACCGAGCCGGGTTCGATTCCCGCTCACGGTCAACATCAGTGACTATTATCTGAAGCGATCCTGGGCCTCATCTAGGTCGATCCGGCCTCAAATGAGTACCTGGTGCGGTGTGTAAACATCGCCACTGGGGAGACAAAGGTGGCCGGGCGTGCTGCTGGCCACCCACCCCCTTGTGTGCCGTGCCGGCCTTCATAGGTGCTCGCTAACAGCACTTGCCCCAATAGTCTGTATAAGGCTAACGGAGGATATTGATATTTGTGTGTGTGTGTGCACTTAGGGACCGTCCATAAATGACATCACGCACCTGGGGGGGGGATCAGACATTTGTGACGATGTGTGACGAGGGGGGAGGGAGGGGGGGTTGAGAAATGTGACGTCACATTAAAATGCGCACTACAATGACAATAGTTGGGGGGGTTTTTTTTGGGGGGGGTACAGAGCTTTGTGACGTCATATGTGAGGGGGGGGGGTCTGACTTTTTGTGACGCCGTGTGACGAAGGGGGGGGGGGTAGTCAAAAATCGTCCAAAATCGCATGACGTCATTTATGGACGGCCCTTTACCTCAACAGCTTTGTATACGCTATACGCGGCTACGTCTCCTGGGCCCCGCGATCTGGTTCCGATTCACGACGACGGCGAACAAACCGGCGTCCAGAGATGTCCCCGAACCGGTTTTTTTTGGCGTCCACGCGGTCGTCCCGGCCTTAGGAGAGCACCCGTTGCGATTTGTGAATCTCAGTAGAGAGGAAAGAGAGGTGGCTGACCGGGCGTCATGCCGGTTGCACTTCCCCCTTACGCTCCGCACGTGGCCTCAATAGTTGCTCGTTAACTCGACTTGTTCTTTGTCTGCGACCGGTGTAATTTGTCTATGTGCGTCAATGCACAAGACGTGTATGTAGTTGTGTGTGGGTGCGTCTGTGTGCAGTCTGTGCGCGTGTTGGTATTTGTCGCGTACTAAGTGCACCTAGCCTGGCACAAACGCCGCGATGACGTCGCCGTCACGTCGTGGTGGCTGTTGCATTTCGCTCCGCATTGTTGGTGCCTACGCGCGTGTGCGCCACGTCATCCACACATTTGCTCCGGGGACCCAGGAATGAAACCATGCCTCAGGTGTGGGAGTGATGGCAAGCACGGGGGGAGAGTGAACGGCGTTGAGGAGAGAGAGAGAACAATGTCTTCCCACCCTCTCCCTCCCTCCCTACCTTCCCCCGCACTCCCCCCCCCCCACCAGCAAACCATCACCATCCTCGCCTCTCCACGTCTCCCGGTCCCAGCGCCTCGCTCGCTCTGAGCGCACGGAGAGAATTCACGCCGGCACGCCGAGACTCGGAGCCACCTCTGAGGAGGCAGCCGCGACCACCGCCACCAGCACCACCAGCACCACCAGCACCACCAGCACCACCACCCCCTCCGCACGAGTCCTCTACGCGTGTGAAATTAACACACGGGAAGGAACGGAGAACCGACGGAACATGAGCCAGAGGGAGAGAGAGAGAGAGAGAAAAAACACAACCACGTCTCGCGTGGATTTATTTATTTATTTCTTTGCGCTCCCTGCTCGCTCCTTCGGCTTTCTTAATTTCAACTTGCCATCAATCTCAAATCACGGAGCGTAGAGCTGGCGGGATTGTGCGCGCGTCTGCTGCTGCTGTTGCTTGCTGCTGCTGCTGCTTGCTTGCTACCCGTCTGGATATCGAGTTGAGGATGAATTTAGCAAGCGATGCGTTTTTTGTAAGTACTGTAAGCTGTTAGTGTTATTGATATTAAACACGAGTGGACTGTAGCTAATGCCGAGGATTACAATCGGCGCATCTGCAGTCATATCTGCAGGACCTCCCCCTCTCCCCCCCCACAACACCACCAGCACCTTAAGTTGCGGGTGTCGTATTTGTACATCGGTTCTAAAGTTCTGAGATCCTGCATCGTCTCGAGAATCGACATCGTCAGGCGAGGGGCACGAGTCGCAAGGGACTGACTGTATGCCGCGCTAACAGGTAACGCATCGCGCCGGGCGCCGTCACATCGCTGTCGTTCACCGGACGTCAACGACGCTTAACGCGTCGTGCGCAAATGGTCACCCCATCGCCGCGTGCGCACGCCTGCGATAGCGAAAGAGCCGAGTGCCCCGGATTGTCATCGGAAAAGCCATCGTATCGTGAGCACCCGAGTTTGTGAAAACGCGCGTCCGTGAATGATGGGGCGCCACCGCTTGCCTGCAGTCACCAGCCCCCGGTGTCATCACCACCATCATCATCACCATTACCATCATCACCACCATCACCACCGCGAGCGAGCGAGACGGCCGGCAAATATCTCGGCACCACGCGAGTCACCACCGGGGCCCCCCATTCTCGCGTTATGGTCGCGCAGCGCTTCGCACGACGCTGTGCGCTGTTGTGCCCCCCCCCCCTCCCCCGTGTGTGTGTCACCGACAATTTCATCAGCGAGCCGATTTCGGTGTCAAGCCGACGACTCCCAATGCGAAGAAAAAAGCCCCCCCCCCCCCGGCCGGCGACAGGTGCCTTTCTCCTCAATTCGATTTGACAAAGAGAGCGCGCTCTTGCCATGCCGAGAGAGCAGCCCGTCAACGGCACCTCCTGATGAGCGCGGTTGGGGCTACGTAGGGTGCGAAAGAAGTTCAACGTGCGTACACGCACACACGAGCAGGCCGCACGCAGAAATCTGAGGGAGGTTCACGCTTCGCCAGGTTGTTCACGAGTCCGAGAAAGCGTCAATACCAGGAGTCCGCGCCCCAAACAAGTGAACGGGTGTCGTGTCACAGCAAGACGCATCAGAGAGAGATATGAGTCTGGGTTGCACCTCCAACACGAGGTCCAGCCAGATGTCTTCGTCATTATCAGGCGTATTGCCACAAATAGTCCCACGAACACCACTAAAGTCGAGCAGGGCAGACATCTTGACTCGTGTCCAGACATCGGTACCATCAGTGCCGGATTAAGCTAGTGCGGGCCTGTAGAATATGTTATAAAGGGGCCCTAAATAAAAAAAACTGTTACATTTTAAAACACATACATATTTAACTTGTACAGTAAAGTAATTGTATTTTTTCATTTGCTATACAGCCAGAAAATACGACAAATCGCTAACCTTAAACACCCAGTCGTTCGTAAAAGTTGAAGGCAGTATAGTACTATAGTAATAGAGCAAGTGCAGAATCACTGTACCGGAATTGACAGCTTGAAAGCGTTTAGCGCGGGGCCCTTGAAAGTGCGGGGCCCGTAGTATACGTATCTGCTTTTGCTACGAGGATAACCCGGCACTGGGCACCAACGATAATTAGGCCATTACCACGTGCAGGTTCACCACTCGAACCCCAGTCCTCGCGACCCCCTCAATGCGCGGCTTCACGTGATCACCGATATTTCCAATTCGAACGGAAATCATCACGCCGCGACACGCTCCGCGCACCCGATGCTTTGTAAGCAGCAACGGCGGAGGAGCTGCACAAATGTGCGGGGTCGTGTGGAGTGATCGGAGATTCGCATCGGACAGACGGAGGGGAGCGCTGTAGCGATCGGGCGCGCAGCCTAGCGGTCAGCATCACCACCACTACCATTGTCACGAGCCAGGCAGACATACACAGACAAACATCCCCCGTATAGCCTTCACAGGCTTGTAGTGCAAGTGTTGTTCGTGAGCATTTATGAACTCGAGTCACCGGGTTCGTAGCGCAGCGCGCTAACTGATACACTACCTCTCCCTAGGAGAGAAAAAAAACATACAGACTCAGACACCGGACCCTTATTTGCTCTTTTCCCTGCTCATGCAGGCTGCGCGGTCAGGCGAGCACGTGTGACCACCATCGCTACCATTATCTCAACACACACACACAGAAGCGCGCACAGAGACACACAAGACACAGAGACACACAACACACAGAGACACACAACACACACACAGAGAGACACCGGCATTTACGCCCCCTCTGCTCGTCCAGGCTGCGCGGGTTCCGCGTGCAATGCGATCATGCTGGGCGCGGGGACAACAAGCGGTTCCTGCCACCGCACCTGGACTTGGGCGATTGTGCTCCTCTGCCTCGTTCGAGGTAAGGCTCGCCTCGTTGTGGTTGTTGTTGCTGCGTTGTTGTTGTTGTTGGTGGTGTTTTTTTTCTTCTCCTGCCCTCGGCTCACGTTCTGGTTTCACCGGAACATTTTTTTAATCACGATAAACAGGTGGTTGCGTTTTTTTGCGCGCTCGGTGCACCGCCACCCGCCCGCCCGCCCGCCCGCCCGCCCGCCCAGACCATCCACAGCTTGGCCCGGACCCCGGCACAACTTTGTCCCCTCTGCGCTCCTTGCTTTGCGTGGGCTCGCAGTGGGGGGGCAGTTGTGGGCTGTGTGTTTACAGGGGGTCGTTTGATCAGGATGTCTTGTGACCCACCCACCCCATTTAATTCTATAAAACGTAAAACAAAAATAGGTAAGGTTGATTTAAAACAGAAAATAATAGCAAAAGGGAAAAAAACATGTTTATGGGTCAATTAATTGGAGGTCACAAGATATATGTGTGTGTAAGAGGGCTGTGTGTCTATGTCGAGGACTGTGTGGGTCTGTGTGTCTTTGTATTGCGCTACGAACCCAGGGAGCACAGTTCGATTCCCGCTCACGGCCAACAATTATCCAGTGATAATTTCCAGTGACAATTATCTGAACCGGTCCTGGGCCTCCCCTAGGTCGACCCAGCCTCAAATTAGTACCTGGTGCGGTGTGTCGACATCGTCACTATGGAGAAAAGGCGAACAGGCCTACCGCTGGTCACCCACCCCCTAGTGTACCGTGCCGAGCTTCAAAGGTGCTCGCTCACAGCACTTGCTCCAACAGTCCATTAAGGCTACACGGGGGATCATTGAATTGATAGGTGGGGTGGTTGGGTGCTTCGATGAGGGCTGTGTGTGTGTAGAGGGCTATGTGTGTGTGTAGAGAACGTTGTGTGTGTTGGGCTTAGAGACTGGCGCCCAGAGGACGATGTTGGGCATTGTTGACCGGACATTGTGCATCAAGGGGCATTGTAAACGCGCACTAAATGTCCGCACCGCAGACAATCGAGCCGTGAATAAGTTTTCCCACGTTCCACAAAAACGTTGCGGCAAACGCCACCCCACATTCGCACCACCCCCACCCCCAAATCTGGCCCAGCGCCGATTCTGTATATTTTAATCGTTGATTTTGATAGGAACGCGCGGGGTTACGCATTTAACGGGTCACTGAGTCTCGCGTAATTGCATGAAACGAATGGCAAACGTCCCATGCGTAATAGCGCCGTGCGTATTACGTATTTATGAGCAAATGCTTTTAAAAGTGGCAACGGTGTTTTGTTGCTTGCTATCGTTGATGCACGACTGATTTAAAGCGGTGTATATCATACATTCTTAGCGGTCGCATGAACGCTGGACGCCATATCCAGAGGCTGGAGGCATCGTGGATTGCATGCCAATGGGGCGTGATTGCGTTTTGGTGTCTCCCTCGTGTGCGATCCGGCCGGAGTCGCTCAAACATATCCTGGCGGGTTTTTTTTTTGTTTTGCAAATTTTACAAACAAGGAGAAAACAAGCAAACACAAATTGCGCACGTGCACAAAGTCCGTGACGCTCTACGGCACTGGTGGCTGTTCTCTGAAGTGTGTAGATTGTATTCGAGGGAACATACGCGAACGAATGACGGAATTATTTGACTGCTAAAAGGTCAGCGACGTCGCCAACAGGGATGTCAACGATGGTCCAGAGGCGCCACGATGGCGAGATGTTAACTACCTCGCCTGGTATACAGGATGGTCGGTGGTTCGATCCCGACCCTGATGAGGCCTGTATATTTGGAGTTTGCGTGTCTCTCTGTCCCCGTGGTCGCGTGCATTTTTTTTCTCCGGGTCCTCCGGTTTTCCCCTCCACATTTAGAAACATGCATTGAGATTATTTAGATTTTTGTTGCTGCTATAAATGTCCAAATGATAAGCCACTTTGTTGAGATATGATTAGTGGCAAGGTCGCGTCTGAAAAATGAGTGAATACCTCAGTGGGCTTTGTCTGGTGGGATGGGGATGGTTTAGTTTTATTTGTATGTTGAGTGATTTATTTACCTTTCATGTAATTAAGTGTTGTGTGTTGCTGTAACGTTCGTACCAACCCCTTACTGGTCATCTTTTAAAAAAATAACTTCATAGCTCATCGGATTCCTCCGGTGTATATACAAATTCTGATTCTGATTCGGAACGACGGAGTGACAGCCGAGGGATGACGGAAACAAGCCCGCAGTGACATCCACCCCGGGAGATTGCGGCAATTATGTAAATGAGCTCGTATGAAGGAGGTGCCAGGTGAATTATAACATCGCAGGAGCGTGAGCAGCAGAGATGCTGGCAGCTTAAACTAAACTATTAATGTAGAAACTGTGAGGTTTTGTTCAGCAGGTAAGGCCCCACTGACCTGTTTTGCTTCTTTCTCGGACGTGACCTGGCCACAAGTGATAGCTCAACGAAGAGGCTTATCGCGCGGGCAATTTATAGCATGCAAATACTCTAAACGCACATCGATTCTAAATGTGGAGGGGGAAAAACCCCTGAAGATGCGGAGGGAAAATCCACGCGGAGAGAGAAAACGCAAACTCCAGGGTCGGGATCGAACCCACGACCCTCCTGCAGGCCAGGCGAGATAGTGAACATCTCGCGACTGTGGCGCCCTTTGCGGAGCATGCGGTTGACCTTCATCCAGCAGTGGATTGATGGGAGTTTTTTTGACGACGATGACGACTTCGATGACTAATGTTGACGTCATAGCCGCATATCGAGATAACGTCAGGGGACAAACGCGGGCGCGTCGCCAGATGACGTTCCACATAAACACGTCATCCACGTCAACACGTCATCGGGATATTGAGGGTGGCGGAGGGGCTTGCTATTTACATTTATCGCTGAGTTTTGTCCAGCACTGTATTCAATGTTTATTTGTCACGTTGTCTATCGCGCATGTTCGTGTACGTAGCCAACCGTGCTAATCGGAGGTCCTTAATAGCAACACAACTTTATGATACAAATGTCACGTACTGAAGAGAGAATTATCCTTCGGAGAGTTATCATGATCACCATTTGCTGCCAATTTTTGTTTATTTATCAGACATATGGACAGACGATAGAGCAAATGAATGCGTCTAGCCATTGGGAAGGGTTCAAACTCCCCCCAGGGCCGTATTATCCAATATGCCACATTCGCACTGTGCCTAGGGCCTACGAAAACTAAAGGGCCTACAAAAAATGTAACCAAGATATCTTCTTGAATAAATATATTTATATAGCAAGGATAGGCACGGTGTATATCCAAAGAGGCAGAGTCATGTCAACATCAATCGTTTTTTTTTCATAACGTGAGAAAGAATTTAACACCGGAGATGAACTTTTCGAGATTTTTTTTATTGCTAATTTAGGAATAACATCTTCAAATGGTGTTTTTTCGCACACTCTCACTCTCAAGGCGGCGTTGCTGTGCTAGGCGTGAGACAAGCGGAATGACAGCGGCTCTCGGAGCAACATCGGGTAGCAGCAGTACCAACTGTAGAACAGAAGGGCCTGGGGCTTACAATAAACTTAATCCGGCCATTACCCCACCCATCAGCATTATTTAATGCACCTCTTGTGAATTTGCACCTCTGAAATTGGTCAGATAGCCCAGAACACTCAGTTTCAGTGCATATTAACAAGAGAAGTTAAAATCTAGATTTGAAGTTTTTGGTAAAGTCACGTAGGTATAAAATAAAATACAATCAATTAAATCACGACGTTTCTGGCGCAACACAAGCGTCCGTCATCAGGTGGGACAACCACAGCAAGAAACAAGTGGGCAAAAGGGCTGCCGTGACAAGAGGCTATATTGGTAAGAGAGGGGGGTAGCGCTGCGAGAGCTTTTAGGGAACGTTGTAGAAGTGAGGCCGGGTGGGGAGGGGAAGTGGGCGGGGCTGGGAGTGGGAGGCTGAAGAAATTGGAGATGCGGATATGAAGGCAACAACCATAAAGCAGTTCAGGTTTTACCTGGTTAATAACATCCTTCCAATGATTGCTCAATTCGTATCAATTTTCTCGGTTATGTCTATGTTTATATATCTGGATGGCTTCATGGATAAACCTTTGATAGTAGCCCGAAGGTTTGCAGAGTACCTTGGTCTCGGAAAAAAACAATATCATGCGAGCCCACAGCGTTATAGCAATGGTCAGCCACGGCGGAGGTATTGGGTCTGCCGTGTTTCAGAGCTGCCTTGTGTTCGCGAACACGGTCCGAGACATGTCGTTTCGTTTCCCCAATGTAACAGCGACCACAGGTGCAACTTAGTTTGTAGACTCCAGGATATGTCCGGAATGACATCCTTCACAGATGGGATTAGATCACGGATGTTGTGTACTGTATTGAATCGGACCGGAATTTTGTGTTTGTTTAAGATTTTGGAAATCTTTTTGGTAACACCTGCTATGTATGTATTCAGCAATTGTTTCTTGCTGTGCTAGTCCCACCTGATGAGGGACGCTTGCGTTGCGCCCGAAACGTCGTGATTTAATTCATTTTATTTTATACCTATGTAATGCGGGCGTAAACGGCTTCGCGGATAT
This sequence comes from Lampetra planeri, assembly GCF_965212315.1. Taxonomy (NCBI): domain Eukaryota; kingdom Metazoa; phylum Chordata; class Hyperoartia; order Petromyzontiformes; family Petromyzontidae; genus Lampetra; species Lampetra planeri. The sequence goes on along the minus strand of NC_136109.1, from coordinate 27,238,009 downwards.
GACGTCATGGGGGGAGGAGTTAGGTCACGTGGGAGAGAGGGGTGAGGTCTTAAGGGAGAGATACCGGAAGAGACGGGAGAGTGTGGGAGACAGAGTTAGAGTGAGGCCACGCAGGGCGGAGGTCGAGGAGTGGCGAGATCGCCACATACACGGAGGGTAAGACTTGGCACCGTCGGCCAGCGATGACCAAGCACGGAGGAACGACGGGCAGCGGTGGAGCTGCAGTGAGGGCAGCGATGGAGCTGCAGTGAGGGCAGCCAGAGGACTGCACAGGGGGTCTGCAGCGGAGCTGCAGAGGTGTGGAGGCTACGGGAGCGAGGGCAGCTACGGAGCTGCCAAGGGGAGAGCTCTGAGCAAGGGCCGTGCGGGAAAAGTGTAAGAACCCGAATAAAGGACGACGGAGACAGAACCAGGATCGAGTCCCTTATTACACCTACATGACTTTACCGAAAGAACCAAAGAGTAAGAAAAGTTATTTTAAATGCGAGTTTACTTTGATTAAGAAATCAAATTTTGCCCAATGCTGATCAAATTTGTCTTTGTATTATCTCAAGTTTATGTTCAAACCGACATCAGGGCAGAGTTATGCATGCAATATCAATATGATTGGCTACTGATGCCTCAATATGCAATACCTGTGTTCGGAGTAGGTACCCAAGAATTGTGCCTTGATGAAGGCTGCAATTCCACTGTGTGGAGCAACCACAGTTTCAGCACATTGCGCTCAGACAACTCAAGTCTGAGGCTGCCTCTTTCCACTTCTGAACGCCTGAAACGTTTCACAAGATGAGATATCTAGGGTTTTTTATTTGCGTTGCATCTTTCTGTTCTGGTCAATTGAAGGAGGGAGTCCGTCAGCGCTCCTGGTGTGGAGGATACCCACACGTCTTTGCGGCAATGGTCATTCGCTCCCTCGCGAAGACACACGGAAGTTTTGTAAGAGAGAGGTTTTGCGACGGGTGGACGGTATGAAAAAACGACGAGGACTGCTGCAGTTGGAGCGGATCGAACGGAGGTGCAGGCGGCATGCCGATGCATTCTGGCGTTGAAGCAGAGGCAGCAAGGTAGCTTCTATCCAAATTTCGATTTAAAGCTTTCGTGACTGCAGGGATTCATCTTCTTGGTTCTTTCGGTAAAGTCACGTAGAAGGGAAGTGATAAAATAATAAAAATAAAACATAATAAAATACAATTCTCACGACGTTTCGGCCACAACGCAAGCAGCCGTCCTCAGGTGTCTCCCCGACAGACCTGGTCTTCACCTGAGGACGGCTGCTTGCGTTGTGGCCGAAACGTCGTGAGAATTATTTTATTATGTTTTATTTTTATTATTTTATTACTTCCCTTCTACGTGACCTTACCGAAAGAACCAAGAAGATGAATCCCTGCAGTCACGAAAGCTTTAAATCGAAATTTTATTGTTTTATTGTTTTATATTTTTATTATTTTATTTTTTATATTTTTATTATTTTATAGGTTTATATTTTTATTATTTAATAAAACAAATTTTTATTTTATTATGTTTTATTTTTTTTATTTCCATTCTACGTGACTTTACCGAAAGAACCAAGGAGATGAGCTTCTATCCACTTTCGTATTTTCTTTGTCCTTCCCAACGTTTTGGTCGTGACTCTGAGACGGCCTGTGTTTTAGCTAAAATCATAGACTTTCATTCTCTTGCCTTCTGCCACGAGGACGAGACGTGGTCAGTGTTTACCTACCCCTGGAGGAAATCAAGGTGCTTGCCGGAGATCCAAAGAGTATTGTTCACGGTTGTTTACGGTCTCTGAGAGGTGGGTTACATGCACCCCCCCCCCCCGCCCGTGCCGGTTACGACTAAACATGCCCCTCTGGTTATCTTCTGAGCGTAACCCTCTGGGCATGACACTGGCCACGAGGCGAGTTGCTTGTTGTCATGTTGAGAACATCTCTCACTCTCGCGCCCAGCCACGGTCGTTATTGATTTCTGACGAGGCCAAAGGGACCGATGTTGGCACAGCCCCTCATGGCCATCCTCTTTCTCCACCTCCGACCCTCGCCCCCCCCCTGCCCACAGACTCGCTGCAGGGTGAATACCAGCGCAAGCTCTACCGCGACCTGCTCAAGAACTACAACCCTCTGGAGCGGCCGGTCGAGAATGACTCAATGTCGATCTCCGTGCAGTTCCAGCTCATTCTCATGCAGATCATGGACGTGGTATGCACTCGAGCGTGGCCACGGCAATGCGTGTGCGCGTGGTGGGGAGCGGCGGTGTAGCGGTTAGCGCTACACTGCGCTACAAACTTGGCGACCCGGGTTCGATTCCCGCTCAGGGCCAACACCACGGTGACGATTATTTGAACCGGTCCTGAGCCTCCCCTTGCTCGACTCAGCCTCAAATGAGTACCTGGTGCGATGTGTAAACATCGCCACTGGGGAGACAAAGGCGGTCGGGCGTGGTGCTCGCCATCCACCCCCTCGTGTGTTGTGCTCGCCTTCATAGGTGCTCGCTGACAGCACTTGCCCCAACGGTCTGTTAAGGCTATACGTGGGATCTTTGTCTTTTGTGGAGGGGAGGGGGTAGAGAGTTGATGGCTGAAGGGGGTGGTGAGTTGACGGGGGGGGGGGGGGTGACCTCAAGGTTACGGCGCCTTGCCTCATTGCGCCCACCTCGCGTTCCCTCCCCTCCCATAATCCACACATTGCAGCCCGTAAGTGATCCTTGTGCGAGCCGTTCATTGGGGCCTTTGGAGCGCTAGAGGAGCCGTGGCACATCTGCGCCGCATATTAATGGTCAATTGCGTGGCGATTTACGGAGTACACCTTATGGGAACTCAGTTGTAATGTGCGATTTTTTATTGCACCTTTTTTTTTTGGTGCCTTATCCGGGCCCTGTCCAGCACCGTTGAGGGCAATAATGGAACACACCGAGCCTCCGATTAGCACAGTTGGCTACGTGCCGTGCGAAAGAAGTTCAACATGCATACATACGCAACGTTCACCGAGAACTCGTTCACCTTTCATCTTCACCCATCGCGTGATTATCCTGCGGCTGAATACGCGCAGGATGTCTGCATGATTTCATTATGTATGTTATTGATTACATTTCCTCCCCCCCCGGCCCTAAAGTAAACATTACCATAAAGAAATTGCGGGCGGTAATTCGTACATAAAAAATGTATACAACTTAATTGTAATTCGATTTACGAAGAATTAAATGCATAGTTTCTCAGACATTTTCAGTTTAGCGAGCGCCCTGCCCTTAACTTAATTGCAAAGTGTACATTTCATTTACTTTCATATGTACCATATTCTCTGGATTACGAGACAAACTTATGTATTGTAAAGCATACGTTTCCAGAGACTCTTATAAATCCACACTATAGGTAATTATATATAGATATATTTATACATAAGGATCTGGTCATTTGAGAACGATTGAAGTCCCGTCGTAGCGAATAACCATGACTTGTCTCAAATGTGTCTGCGGTCCTGTGCTCCCACGGTGGCATTTGTGATCTCAGCCTAATGGTGCACGGGTGAGTCGTACGATGTGACCTCTGAACAGCTTGTCGTGTGTCCTCTCCGCAGGATGAGAAGAACCAAGTACTTACCACAAACGTCTGGCTGCAATTCGTGAGTTCTCTCATCTAGAAAGTGGCACTTTTTTTTACATTTTAGCGCGATAATTGTGTTTATTTGCGCACCCTTTTTTTAATTCGGCAAGTGACACATTTTCACGGGCAATAATTACCAGACGTGCGGAAATTTTAAATTGATTGTAATTTTCTTTTTAAGGAATTACGTTTTATTTTCATGGGCAGGTTAATTGTTCCATTTATTTACGTCAGGTTTGTTTGCTTTCATACTGTCATAGGCCACGTTTTTAACGGGTTACCCGCACCTCCGATTCCTCTGCACCTCCGATTAGCACGGTTGGCTGCGTACGGTGCGAAAGAAGTTCAACGTTTCAGCTGGAGCTATCCGGGGCTTAGCTCTGGAAAATATTTACCCACGGGAAGGAGAATTGAGAAGGGGATTTTAAGGGGGTTGGGTGGTGGGTGGGGTGGGGGGTGGCAGGAGGGCAGGGAGGGTTTTAGGTTTGGGGGTTGGTGTCCTCAAGAAAACAATCCAGGAGAAATCAAGCCCCGTACAAATGGTTGTGCGGCGCTGTGCGGTTGCGGTGTGGTGATGCTAGGATTTACGAGCCCGGTAACCGCCGTGTGGCACAAGCGCTGACCGGAACGGGCTTTAAGGATTTTGCTGTGCCGCTAGCTCTGCTAAACATGTCGCATCTTCTCGCTCGCCTTCCTCCAGTTCTGGAAGGATCATTACCTCCATTGGAACTACAGTGAACACCCGGGGGTGAAAAACCTCCGCTTTCAACCCAATCAGATCTGGACACCCGACATCCTGCTGTACAACAGGCAAGACAATGCACGGTCATGTGTTGGTGCACCGAGTAACTGCTGCATCAGGTGACACATAATTAACAATTTTAAAAAACCCAAGATCATGCAATTTTGGTTGCAAAAAGTCATATATCCGTATTTGTATTTTCTTTGGTGGAAAAATGCATAGCCGGCTGAATGGAGCCTTCTCGCAACACAAGTCAGCAGTGGGTTGCGTGTGTACATTTCCCGGAACACTGAATGATGTCGAGCACACATGAAGGATAAGATATCTTGAATGCGGTCGGCACGAACGTGACTTGGGATCGGTATTGGCGTCGTTACAGCTGGCAGCGGAGTAAATCTCCGTGGAATTGTGGCAGACCCTAAATATGGTCAAAATACAATTGCAAACCCCATCAGTTGTGGCTAATATGACCAAAAGAACTGAGGAATTATCCAGGGAGGCTGGCAATGCGCTAGGCAGGAACGCAGCGAGCTGGAGCAGCAACAGTGAGGTGGAAAGAGATTTTCCCCGGGCGTAGTTTCTCTTGCTGGCATTGCTGATGCCTTGATATTATTAAGGTGTGCAGCGAGCAGTTCAAAGCAGCGGCAGAAATGTTTTGAGCGTGCTACACGACCAGGCCCCTTGCAGGCTTGCGCGGGACTCACTGCATCAGACATGTAATTCTGCAAAGGGTTTCGCCTCCAGCTGCTGGCGACAACACGCAAGGTCGTCGGGCGAAATCTTAGAATGCCGAGGCGGTGAGCGAGTGATTGAGTGGTAATGCACGGGGAGGTGGACCTCCACCAGACCTTGGTGGGCAGTGGGACATAATTTGTTCCTGCGTGGCTTTCGGTGGGAAGCAAAATTCGAACGAAACCGGTGGTTTTTCAGTTTCAACGAAATGGAATGCACACGTTGCATGGATCTTGGGGGGAAAAAAACCTGGACTGGAGTTTGTTCGCTCACAGAGTGAAATGTTAATTGATCTAACGCACGCTTGGGCAGTGATCACATGTTGCAAGAGACCAGCCGTTGTGCGTGTCCGGCGACTTTGGCTGAGCTGAGTGCGCCTGATGGCACACTGCCTATGTGAAGGAAGGGCGTGGAAATTTAACTGCTTAAATTAAAAGTTAGAACTCTTTTAAAGAAGGTTTCTTTGTTTTTTCTTTAATTGGAATACGAGTTTCTCCTCCAAAATGCTGGCGGTGCAAGCGTTACTTGTCGTGTCTATATCTGATGACGGTTTTGTGAAATGGGTTTGAGAATGTTGTTTTAGGGTCTGAACAAGTACACACACAGAAACCAACACACAAACCCAATGACCTTGCTAAATTCAAGTTTTCAAGTTTCAAGTTTTATTTATTAGGTACAGCCCTGTGAGCCATTGTGGTTCTTGGCTCGGGTGCAACCGCAACAAACAAAAACATTAACACAGAACATCTTAAAATGACGACACGCAACAGCAAAAATCTTCCAGAAAAAAAACACCATATAACAAAACTGTGTGCAAAAATCCAAAATCATTAAGTTGCACCGGGCAGTCAAATATTAATGCGACTTCCTCATGCATTCCATAACACGAACCACACATTCTCTCGAAATGTGAAATTTGATTCACAGTGGGCATTTGTTTCAGGCCTATAATGGCATGAAATGTAATTAATAAGGGGAGAATTCAAGAAACGTACACTTTGCAAAGTGACAAAATGCCATTCTCTCACTCTCTCTTCAGTCGCGCGTAATATTTGCGGTCCGTAGCAATCTCCCGAATTTCACGGGAAACCCAATATCGTGCTCCACGTATATATTCCCTATATATATATTCCCCCCGTGTGTTTCGTTGGTACAATATGGGTTCTGACAGTCAGAATAGCCGTCACTTTGAGCCTTTCCTCGTCTCCTTGGGAGTATTGGGTCAAGCAGGAATGCCTTGGGGGGGGGGGGGGAGGGAGGGGGGGGGGAGAACTCTGGAGGCAGACCGTTCATGGTTCCACGGCGTACTGCTCGAGGGATGGAGGGAGGGTGCGGGCCAGCGGGCCGTGTCCAAGTGCACGAGCAACGTTATTTGCTGGGCCCGTTATTGTTCGTATTATTACGATGTCCGGGCTACGACAAGATGTGGTATATATATATATCAATAACGTTTTTAATTCAAGTTGAACGACCCGAATTCACTATTATGAGTAGAGAATAGAGAGTGCACCTTAGTCATGATCTCAGTGTTTCATTTTTTATCTTATAAGGATACATATTCTTAGGGTTTTTTTTCGGTAAAGTCACGTAGGTAAAAAATTTAAATTAATAAAAGTAAAATAAAAAATAAAATAAAAATCACGACGTTTCGGATGCAACACAAGCTTCCGTCTTCAGGTGCAACCGTCACAGCACGCTCGCTGTATCAAGTAAATGAGAAATTCCAAGAGATCCGACCTTGTATATATACTGGTTGAGGGGGGAGGAGCCAGGGTAGGCCCCTGGATAGGAGTTTTTTATTATTATGATAAGGTTGGTGCGGCTGAAGCTACGGCTAGTCAACATAACAAAGGACTGAGCCTTTGTTATGTAAACTGGTTGAGAGAGGGGGGGAGGTGCCAGAGTTGTTAATGTGCGGCTGCTTACGTGACTTTACCGAAAAAAAAAACCTAACAATATGAATCCTTGCAGTCACGAAAGCTTCAAATCTAGAACTTATAAGATATTAAACCTTGTAAAAAAAAAACTCTGCGTTGGTCGCGGAGCGTTAAGTTTGTTCGACGAAAGTGAAGCACGTGTCAGCTACGTAAGAATTCACGACCTGGAGCTTTGATGAATGGTAACGATTTAGAGTCATCGTCCAATTCCTTTTTGTATCTTTTTTACCATCTCATTTGTATCGCTTCTGATTAAATTCAGTTCAACGTGCCCAGCTTTTTTTTTCTCTCCACAAACACTACATGTAACATATAATTTTGCATACTAAGGTGTGCATTGACCGTATTGAATGTGTGCTCACACACACACCATTTAATGAATGTATCACGGGCATAAGGATCTAAATCTAAACTAAAAACTCTATTATTTTTTCTTTTACCAGGTAATGCCCATTGAGCTATGCAGCTCTTATTCAGAAGCGACCTGGCCACAAATGATAGCTCAACGAAGTGGCTTATCGTGTGGAAATGTATAGCAGCGAAATACTCGGAAATAAATCTTTCTAAATGTGGAGGGAAAAATCGGGGGACCCGGAGAAAAATTCACGCCACCACGGGGAGAGAGAACATGCAAAAGTCCAAATATATAGCAGCAGGCGTCAGGGTCGGGATCAAACCCACGACCTCCTCTATACCAGGCGAGGGAGTTAACATCTCGCTACCGCAGCGCCCCCAATTTCAATCAACGTATGGTTGGATACCCCCCCACCACATTTATGTTTTGTTCGACCGCTCTCCTGATATGTGCGCGTGTGTCTTCTGGCATGCCTGTGTATGTGACTTAAAAATGTGGACTGGTGACACGGTGGTTAAAAGACACCGTGCTACAAACGCAGCCATCCGAGTTGTATTTTTGATCACGCGATCATTCGTGGGCAGTGACGAGGAATTGAACGAAGCTTAGGAAGGTAACGGTGCCCATCTGCATTCACAAGCGTGAGTCGTTGAGTGTCAACGCAGTGACGTTCCCGAATGCACCAGCCAGATTGTGAGGTTTGCTTTTTTATTTCTCAGCCCGGAGGTCAATGTTCTGTTTCGAGGTCTGTTAAAAATAAAACCTTAATTTCGCAACAATTACGGCCAGACTGAAGTATTTCGAAACGGAGTAACACTCATGATGGACTAAACTTTTCATTAAACGATAATACCCCAACATTACAAGTCACGCGTGAGATAACCTTGATAAACGACTCGAAGCAATTTTTATAATTTGACAAAAGTGATAGCTGGGAAATTTTAAAAAACCATCCGTACCTCCGCAGACATGAAAAAAATATCTTCAAAATGCAATGTGGGGGGGGGGGGGGGGATTGTAACAGATTATAATAATTATGCCCAATGGATTACCAATGCATTTGACTATACTTTTTCTGAATTCCACAGAATGGCCCCATTGTTAACAACATACGAGTCTGTCAATTGGCACGAGCCCGCAGATGTGCTAGCTGATGAAAAAAAAGAAGAAGGTTTTTTTGGGTTTTGACAAAGGTGAATATTTAGAGCTCTCCAAGGCAGACATGGTTACTAATCCAGAGTGCTTCGCCAGACATGCTAATGTATAGGTACAATCAACAACAACAACAAAGGGCTCTTGTCAGTTGAATTATAACACTTTTCCTTATAAGCATTGGGTTTTATAGTTTTAGAACTCCGCGTTTCAATCAGAACAAAAATTGGTTTCTATATATTATATGATGAAAGCTTTGCATGGCTGCAGCGTTATTGTTATTTTGAACCTGGAGGCAGATATTTCAGTATATTTGGCAGTCTACGTGCGCACGTTACATTTGTGCATCTGTTTGGTCGTAAAAAAACATTGTTATTTGGACAAATATGTGGCAGCAGCCCCAACGCATTTGTCAATAACAGCTGCCCTTAAAAAAGCAAGCGTAGATTGTGCGACGTTTTGGGCAACGACCCTTATTCATAGCACATGGAGAGCGGCCAGATAGGTGGAGTGGGTTAAGTGTTGGCATTCTCCAAATGCTATTCCCTCTACATCTATGACCTCTCCATGTGCTTTGAAGAAGGGCCATAGAATGACCATTGCTTAAAGCGTTGCCCAAACTGGACTTCTTTTTTGACAGTGCTATTGTCACATGTGGTGAGTTTTTTGGTTGTTGTTTGTGCTTGCGTGCCACCGCCAATGCAGCAGCAGCAGCATCACGAGATATAATTAGTTTCATTGTGGTAACAAAAAAACTAATTACCTCCATTATGGAAGTATGAATATTCGTTTTATTGTTGCTGTTGTTTTACAAAATCAGGTAATATTACACGCCCTGAAATGTACTTCCTTCAAACAACGCATTTTTTTTACATCGCTAATGAATTCTACACCTTTGTTCACATAAGGCTGTGAAGTTTATTATATTCTCCGTGCAAAGGAAAATTAATTGAAAAAGCCAAACCAACATCTACAAAGTCTAATAACTCTCAACACTGCACTTGCATAAGCAGAACTGCAAACACGTGATTACATACAAGGCTTACATATTTCTTCTCAAGTAGTTCTATAAACAGATCCCAAAACTGCATGGATCTACAGATAATAAATCTAAAGCCAAAAAATCCGCGACTCCAATATTTTACGTAGCATTTGCAGCTGGGATGGGGCCTCAGTAGGATTAACTTGAACCGCAGATACTTACATTTTACATATTTCTGTCTAGGGAGCTTCAGAATGTGTGTTACTTTCCTCACGAGTATTGAGGTGTATGGGAACACGTTGGCTGTTCTCGCTACGCTTACGACGAAGAGTGCACTCCCTTGCTAACCTCGCGACACGCTGAAGCAAATCAGTTCTTAACCCTACGGCGTCGATTCCATCAACAAAAGTTAACTCGTAATTAACAAATACCATATTTTTTGGGTCTCTCGGTAAAGCCACGTGGATAGAAAAAATCATACAAATATCACGACGTTTTGAACGCAACGCAAGCAATCGTCATCTGATGTGATATTTGTATTATTTTTTTCTATTTACGTGGCTTTACCGAAAGACCCAAAGAATATGAATTCCCACAGTCACGAAAGCTTTAAGTCAAAACAAATGCCATGTTTACCAATCATCGTCTTGCCTCCGGAACTTTTACCTACCTTGCGTTAAAGTCACCACTGATGCTGCCATACAACGTGGAAACATTTAATTGGCAGACGTTTCATGTAATGGTCCTTCTTCAGAGGAGAGAAGCCAGAGTGAGGCAGAGAGATTGGCTAAAGATCGCACTTTACACTCCCTGAGAATGCTGGTAAATTTTGAGAAAGTTTACAGACGAACACAATTTTTATTTTAGAAGGATTTTTCATTCCGCGTTATTTAGCAATTTTATTTGAACGCCGCCCTGCACTCTGGTCCATGCCGTCAACTGCCTCGTGTTCTCCGTGAATCTTAACGAATATGAACGCAGGTAAATCACAGAAGTGCCCTGTACTGAAAGGCCAGGAACAGTTGTCTGATACTGCTCACAGTTGCATGCTCATAAAGGCGACCAAATCATCACTTACGAGCATGAATCTTCTGAGAATCGTGCAGCCTTAGCTAATTAGCGCTGCGCAATGTTCATCGGGAGGATAGAGTACGATGGCGCAGTGGTAAGCTCACTGCGCCGTGAATCCGGCGACCTGAGTTCTATTCCCGCCCACAGTGAACATCAGTGGTGCGTGATATCTGAAACCAGCCCCAGGTGCTCCCTTCACCAACCCACACACACACTGGCCAAATAACCCCCGTGATGAACATGACGTTTGGGGTCCATCATCCACTACATTATTAATAATGCGTTGCAATTTTTAATAATAAATATTTTTATTGCATGTTAATTAATAATATTAATTCCAAGCTGCACTTGCTAACAATTTGCCAAACCTTCTTGTGACGCGCACTGGTTTCTGAAGCTTCATAAACAGCGAGCATCTCAACCACCACTTGTCCAGGTAACCCCTGGCACAAACAAGATAGGCCCTGAATTTCCATCGTCTGGTTAAATGAAGGATACCAATTTCTGCACACCACTGATGATCACATCACAGCTGCTCTTAAAAATCGCTACACACGGACGAGGGGTTCAAAAACACCTCCCAGAAGAAAATAACGGCGTCCACGGAAAGAAGCAATGACCCGCAAAAATCTAAACGGGCGCAGCATTCGTTATTGGATTTGATAAGCAAAATGGCCAATAAAATGCACGCTCCTCAAACACAGCAGACTAGAACCAATAAAAACAAAATCTTCATTTGTTTCTGAAACAGGACTGTGGTGCTTGTAGGCTATAATTGATTGTTTTTATAATCAAATCTCTTATAACACCGTCCTGAAAATTAGAAGACAAGGACTTTAAAAGCAAGGTAAATTATATGGTTACAGCTTGGTAAATTCCACAAATAACAACTGCTGTATAAATAACATGAGATAAATCATAATTGACAACACTTTGCAAATTTGCTCGTGGGTAAAGGCGTTATGTCGGATACAGGAATTGCCTGACCATACTTCACCACGCTGGTGAGGGCAAATTCGTGAAAGAGGAGGAGATACACTATAAACTAAACTATTTTTTATTTTACCAGGTAAGGCCCACTGAACTATCGCTCTTTTTCAGAAGCTACCTGGCCACAAAATGATAGCTAAAAGAAGTGGCGATTCAAGTGGAAATCTATAGCAACCAAATACTATAAACGCGTGTTGTTGATTCTAAATGTGGAGGATAAAACCAGAGGACCTGGAGAAAAAAAAATCACATGACCACGCGGAGAATATGATACAGGCGTCAGTTTCGGGATCGAACCCACGACCTCCTGTACACCAGGCGAGGTAGTTAACATATCCTAGCCACTGTTGAACACTTCTGATATTACTTGTCGTAGATGTTACATCCCCCCCCCCCCGCACACCCTCCCCGCCTCCGAAGAGTGACACTTCTTGCGGCTCTGACATTTTGACACATCCCCCATGGCGATGCGATGAGCATCCTTGTGAGGAGGAGGTGTCCAGGACAGGGGGACACCCACGGCCGCTGAGTGGGTGTCGCGGGCGTGACTAAACAAACGCTCGCTCAATTCTGGACAAGATTTTGTGGTGATTTCGAGTCCGTGTTTTTCACCCCTCAACAGGGGTCACAAGTGCCCGTTGTGCTGATGAAACCCTTGAAATGCACAGTGGTGCCTTGACGGTGGGCCAAGTACTGAGGCAGTACAGTGGTTGCGTAGGTGCCACATAATTATAGTTGATGGTAGAATATTCTTAGGTTTTCGGTAAAGTCACGTAGGTAAAACATTAAAATTGATAAAAGTAAAATAATATAAAAATCACGACGTTTCGGAGGCAACACGAGCTTCCGTCTTCAGGTGGAACCGTCACAGCCACGACAGCTGTATCAAGCAAACGACAGCTGTATCAAGCTGTGACGGTTCCACCTGAAGACGGAAGCTTGTGTTGCCTCCGAAACGTCGTGATTTTTATTTTATTTTACTTTTATTAATTTTAATGTTTTACCTACGTGACTTTATCGAAAAAACCTAAGAATATGAATCATTGCAGTCACGAAAGCTTCAAATCTAGAATTGCCGGTAGAACTCCTCTTGTCCGTGACTCCCGTTATCTGGGGCATCATAATCCGGAACAATAAAAACCGCGAACCATTTGCTCACAGGGAGAGCCTCACATTCAAAAGTGTGGCCTTCACCCCTGTGTGTCCTCTACCTCGTGGTGAGGGTCTCCGGTGTGTGGATTTTGCGTGACAGAATTTGCTGGTACTTGTCCTGAGCATATCTAAAATTATTAGTCGGAGGTGAGCTGTATTGCTTCTGTATCACAGAGATGCAAGGTGCTTTTGAAGTCAATCTACATCTGAGCCAATCTATTCGAGTATCCCACGAAGTGCATGCCCCTTTTTGCATGGAATTAAAGCGGCAGAAAGCACTTTGTTTCTTTGGAGGATCTAAGGCAATGTTTAATTCCAGCACGCACTTACCTGTCCGGCTGTACGTGTGGACGGGTTTTGTTGTTGATGTCTGGATGATTTTCCATGTCGGCGCTGTGCAGTGCGGACGAGAGATTTGACGCCACATTTCACACGAACGTGCTTGTGAACTACACGGGGAACTGCCAGCACCTACCCCCAGGTGGGTCCTATCTCTTACACTCGCGATCCGCTTATCAACGCAGCCAAGAACAACAACAACAACAAACATATATGTTTTAACAGGTTTTTTTTTACGTAGACTTTGAACGTGGGGAAATAAAAAAAATTCCGTCGGTTTTTTTTCTTCTTTGCAATTTATGTTATTCACCAAAGCCCAAACGATACGTCCATACATCCAAGGAGCGAACGCGACCGAGATGATGACCACGGCATCTCGGTCGGGAGCTGAGGGACCGCTGTGAGCTGCATTGTGGTGCAGCACGGCGCGGGTCGACCTCCATCCAGCAGGCAATAGACAACAGCTGTTGCTGCTGCTGCTGCTGATGTTGATAATGATGATAGTGTTGAACCGTCATTTTCAACATCATCAGTAGCAGCAGCCATTGTCTATCCACTGCTGGATTGAAGCCTCCCCATGCTGTTGTTATTCACTGCTGGTGTTTTTGACGACGATGATGTCGACGACGATGACGAAGAAGATACAGTATTGTGTTTTTTTTTTATAAATACTAAAGCTCATCTACTGACGGACTCACAAACGGCGTTCCTTTTTAAAAATAAAAAAATTGGCTCCCAAAGGATGCATAAGTTGGGAGGCGATGAGTTGCAAATGAACAAGGCTTCTATTACTTATTCATAACTAGAAGGCGACCAGAGTACAGGGGGAAAAAACAACTCAGAAATCATTGCAACCTTTCACGAGTCTGCCCGTCGAACTACGTGCAAAGCTGGTGATGATAGCTCAAGGGGCCCACAGGATAAAATCATTTGTATAGCTCAAATAGGAAATGCAAGCAATTGCGGAATTATAATTACATGTACAAATCACTGTTTGTTACGCGTGAGCACACACACGCACGTGCGCTATTTACGTGCCGTATATTTCCAGCGCGTTGCAGAGAAAGTTGATCTTCAAACACGTTGCAAATTAATTTCTATATTTAATGTATATCCAGCGGTGTTTTTAAGTGGAAAGTTAATTTCGTTTGGCAGTACTGGAAGGAATTGGTTCGCCCAAAAGTCAATTTACAATCGAGCTGAACCGGGTAAGAATTCATAGAAACATGTTGTGCGTTGGAATGTAACATTAAGTGATGTCTGCGTGACGTATCGCTATTATGTAAATGTGCTCAATGTAAATTATTATTTTTTCCAAAGGGCACCCACTGCGGGAGACATATAAGGGAACATTTCACGCCATTATTTTGTGGATTATTATCACAGGAGGAGGAGGAAGACTGGGCGTGATTACTGCACAACGCTCACATTCGCTCTTAAATTTGTGCAATTATTATTCGACATCCAACAATTAAGGGATAAGAGGAATAAAATTAAATACATAACGGCGTGTAATTTTTTTCTGACTGGTCAATTAATGCTAAAACTTTAAGTGGTTTATCAGGGTGATGAATGTAATTAATTCTGAAAATTGCAAGCGAACTTTATCCCTTTAAAGGCCGGTTGTGTTCACGAGCAAATCGGAATAAAATATCTAAATAAAAAAAACATTGCGCCGTCCTGACAAATTCGGTCATAAGTCTATCGCCACACGTGGCACCCTTTGGTAAAGATTTATCTGGCTTGTGTTTGCAAAGACAATGATGACTACTGGCTCAGCCGTAATACCAAATAAAATCTACCACTTGATTTGTGCCCTGGATTTTTCCTTTAACCTTTAACTCCATACCAGCTCTGCAAGAAAGCAAATAAATCTTTATCAAACCTTCCCCCATGTTACTGCGCTTATCTCCCTGTTTCAGAATTTCATGGGTCCCTGGGTCGTGCCGTGGCTTTGGTTTGCTGTAGTTTTATGTCTTTCACCCCCCCCCCGCCCCAAATCAATAGGCAGCCGCCAAGATGTTTAATGTGAGGGTTTCACCCTCGTGGCCTCCTGTTGCCCACCGTTCTTTCCTGGGTAAAGTCTGGCTATGAGGACCTGCGAAAGCTAAAAAAATAAGCATAGTCCGACATTAATATGGAGCTTTGCTGCTGTAAACTTTCTGAAGAAAAGGCCACTCGGCTGTAAATTGCCGTCGTAAAAAATGTTCACGGTTTATTTTGAACACCACTGACAATGATAGCATAAATATATATATTTTTGCAATCATGCGAGAAGCACGTCAATATCATTCCAGTTTTGCGGTGAACTTGCAATGTAATCGTAGACTGGAGGTGCGAAAGTTAAACATCATTGGCGTTATTTTGTGTGCCACTGAAATCCAAAACCACACCTAACGGGAAATGAGAATGTATAATTTGCGTAATTATCAAATGATAGTCGTCAAAATACATGTCTGTTAAAAAACAACCCACTTTTCTGCAAAAAAAAAAATACTTGCAAAAAACAATCATCCAGAAGTTGAACTATTCCTGATTGATTCGAACCAGTTTAGGGATTTGTCTCCGCGCCGATAATACTCGTACGGACACGGCCGGCATGAATGGCAAACCAGCGTGAACGGTTAAAACCCACGGGTTCAGAAATAGGCTGCTGGAGGTGGCAGCGGTTGTATTGATTCAAGTGCTAAATTACCGGTCGCCTCCGAGATGAGAGCCGCACTATCGCTGCCTCGGCCTCTCACCCATTGCCCCCCACCCCCAACTCCCCGCCCCTCCTCCCCCCGTGCGTTCCGCGAGACAGGAATGCTGAAGAGCACGTGCTACATCGACGTGCGCTGGTTCCCGTTCGACGTGCAGAAGTGTGACCTCAAGTTCGGCTCGTGGACGCACGACGGTTGGCTCATTGACCTGCAGATGCTGGAGGCCGACACGTCGGGCTACATCGCCAACGGGGAGTGGGACCTCGTGGGTGCGTTGCTCGCCGAGGGTGACCGTGTGTGCGTGTGTGTGCGGAGGCCGCTAACGGCACTTGCCCCAATTGTCTGTTCAGGCTATACGGGGGGGATCTTTGTCTTTGGTGGCCGAGCTGTGATGGATAGGCAGTGCCGCGGAATATGTCTTTGCGACGCTGGTCCCGACATGATGACGCTGTCCAGGTGTGATGTGTTGATGTGATCACGGCCATGGGGAAGCGTGTGCAGGATGGCGGAGGGTTAGCGCCAGTTGCCAAGACGAGCATTGTAGTGGCCCCCAAAAGTCCTGCAAACCAAGCGGGGAAGGACAGGGCACCAGTTGGTGGGAGCAGGTCCTGCAGGTCGTGTGTCTGCTGTGCAGCAGCCGCTGTCGGGCCGGGAGGAGGGTGGAGTGCACCATGGAGGTGTGGTGGCGTCAACGGCTTTGGCCCTGATGAGGTCTTCAGTTGCCACTCTTCAGAGCCGTATTAGTGCTCTGACTAGTCGGGCGGCGTTGCGATACACAATACGACCGCGTTAATTTGCACGGTGTCTATGGGGCATTAACGCGGAGATTTCACAAGCAAGGGTCACACGCGGACATAAAAAAAAATCACTATTAATCTATGGGCTGCCGAGATTGAAAAATGAGCCCTGAGACTGAGTTAAAAAATATGGGGTTAACAAAGCCTTTATTAAATTATTACTATTGTAATAGGGTGCTGTAATGGTTAGCACTTTGTATGTGCAGTCGGTCTGCTGGTGCGGCAGCTGAAGCAATGTTGCACGTTTCTTAAATTCCCACTGCCTCTGTCCACCCGCCAAACTCAGTGGGTAATGGGAGAGTTTGTTGATAGACACGTTGCGTGTGGTGGGGTCAATTGTGGGTCCTCCCACCACTTCCAAGACATCTGGCCAACGTGGAAGGCTAGAATGCACTTCTTCAGGAAATGAAAATGAACGTTGCACACGGACAGTTGGCTGTGTGCGTTTTTGCACAGTTTTGAGTGATGTTTGAAACTCCTGATTTTCCGGCCCGCACAAATTGTTTTCGCTACGATGAGGTTTTGCTCGTCCTTTACAGATTTGACGAACGTGGAAGAGTAGGCCAAAAACTCTCTCGTGGAGGCCTCTCTGCCAGCAGTAACGCATTGCAGGGCTGCACCTTGAGCTTCACCGCACAGAGTATTGAATTGAACGCGAGTCTTGTTTTTTTTGTTGCTACGAGCGTGCGCCGCACACGAGCAACACATATTAATCTATGGGCGGCCTGGATTGAAAAACGAGCCTTAATACTGAGTTACGATTTCCTGGGTAAACGAAGCTGCGATTACATTACTATTCATAATTACTGTTTGTGTAAAGTGTCATCATCCATTGCGCAGAAGCGAGGTGCTCGTAGGAAGGGGTGGTGGTGGGGGGGGGGGAAGCTCCCAATTGATATGGATCCGCGTGCCGCGGCTTGTGAACTTTTCCTTCCCAGGTGCTCACGGGACGCACATTTTTATAAATGTTCACCGCTGCCGCATCATCCCGTGCATTCTGAAAAAAAACCTTCCCTAATTTCACTGTGCGTCGCCTGGCGGCAGGAAGATGGATATGGCTGTGCAATGCCCAAAAAATTATATGCCATCAATACATTCCACAACCGTACGTTTCCCTTGTTCTGGTGTAATTTACGCGTTGAATATTCGGAGTATTGAAAGCACAATGCTAGTCAAGGGAAATGTGGAACCTTTTAAGTGGCGAGTGTCTGGCCAACCCAAATGAAATTGGGCATACAGAGACACTTTCTCCCCGCGTGAGCAAATATATTTGGCGAGGAAATCATAAAAGTAACAGCCCCTCCCCCCTCATATTCATACGCACGGGAGACTGAGACGGGGCCATACAGAAACGTCGTGCCAGTGAGACGCAGAGTACTGGAAGGTTGTGCGAGTGGCTGTCATGGAAAAGTCCCACCTTCTGTTCTTCAAGCTCATCGTTTGCATCTGCAGTCATCGTCACCGCCATCATCACCCTTGGTCAATCCACTGCTGGATGAAGGCCTCTCCCAGAGGCCGCCAACCGCGATGATCCTGCGATGTAACCGTTCACCCATCGCCTGGCACACAAACCCATTTCGTCGCTCCACCTCCTCAGTGGACGTCCACTTGGGTTCGTTAACTTCGTGGCTACCACTCGGCGTCAGTGTTCCAGATGTGATCAGCCGTCATCACTCAACCCATCTCAACAGTTCGAATGATTCCATCCACCTGTGCTTGTGCCCCAATCGGCGTGTTCCTCTTTCTGTACCCACGTCATTGTAGTTCAAGCATATGCAACGCTGATTACTAATTCCATGCCAAATCTACAGAGGGGTAGAGAGATCAATAGTATATTTATGCTTCGTGGCGATGGGGAGAGCATTGTAGTCCAATGGGAACCTCTTTGGTACGGCACACCAGTCGCACATTTGACCGATATACCAAGCAGGCCACACCATTCATCACTGGATTGAGATTAGTTTTGTTCTTAGAAAGAAGAGATTGAGTCAATGCAGTAAGATGTAATGCAAAGGGACAGAGCTCATTAGCCATGCTGCTTCATTGGTATTGCCAAGCGGAAGCTTTAATCGGTTCTGGCATGGCACAGTGGGCAAGGCAGATGGGCCTTCAAGGAGGGTAGAGCGTCCGACTTCCACTCGCACCGTCCACAATAGATGATCTCCGTGAGCCCTTTATTTCCGGGCCCTATTGTTCTGGCAGAGAGCATTTACCTCTCTAGCCACGGGGCTCTCTTTTGTTCGTGTGGGATTTTTATTTAGCAATTGTTGCGGCGTGGATTCAAAATGCCACCTTGCTCATTGCGACGGATTAATTCGCACCAAATTGACCGCAAAGTAGAAGAATGCAAATTATTATTGCTTCATTTTTGTTTTTACCGAATAATGAATGAGAAGTCGATTAACGCAATGTTGTCGCAGTACAACCGGAATAGTTTTTTTTTGTCATCCTGAAATGATAACTCAATATTCTCTGGGGAGTTATTTTCCAGACAGCAAGAGACCACTTTGCGATGTTGGTAATCGGAGGTTCCTGGAAGCCCAGAAGGGCTGCAGGCATGAGCCAAAATGCCAGGTGGGGCCCCCTCGTCCATCCTCTGTGAGGCCCGGGGAAAATTGCCCTTTTGACCCTCCACCTTCTGGGTGGCGCTGATGACAATGCATTCAGAGAAAATGAATATATATATATAATCGTTGACGTTTCAGGCAATAGCCCTTCTATGAACGTCACTGTTTATATATATTTATCTTTTTGTTAAGGCAGCGTTATTGACAAATGTGCTGAGTGCTAGTGTTCATGTTCTTGTGCACCACTGCCAACACAGCATCACCGCATAATGTGTTCACATAGGATTTAGCATTGTGGCTGTCAATACAGGTGGCAGCAAAGACTCCGTCCGTGACGATACCTTCATGTTGGTTCAGCTCAATGGAAGCAGCAATCGTAACCGCCGTCGTCATCGTCGTTACATCTCACAACGCAGAGATCCCAGGCAAGAGGAACGAGCTGTACTACGACTGCTGCCAAGAGCCGTACCCCGACGTGACGTACACGCTGACCATCCGCCGGCGCACCCTCTACTATGGCCTCAACCTGCTGGTGCCGTGCGTGCTCATCTCGGCGCTATCCCTGCTCGTGTTCCTGCTGCCCGCCGACTCCGGGGAGAAGATCTCGCTCGGTGCGTCCTCCTGCACACGCAGCGCGCCACCCCCCCCCCCCCCTTTGCACACACACAGAACACACGCAGCCTGCACACACACACACCATGCACACCCAGCGCGCCCCCCCCCCCCCTTTGCACACACACAGAACACACGCAGCCTGCACACACACACACACCATGCACACGCAGCGCGCGCCCTCCCCCCCCCCCCCTTTGCACACACACAGAACACACGCAGCCTGCACACACACACACCATGCACACGCAGCGCGCACACCACCCCCCCCCCCCCTTTGCACACACACAGAACACACGCAGCCTGCACACCCACACACCATGCACACCCAGCGCGCACACCCCCCCCCCTTTGCACACACACAGAACACACGCAGCCTGCACACACACACACCATGCACACCCAGCGCGCACCCCCCCCCCCCCCTTTGCACACACAGAATCTACGCAGCCTTCACACAAAGACACCATGCACACCCACAACAACCACCACGACGCTTGTGCCAGGCTATGTGCACCTTGAGACCACCTGAAGTGTCGAACGCCCGCTGGCAGGAGGTCACGGGGCAGAGCCAGGTGCCATGGGTCAACTGACTGAGATGGAAATTCCTCTGGTACAGCCATCAAAGGCTTCACGAACTTCCTGGTCGAAAGATTATGTTCAATAATGTTGGAGCCAGAGGACATCCCTGTCGCACCCCAAGGTGAACAGGGAATAGCTCCGACTCCTGTCCACGTAGTTTTACCCAGGCCCGCTCACCATCATGAAGGTCCTTAATGATCGTGAGCAGAGGGTCAGGGACTCCGAAAGCACGAATAACAACCCAGAGCCCAGGCCTACTGATGGTATCATAGGCCTTGACCAGGTCAATAAAACAGAGATTTAGGTCTTGTTGGAATTCCCTACACCTCTGCTGTAGCAAACGGTCAGAGAATATAGCATCTGTGCAGGACCACCCTTTACTGACACCACATTGGGGCTCCGCAAGCCTCTCCTCAGTGTGCCTGGCAAGGCGATGTTGAATAATCCTAGACAGGACCTTTCCCGGCACACAGTCTGTGCGGTCTCCCTTCTTAAAGAGCATGACCACAAGGGCATCCTTCCAATCATGTGGAACCCATCAAGTGGTCCAGACTATTGTTATGATGTCAAGTAGGGCAGTCTGTGCACAAACGCCACCCTCCCTCAGCATTTCGCTTGGGAGATCATCTCTGCCTGGTGCCTTTCCTGGTCTCAGACTCTGGATCGCCTTCAGTACTTCCTCAACAGATGGCACCTCAGCCAGCCACTCAAAGGGGGTGACTTCTTCTTCCAATATTTGAGGCACCGCAGCCTCAGCAGGGTCATCCCCACTTTGTCCCACAATGTTTTCCATGTCGAGGGATTTCCCCTCCCCCAGGACTTCACATAAATGCTCAGCAAATCTGCAAACCTGTTCCTGGGGGTCAGAGATTGGATCACCGTTTTTTCCCCAAATGATGGTAATAGGTGTGGCGCTGCAGGTTATTTTTTTGATGGAGTTAAATAGGGATTTGTGATCGCAGGCCATTGAGGCAGACTCCATCTCCTCAGCAACCCGCGACCACCACCCATCCTTGCAGCGCCTCACGGCTCTCCGAACCTCCGAGCGAAGGCTGCGGTAAGCCTCCTCATTCTCTGACGTGGGAGGCTGTAGACGATTAGAGTGGGCCTGTCGCTTTGTCTCAGCCAGCTTGAACACCTCCTCTGTCAGCCAGGGTCTCTCGGGAGGTCTGGACCGCGTACCTAAAGCAGCCTTATGCCCCCACGACCACCACTCCTCGCCTCCGGTTGATGGGAAGGCGAGCCCAAAGTAGCCTGTGGCTTACAGCTTTCCACACTTCACCACAACGCTCCCACGCCCCCTTCATTCTTTTGTTCAGAAAAAAGAGCCACTCCTTGTTGTTGGTAATCTCCTGCCCCGAGTAGAGGACTATCCACCCCTCATGGTGGCAGGAGCCAGAGCTGGTCCACCGGACCTCCTGAATACCACAGACATCCAGGCGGTACTGGTCCAGCTCCCGACAGAGGAGTGGCAGCCTCTCTTCCGCAGTGAGCGTTAGAACTTTCCACGTGGCCATCCGTAGTGGCTTTTTGTTATTTCTAGAGGAGCCCCGAGGGTAAAGATTCAATATCCTGGCTGCGCCAAATGGGGTTTGGCCAGGAGACGTCATAGACGTATGTCCCCCCAGGGCCTCCGGCACAAGCTTATTAATTAAATTATTCATTCGTGGTTTAGTGGTAATTAATTGACGGTGGAGGGGTTACCAGCCCCTCGCACCCATCAGAGCCCCCATTTGGCCACTGTGGTGGTTACAAACGCCATGAGGGGAAAGGCCAATCGGAATTGGCCCTCCCCCCCACAGCACTGTCCACGACAGCGTTGCCCGTCCGGCACCAAGAGGAAGTAGGGGGTTGTTTTGCGCACCCCCCTTTGCACACACAGAATCCACACACCCTGTGCACGCACAGCCTGCACGGGCCATGCACATGCACCGTGCGTGCCCCTTGCACACGTCATGCGTACGCAGCATGAGCACACCCTTACACACGCACCCTGCACAAGCAGCTTGCGCGCCCCTTTGCACACACACAATGCACACACCCTGCAGACACAACGTGCGCATGCACCCTGCACGCACACCCTGCACGCACCCTGCACGCAACATGCTCACAGCATGCCGGCGCTCTCCCGCATTGCGCAATCGGATTAAGGTCACACGCAGCTTTCATTTACCGGGAGAGATCCTGGCTCAGACAAATGTCGGCGGTGACGATAAATGAGATCATGCATCGGACGTAGCGTGCATAATTAAACTTAACTAGGTCCAGCCTAACGTAGTTGCCAATTATCCGGAGTCAAAGCCGTCGGGGCCTTTGTGAGCAGATTCTTGCTTAAACTCG
Organism: Lampetra planeri; assembly: GCF_965212315.1. NCBI lineage: Eukaryota > Metazoa > Chordata > Hyperoartia > Petromyzontiformes > Petromyzontidae > Lampetra > Lampetra planeri. The sequence continues at coordinate 27,215,362 of NC_136109.1, read as the reverse complement.
TTTAATCTCCGCATTCAGCATCTGTTTGGGGTACGATTGCGAGCGCCCTTCAATTGGCCGCAGCTGTTGTTCTGCAAGATAGGCTGCGTACCGCTGGGAGAGCGTGCGGGGGGGGGGGGATAAATGCACATTACAGATAAGAAATCAAAGAGCGGCATTATCTGGGTTCAGCGTTTGCCTCGCTCGCCGCGGTTGTCGCTCGGTGCCCCTCTGTGTCCAGGCATCACCGTGCTGCTGTCGCTGACCGTCTTCATGCTCCTGGTCGCCGAAATCATGCCGGCCACGTCCGACTCCGTTCCGCTCATCGGTGAGCGGAGACGCGCGGCGAACGCGAACGCACCGCACGCCAACGTCCAGTCCACGGGGCAGAGAGCGGTGCCACTTCGAGGGTGGCCAAACGCCGAGTGACGCCAGCTTCTGTAGATGGCTTATAGGAGCGGATGACGTGATAATGTTGCGAATTGAATACGGTTATTTGCATGATCCCCTTTTTGTTGGTGATTTGACGATGTCGGTACAGGTGGTGCCAACGTCTCGACTCCAAGCCGGCCTAGCAGGGTTCCAGGAAATATTGAGCGATAAATTTAAACTCTGAATAGAGACGATGCACACAGCAAACGGGAGAATGCCACTGACAATCTGAATTGCGCTTGAATGGAGGGGTGCCATGCTTCTGCCAGGTCCCATAAGGTGTGTATGTGTACACACAGCCACATGAATTAAATGGATGTTGGTGGCATAGAGTTGGAGACATTTCAATTTCACGTGATGATAGATGCGTGCGCAAATCCAGATTAAGCCCAAAAATAGTAAGCGCATCTCTCTGAGCCTTTCATTCTCCCTCTCCCACAAACATGGATAATCATCTGCGCGCCACTGCTTACCGTGAACAATAACTCTAACACGGCATGCAACATTTGTAATCGACATTTGTATCCACTTGGACGATTTGCACCGATTAATCATTTGCAGCTGTTGGACTCCGTCTTTGGTGAAGACGCCATAGGCCACAGAAAGAGGCCATCGTATCACTCATGTATCACGATCTCATGTATCATGATCTCGTGTATCACGATCTCATGTATCATGATCTCGTGTATCACGATCTCATGTATCATGATCTCGTGTATCACGATCTCATGTATCATGATCTCGTGTATCACGATCTCATGTATCATGATCTCGTGTATCACGATCTCATGTATCATGATCTCGTGTATCACGATCTCATGTATCATGATCTCGTGTATCACGATCTCATGTATCATGATCTCGTTCAAGGCAGAGCAATTCACTGCACAGATAACCCCCCCCCTTCGCCCCGCCCTCATTCTTAGTGGACGGCATCACGACGCGATCCTCCGTCAACGCCAAATACTTTACGTTGCTGAGCGAGAAGCAACGCTCCGCACGTTTCATGTCCGAAAACAAGAAAATCAATGCCCGCTATGTTTAGGATGCTGCCTTGGTGCCACGGCCAGCGCGCTGGACGTGAAATCCAGAGGTCGCCGGTTCAATCTTCCGCACAGCGGCCGAAACAACGGCGCAAGTTATTTTTATTAGTAAATCCCCGCACCGCCTCGATCCACCCAGCAGCATCAATGGGTACTCCGCCGTTGTTCGTGTGGTGCGGTAGGGTGCGGGAACTCCCAACTCTTTCGAGGGACAGGAGATCGAATCACCCCCTAAACGTTCTCTCTTAGATCGCCCTCCGAGTGGAAGCCCTTCCGCCAAAAGTGGCGTGAGCAAGACATTGCAGGGCTGCGCCTTTCCCTTTTCGTTCTTCTCTACTTTGTTCATACGGCGAGGGCGCAATGTGTGCCACCAAAGTGAGCCTCGGAACAAAACACGACCGCTGGAAATCTCGGCAGTGACGGCTGCTGTCTCAGGCGTCCGCCATCTGGAGCCAGCCTGCAGTGTCGTCTCACACGGAGCGAGTTGTCACGTGCGGCTCTCTCTTTGTTTAACAACGCTTGAAGAGCGCGGCGGGTCTGCGGAGGCTTGGAAAATGATTCACCGCCAGCCCAAGCAGAGCTCAAGAACAATCGTAACAAAGTTCCAAAGATCAATCTATTTTCTTCATCGACATTGGCATTGCCTGCTGAAGCCGGATGTCAACAAGGCTCGTAATCCATGGTTTCAGGAGAGACTGAAGCCTCGTCATTACTTCGCATCTGATGAGAGGATTGTGGGGCCTCGCAGACTAGCCTCCAGTAAGATTATTCTCGACACCAATTTACACCCCCACCTAATCATAGGTCTATCTGTCTGGCCATAATACACACCAGTAATGAGGTGCAGATACAAGCCGATAGCGTATAATTTATTGAAGCAGCCTGCAGGCATATTCATCGCAAGTAAGAGAAGTAACTCCTGCCCATTTTTATTGTATGATCACTGAGTGGATAATTATTTACTGGGGGGTGGGGGGGAGAGAGTTTGTCAAATAATGTATTCACAGAAAAATTGTTTTAAAAATATCCAATGTCACTCTAATGTTAACAGCCCTTTGTAAATGCAATGCCGCATCAGTCATGGGAGCTGTTGGGCCATACTTCGCCACGCTGCTCCAGTGCAGGTCGGCATCATTCGCCACTGATGTTGGCCATGGCTCGGACTTTAACTCGGCTTCGTTGGGTTCGTAGCGCAGAACAAGAGTGCAATCCCTGCCCGCAACGATGAATGTTAAAATCCGAGCTGCAGGCTACGCGATTTAGCATTACCAGTTAATGCACAAAAGTGTCTCATGTGGGTTTATCCAACTCCCATTTCCCAATTGTTATCAGTACCCAAACAATATTAATTTTCTCGTTGCATGTTAATGTGGAGGGCATTTCAAATCAACGCATGGAAATGAATGCAATTTTGTTTCCTTCATGCGAAAACACAACAATCCCTGCGATTGGCATGTTCGTGCGTGCATTCAACACACATTACGAAAATGCACACACACGCGCGCATATGCGTACACTCGTCCCTCAAGAAAACAAAAACTTTTCAATGAATCGCGACAAATCGTGAAAAGGTTGCTCTCATTCTTCCTTCTCATGCGACGTAACAATGTGCTATGCGTGTTGAACTTCTTTCGCACCGTACGTAGCCAACCGTGCTAATAACAAGTAGCGCTCAAAGTGCACAATGGTATCGGAGGGCGACGCAGCAGTCGGCCGCAGGTTTCAAGAACGAGACGAAACACCAAAAAGCGCGCAAGTAACAGATGCAAGAGCTGAGCAGCGTTTAGCAGATCGCTTCAACCGATCGATCCCACTTGCCGCAGCCAGCCAAGCGCGTGGCAGCATCACCGCACCTGATGGTATCGCACTGTGGTGTTGGTTTCACCGCCCTGTCAGCCATCTCCGTCGGAGTCATTCAGCAGAGTACACCACATTAGAGGGACTCCCACGGCGGGGGACTTTGGGTGGCTCCGCACACGCTGCAGGAGAAGGCTCCTCGAACAAAAACGCACGAGCACCGAATGCTGAAATGGAAGGAACCTGAAAGATAGGAAGATTCTAGATGTGAAGCTTTCGTGACTGCAAGGATCCATACTCTTAGGTTGTTTCGGTAAAGTCACGAGACAAGAAGTCACAGCTTCTCGAGACGCTGGCCTTCCTTTTTTTACCTACGTGACTTTACCAAAAAACCTAAGAGTAGAGAGGAAGATCTAATGGGGAATGGCTTGACGACGACATCGCAAGAGATCGGTGCCAGAAAGGTGTGGCCACTACTTGAGCCATATTGGCACAAGACAGAGAGGAAAGTGGGAACAAATGACGACATGTCCAGTGGACATCTACTACGGGCTATCTGCCCATGGATCGTGGTGATGATGATGAAATGCTTACTGTCGAGTACGGATGATGTATGCGGATGAGCAATATTTTCAGAAGTGAGAGCTTGATGAAGAAAGTTCTGGAAGGACGGATGTTGGGAAAGAAAGGCCAATAAGGCAGACAAAATAAAGATGCTGCTTGATGACTTTAAGCAAGAAAGGAGACCTTGCAGTGACTGAAGAAGAAAGCTCAAGATCATGCAAGATGAAGGGAATTTGAGCCAAAGACACTGCCATTGGGCAGAGGACCAATTAAGAAATCCCACAACTTACTTGCTGTACACCTGCTGGTGAACTATTTAGGCTTTAACAATTATTTTATTTGCACTTATTGAAACAAAATTATATATACAGTACAGACATTGTCAATGAATTGCTGAATGAAGGCCTCTCCACTTTTCGTGAGTCATTTAGGGGCGCGGGCGGGGGCAGAGGGGACAGGGCCGGCTCAGATTTAATTCGCCACTCATGTCAGCCGTGGCCAGGAAAGGAACTTCAGACGCTGAGTTCACAGGGCAGTGGCACCGCTGCAACTCCACCTACTTAATGTTGCCTATGCAATGTGTCAGTGTGCCAGTACGTGTGTGTACATTGCATTTTAAAATGAGGGATATCAAGACGTAGCGGAGAAGAGATTTGAGAACTTTTTTTTTATACACGGTAACCCCCTCTCTCCTTGTCAATGGACTTATTGTGTAAGATTAGTAGGTAGGTTGGTAGATAAGTGAGTGGGTAGACATCCTATCTTTAATCCAGGCGAGAGCCCTTTGAGGCAACATGTCTATTCTAAATGTGAGACGTGCCAAAAATGAGGGAGAAATACAAGCGCATGAAAAACGGTAAAAAAAAAAGCCAGGACAAAAATAAAAAATAAATCAAACATAGCAAAATGTAATGGACACATAGAATGTTAGGATCATGTTCAGATTTAATTAATAACGTTTGATGGATGCCAACAGTTTTATGAGTATTTTGCAAACTTTTAAATTATGTTGTCGCTTTTTATTATACTTTATTTTACATTAGCACATTCCAATGATTCACATCTTGGATGAAACGTATCAATATCAGCCATGATAAATCCACTGCTGCTGTGAATGCCTCCCAAAGCTACCACTGCTTCCCACGATCCTGTGATATCATAATCCGCCTCAGAACACCCAGACACGAACTGATTCCATCGCTCCATCTCCCCGGTGGTCGTTATCACGGACGCGTTCAATCCCTTGGCAGTCGGTCTGTCAATATTGAAATTATATGCTGAAAACGCAACATGCCGTTGAAAGCAATCCTTGCATTAAGACCTCTCTATCTGGCCTTGAAAAGTATTCATGGCCCCACATGTACTTTTTTGATGGTAATACCTTTGGGCTGTGAGTTACTACTGCATTTGTATTTGTCATTCTGCTTGCCCTCCCATAAAAGGCTCTTTTTTGCTTCGAAACATTCTCAGTAAATCATATTGCCAAGATGTCTGGCAGAATGATTTTTTTCCACCTGTTTTTGTTTCCAAGGGCATTTGACATAAAAGAAGAAATATATTGTACAATAGGGATTTATGAAGGGTTGCCTTGAGACATTAAATATCAGAAATCTCAGTTAAAAACCACCGCTTCCTTTCTCACATGTCGGAGCGTCTTTGCTTTGCAGTGTCTTGCTTTAGTCTCCCTCTCAGGTGAAAACTCACAAATCTGTGCACAGTTTATTGCTATGATCTTGGCAAATAATTAGGTTGTGCAATGATGAATCAAATCGTGTATGTCGGTCAGTTTTATTATTATTATATTATTCAAATCAATATGCCTAGGTGCTAATGTTACAGGTATGTATGTTGAACTTATTTCGCACCGCACGTAGCCAACCGTGCTAATTGGATGTGCGGGGGAAGGACAACAAACGAAACACAAAAAGCAGTGAGACGAAATGAAGAGACCAATATGGAAGAATACAAATGAAAGAGTAAAAACAAGATTTTGAATCAAATTGCCTGATTTTTTAAGGGAATCGTAACACTGAATCATATATTTTTATCATCACCGTTATCATCAGCCGTGGTCAGTCTACTGCTGGATAAAGGGCTGCTCAAGCTGCCGTCACCTTTCACGACTCTGCGATGCAATAATTTCCACCTCGCGGCGTGCATATGATGAGATTTCATTGTTCCATCTCCTCGGTGGACGTGCAATTTAGCTGGGAAAAGTAATTCGTGAATACACCGTTAACACCTACACACAGCACATAAATATCACGCTTTTTTCCGACAGTGGAAATTTTGCAAACCATTGACAGCAATTATGAATGCGAAGCACCCGGGTTTAAATCGTATACACCCGTGGTCTTGGGAAAACATTCTGCAAGACCTACGGCATTATTACCGAGTTGGCATTTGTGCGATGGTCGTGGCAATTGTACAATGATGCAGAGGTGAGGGAGCCTGTGGTTCAGCAATGTCAGGCGTGACATGAAACCTGCACAGTGCAATTCCTCTTTAACCAGCAAGGAACACGACGCCACACCAATACGCACACATTAACCCCATCCCTCTGGCCTTCGCACCTGTTTGACACGCACATGACGACATTACATCTATCCCTCTAAGACCGAAACAGGAGGATTTCTCCACAACTCTGGCTGTCGCCTGATGATGCCAGTTGTAATTTATGGCAAAACGTCGTACTCGAATTGTAAATGTTGTGGGTTAACTGTCCAACAAACCGATGTGCTGTACTTGTAACGAATTGGCACGTTTTGTTCACGCGGCAAACCTTACCGATTAGCTGTGCCGGGTGGTGGTGGGTTTAACGACACATTTATATTTACCCGATCTAACCCAAAATCTTCTATTATGGATAAGATTGGTCTAGAAAGTCGACTATGTGTTAAACTGACAGCAACTTCCCTTTCAAATGACCTGCCACTCACTTGTTTATTGCTCGTCAGTCGTCAGCACAGACTTAAAAAAACAACAACATAGTTTCGGCGACTATGAATGTGTTTCTTCTGAGCAAAATGCCAGCCTGCTGGGAGCACAGGCAACAGGTGAGCATATGTCCAGAGCATTAACTCCGGTGCGAATGCAGTTAATGGGAACTTGAATTGCGACGGTAGAACGTTTGGTTGCGAGCAGCTGCTGTGGCTCTAAAATAAAATAGGCGCGCAAGTGCTGTTCATGCGGGCGTCATGCTCACGCTGATACATTGGTTAAAAAAATGTCTGTTTCTGGACCCTCACATAGGCGTGTATAGAAAGCCTTCAGGGACCTGTAATCCATTGTAAGCAAACATATTTTTCTCATCAACCAGTAATTATCCCGACAAGAGGAGGTTGTATGCAGTAATTTCTTTAAAGTTTTTTTTATCGTCATGTAATGTGCTCGCCAAGATGTTATTCCAGAGCTAATGAGAACGTGTAGATGCTAAGCGAGATGTTAATTTGTCAATTCATGATTCAAAACAATTGCTTTTGTTGATTACATCCCTCACACATAAGTTCACCACTGAGTGAATAGAGCTCAGTGCAGGGCTTCATTTATCACTCATTATCTGGTATACTGGAGGTCTCACTTCACTAGCCATAGCCACAGACATAAGAGAGCTATTATACTGGATGTGGTGTGCCAGGTACGGACATATTTTCCGGGTCACTGATCAAAACAAAGCCGGCTGAAATGGGTTATGTGGATGTAGGATGGAAGGTTATTTTTTCAAAGTAAATAGGTGGGTACCTAGGTAGGTAGGCGTGTTATATCGATATAAATCAAAATGAAATCCCACTGAGACGTCTTTATCTCGTTCGTAAGAGGGATAAAGCAGGTCATATTAGCTCCGTAACCTTATTGAGGAGGTACCTGCAGTTACATTTGGCGAGAATTGGACCTTGAAGATAAATTACCTTCGAGGATTTTGTCCACAGACCACACAGAAGCGCGCGGTGTGTTTTTTTCTCGATTTCGAAGAGTGTCAAAGGATTAGGTTCAGAACGCATAAGACGGGACACGAAGCTTAGCATCCCGCCCAGGAAAAACGCATGCCTTATCAATAATGCACCGGCATGCTATCAGCGTGGCCACGGTGAGGTCCTGCCACGAGTGGTCTCAGGGCTCAGAGGAACAAAACGTGACGTCGTCAGAAGACCCAGCAACCACCGGCAGTGAAGGGAGGAGTTGAGCGGAGGCAGTGAACCCTACACGACGGAGAGTTTATTCTCTAAGATTTATAAGACATAAAGGGTAAAGCATTGCCCCTCCCCCCGCACTCCTTTTGTTTGTTTCTCTCCAAACTCCAGCGGCTCACAGTTGATGGTGACATTCTGTCACTGTCTAACGCCACTGCTCCAGGTGCCGCACCGAATTGTGATCCTGCAGGGGCGGTTTGGGAGGGTTGGAGAGATCCATTTCGCCAGGAACGTGACGACGTACACTCGAGTAACCAACAACCCCCCCACCCCCACCACGTGAAGATCCGATGTTTCTCTGGGATATGGCAAAGACATTCCCATCGCGTCTGAAACCCAGCCTAATCTCCCCAACATTTTTTCGGCGGCATGCTCCGTTTGCTACCTTTGCATTGAACATTTTAATCTTCTCATTAATTCGAGGTAATTAAAATGTAAGCATAGGCTGATTAATCAACTGGTGAGGTGTGAAGCATATTCAGTTCGAAAATGTTATTCTACTCTACTTTTCTATTTAAAGCTTTCGTGACTGCAGGGATTCATCTTCTTGGTTACTTCGGTAAAGTCACGTAGAAGGGAAATAATAAAATAATAAAAATAAAACTTAATAAAATCATTCTCACGACGTTTCGGCCACAACGCAAGCAGCCGTCCTCAGGTGAAGAACAGGTCTGTCGGAAAGACGCTGTCTTTCTGTCTTTCGCTGTCTTTCCGACTGACCTGTTCTTCACCTGAGGACGGCTGCTTGCGTTGTGGCCGAAACGTCGTGAGAATTATTTTATTATGTTTTATTTGTATTATTTTATTATTTCCCTTCTACGTGACTTTACCGAAATAACCAAGAAGACTACTCTACTTTATTAAGAGGACAGTGGATATGTCGCATTGAGAAATATAAAATGTAGCGACATAAATTGTCAATTTTTTTTTTTATGACTGCACCGACTAAATCACATTTAGTTTTGTGTCTCAAAGGCCTGTAACATTAACAAGGCGAATAATGTCAGCATTCCAACAACATGCGACAACCACGTCATCTTGTCAAACGTGTCCAATTAAAATGGAAATGTTTCACTACGGTAAAACTTTACATTGGTTTATTTTGTTACAATGCAAAAAGATATGCTTAATCATGTTTAAACTTGCACAGATTCCTATGAAACAAAAGAACAAGATACCAGCATATTTAACTCTGCAGTCTTTTGTCGTCGAGTAAAGGAGAGATTTTCCGCTTCTTGTATTCTGCATCTCTTCTTTAGCCATTTGATTTGGAACATGCAAAAAGGACACACTAATGCTGTCACTATTGCTGCGGGCATTTACATTGTGGCAGGAACACAAAGATTGGATCATTAAAGGAGCTGTAAAGATGCCAGAACATATTTGCCAACGTTGGATACTCATCTCAGTCATCGGTGTGACGTGTTTGTCAATGTCGTAACGGCCGCTATCCGAGAATTTACTGCATTTCCACGGCGTCCCGATCCCCAGCCAGAATGACTGCTGCGTGCAGCAAGAATGCCGATGGTGCCTTTCTGAAATCCATTTGGCGATTGTTTTTATGTCAATTATTTTACGGGTACATTTACCGTATTAAGAAACCCAACGACACCACCAAATGCCACTTAGTATTAAAGAACCGTAGTCACGTCAATTACATTCCTAAAATGATTATAAGGTTGTTATTATGATTGTTGCCAGACCATGAGCTTGCCTTTACAAACACTATTTTATTGATCTCAGACTAAATAGGGATTGCACGCTCTTTCACACCACCCATTTAAAATGTCAATTCACTTGCTGAGAAAGTACCACCAGCTAACATCGCTGTTCGACTGAAGGTCACAGCAAGCAGGCGACATTGTCACCTGTCTCAAAAATGTAATCTCTAACGAAATTCAAGTAATGCATTGCAACAGAGTAATCTCATTATTCACTTATGTCCTGATAAGCAAAGGGAGGGGGGGGGTGCACATTAAAGGTTACATGCTGTGAGAATCAAAGACAATTATTGTTCAAAGCCAGGCCGATGTGTAGACGATAACTTGTGCTCGGAGAGCGCCTGTACAAGAATGCTTGTTTTGAAAAGGACTCACCACTTATTCAGACTCTATTGCTATTAAATCACAATCTATGTTGCGTTGTCGATAGGTTCTGCTGCGGCAAACCTACTTTACACCTCCACAACTCACGCGCCAACATAACTCGAAGCGCTTATCTCTCGCCCTCAAAATCGTCCCTTTTGCGAAACTCAAAAGGTTAGGGCTGTGGAAAAAATAATAATAGTAATTTACATTTGTAAGGCGCATTTAAACGCCCCCGCCGAATCACAATTGCAGTATTTCTGTCCAAACTGAGTGGTTGCCTAAACAAGCAGGAGGGAGACAAGTGAGACACGTCTACTTTTAAATCCTTTCTATTAAGTTCACTTGCTTGCTTGCTTGCGCGCTTACGACCGTGCAAATCTTTCGGTCGTTTTTTAACCCACTTCCCGTGATCCAATCGAGCTGACATTTTGCACACAGACTCGTTGTGCGTAACAATTTATTTTCGTGCAATTTTTTTTCCAAAATTTTCAATATTTTAGGGAATTTTTTTTTATATTTAATTACCAATTGCTTAATAGTGGCAGGCAATCATCTGACCCATAGGTGGCAGCCATCTCAAGCCAGAGGACGAGAGGACTCTAGCCGCCACGCATATAAAGGATTTATAGTGAAAAACTTTGTTTTTACGGGTTAATTTTTTGCTAGTGAGACCGAGGATTTAAAAAAAATGCCACAAGGCAATATAACATGAGCCCCGATTGTCTTGCATCGAAGCGTGGAACAAGAATTTGCAAAGAAAAACACTCTAACAATCACCTTATTGTTACGTAATGAAATAAAACAAATATAGATAAAATATATGAGATTTGAATCAGTTCGTGTGTAGGTGCGAGGTGATTACGTGAAATGATCGTGAGAGGTGGTGGTGGAGGTTTGGGGAGGCCTCAATCCAGCGGTGGATTGACCATGGATGATGATAATGATGTTAATGATATGCTCTATACAGCACTTCAGAAGATGAATTTGAATTGTTTTGTTGTGGCTTGCAATGAAGCTGTAACATCATGTGGAATCTTACTCTCTCGCAATATGGGCGGCGGTGGCAAAATAGCATTTGGGGGCAGAAAAATGCCATGAATATAAAATTCATTTTCAGATTATTCAAGGCCACGGAATGAAAGTGTCATGCAGCCCAGCTACAAACCACCTTTTATTGCTTAACATGTCTACGTTGTCCTTTACCTCTCCTCACGTGTGTACCGCAATACTCGACGGATTTACCAACCACAGCTCGTGATTATTATTTAGGATATCCAATGTAGTTCTCCATTATTCCCACTTTAATACTGCCGTGTAGCGGTTTGGTTTATTGCCGCATGTCTTGAACGCGCTCGTGCTTTGCGCAGTGCAAGCTGCAACACGGATATACATCGTTAAAGGGATATTTCACTTTTCGCTCCTTTGGTGCATTTTATTGAGACATAAAAGATAAAAAAATGTTTGCTCATTCAATCTATAGGCATGTCAGCCGGTATGTGCATTTCGCAAGCTTTGTTCGCACCTTCATGACATAACCTTTTGTGCCCTGTTCCCAACACCCACCTGCAGGTCAATACTTTGCGAGCACAATGATTATCGTGGCCTTCTCAGTGGTGGTCACGGTCATAGTCTTGCAATACCATCACCGCAACCCCGACGGAAAGAAGATGCCACAGTGGGTGAGTGGCTTTACTTCATATACAGACAGCAGCTGTGCTCACACACAAACCTTCACCCCCGCTATATGTAAGCGCACGGATCGCATAAGCATGATACATTTTTGAGTTATCAGTTTAATTTAAGTTTTTACTGTTTATGAATAGAAAAATATGTCAAGGTGGGAACGATTTTGAAATATTCTTATTTTTGCTGTACTGTTTGAATACATTCGGGGAGCGGCGAAGCAGTGGTTAGCGCACTGCACTGTGAACCTGCTGAACTCTGAGTTTGATTTCTGACGATGGTTAACATCAGTGGTGAGTGATATCTGAATCAAGGCATCCACACGCATCGAAAGTATGATCAAACACCGCCCACGAATGATCCAGTGTAGGGAAACCTGTATGCAACAGTGGCCTGACAAATGGCTTCAGAGTAGTATTAATATAGGACTGTATAACTCAAATGTCTCCACACTTGCACGAAACAAACTTTCTCGTAATAATTATAAAGCATAAAAGTGTAGGATTTCTAGAGAAAGGGCTGTTCAAGGGTTTGGTTTACTATTTCACTTTGGAGATACGGGCTCTCACCATAATAATGGAGTTTTTACCACTGGCGTTGTGTTGCCAATGGAGATGAATCCCACTTCATTAATCATTTGAGCAAGGAGACACTTGGACTTAGCTCGAAGCATGAAAGCAAAGATTTCAGTGTAGTTGTTAAACCCATGATGTTGATGTTGTTATGACCCCAATGTTCTCAATGTGACATTTGCTCCAATCGTACGCTTTCACTTTCATTGTGAAACTTAAGCTATATCATTACCCAGGAAAGCATCACGGAATTTTCAAAGCCTTAGGATAATATGGAAATTCTTGCGAGTTTTTTTGTACATTAATTTCACCTTGATGTCACGGTCCGCACTGCAGATATAAGTGATACTTTTTTTTTTTATAAACAATGTACAAATTTGCCGTATCGTTGAATAAAAGATGGGGAATTATTTTGGTCAAGGTCAATTTGTATAAACATTAACCTTTTATTATTTCCTTCGACTTTTACTATCAATTTAAAATAAGTTACAAACACAGAACAATGAAATGTTTATACATTTAAATAAAAAATAGAGTATTAATACAGCAAAGATGCAATGGCAAACCCTTATGATTATATCAGAATCAGAATATTTATTTATACTGGAGGAATCCGTTGAGCTATAAAGCTCTTTTTCACAGATGTCCAGTAGCATGCAATTCCAGAAATGTGTTTTCATGCAGAAATTACAAAATACATTTATATGGAAAAAAAATCATATAGTTGAGCAACTCAAAGGTTAAAAACGGTTGAACATTAATTCATGGAACATGGAGTCAAGTGACATCGAGATTTATGGTGAGAGTGCTTTTGTGTGTATTGTTTTGTCCGTTACTTGTCCTGAAAATGAAATAAAAATTGGGTGAAGGATTGAAAATCAGTACACGGTTCTGCATTATTGCTTCATAAAAGTCTAATACGTTATCAGCAGTCGCTGCCTTTGTTGACACTAAATTACTCGATAATGCAACACCTGTGGGAGGATTTTGTGCAGCATGCTGTATTTGTACACTTTGTCCACCCGCAGTGAGACAAAGCACAACCACATAACATCTTAAATGAACATATATAGTGAGCTGTGCACGAGCGAACGAGTGGTGTCAATGTTCGATGCCTGATGTGCACAATTAGGAAATGTTCCTTCGTGTTAAAACGCAATGCGATATTGACTCAAATAGGTAGGCTTAGTCATCATGTTTGCCCCAAGCCAATTGCATGCCATTTCCTGGGAGGATATTCTGTTTAACCTAAGCACGCCATCTGCTGTGCCGTGGTTGCTGAATAACAATCAATGGCAATGCCACCCAGTGTGTTGGCACGATTATCGGAATGAACTGTTTTATTTACCACTTGCTTCCTGTGTATTATACCTATATATGTTGACTTTAAATGGCACATCAAGTTTCTAGTGTGCTAAGTTGGCACCGCTGAGATCCTGTGTTCAAACACAAGTAGCTGCCAATGATTAAACCGTGTTCTCAGTTGTACTGTCTATATCGCACTCCGACAAAAAAATATATAGCAATTGGACTGACATGTGACAATTTTCAATTGAGCAGAGTGGATGTGAAAGTGCTGCACCCGAGTGTGGATAAGGTCACCTGAAGTCATTTCAGAAGCAGTTCTGTGATATATCATTCCACGGGCCATTCTATAACATGGGGTAATGCATGGCGTGCGAGAGTTCTAAATGGATTCTACATTACATTACGTGACACCGATAACACATTTGGCATTAAATTGCCAAAAACAAGATTTACATCACGATACATCAAAACTTGAAAGTATAGATAGGTCACATTGTGAGATTTGAATACTTAGCTGATAACATAAAAATGTATTTGCGTGTAGAACACAGACAATTCGACATTTTTTGTTTGCCTGTTTACAATCAAATATCCTGCAACCAAATATATTTAAATTCAAATTTAAAAATTCAATCGACAAATGTTTCCGACGTAAAATGTTCAATTGTGGCCTAATGGCAAATAGAAAAATTACCTGTCGACAAAAATCCATAGCAAGTCTGCTAAAAGTGGCCTTTGCTGGAAAACCAAAGTGTAAGGTTAAGTTGAAGCAAAGTGTGAACGATTGTCAGGGCAGATGGATCGCGGGCAGGACCGAAGAGCTGTTTCATTACCCTCAGCATTCTCCCCACTGCCTCTCCGTGTTACTCGAAATGCATCACCACATGTTCAGCCAGCAGCACAAACAATCCAACCGAGCAATTATTATTCCCAACATGCAACACACTGCCAGCGACGCAGCAAGATGCCTCGGGGAACAAAGCAGCTATTTATCACTTCAACAGCACTGCTTCCTGTAAATGCAGTTATCAGCTCCAACTTAGGGCAATCATTTAAAAGCACCATGCCTTTAGCTCTAGAAAGTATATAAAATGTTTCGTTTTCAAATGCACTTAATAACACGAGGTAGCCCTTGATTAAAATGACTATTTCAAGACATGTTTTTTTTTAATGTCGGCATCGTTTTCCTTGTTTTAACTTAGATTACGCTACCCATAATAATGGTACTGCAAGATCCGACCGTGTCCGTCCAGTGCTCTCCGAACTGAATGAATATATTACAAGGTCGCACTCATGACACACAAAGTGCTTGCCACAAACGAACCACAATACCTTACTGATCTCGTCACGGAGCACAATCCATCACGCAAACTCCGGTCATCCTAGCAGCGGCTTTTGGCTGGCCATCGAACAAAGACGATCACTGCATTGCACGCTTTCAGATGCGCTTCTGCGGCCGTCTGGAATGCTCTTCCAGCCAATTTTATGAAGCCACTTGAGCAATGCACTTTTAAATCTAGATTGAAAACTCATTTCTTTAGAACTGCTTTTTGTGTTTAGTTTGTTGTCCTTCACCCGCACTTCCAATTAGCAGTTGGCTACGTATGGTGCGAAATAAGATCAACAAACATACATACATCTAATCCCCTTCTTAATTTTGAATTCTAAAAAGTATGCTTGATCGCTTCAAGTCGACACATGATTAAAACATGGGATCCAGCATTATCCATGCTTTCACATTCGTGAATTTTACTTCTTAAAATCTTGGCCTGCACTTGTATTTGATATAACTCAGCCAATTTTATAAACTCTTGGGTCAAGACCAACTCATTAAACGTAAGCATCTCATTGTTTGATACATATTGAATCAGTTAACATTTTCTCATGCAGAACCAAATATTATGGTACTTTATGTTTACCTTTCCAATTACAATTGAGTAACATTCAGCTTACATTTTTTGTCATTTAAAAAAATACATTTCAGTGGTTAAGATCCTACATCGGTGGGAATGCTGTAATGTGATTTGTCTCTGGTTATTCCCAAGTATGGATACGCGTTCAAACACGTTTCCTCCCATCTGTCCACCTGGCTTAGGTTCGCGTTATCCTGCTCGACTGGTGTGCCTGGTTCCTGCGCATGAAGCAGCCCGGGAGAGAGCGACATGAGCTCGCCCGCCGCCTGAGCATCCTGCACCGCAACAGCATGGTCAGCTTGGACCTCGCTCTCCTGTCGGCTAGCGGCGTACACAAGAAAACCAACGGACACGGCGTCTTCATCGGCTTCACAAACCCCGACGCGCCACAGCAGCCGCCCACCAGCGACTCGGGCGTCATGTGCGGCCGGGAGACCTGCTTCAATAGCGCCGGGCCCGAGGAGGAGCCTGGCAATGCCCAACGTGGAATGCATCCGGACCCCACTGCGGGTATGAACAGCGAGATCACCAAAATCTTGATAGAGCTACGCTACATCGCTGGGCGCTTCCGCACGCAGGATGAGAACGAGGCGATCGCGTCGGAGTGGAAGTTTGCTGCCGCCGTGGTGGACCGGCTGTGCCTGCTTGCCTTCTCCCTCTTCACCATCATCTCCACCATCTCCATCCTCATGTCTGCACCACACTTCACTGAGGCTGTGGCCAAAGACTTCACATGAGTGGAACGCTCGGTGTAAAGATACCCCAGACTTGTGATATTTTCATCCATTTGCTTCAGGTGTTCCGTGACATGGCCAACATCGCAAGTGAGCTATTTAAGCTTTAGTAAAAGTTGATAATGGTGTAAAATAACATTCTACAGATGAATACAATTATTGATTTTAACAATGTAACGACTTTGCCTGCCGTCCTTATGTAAGCCATGGTGAGTGTTCTTTATTCTGGTGAGAGATTCTCTTTTGCAAGAGCGGTCTGGCAAATTGTGGTGATGAAGAGAGTTATTTAAATAATTTAAGGCACTTTGCTATCAGGTATTCTGACAGTTACAATAGTCCTCACTTGCGAATGTCACAGGATGCAGGTTCCTTAATTGAAGATGGTGCGTTTTTGGCAATTTACCACAGAAATTACCATATGGTTATGGAATTTTAACCACCAACTGTGAAAAATAGGAAATAGTGGCGAGTACAATGCCTACGAGGGATGTCCAGTTGGCATTTTTACTATACAGTACATTTTCATTTGTATGTTGTAATTATGCATTTCATCAAAATAATAAAACGTTAATTATTTCAAAAGCAGCCAAACCGTAATTCACAGACTGGGAATGATAACAGTGTATGATAATGGAAACATGGCACAATAATTCAATATCATGTCCCATGTGCTTAATTTACTTGCAATGTAATTCATTTTCCAAGTCAAAATAGTTCCCTGTGTTTTTCTCAATTTATCCACAGAGATTGGCAAAACTCTAGTGATACTGTGAACATTTTACAGATACAATGCTATTTCATTTGTGAAAAAAACAGAACATTGGTTTAGCAGTGACATTAACGGAGCTGCATGCAAACAATATTAAAGTTCACATTGTGTGCTGAAAATCTGATCATTGCTTTTGTAACACGCTGTCAGTTGTAACAAACACAAACAACAGTTTGACAGATAAAACATAGAGATATATTCAAGAACACATTTTGGGAAAAAAAGTCCAATCGACTAAAGGTTGAGTAAACAATGAGGTTCTCAATTCCGCGGAATCTTTTTTACACATGGCACAATCGGTGTTTTTCAGAAGTGATAAACTGTTAATGTCGGAAGGATTAAAAAATGAGGCACAATACCATTTCAGCGTGACATTAAATACTTGATAAAACGATACATTTACAACCACTGTGCATTCAAAACTCATCACAGTGCAGAATCATTCATCAACATGCTTTAATAATCAATACAACTATTTTAAAAGATGGAATAACAAACGTATGCATTGTCTTCAAAAAGCAAAGCGAAAGCAAACATCCTAAAAACAAATGCCATTCCTAAACAAATGTTACATCAAAGGTTATACAAGAACCATTGTGTTTCTGCCAACCTTATATTGTGATTAAAGCAAAAATGTGTATATGTACACATTTCTAGAGTGCATACAGAGTTGTACTCAATTGCAGGACGCCAGTTCGTCTAACTAGGGCTAATTTGATATTTTACTGAGTCGTAGACGTTTTCCCGTTTAAAATATGGTACTTGTAAAGTTAAGGTATAAATAAATATAACATGTATAATTCACAAGTTTGTCCACGCAAGTCCGTGTAAAAATTGTGTGGGTATTTATTCAAACAAACAAAGGTTATCATTATTATTATTGTTCATTACTTTAAAAATAGCATTTGTTTTCAATAACTGTGTGTTTTTGTGTCGTCATGTTTGTCTTGTTAAAGCAGTGACATTTACAAGTTGATGTTTAGATTATATATAAGCTGCGCATACAAATGTGTTGGTTTTACAAAATAAATGTTTATTTTCTTCATTAAACTCATGAAGGTTTTGCATATTTTGTTTCAATGTTAAATATTTCAGACTACAATACAAAATTTTCTGATTAAAAGATTACCAAAAATGAAACGATCACAATTAATTTTTACTGAAGAGGGCATTGCATCTTTTCCTTTTTCCCTGCAAACATGAACATACTATGCATTACAAGCATCAGACAAAGAATCAATTGCAAGCATGGAAGATTAAATTGTATATTAATTCCAGATATATTTTTAATAGGATTCGATACAAAAACAGGTTATCACTGTTAAAAAAAGTGTGGCCCATCCAAGATTGGCAACATGTAGTGCAGAAGGGTGCTCGGTGTAATTGATGTCAATCAGAGATGAGCATCATGAAGCTCCAAACAGATGGTGGGAGGTTATATAACTGTGAAGCTAAATCCATCCACATTAAAACACAGCAGCTGACGTTATACTTCAACATTACCATACTGCTTGCATATTCTGAAATACCTGGGCCCCAAAAGCAGCCAGACAGCATTTTGCATGAATTTTAAAGTTAACACAAAGTGTGGAATAAATAACTTACATAAGTAAAAGTGTAATTTAGTTTTAACTTTCACTGCAGTTTACTTTAAGATACTAGCAGTCTCAATTTAGAGGTAACACATCCGCTCATTTACATCCGTGACCATCAGAAATTATAAGACACCTTTTAGCGTCATTTTCCAAGAACAGATGAGAAAACTAAAGGACATCAAAGCCCTAATCATTGAGTTGACAAAGCAGCGCAGCTCCTTTGGAGATCCAGTAATCACTGTCCCTTTTAGAAGGTATGAAGACGGTGACAACAAAATTGGTTGAGTGACCTGCAAGGAAGAAAAAAAGTCAAATCTATACATTCATCCTTACACCATTACCCTTTTCCCTGTCATCCTCTCACATTATTACACACTGTTCATGAAGCTTCGAAAATAAACGCACATTATTGTTTTTTAAACGTTTGTGATGAACTGTGTAAACAACTACATTTAAAACAATATGATAGTGCCTTTATACACCATGCAACATAAAAAAATCTATCTCGCACAATGATTTATTTATAAAATGCAAATGTCAACTCGAGATGAAGGCTAGAGGGATTAGGTGAAATGTACATAGCAACCCTCCTCACAGAATGCGCACACGGCTTTGCATTCTCAGCACAAGTACTTATCGGTCAATAATTCAATATTCATGCTGCAACACAATAGGTCATGTTTCAGAATCAAAGGCAAGTCACTCAAACTGCATTACCAAGATTGGCAAGAACAGCGAAGCCTTGCAACACTCCAAGTAGCCACTTACTGTGGTACATTTAAATGTGTTTTTTCATTCATTCAGATGTTGTCTATTGGTGCCTTTTTGTGAGCAATTTTCTTCATGATTTACAATGAATGGCAAATGATGGTGAAAAAGTTCCTTCTTAAAAATGCTAATAAAATCATGTTTTTGACATATATGAATCATCGTCTTTAACAGGAAGAAAAATATGTGCTCAGTTTAATACTTAGACTTTAAAATTATGTAATAATACAGCACATTTAATGTACCGAGTTATACATCTGATTTGAATAAATATAAAACTTTAGCACATTTGGAGTCGCAGTAAAAATCATTGCATAAAGCACATGAAGAACATTGTGTGGAAGCTCAGAGCCATGAACTGATATGTTCGTTTAAGTTATTCCTTGTGACATAATATATATTTAAACACTGTAGATTACCAGATGTATCTTCACATTCATAATCCATTTCTGGTGAAATTATTATATAGTACTGTAATTACATAATAAAATGCACTCCAGAGCAGAGTGGTTTTGGTGCACGGTTATTTTAAACTAACACATCCTAGGACTAAGAAGTAATGAACCTTATTTAAAACTCACACACATAAAATTACAAAAAAGACTGCTTATTACTTTTGGAAGGTATAAAAGATATTTGGATATAATGGTACGTACATTATTGTCTACGTGATATCATTTAAATCAACCCAAGTAGCATTTTATGCAAACATTTGATAGTTACTAAATAACAAAGCATTTTGTAAGAACAAGTAGATCTGTAAAATTATGAATCACACAATTTGTATAAGATCATTTGCATCCCAATGCATGAATGACAGTTTGCACATATCAACAACAAAAAACTAGCAAATACAATACATCTTTGAAAATGCATGAGTGTAATGATGCACACAGAGATGAACTTATATCACGGTCACGATTTCTCCATGCAGGATTTAATCATCCCTCGTACCTTACAATGAAAGTACTATGTAACATGTAAATGTCCACATTACTACAAAACGTCTTCGTATTCATTCCAATTAAATGCTTAAGAGTCATGGCAGTTATTTTATATGGTTGTATTTTTTGTTTGGTTTTGTATATTTTTTAAGTGCTGCCCATGATTTATTCATGACATCAAACCTTTGCCACAAAACGTGCTCATTAAATTTCAAGTAAAATTTGGAAACAGGACATCTGGTATCACAACTCCTGTTCGTGAAACGGCACATTTTGTGCTGACCTATTTACCTGATTCGAGTGCAGTGTGAGCTGCGGCTTTGAGTGTTGGGTTATATAACTGCAAGGTGAGGGGCAATAGGGGGGAGATGTACTATGTGTAGAAGATATACAATGTTTGGTGCTACGTGTTGGAAATTATGTTGGTAATATGCTTATCAGTACATAATAAATTGCATAATTTAGTTGCATTCCCACCTCGCTCTACTCCATGCATATATTCGTAACAATAAACGGTCAGATAATGACTCCGTTTCACAATTATGCCATCAAATAGTCAAATAAAAAAAAACACATAGAAGCAAAATGATACCTCGGTATAAAGTTACTGTGTCACACAATCATTTATACGCATGATCAAGAAAACCATAGACTTTAGTTCATCACTTAGCTGAAGTAGACATGTGAGGAAGTTATTTTAACAAAGTGACATTTCATGGAATGCTGACAAATGTGACAAACTAAGGTGACACCGATACTGATGAACAAAAATTCGAGTTAATTCACTAACCTGTAGTAGAGAGAGTTCCTGCACGGGCAGAAGTCTTGTATAGTGGTGCGTGGTAGAGAGATGGATCAGGCTGGTAGTTCTGGCGTGGTTCAAAGTGCAGCACGGGCAGAGGAGGGTTCATCTGCCCTGCCAAAGCATCCTCCATCACCATGTCCTCGTCATCCCAGCGTGAGGCATCCATGAATAACCCATGAACCAGGACACCATCTTGCACAGCGGGCAACTGAACACACATAAAAGTCATCAAGTGTGGCAGTAAATGCATAGACTAAAACGCACACAATATAATCAATGTAATGAGTATGCCTCTGTTCACATTACAAAGTCGGTATTAGATACGCTTCACGTGTTTATATCCCCCCAGATCTACGCACAATGTGTACATGAGCCTATAGAGTCAATGTACTTCTCTCGGGGAAATCGGGCACATAAGTTCTATAATTCAACCGCCAATACGAGACGTGATGCACACTTGGTAATCTATCGTAGCTAAATATCACCTCAGGCATCAACATAAGGCAAATGGGGCTTTGCGATACAGTACTTTCATATCGGTTGTGAACAACAGAGATTCTTTCATCGTGCTTTTTTAATTCAATTTGTACTATACCTTTGGCCTTGTTTGAATCCAGTTTTATGTAATAACTGAGCAGTAATTCTTATTTATTTATATACATCACTTTAAAAAATTGGGGAGGCCTTCCTCCAGCTGTGGACTGATCATGACTGAATAGGAATAACAATACCATTTTCAAAAATGAGACCAGAAGCGCTTCAGTAATTATTAAGCATCTCTTTCAGGAGGGTCCCATTATATTACATCAATTTCATTTTGCATAGGCATAGGAGCAAATCAGCGTGCTTGGAAACACCCCCCAAAAATAGGTTTGGAACACTTTATCTTTGTTCTGCTTTGTGTAAGGGCTTTGTTGCCTGACAGATGGGTTTCCATTCATAATCCACCAACTCTACTTCCAGGTTGCTGGATTATGGGGGTGCGCAGATCACACGTGGCACAATATATTAAAGTAAGACACATAACGTACCTTGTAGGTCAATTTGAAAATTGCACAACTAAAAAAAAAGAGGCTAACAGGAGCTAAACTGTACGAGATGCAATTCATTTCAAAATAAAATACCAATCGGGTAGAACGCACAAAGCCAATTGCTTAACCCACTGAAACCAGAGCCGAGTGAAAAGCCAACCTCATAATGCAAAACACAGCTTTTCTTAAGAACGAAGTTTTGTTTACGTTTACAATTTGTTTACACATCAGAAATACCATTCAATAAAACTTAAAAAAAACTAGACGTATTTTTTGCAAATCACTAAACTGATTTTGGCTGGATAATTCATATGTGTATATTCTTTGGGTCTTTCAGTAAAGCCACGTATATAGAAAAAAATAATGAAAATAGAAATAATAAAAACATCACGACGTTTCGATCGCAACACAAGCAATCGTCATCAGGTGAAAAAAGAGGGGGGAAGCTGCTGAGGCAGGCTGTTTATAAAGGTTTAGAAATTGGCGGGACAGCTAATGTTCGCGTAGGATAGGTCTCCGTGCCCGGCAATAGGTCTACCCCAATCAAAGAGCTGTTTACAAAGGTTTAGAGATGCTTGTAAATGTAAGCTCAGAGAGAGCTAGGAAAGGGCCATCGCTACATGGAGGTGGAAAAGGATGGCAAGCCGCCATTTACTAACACAGCTAACGGTGGCTGTGTTAGTGAATGTAACTCTGAGAGTTGAAACATAGGTAACATAGGTAGCAGTCATTTTAATAATATTTTAATAACTGTTAACATGGGTAACATGCTAGCAGTTATTTTCTACTCTCTGAGTTACATTCACTAACACAGCCACCGTTAGCTGTGTTAGTAATTGGCGGCTTGCCATCCTTTTCCACCTCCATGTAGCGATGGCCCTTTCCTAGCTCTCTCCGAGCTTACATTTACAAGCATCTCTAAACCTTTGTAAACAGCTATTTGATTGGGGTAGACCTACTGCCGGGCACGGAGACCTCTCCTACACTAACATTAGCTGCCCCGCCCATCTCTAAACCTTTATAAACAGCCTGCCTCAGCAGCTTTCCCCCTCTTTTTTTCACCTGATGACGATTGCTTGTGTTGCGATCGAAACGTCGTGGTATTTTTATTATTTCTATTTTCATAATTTTTTTCTATATACGTGGCTTTACCGAAAGACCCAAATAATATTAATTCCTGCAATCACGAAAGCTTTAAGTCAAAAATTCACGTGTTACGTTTAAAGGGAAAGTGTACAAAGCTATTTGTTACACCACTCATGTGAGGCTTATAGCCTGCCTCTAGTAAAATGGTCAATTAAGTTAAGAAAAATGCAACAGAATTTTTTTTTCACTCACTTGTTGGAATAGACAGTACTGTATCAATATTTAAATATTGTTTATGCATTTTACATTGCAGCATTGGATCAGCCTGAAGACATTCTTCCATTTTTGGCTTATATATCAATCTGCATTACCGTTCCATGCAATACATAATATATATTCCCAATACAAGCCTTCAGCCAAATGAGATGTAAGGTGAAAGTCAAATTCCTAGAACTAATGTATTATTTACTTTATCAATGTATTAGATAAACCTGTATTAATAGAAGCTTCTTTCTGTCAAACATGTTATATTCAACCAACGTAATATTTAATCTAGATATGTGTCGACATCATGATAAATTACTGTTATTTTTATCGTTATAACTCGTACATGGAGTCTCACATTGATACCTTGGGTAAGGCATCTCCAATCTTCAGCTAGACGAGTGACTCAGGAGTCATCATTTCACAGACACAGCCATATCAGCAACCCCCTATGGACGTCATATCCTAGACTGAGCAACCTCAGGGAAATAATATTTGTGTGGCTGGCTGGGGGAATATAATCTTCATACGTCTACTGCAACCTCCCCTCAAACTGCCAGGCCACACCAAGAGCTGCTTGATTTATTGTGGCTGGGCATCAACGCTATCGTCAGTGTATATGGAAAAGGCAACATCACTCACACTGCTTTAAAACCATTGCACTGCTGGTGAGCCAAGTGTAGCTCCTAGGCCACTAGCAATTATTTGAAAAGGAGTAATGTTAATTGACTATTCAAACAACGGATCAATAACAATGTGATACTGTTTCATAAAGTGACTTTAAATCTATATGTTTACATTGCAGAACTCATCCTCCAAGTTTGTCTGATCATTTGTAGCAAGTATGGTATATAATTAGAAATGGCTAAATAGTAAAAAACAGAAATAATAAATTACTATGCCATTGCAGAAACATACCAACAACAAGCTAAAGGAGCACATATATATGATTTACTGCTCACAATCAGCCAAAAAGGTAACATTTCAATATATATATCTATTTAGGGGATATTGAACATTTCTGTTCATGCAATTTAATTTTCTAGCTTTAAAGACGTGATGCCTCCACAAGGGTTTCATTTTCATCTTTAAAATATGTATTAGCGAGTACCCAGAAGCCGTGACAGCTTGCATCAAAAAGCCCCAAGGAGCTGCCATCCCAGTCAAATCATTCTGCACAATAACACATTTAACATAGAATTTGCATCGTCTATATTAAATACCAGCATGATACATCATCACATGTTTTGCTTAGCTATTTGTTTACTGCCTTGTAATTTTTCAACATAATCCAGCATTAAGTTGTATCTGACAAAAAAAGCATGATTTACCATTGTTCATGATGGAATTTATTCATTTAAATCATACAAATGCATTTTAAATTGCCCTTTTATTTTTTTCTCATAATATTGTGTAAATTTACCTGGTGAATATCCTATTTTGGAGGACATTATTAAATTAAAATTTTTGTTTTCACTCCCCTAAAGCACAGTCTTCCAGGCAACTGTCTACACATTATTCCGAAGACTAGCCTCTAATTGTTTCCAGCATCTCGCCAGAATTGTTTTTTTTATAGTTAATCAACATTAGTTTTTTTCCCTGGGGCCCCAGTGTCACCTCCGTTTTAATGAACCTTTGGTCAAGAACTTCTGTGGCAAAATACAATATTTAATTGATGAGTGCGGGCACTCCCCCACCCCTACCTACATCACAAAACGCCAAAACAGGTCCCACAACAGAGAATGCAACAAACAAGTTAGGAACTTTGTCTGACTCTGTAATTCCCATAGCCTCCTACTGTGACTGCCATCTACCCATTACGTTCTTCTCAGGAGGGAAATAGGACAGGAGAGGTAAGTGGTGATGGCTGGCTATGAAACCTGAATTTTAAATGACTGAAAACCGAGTTTTAATAACAGTAGCCAACAGCATGTTCCTCAAAAGACAAACTATAAATATAGCTATCCAGAGAACGGTAACCCACAGAATATTGTTTTACCATTTACAGATATCAGGCTAAGTTATCGGCACTGGAAGAGGTTCGTGTTGTGAGGAACATGCCAATGGGTGTCCACTGCAAAACAAGAAACAAACCATAAGCGGTGTTCCTTGGCAAATCAAAAAGCCTGAAACGGCTTCACAACCAAATGTGAATAAAAATTTTTGAATCCAGAGCGATACACATATATATGTAGGCCTTACAACTGAATTTATAATAAACTGTATTTGCAGATCAGTGGACACAAATGTGCAGTTAACTATGAGTGCAATTACCTGTGTGTCTGCTTCCAGCTCCTCTCCGAACTGCTGGGTTTTCATGGCTTCAGCCACTGATGTCTGGTCACGATAAACTGGCAATGTTTTGTAGTGAAAGCCAAGCTCGTCGATAGGCAGGTTGTATTTGCGGGCATGGTTTTGCAGAGTACCTGTGTGGGGTGGTTGTGGGGGAGAATTATGGAGAGAGTTAGTGAGGTGGGTAATTTTGAGGGGTAGGGGTGAGGAGTGTAACAGAGCAGTCGTGGGTGAAGGAGAGAGCTATGAACACACAAGGGAGAATACATCACTCGCAATCACATATTATAAAATCTAAATTTTAATTTGCTCTGGGTGAAAATAGGCTGCATGCCAAAACCGATATATCAGAATGTTTTGTATTATGTTTGCTATGATTGTATATCTCCATCAAACAGAATGTGCGCATGCATACAATACTCTGTTTAAGAGCAGGTTAATGCTAACTTTTTATAAAGCAAAGCTGGAATAAATCATTACGGAAAACATTAAAAAGATTATTCTTATATTATGCATTAGTAGCAAACATTTATCATTAAATATAATTTGACTGTTTAATTAATACGCTATTGAATGCACAATCTGCTTCGTTGTTATATATGATGACTAAAACACAATGAACATTTTAAATAATAGCCTTTTCACAATAAACAAATGAGCATAAAAAATACATGAATCTTAAATGAAAGTATATGCCTTACATAAAACATTACAATTATATCATGTGAATATGTTAAAGCTCTACTCTGTATCCTAATAACTTCATGTCGACACAATCACTCACACCGATTGCTCAGACGGTGTAGGATGATCTCATTTACATCTCACAGCAATATATCAACGGTAATCAACAACACAGGAAAATGGCAGAAAAAGAATACATTTATTAGAAAAGGACTACATGGGAATTAATATTATCTTTATACTTAACTTTGCATACTTTTTTAATAATACATCAATGGATTAATAGAGCTATAATTCTTCTTGGTTCTTTCGGTAAAGTCACGTAGAAGGGAAGTAATAAAATAATAAAAATAAAACATAATAAAACAATTCTCACGACGTTTCGGCTACAACGCAAGCAGCCGTCTTCAGGTGAAGAATGAGACACTGCCAAGCTAGGAGCTTGTATATAAGCTGAGTTGGAGGTGGAAGAAGAAGAGAGCCTTAACAAAAGAATGTGCATATCAAGAGGAATTTAGCATATTCATGGGAAATGCGTAGTAGGTGGGTGGGGGGGTTTTCAAAGTCATATTATGCCCATGCATTATGCAGGATCAGCAGCACCAAAGGGAGGGGGGGGGGTAGCATTAACAAAGGGAGGGCATGTTAAAAGTATGTAGAAGCAATGAAACATGTGAATGGCAAAACGGTGGCAAGAGATCCGCAGCGGAGCAAATAATGCATTCCCTGTGGAGAACACAAGATACACAGTTAATGCCAGTGAGTGGACTGCGGTCTGAAAGTCACCATAAACGTGAACAACAATCAGTTAAGATCCGAAGTGGTTTATTACGTCCTTCCAATGATTGCTGAGCCAGAATCCATCTTCTCGGTTGAAATTGTCTCTGTGTTTGTATATGTGGATCGCCTCATGAACGAATCTCTCATGGTAGCCAGATGGCTTGCAGAGAACCTCTGTCTTGGAGAAGTCAATGTCATGTGAACCCGCTGAATTGTAACAGTGATCTGCCACGGCTGAGGTGTTTGTCCTACCGTGTTTCAGGTCAGCTTTATGTTCACGGATGCGGTCCGAGACATGTCGTTTGGTTTCTCCAATGTAACTGCTACCACAGAGGCAACTTAGTTTGTAGACGCCAGGGTACTGTATGTCTGGAACCACGTCTTTTACAGACGGAACCAGATCACGGATTTTATGTACTGTGTTGAATCGTACCTGAATCTTGTGTTTAATCAGGATTTTGGAGATATTTTTTGTGACCCCAGCAATGTAGGGTAAGGTGATGGTTTTGAAAGGCTCCTCAGCAGGATCCTTCTTGACGGTTGGAGTGATGGCCTTGCGGATTGTGTAGTCGGAGTAACCATTAGCCTTAAGAGCTTGGCGTACGTGTTTGAGTTCACTGGCAATGTGTTCCTGGTCGGAGATGCATTGGGCTCTATGGTATAGAGTCTGATGAGGGAGTTCTTCTGGGATGGATGGTGGTGGGAATCCGGTTTTAGGTAGGCATCCGTATGGGTGGCTTTCCTGTAGACAGAATGGCTCATTGAACCATCAGGTCTCCTTTTAATTAGGACATCCAAAAAGGGTAGCTTGCCATCTTTTTCGACTTCCATGGTGAATCTGATGGCTGGGTGTATGGAATTGATGTGGTCGAGAAATTGGTCTAGAGCAGGCCGGCCATGTGGCCAGATGACAAAAGTGTCATCTACGTACCTCTTCCATAAGGTCGGGTGTAGAGTGGCAGTCTGGATGGCGTCAGTCTCAAATTTCTCCATGAAAATGTTGGCTACAACCGGAGATAGGGGGGAGCCCATTGGGGTGCCCTCAGTTTGCTTGTAGAAGGTTCCATTCCAGGTGAAGTATGTATTGGTTAAGCAGTGTCTCACCAGGGGGGGGTACCCCAGCATTCAGTCCTTGATGAACCAAGTCTTCAATGATTGCGATGGTGTCAGGCACAGGAACCTTGGTGAACAAGGAAACCACATCAAAACTGACAAGCAGGTCGTCTGGGGACAGGGAAATCCCCTTGATTGTCGATACCAGGTCAGTAGAGTTTTGTACCGCAGAGGTGGTTTTTCCAGTGAAAGGCCGTAGGATTTCAGACAAAAAACGAGCCAGTTTGTAAGTGGGGGAGTTGATAGTAGAGACAATGGGACGAAGAGGTGTATCTTCTTTATGTATCTTTGGCAAGCCGTACAATCTTGGTGGCCTGGCTGCAGAAGGTTTCAACGAGAACTGTTTGGTCTGATCAATTAATGCGGTTGAAACATAAATGATTTTGTTGGTTTTGGTGACGAGGCTGTTGGTGGGGTCTCTTTTTATTTTTGTATAGCTGCCATTGTTGAGTAGTTCTTGAATTTTGTTGTATTCTATTTTGTCCATGATGACAGTGGCATTGCCTTTGTCGGCTGAGAGGATGACAATGTCATCCCTCTTTTTTAATTGAGCTAATTCAAAACGCTCATCTTTGCTGATGTTGCTAGCTGGCATCTTAGCGTTTTTGAGGGTTGCAGAGATTTCAGATCCACATATACAAACACAGAGACAATTTCAACCGAGAAGATGGATTCTGGCTCAGCAATCATTGGAAGGACGTAATAAACCACTTCGGATCTTAACTGATTGTTGTTCACGTTTATGGTGACTTTCAGACCGCAGTCCACTCACTGGCATTAACTGTGTATCTTGTGTTCTCCACAGGGAATGCATTATTTGCTCCGCTGCGGATCTCCTGCCACCGTTTTCCCATTCACATGTTTCATTGCTTCTACATACTTTTAACATGCCCTCCCTTTGTTAATGCTACCCCCCCCTCCCTTTGGTGCTGCTGATCCTGCATAATGCATGGGCATAATATGACTTTGAAAACCCCCCCGCCCACCTACTACGCATTTCCCATGAATATGCTAAATTCCTCTTGATATGCACATTCTTTTGTTAAGGCTCTCTTCTTCTTCCACCTCCAACTCAGCTTATATACAAGCTCCTAGCTTGGCAGTGTCTCATTCTTCACCTGAAGACGGCTGCTTGCGTTGTAGCTGAAACGTCGTGAGAATTGTTTTATTATGTTTTATTTTTATTATTTTATTACTTCCCTTCTACGTGACTTTACCGAAAGAACCAAGAAGATGAATCCCTGCAGTCACGAAAGCTTTAAATCGAAAAAAAAGAGCTATAATTACTCTTTGGTTCTTTCGGTAAAGTCACGTAGGTAGAAAAATAATATTAAAAAAATATATATCACGACGTTTCGATCGCAACACAAGCGGTTATCCTCAGGCGGAAAAAATAATCCAGCAGTGAAACTGCTGAACCAGCGAGGGAGCTGTTACAGCAAGAGGTTATTTATGTGGCGATACAGCGCTCAGATAATTCATTATGTTTACTTATTTTCCAATAAAAAAATATATTTTTCACAAGCGCTGAAAGAGCTATTTCATGATCTGAATACTCAACATTGGAGCAGAATGAATGTGATTCGATGTATGCAATCGTCCTTATTTGTCTAGTGGACTCTGCAAGGTGACATCATGTGGACACAATGGGACACCATTTTACAGCAGTCAAACCAAAATGATAGTGAAACCACCTTGCATTGCAACTCTCTGCAGAAATGCATAATTTACATGGCCAATTGCTAAAAGTCTTGGAATGCTTGGCTGCAATATGTGTAGCCTTGATGCCAATACAACTACTGTTATTTTAGTAATATTTAGCTGTATATTTTCAGAGGAAAATTTTACTTTTTTGTAATCATTAATGTGAATAAAGTGCATGACCTAACAATAATTATTGATTAAATAACATTTTTCATACAATTTCCGAAGCAAAAGTATACATTTTTTGCAGTACTTTATTGAAACTATACTGTATTGTATGGTAATTATGTGGTGAGAGAAATATGTGCAGTGAATGTGAAATAGTTTTTAACCTCTAAGTATATGGTATCATAATGAAAATGTTTTCGATGAAAATAAGTGAAACATATTATTTTCCGATACCTGTCAAAAATCCTTGTGGGAAGAAAAATCCAGATATCCAAAAACACTTGGGTGGCCCGGTCTTTATCCAGGCCTAGGAGAATAAGGTAAACATAGTCAAACAAAATGGATAAACTGGAAAAAAATGGAAAAAAAGTATTTTGCAGTGAATTAACATTCTACCACATTGCACATTTCCAAAGCTGATAGCCATCAACCACCTTTCCGAAATCCATTTGAGTTTTGGATGAATGGTAAGTGAGCAGTAAAAAAATACCTTATCAAACAATGACTCCTGCTAACCTCCATCCACTGCCTTACGATATGTCTTAGAGATACTGGTCTGGATGGACTCCAGAGAAAAAGGCAGTTAGTGATTGTAAATGACTCCCTCTGACAAACCTTAGTGTCTCTCTTTCCATGGAAATGTTACTATCCCATTGAAAATAGCAAGGATTTGATCTTAACATTGTAAACACATAAGAAGTGAACACAACACTCTTTGCAAATATAAATTTCAATAACTTTAGAAAAATGGCAATAAACATTTTGTATGTAAAAATCAGCTGCAATTTTGATTCCACCAAGTAATATAGTAATGCTTCAAAAGATGGCCTTGCCATCCACTCTGACATCCAACTTTGATATGGTTTCCTCTTGAGATGGTGCTAAGGAGCTCCAACTAAATGATGCCAAAACAGAAGTACTCCTAATCGGCAAAAGGATGACTCTTGTATATGTCTCCAGTTTGAGCACGCACCTCCTGAACAGGCAAATAATCTGCAAAACGTTGGGGCTGGAATTGATCCTGAGCTCCTGTTCTCTTCCCACACATCTCTGCAGGAACTCATACCTCCATCTGGGCCACATCTGATATTTCCTTACCCCAGGTGCCAATGAGACCCCATACACACCTTCATAACATCCCGATTGGACAATTGCAACTCTCTCCTCTGCAGCCTCCCCAAGTCCCACACCCATATAAAGACCACATCACCCAAGTACTCCTATGCACCCAGTGACCCACAATCCATTCCCAGATCAATTTCAAGAATTCTCTTTCCATCCTCAACATCCTCCATGAACTCACAACTGCTTATTTCTTTCCTCTCATCTCACTCTACCCCTATCCCATACTTCATTCAGACATTCTAGATTTGAAGCTTTCGTGACTGCAATGATTCATATTCTCAGGTTTTTTCGGTAAAGTCACGTAGGTAAAACATTAAAAGTAATGAAAGTAAAATAAAACAAAACAAAAATAAAAATAAAATTCACGACGTTTCGGAGGCAACACAAGTCTCCGTCATCAGGTGGGACCGTCACAGCCAGATTAGCTGCATCAAGATTCAGACAACCAATTATATGTTTCAAAGCCCCCAGTCAAACTTCACTCAGTGGGATGTCACTCATTCTCCTCTGCTAGCCCCATGTCTGGAGCTCCCTTCTCTGAACCCTCCATGCTGTCGACACCCATGCCCCTCTTCAAGTCCAAGCTCAAGACCTTCCCGCCTGGCTGCCTTTAGAATGAATATTCTTACTACATCTGTACAGCATCTTGAGATGTGGCCACATCTAAATGCTATATGAATGCAATTTGTATTGTAAGTAGCATGGCAATATCATAAAAGCTCCAATACCAACTATCGTGTCATTATCAGGCATGGTGAATCCATTGCTGGATGAAGGCAT
This sequence comes from Lampetra planeri, assembly GCF_965212315.1. Taxonomy (NCBI): domain Eukaryota; kingdom Metazoa; phylum Chordata; class Hyperoartia; order Petromyzontiformes; family Petromyzontidae; genus Lampetra; species Lampetra planeri. Next base: position 27,183,152 of record NC_136109.1, on the reverse strand, counting down.
CCCCAAACTACTACCATCTCCTGCAATTCTGCGACATAATAACCAACTACAGTATATCACCATTAATCTCATAGCGCTGTGAAAAATGATATATTCAAGACTATTTAGTTAATCCAGCAATAACTCTTGTCTGTTCATTTGTAATTTATGAAGAATAAATTAGATTTCAATGATCCTCTGAATAATTTATATCTCAAGGACTTTTGAACATATTGACAGCAAACAAAAAGTGTACCCAAGGCACAAATTAAAATCCAGTAAACATTTGCCAATGTGGCAACGATTGAGTGCGAAACTATTAATGAACCAATGATATGGTATTTTGAAACATGTTTTACAGGATATTCATATGAAGACATTTTTTTAAATTCTTTTTAACAAGAAATTATATCAGTTATTGTATAACTCAATTTCTAAAAAAATAAGTGAGTATCGAAATATAAATTACATTCTAGCAATATTTATCTGAAGCTTAATTATTGCAACACTGCGGTTTTTTTTTGTAAAAACATGGTTAGGTAGGGCTCGTTTCAGAATTTAGCAGCTGCTTTCCCCTAAAGAGGCCAGACACAGCACCTGATACTGAATTTTAATAGAATCTTCCCTTGGGAGGAGGAATACAAGGTGCATTACAAGTCTGAAATTGAAACTGGTTTTCAACAACAGGACCACTGTTCACATTGCATTGCACTGACTCGCATCATTGATGAAGCTCACGCATTTTGAATAATTCACAAACAAAAACAGTTTTCATTAAAATTCAACACATGAAACTTGTTCATGTATAATACAGAACACCCAACCTCAGAACAGTCTCTATGATTGGGAAATTCATAAAACATGTAATATCGTTTACAAAAATCTTAATTTCATTAAAAACACTTCAGAATTTGCAAAAAACAAAACATAATTGTAAAGTGTCAGCCTTACATCAATAAATATGGTTCGCAAAGCCAGGTCCTTCACCCAACCACCCAATGGCTTGAGGGATGGGTATGCATTGTCACTCCACAGCACTGGCACTTGGCTATTGAGGAAACTGTTGTAAATCTTCTCCATCTCCTCCGACATCACCACAAAGCCGGCTATCGCTTTCTTAAGGGTGTGCAGGGAATTCTGCAGAAGGCACATGCACAACAAAATCACTGTTAGCGCTCACGTGAAGCTAAGTGTGTTTTCCGAAATGTGAATGATTTATTTAATTAGATGAAAACACAACAATATTCCCTAATTAGTTCATTATAACACCCTTACACAAGGAAACCTTTTCATGGAAAAATGGCAGAATTTATTGGCAGGGAATTTTGTCATAGCTATCTTCTATTACATTATCTTACAATCAATCTCCTACAAACAATCCTTCAAACAGCATACACAAATCATTAAAATACCAGCATCAGAAAATATCACGATCATCACCTTATCGATGGTAGCTGCTATAGTTGATTATCAATTCTGTGTTTTGTGCGACAGAACAGCATATAATCTAACATTTACAATGAGGTCCTTCCTGGGATATTTTTTTTTCTTTAGAAGTAGATTTAACCCGATCACGATGCTCCTTTTCTATGTTCTGGATGTCTACTTGTTGTTAATTTTCTTTAAAATAGTTTTTTTCTTTAGAATTGCGTTGTGTATTTAGTTTGTTGTCCTTCCCCCGTACCTCCGATGAGCACGGTTGGCTACGTACGGTGCAAAAGTTCGACATACATACATTGTCTATCCTTACATTACATTATTATGCTGAATAAAACAAAGTGCTTAGGTGATGCAGTCACCTCAATTCATCCATTTTTGCTGCATAATAATGGGTAAAGTCAAGCAAAACACTTTGCTTTAAAATAACTAAAATGCGTACATAAAATAAAAGGGTAAAACACATGACAAGTTACTTGACACTGCATACAAGGTTTTTTTTTTACTCTATGAAATTGTGGCAGAAGGATAAACTGCCAACAATAACCAAAATAAATCCAGGCCAGATGCTGTTGACAGAAGCAATCAACAAATAAACAGCACCCTGCATGTAAGCGCAGGTGAGGCAACACCACTGCTCTTTAGGATGCTAGAAAAGAGACGTTATTTCTCCTGCTTTAATCTCTGTCAACATTGATTTCCCAGCTGCCCTGTCGGGAAGAGAGCAGGGTGACAGATGAGATATGAAGTGACTGGGGTGGTAATTGTAGGGAACCAATGACTTTCTCCTCCTCTCTCCATACATCCCCTCTCTTCTCTTTCGCTTGTTTTCATCTACCCACATGACTCGCGAGGCAATCCTGCAGTTTTATTCTCAAGCTTTTCATAATGGACGTAAGTTATAGTTTAAAAAGTATATGAATGGGTGGGGGTAATGTATAATATTACACATGATAGAGAGTTTCACCAACTTTTTTGTTGGGGTGCTGAATATAGTATAACACGCACTACAAATAATGTATGATATGTCGTTCAACTTACATCTCTTGCAAAGTAACATAAGGAATCATGATGAAGATTTATTTGAATCATAATATATCAGAACAAATTGGAATGTTACATCTAACCTATATAATTCATTTTTTGTCTGTCTGTCTGTCTGTCTATCTGTCTGTCTATCTGTCTGTCCGTCCGTCTGCGTACGCTCCCTTGCGGGGGATGTAGCTCTCGGACCGTGGGGTTCGCCGAGATTAAATTTTGCAGGTGGGCACGCCCCCGGCCCGCGGTAAACTTAGGCATTTCCGATTTTTCGTCTCTAAACTTTAAATCGGCCCGATTATCGATTTAGCGCGATTGCTCTTTATTTATTTATTTATAGCTTTATTTATTTATTTAATATCGCCAACCGGCGCGGACCACGGCGGTTGCCCCTGGCAACGGGTAGCAACAACTTCGCTGCGGGGTGGACGCCATTTTTAATTCCCGTTAAAAATATGCGCATGCATTAACACGCGACTCTGAGGTAAATTCATCAAAGTTTCACGTCCTCTTCACTCCCCTTCCACCCCAATGTGTGCAATTACTATTATAGGGTCGGTAGATAATAAAATTATAGCGATTAGACAGTATTATTGTAGCGCGGGGGGGGGGGGTTAACGGCCCCAGCACCCAGCCTCAGCCGGGTGGGCAATCTAGGCGAGGCCGGAGGCTCTGCATGGTACTAGGCCTCGACACGCAACTCTGTCAGGCGACGACTTTGTGGTATAAACTCGATATACCCAGCGTTGCCCGGGGGAAAAATACATTTAAAATCTTCTGAAAACTTTAAAACATAACATACCAATGAAAATACAACTGTGTAATTAAAATTCTAAACCCGACCGCGCCAAGAATCGATTCTCTGAATCGCGAAAAGGAATCGACGGTTGTAGATTCATTTAGAATCGCCTTATTATCACTTGATGCAGCTAATTCGGCTGTGACGGTCCCACCTGATGACGGAGACTTGTGTTGCCTCCGAAACGTCGTGATTTTTGTTTTATTTTATTTTCATTAATTTTGATGTTTTACCTACGTGACTTTACCGAAAAAACCTAAGAATATGAATATTATTTCCGTTTAATATAAGTTGGTTATAGAGTTGATATAAATTGCTACGAATGGGAAATATCCGGCGTTGACCGGGGCTAAAATATAATTAAAAACTCCTGAAAACTTTAAAACATAACATACGAATGAAAATAAAACTCTGTAATTAAAAATAGAAACCTCCTATGCGCCAGGAATCGATTCTTTGAATCGCGCAAAGGAATCATCGAAGGTTGTAGATTCCTTTAGGATCGCCCTTAACATGTGGTGAGGGAGAGAGTGGTGAGGGGGAGAGCGGTGAGGGGGAGAGTGGTGAGGGGGAGAGTGGTGAGGGGGAGAGTGGTGAGGTGGAGAGTGGTGAGGGGGAGAGTGGTGAGGGGGAGAGTGGTGAGGGGGAGAATGGTGAGGGGGAGAATGGTGAGGGGGAGAGTGGTGAGGGGGAGAGTGGTGAGGGGGAGAGTGGTGAGGGGGAGAGTGGTGAGGGGGAGAGTGGTGAGGGGGAGAGTGGTGGTGGTGAGGTTGAGTGGTGAGGGTGAGTGGTGATTGGTCAGGGTGAGGGTGAGTGGGGAGGGTGAGTGGCGGTTGTTAGTGGTGATTAGTGAGGGGTGAGTGGTGAGGGTTAGTGGTGAGCATGAGTGGTGAGGGTGAGTGTTGAGCGTGAGTGGTGAGGGTGAGTGGTGATTGTTGAGGGTGTGATTGGTGAGGATGAGTGGTGAGGGTGAGTGGTGAGGGTGAGTGGTGAGTGGTGAGGGTGAGTGGCGGTTGTGAGTGGTGATTAGTGAGGGGTGAGTGGTGAGGGTCAGCGTGAGTGGTTAGGGTGAGTGGTGAGGGTGAGCAGTGAGGGTGAGCAGTGAGGGTGAGTGGTGATTGGTGAGGGTGTGATTGGTGAGGATGAGTGGTGAGTGGTCAGGGTGAGTGGTGAGGGTGAGTGGTGAGCGGTGAGGGTGAGTGTTGAGGGTGAGTGGTGAGTGGTTAGGGTGAGTAGTGAGGGTGAGTGGTGAGCGTGAGTGGTGAGCGTGACTGGTGACGGAGAGTGGTGAGGGAGAGTGGTGAGGGAGAGTGGTGAGGATGAGTAGTGAGTGGTGAGGGTGAGTGGTGATTGGTGAGGGTGAGTGGTGAGGGTGAGTGGGGAGGGTGAGTGGCGGTTGTTAGTGGTGATTAGTGAGGGGTGAGTGGTGAGGGTGAGCGTGAGTGGTGAGGTTGAGTGGTGAGCAGTGAGGGTGAGTGGTGATTGGTGAGGGTGTGATTGGTGAGGATGAGTGGTGAGGGTGAGTAGTGAGGGTGAGTGGTTGTTGTGAGGGTGAGTGGTTGTTGTGAGGGTGCGTGGTGAGGGTGAGTGGTAAGAGTGAGTGGTGAGGGTGAGTGACGGTTGTGAGAGGTGATTAGTGAGTGGTGAGGGTGAGTGGTGAGGGTTATTGGTGAGTGGCGGTTGTGAGTGGTGATTAGTGAGGGGTGAGTGGTGTGGGTGAGCGTGAGTGGTGAGGGTGAGCGGTGAGGGTGAGCAGTGAGGGTGAATGGTGATTGGTGAGGATGTGATTGGTGAGGATGAGTGGTGAGTGGTCAGGGTGAGTGGTGAGCGGTGAGGGTGAGTGTTGAGGGTGAGTGCTGAGCGGTGAGGGTGAGTGTTGAGGGTGAGTGGTGAGTAGTGAGGGTGAGTGGTGAGCGTGACTGGTGAGTGGTGAGGGGTGAGGGAGAGTGGTGAGGGAAAGTGGTGGGGGTGAATGGTGAGGGTGAGTGGTGAGGGTGAATGGTGAGGGTGAGTGGTGAGGGTGAGTGGTGATTGGTGAGGGTGAGTGGTGAGGGTGAGTGGGGAGGGTGAGTGGCAGTTGTGAGTGGTGATTAGTGAGAGGTGAGTGGTGAGGGTGAGGTTGAGTGGTGAGCGGTGAGGGTGAGCAGTGAGGGTGAGTGGTGATTGGTGAGGGTGCAATTGGTGAGGATGAGTAGTGAGGGTGAGTGGTTGTTGTGAGGGTGAGTGGTCAGGGTGTGTGATGAGGGTGAGTGGTAAGAGTGAGTGGTGAGGGTGAGTGACGGTTGTGAGAGGTGATTAGTGAGTGGTGAGGGTGAGTGGTGAGGGTTAGTGGTGAGCATGAGTGGTGAGGGTGAGTGTTGAGCGTGAGTGGTGAGGGTGAGTGGTGATTGTTGAGGGTGTGATTGGTGAGGATGAGTGGTGAGTGGTCAGGGTGAGTGGTGAGGGTGAGTGGTGAGAGGTGAGGGTGAGTGTTGAGGGTGAGTGGTGAGTAGTGAGGGTGAGTGGTGAGCGTGACTGGTGAGTGGTGAGGGAGAGTTGTGAGGGTGAATGGTGAGGGTGAGTGGTGAGGGTGAGTGGCAAGTGGTGAGGGTGAGTGGTGATTGGTGAGGGTGTGATTGGTGAGGATTAGTGGTGAGTGGTGAGGGTGAGTAGTGAGGGTGAGTGCTGAGCGGTGAGGGTGAGTGGTTGTTGTGAGGGTGAGTGGTGAGTGGTGAGAGTGAGTGGTGAGGGTGAGTGGTGAGGGTGAGTGGTGAGGGTGAATGGTGAGGGTGAGTGGTGAGGGTGAGTGGTGATTGGTGAGGGTGAGTGGTGAGGGTGAGTGGGGAGGGTGAGTGGCAGTTGTGAGTGGTGATTAGTGAGAGGTGAGTGGTGAGGGTGAGGTTGAGTGGTGAGCGGTGAGCAGTGAGGGTGAGTGGTGATTGGTGAGGGTGCGATTGGTGAGGATGAGTAGTGAGGGTGAGTGGTTGTTGTGAGGGTGAGTGGTCAGGGTGTGTGATGAGGGTGAGTGGTAAGAGTGAGTGGTGAGGGTGAGTGACGGTTGTGAGAGGTGATTAGTGAGTGGTGAGGGTGAGTGGTGAGGGTTAGTGGTGAGCATGAGTGGTGAGGGTGAGTGTTGAGCGTGAGTGGTGAGGGTGAGTGGTGATTGTTGAGGGTGTGATTGGTGAGGATGAGTGGTGAGTGGTCAGGGTGAGTGGTGAGGGTGAGTGGTGAGAGGTGAGGGTGAGTGTTGAGGGTGAGTGGTGAGTAGTGAGGGTGAGTGGTGAGCGTGACTGGTGAGTGGTGAGGGAGAGTGGTGAGGGTGAATGGTGAGGGTGAGTGGTGAGGGTGAGTGGCAAGTGGTGAGGGTGAGTGGTGATTGGTGAGGGTGTGATTGGTGAGGATTAGTGGTGAGTGGTGAGGGTGAGTAGTGAGGGTGAGTGCTGAGCGGTGAGGGTGAGTGGTTGTTGTGAGGGTGAGTGGTGAGTGGTGAGAGTGAGTGGTGAGGGTGAGTGGTGAGGGTGAGTGGTGATTGTTGAGGGTGTGATTGGTGAGGATGAGTGGTGAGTAGTGAGGGTGAGTGGTGACGGTGAGTGGTGAGGGTGAGTGTTGAGGGTGAGTGGTGAGTGTGAGTGGCGGTTATGAGTGGTGATTAGTGAGGGGTGAGTGGTGAGGGTGAGCGTGAGTGGTGAGGGTGAGCAGTGCGGGTGAGTGGTGATTGGTGAGGGTGTGATTGGTGAGGATGAGTGGTGAGTGGTCAGGGTGAGTGGTGAGGGTGAGTGGTTGTTGTGAGGGTGAGTGGTGAGGATGAGTGGTGAGGGTGAGTGGCGGTTGTGAGTGGTGATGGGTGAGTGGTGAGCGGTGAGGGGTGAGTGGTGAGGGTGAGTGGTGAGGGTGAGTGGTTAGGGTGAGTGCTGAGTTGTGAGGGTGAGTGGTGAGAGAGTGGTTAGTTTTGAGGGTGAGTGGTGAGGTTGAGTGGTGAGGGTTAGTGGAGAGTGGTGAGTGGTGATTGGTCAGTGGTAATTGGTGAGGATGAATGGTGAGTAGTGAGGGTGAAATTGAGTGGTGAGGGTGAGTGGTGGTTGTGACAGTGAGTGGTGAGGGTGAGTGGTGAGGGTGAGTGGTGAGGCTGAATGGTGAGGGTGAATGGTGAGAGTGAGTGTTGAGTGGTGAGGGAGAGTGGTGAGTGAGAGTGGTGAGGGTTAGTGGTGAGGGTCAGTGGTGAGAGTGAGTGGTGAGGGTGAGTGGTGATCGGTGAGTGGTGAGGGTAAGTGGTGAGGGTGAGTGGTGAGGGAGATTGGTGAGGGAGGTTGGTAAAGTGGTGAGTTGTGAGGGTGAATGGTGAATAGTGAGTGGGAGTGGTGAGTGGTGAGGATGAGTGGTAAGGGTGAGTTGTGAGTGGTGAGGGTGAATGATGAATACAGTCAATATGCACTGCTGTTATCATACCAGGTACCACCACCACAATATGTACTCCTCTCATCATAGCAGATACCACCACAGCAGTATGCACTGCTGTAATCATAGCAGGTACCAACACAGCAGTATGCACTGCTGTAGTGATAGCAGGTACAACCTCAGTCGGTATACACTGCTGTAGTGATAGTAGATACTGCTATCGAGTTGGTAGATACCGCTATAGTAAATACTAAAACAGTCAGTATATACCACTACAGTCAGTCAATACTGCTACAGTCAGTATATACTACTATACAGTCAGTACATACTACCACGGTGAGTAGCTACTAGAGTCAGTAGATACTATTATAGAGTGAGTAGATACTGCTATAGATTTTGTAGTTACTACTATAGTCAGTGGATACTACTATAGAGTCAGCAGATACTATACAGTTAGTCATTACGAGTATATAGTCGGTAGATACTACTGTAGGCCGAGTAAATACTACTATGGTCAGTAGTTATTACAGTCACTAAATACTACTACACAGTCAGTAGCTACTACTGGCTCAGTAGATACTACGGTACAGTCAGTAGATACTACTACAGAGTCAATAGATACCACTTCCTCTGTTGTATGTAAGGTGTTGTTAGTATATATACCTACGAGGGGTAAAGATATTTTTTGAGGGGGGGGGGAGACCACAATTTTCGGAAACATTTTGACATCAACTATTTACCCTACACTTTCTACAACTTTTTGGACTTGTGAAAGCCTCTTATATATTTGTTGGTGGAGAAATGTACAAACAGCCCATCGGGCTTTGACAATACCTTAGTATCTGTGTATATATATGTAAGGTTTTTAAGAAATATATTTTTCACCCGGGCAAAGCCGGGTACTTCCGCTAGTATTTTATACAAAAGATTATGTCTAAACATTCTAGATAACGCTTTTTTACATGATAGATGGATACCTAAAATCCATGTTTTTTCCTAACTCAAGTTTCCAAACATTACTCAATGAAGAAGAGTTCCCTAGAGCGTGCTACATAAATAACTATTTTTCATGTTTCTTTGGAAAGTACATGCAAAAAGTTTTTGCACAAGGAGGGAAGGATGTACAGATGCGTACCTGGATGACTTGAAGTAAGGTGTTGAATCGATCCACCTCCTGCCCCAGCACCGTCGTCAGGGAGTTGATCCGACCCTTCTCATCCCGGGTAAATAGACTTTCCATTGCACAGTCCATGTCCAATATCTCTGTTTTAACAAAATCCAGTGACAGAAATTACAACATCTGGCTCATATGGATAATTACAAAAGGTACATAAGAGTGATCCTCAAAAGCAAGGGGATATGTTAGATGCTGATGTGTTAGAAATATCAAGCATATGTTACTTCTCAAAACAATTATATGTATTGTCTGTCCAGCAGCTGAAGTAATGTATTCCCTAAAAGTAATTTTTGTGCTGTTAAATCTGTGACCACTACCCTTTAAAGGGCACTTTCACACTTTCAACGCTGGTTTCAGTTTGAGTTTCAGTTTTTGGAAGACATTAGTATAACGGTACAACATTCAGTTGTGGGAATGAAACATACAAATTGATCCACCGATGGAACACGTGCATATATGAGGAGACATTATTTCTAGAAGATGCGTGTGTGCAACACTCATGGGATGTATGTGTCGTGTTATTTACATTAGTTCCCGAATATACTGTTCAAACAACTCACGTATATAAAATATATAGGGAAAATAAAAGGGGTTGGAAATAATGGCATGGCTCAACATCAGTAAAAGATAAATCGAAGAATTGTTTTAAATATATATATAAATCTTTAATCTATCATAAAGGTCATCTAATTTTATTTAAGTAACTCCAAATGGAAGTTTTTTTGAATGACCTTAGGATTCAATGCTGAAAAATTGATTTTTAGGTAATTGATTTTTAGAAGGATTGCCATTTTGCAAGGTTTGCCAGCTATAGACCTGATTCCTGTAACAATAATTCCGCGTGAAATTAAAACAGAAACATTGAAAGCATCTTCATGCTACTGTTATCACCCTTGCAAACAAATATATCAATGCATCTCTCATGTGGCACACCACTGTAAGTCAGTATTTTATTCAAATGTACTGGCACAATAACAAATCATTTATTCCACAAAAATAGTTTCATGAAATCACATGTAACATTTTTTTTCCCTCTGATTCTCTTCTTAATCATTGAAACAAAAGTTACAAACTCATTCAAACATTTGGAGAAGCTGAGGATATTCGACCTTATGTAAGTATGGTATTAAAGTTTCATGAGTATAAAAATGTTAAAGAAATATATCTGAAGAACAGCTGATGATACCAAGGCACGTAGATAACATTTATATTACAAGGCTTTCAGCATGCCTGAATAAAAGTGACCAGGCGACCTATTTCATTTGAAATTCAAATTCCAATTCACAACATTGGAAAGATGTGCTTCCAAGGTAATGTCATAACTTAATAGTGGAAGCAGTAATAGTACTTCATTAAAAGGTGTTGATAGGTCTGGACTAAGTACCTTAAACATACATATGTATGTAAAAAACTGCAAGGTACAATGATATTTAAGGGCAACTATAACCTTACACCAGTTAAGACTGTGTAATATCAAATCGCAGTACCCCAGCATGACACGAATGATTATTACATTTAACATTGTCACGCGGTATGTCTTGAATGCGATAGGGCAGGATAATCAACCTGGTAAGACAAGAATCCATACAAGGTAATGAGCCTCTTTTGACATGCTATGTATAAAGGTATCATTACTTATTCTTCAACAATGGAGGGCAAGAACTTTGACCTATTGATGGTTGCCTACCATTATTCATTCCGAGACTGCCCTGTTGCATGCAAGACTGGCTCCTGTTATATCTCTGGGGGTTTGAAAAATCTCATCCTCCACATTGATCATTGATGGCATGTATACTTTTTTGAGGGACGGCAATTTACGATGCATATTGTGAGAAATCCATCAGGCATGGCACTATGGTAATATTTCACTATAAAATATGTATCATTGCTGAGCGTTGGTCAAGCACGAAAAAATAAGAATGTATCCATGGCAAATATATGTAATCACCTCTATTGCCTCATTTATTCCTATTGCCTGTATTCCCACTCAAAAAACAATTACTTTTACTTCAACCTCAATCAATCTATGCATAAAAAGAGGTCACTTTCGCTTGTGCTTCTCCTGCAATTTGGACTGGCACGGAGCTATTAGTGTCCATACTTAAAAATGCAGGTGTTAATTCAGATTGAAGCCCCCATCATATTTCGGTTGCATAAGAAATAATTTGCATTAAAGTGCTGTCTACTCTGTTAAAAATAGATATATCAAGCACACGGATATATATTATTTACATTAACACCTATATATATTTTAAATAATACCCTCACGACGTACAGTATCTTCAAAGCTGTGCAGCATCGAAAAAAGCAATTGTATTTCGGTACTATAAAACTCACACCTCCGATTCGCGTGGTTGGCTACGAACGGTGCAAAAAAAGTTAAACATACGTACATACAAATAGTATTGTAGTTGTATTGCATTTACAGTTGTGAGCAAAGAATGTGTTCATACCTGGAAGCTTGGCTAAGATGGAGTCGGCGAGCTCTTTCACAATATCATCGTTGCTCGTGCCCGCCCCTTGGCCAGATGATCGAGGCTGCACCTCCAAAATGGTCTTCACCAAAGTGCCAGTCTCTTGTCGCTGGAAAACCACACGGTCGCAAGTAAATGTGAAGTGTTTACACAACTTAAGATTTATTTTTAGCCTATGACTGCAAAATGTAAGGTTCTTTCAGAACATGGAAGATGTATTTATGTGTCTTCTTTTAAGCAAAATCTCAAAATCTGCTTTGCAATGAACTCCCATATCGATTTATATATTTAAAAATGTTTGCAAAATACATTGAAAATTAAAAATTCAATGTATTTGATTAAATATAAACCTTATACGTTTGAATCTGTTCCAAATATTATAGGATTTTAAAAGTTGTGCTATATATTCACAAGGCAGAACATTTTTACTTTAAATAAGATCAAATCTGTAATTTAATGTCTGCATACTCTTCAAAAAACTGCACTAATCCTATTAATAATGCCGAAAAATAAGATACGACACATACTGAATAAGAACATTGTACTACAGGATGAAATTTTTTTTTTTTCACCTTAGTGAATTTAAACTTCATAGTCTTATGTTATCTCTCATCATCCATTTGATATGCTTGAATGCTCAAGATGTTTTGCTGTGAACATCAACTTTAGAAAAACTTGATGTGGCATGTGGGCCAAGAATAAACGACGTAACACAGAAGTCAGTGATTTTAATCGGAAGTCCTTGGTGAACATTGAATTCCTGATACAAGCAGTTCCCCTAATCAGTTAGTCAACTTATTTATTTGGGGTAAGGCCCATTGAGCTCATAAGCTCTTTTTAACGGCAGCTCTTACATAAGCATGGCAAGAGCAGTTATGTTTATTGCAGTAGTCTTACATTTTTTTAAAGCAATGAGGCCACTTAAATACATGAAATATGTTTATTATTTATATAGTATGTGTTTACCTAGGGAAGCCTCACTGAGTCTCGGTCTCAAGACTTTTTTTCAAGAGGGTCCTGAAAATTTTTTAAAGTAGGGGGCTATGCAGCTATGTGTAATCCCAATTGAGCAATCCACAGGTAATTCAAGAATGTTAGGCCAATACCAGTTACATTGCATGTTTCTTTTAACTATGGGAGGTGACCGAATAACTCAGAGAAATCAATGTAGAACAGGGGAAGAACATACAAATTCCACACAGCAAAGCACCCGAGTCAAGAATCGAACCCAAGTCCTTTTCCTGTGAGGCACAGGTGTTACCACCCTGCCGCCCGATATGGTACATGATATTCACTATTTCTTCCAACATACCTGGAAGGCCAGATTGGCATTCTCATGCATGCCAAATATCTCTGGGTCATCATTCAGTGGCAAGTTCTCAATGTAATCTTTGTGATCCTGCAGTGTTTTTTCTTCAGAGGCGTAGTAAATGCCTACAAAAGTAAACGCAAGTCCACGAACAAAACATATCAGAAAACGGTCTCAAACATCACAACACTGCAAGGATATATTTCCAAATGTTAGTCAAAAACAGAGGCAGTATTTACTATTTGCGGGTTACAAGAAATCCGTACCAGCGATATAAATTGCCTCGCAAAAACAATCTAACCTGACGTAGAGTAGAGGTAGCCAGGCTCAAGTGTTTTTGGAGAAAAGAAGCGCTTGAGGATTGTGCGAAGGCAACGCTGGTCCCAAGAATCCGTCACTCTACCTCCATACGTGATTTCTCCTGCACGGTCATTACGTGGACACACACAATCACAGCTATGAAGTAACAAGTATAACCCGTAAAAACAAAGTTTTTCACTGTAAATCCTTTATATGCGTGGCGGCTAGAGTCCTCTCGTCCTCTGGCTTGAGATGGCTGTCACCTATGGGTCAGATGATTGCATGGCACCATTAAGCAATTGGTAATTAAATATAATATTTGTCCTAAAAAGTGTCAAATTTTGGGAAAAAAATTTCACGAACATTAATTGTCACGCACAACGAGTCTGTGTGGAAAATGTCAGCTCGATTGGATCACGGGAAGTGGGTTAAAAAACAACCGAAAGATTTGCACGGTCGTAAGCAAGCAAGCGCGCAAGTGAACTTAATATAAAGGATTTAATAAAATGGTAAAGCATATGAGCAATAGGCATTGTTTTCTATATACATTGTTTGCATGGGTGTGTATGTGAAGTTGTGCCCACATTGAGATAGTTTTACCCATTTCAATTATCTCAGCAGTGGTCAGTCAAAGGATTGTAAGTTTACATTGCGTAAAGCGAAGTACAATGTTGTGGAAATTGAATGGATATTACAGTAAAACATTTTAAAATTTTGTTAAAATAGTTAAGATCAAAATAAAAAAAATATGAGTGTCACAATTAAAAGATAATGCTGTTTTGCATCACAATTTTACATGAAGAACTGCAAACCATTAGTGATGCCTGCTCGTCTATGTTAACCTCACAACATCCCAAATGTTAATAATTAATGTCATCAGTCACAATTCACTTATGCCTTACTTTAGAAAATATATTATGTGGACTGGTTAATTATGCAAAGTTACTGGCAGTGCTGTGTATTTATATATGGCAACGTATTTACAATAGTCACCTCGTAACATAGTTTACATTTATGATTTTTGGAGGACGAAAAATTTTAATTTTCTCTACACCTTTATCCCATGGAGGGCCTGATGTATAAATAAGAAGTGGCAGTGAAATTAATTAGTTTCTCATAAAAGACACAGCAGGATGGAAATTCCAAAACATTAACTGAAAATGTATTATCTATAGTTGGACGTGAACATTTTTTAAAATCCTGAGTAACCAGTCATTATGTAAAATTAATATCAAAACCGCTGATGACTTAGGGCAGTTTGAAGATAAATGGGTTATTTTGGAAAGTATAAAAAATTTAAACTGTTAGTAATTATCAACACTCATAACAAAGTTCAATTGTTGCTGCTCACGTGATCATGCAGAGTTAAAGTATAAAAAATATTACAACATCCGGATTTTTTTCCCCCTCTGTCACTCACTAAGCAGCTATGCATGAGCAAAGACAGCTGGGGAAAAATCAAACCAAGGTAGTGCACCTTAAAACAAAAATAATTTTTAATGAGCCTCACCCCAGCATCTAAAGAACGCTGATAAACATAATAGGGTTCGCTGATCTGTCCGTTTAATGTACTCTCACAGCCAAGTATAAATCAAGGGCAAAAACACATTCACGGCTTTTTGTGTTTTGTGCCGCCATCGGTGACAAAGCTGAGGCCATCACATTTGCCGCAAATGGAGATCTCGTGCAGACCAAGTAGAAAATTCAGCGTCATTCTTTTTCTCGTTTGCCCTCGGGGCTTGTGGTGTTGCTGGCTCAGTACTTCGGCGCAGCTAACAGACCCTTGAAGCACTCTGCCACAACCTCGAATGCACACTAGCAAGCATTCTGCCTGTGCAGATCACTGGCATTGCTCTGGCGTTTATATAAACAATCCAGAATTATTTCCCCAAAAAGATGTATATTTTAATTCCATTAATCATGAACTTTCACTTAAAATACCCCCGAAAAATGTTTTTGCTGGGAATGTCTTATATATATTTTTTATCATTCGTGAATCCATAAAACTTGCAAAAATGCATACACAACTACATAATAAACCAAATAAATTGAGACATAGTGGTAAAAACTGCTCCGAAGCCACTTTAAATCAACTGCAGGGACATGCTGCTATTGCCCATGTTCCTAAACACTTGGAATGTCTTGGTTGATAGGTTTTGTAATAAAACATGTTCATCTCTTCACTAACTGTTCTTTAACAATGAAGAATTATGGTAAATATAATGGCATATAGTAGTTATACTAAATGACTCAGAAACATTAAAACGTGAATATTAAATGACAGATTCCGTCAGGAGAGCTCTATACAAATTCAATATTTGAGGCATGACAATATTTAATTAAAAAGAGGACAAGATTTGTTACACACATGGTAAGATACTAGCATTTAGAACCGTAACATAAATCTACTTGTCACAAGTGTCAGCCTACTTCGAATTTTAAAGATACGAAATGCAGCAATATTACCAAGTTTCTTTTATCACAAGCCAACACATGTGGCATCCAAAATTAAAGTCTACAAGTGAGATATGTCATGCTGTGAGGTCTGAAATCAATTCAGTTTAAGTGCTAGTATAATTTAGGAAACCTTACAGCAGCCATACCTTTCTACATCAGATTGGCTTTAGTTGCTGCCCTGGTACATTTTACAGACGAAAGGCCAACATAATAGTATGAGTACAGTGTTAGAGGTCAATTGGTGTCCTCGAGCAGTCTGTCAAGTGGTTATGAACCAACAGATGCTGCAAGCGTCATAGCAGACAATTGTATGACTTGACTTAATGTTTATTTTGTCTCAAAACCAATGCTTATCAGTATAGAAACGCAAGCAGTTTCCCCTCTATTAACCTCCACAAATGTGTTCATATCCTCTGAAATCCAGAGGATATGAGTTTCCACAATATTATTTAGACTTAAAATTGTATTCTATCTTACCATTTTTCACTGGACAAATATATTAAGAAAGCTAGAGTAATTATATTGTACTTCACACAGAATGCCTAAGTAGTACAGAGGATTACACCTAATTTAAAAACGTCAACCGTTGAAGGTTTAACTTTAGACAGGTCTACACATCAAGCTCACAGCCTCACAGTAAGGCGCAATCCATCTCAACCAAAGTTCACCCATGTGCAGCATTAAACAATGTTATTACTTTGGCATAAATGATTCATGCCACAATTTTGTTGCAAACACATACACAGACACGCAATATAACATTAATTCACCACTAAATACTGTCAAGAGTCCCCATCGTGTCTGAGACAGGCTTAGTGTAGAGATGTATGAATAAAATATTGCTCTTTCAATTATGATGGCAACATTTTGGCATGCAGTATGAACCAAACTATTGTTTAATACATTGTTTTCAAAGATGACATACATAATGTTAAACATCTTTTTTCAGCTTTGTTGCCTTGTTATATTTTTAATCACGTTATTTTACGCTAGCACCCAGCTGTGTTCCTATTACAAATCATAATATTTGAGCCAGCAGTAAGTCACCACCTCCTACTGTTTCTAGTGCATGGGGCAAAAAAAGCACGGCAATTTCTTACTTAAAATTCAAGTGTGCATCAAAACAAATATCCGATGACAATATAAAACTGGCTTAGATTTAATATATTCCACTTTAATGTTACAGTGTTGATATAATTTAATCACCATGCACAGCATGTTAAGCAGCTTCAGCAGATGTTAATACTAATCAATGCCGTTTGATTTAACAAATTGGACACACTCCAAGCAACTCACTATATATTGCTTAATATAACATGTTTATGCATGCATATTCACTAAATTTCATTGCAGTACAATACACTGGTTTGCATTGTCAATAGGAATGTTCTTTATTAAGGAAAGCATTGCCTGTTGTTGTTGGACAATTTTTAAGATGCCAATACACACAATGTAATGTCAACTTTAACATGTATCTGCAGGCAAGTGTACTGTGCAATGTATTATTAAGGGACTGCAATAAAGGCTTCAACACGTAAACACGAGACTTGAAGGAAAGATTGCTAGATCATTTGAACATAAATCCTTTTCCACTCAATTTCATACAATCTAAACATATTTCATACCAACGGAGACACCTCTGCAGATATAGAAAGTGTACACATTCATAATAAATAATAATAATTTAGAGCCTTTTGTCCATCCACTGCTTTATGAAGGCCTCCACATGCCAATTTTGGTCATGGAGGTTTCCTGACGACACTTAAAGTGCACATAGCCTGGCACAAGCACCGTGGTGACGTCACCACCACTTAGTGGTGAATGGCGGTTGTTGTTGACTATAATTAACCTAGCTGGTTAATGTAGCTTGGTGAAGGGGAAAGGGAGGGTGGGGGGAAGGGGGTGGTGTGAAGCTATAACTCACCACTGATGTTAGCTACGCCAGGGAATCCAACTCAGGTGGCTGGGTTCATCACACAGTATGCTAAGCACTATGCCATTGCTCATTTTTAAATGTGTTTATAATATTGTTTCATAATTGTATTTATAATTTTTCACTACTTCAAAATAAAAAAAAATCTATATTTACATTCAGAAGATTTAATGCTGTATGGCATATACATTCCTTTACTTCTAACAAACCGTTTTTTTTTTTTACAAAAACCATAGATGTGTCTTTAATAGCCTGTGCAATTGTGCGGTGATTGAGAATAAAACGGTCTCCTGAATTGAAGAACAGCACTCGGAAAAAATTGGGCCATTTAAGATGCCAGATATCATTGACATGCAAAGTAGATGTTGGACAGAAGTGGGCAAGTGATGGTGTCAGCATGCAGAGGGACCAAACCAACCGGTGATATAAATAAGGGCGTCCCATGGGATCCTTCCATCCTGACAGAAGAGATTCAGGTTGAGAAGGGCACACTCTCGATCACTGTCGTTGAACTCGTAATGTATGTTCCATCCCAGTGGACCAAACTTCTTCCGTTCCTGGTCATTAAATGAAAATTAAGTGCGGCAGGACACAATCAGTTCTGTTCGTGTGATAAATCACCAAGCAGCCATGTGTATGAGATTCAGAGAAGCTGAGTACCATTGTTTCTTACAAAAGTCTACAAAGTTGAATAAAATACAACATTGACAACTGTTGCAATAACATTTATACATTGATATTTAAAATCCAAACTATTACTTGTGGCAATAACCAATACAGAAAAGCAAAACAAATTAACCATTTGTATAAAGGGGGATGCTTGCTGGGCTACATTGCCTGCCAACTACATTTATACCCTGACATGTGCCCGAATGTCTTAGAATGTGCCCTAGAAGTGAGCCAATTAAACCCTCTATAGCCTGTAGCTGACAGAAAAACGTGAAAAGCAGTCAGGGCAGCTCTCTGCTAACAATGTGTATATGGTATAATGGTGGTAGGAGTAGTGTATGGTTTAGCGCGCTGCGCTACAAACCCAGCGACCCAAGTTCGATTCCCACTCACAGCCAACACCAGTAATGATTAATTACCTGGGTCTCCCCTAGGTCAACTCAGCCTCAAATTTGTACCTGGTGCAGTGTGTGAACATCATTACTGGGGAGACAAAAGCAGCAGGGCGAGGTGCTGGCCACCCACGCCCTTGTGTTGCCGTGCCGGCCTTCATCGATGCTCGCTAATAGCACTTGCCCCAACAGTATGTCAAGGCTATACGGGGGACCTTTGTCTTTATCTTGGGTATGACAATTAACTCACTTGTATGATGGCATGGAAGAAGCAGATACCAAAAACAATTTTCCTCCAGTTCTGGCCCAGCACATTCTTCTCAAAAAGTGCTTGCGTTATCTCTGTGAAAGCTCGCCGAATATTCGCGCGGAGTCCTTTGGGAGGCTCATTAGTTACCTGTGATGTCACAAATAACAGAAAATGTACGCTTTGTGATATGTCACCTGATTAAATGGCTAACAGCGTATTCAGAAGCAAAGAAATTTAATAATGTTATAAATAAGTGCAACATAGTATTTTCTTTGCCCCCAAATTACATATGCACATTTATTTTAAAGTCGAGAAAATATCAGATGAGGAAATGTGTACCTTAACAGAGTTTTGAAGTACAGTGACCGGAAAATTTCTTGTTGGCATGGAACTCAAAAATAAGCGGTAATCTGGATGAATTACGGCATCTGTAAATACAATCATAAGTCTTAGTTAATTTTATATTACTGTTAATGCATGTCTTCATAGCTAAAATATTTACTTAAAACAAAACTACCACATTATGATAAATTACATGTAACAATAAATTACAAATGATATTGCATGCCATGTGATGGGACTTTTTTTTCTGAGTAGGACTGGAGTGCTTGCCCACTTGGAAGCTCTTATCAGTGCTCAAAACATCTATTAAAGCTGCTTTGATGAGTAGGATTTTCTTTTATCCACAGGTTAAAAAATAGTGGAAGCATTTGCCTGTAATCCAGATACCCTGATTATCTCATCTGCTTTAACCTGTTAAGCACTACAAAACACAGTGAAGGGCATACTGTTTCACATGTCATAGACTAAACCCGCATTACTTTCCACGCACTTGCATGAGTGAGAAGTGCTTTTGGCTGCGTGGACAGATATTTGTTTCACAGCAGTTAAATAATGATTCCCTTTATTGTTTATAATTTCACAAGCAATGAAGAAAAAAATTACGTTGTCAGAAACTCCCATACAAAGTAGCTCAATGATCTGGAAGATACAGTTGGCATACGCTCACTTGGTGTGCTCAATGATATATTATGTAAGTGCATGGTACTGACTTGGTTCTGAAAGTGCTTTAATCATCTCCTCCATTGCTAACATCCACGAAGCGGCCAGGTGGCAATTCTGCAGGAAGACCCAGTCACCACTCTTCACCGCTTCCTCGATGAGTTTTTCAGCAATTGGGCCTTGTCCCTGCCCGAGTGAAATTGCGTGCACCCTGATAATAGAAAAAAACACCAACGTGTGCAGATTCTCAGTATATGCTTCACCACTCTATATTTCAATATATTTTAAAGTTCAAATTGGCCTGTACCAACAACATCGGTGTGGTCTAGCTCTCTGACATGCGTTTGGGTTCTTCTTCAGCAATTCATACGAAGAGTAAAGCATTAGATAATCATTCCCAACAACATATGGTACAAACCGAAAAAACCCATTAAAGCCGCTATACAGCACAACCACAAAAACCTACGTAATAGTAGAGACAGGGTCTTAATATATCAATACACTGCGCTTGATGGAATAAACATATTGTGCCTGCAAGGAGTAAATGACCTCTCTGAGAAGCCCATCTCCCTGGCGAAGCGCTGAAAGGCACCCATGGGGTCAGAGCCCGTGCTGAGGACAAACACAAGAGGCGTGGAGGCTGACATATCCTGGTACAGGGTAGCCAGGTCCACTGGTGGGTTCTCGATAAAGGCCTTTCCCAGGTTTTCAATCACAAAATCGGTCATGGCAAACACCACCTGTTGGTGTAAATGAGAAAACAGGCATGGATGCGTTCTAACACTGCGAAGTCAAAATCACAAACAAATACATTTTCAGCAGCTTTACACCTCACTTCAAAAAAGTGAGTAGAGGGTGAGGTTTGGGAAATGGCATGGTGTGCTTAATTCACAAGTTAGATACAAGATACTCAAAAGAAGCATAGAAAAAATGTACTCATACATTGCATCTTACGCATTGCAATAAGTCATATACAGAGCGCAGATGACTAAAAACATGTTTTTGGCAAAAGCATATAAAATATAATTGGTAGAAATCTATAACTGTATTTAAAAAAAATATACAACTGTAGAAACACCAGTAAAATTAATAGCATGTGACAGCAACAAAGTATGGTCAATGATGTATGAAACATATCCAATTAACATACACATTTTAGAAGCTCAATCAATGCAGAGTATTACATTAGAATAGAGGCAACACGTGTGAAATTCATTGCTCCCTATTATCATTAAATGAAATGGTTATTTATCATAGTTTTCAAGAAACATCAAACATTGATATAAACCATGTGAAATATTTTATTACAGAAAAAAAAGGCTGCTCAATGTTAATATATTCTCTCTGCAGGCAGAACATTTTTACTGTGCAATGTTTGCCAAATCATTTACATTTGGTAAGTATTATAATGTATATATTACAATGCAATAAACAAGTAAAGCGATTATGATATTGTATTCATCTTCAAGTAGAAACAAATTAAATGATAATATTAACTGTGCCCTTAGCCACCAGGAACATGTTCTACACATTGAGTGGAACCTTGCCATCAGCCCATCATCGCAGGCTCTGACTACAAATGTAGAAATGCACAATCAGTCCAAAATTATTAAATATGAGCAGAGAAAATGACGTCCATCTCCTTAATTTCCAATTTCTCATCTACAAGGATCGGGGCCTTGATAATGGTGATAAATATATTGATGATTACTGATGTATTTTTCATATTTTCCCCATTTTTATCTTTGAAATTATAACATTTACATGACTGTATTATTTACATTTGGACCATAGGCTCACAGGTAGCTGTCAAAACACAATAACAAAAAACGTTACCTTTTCTTCCATGAATGATTTCACAAGTACGAGTTTCTGAAACTCGGATAGTCTCTCGTTCCAGTGACCTTGTATCGCATGTTCAGAAACCTCTTCTGTGAAGTGTGGTGGCTCCTTCATAGAGCCCTCCCACGCCTCAGGGTTCAGTCGGATTTCCAGCCTTCCTACATTAAAATCAAACACAATCCAAATGACCCCCATCCATCTGTCAATCAGCCTCAGCGACAAACACTCCTACACAGGGACCGTGACCTTCAACAGCAGTCGGACAACGTAATCTGCTTTAACAAAAGGATGTTAAAAAAACACTGAGCTGGTCAGTAGATCAGTTGTTATATCTTTGTGGATCAATGTATACATTAATTAGTTATTATTTAAACCAAAACAATTGACAGCTCATGTGAAATTGCACAAATATTGCAACACATGCAAAAGCACACGTAGAACAGAGAGCTGCACATGTACAGATGGGTAAATATAAAATGTCATTGGAAGAAAAAAACACTGCAAAGAAAAGGCGGCTCATTACTGGGACAAATACAGCCCTAGGGAAAGATATAAAACTATGAAGAGAGAGAAAATGTCATTAGTGAAAATGGTTATAACAAACCTAATGTCACCAAGATTGGGATGGCCACAATCTCCCTTTTTAGCCCTTTGAAGCAAGGCAAATGGTCCTCCAGGTCACAGCACAAGTTCCATGTCGATTCAGCCAGCCACCCAATTTCAGGCTTGGTTGGCCGCTCCTAACACCACAAAAACCAGAGTCTTACTGTTAGTAAATATGTCATTATTGTAAACTACAACTTTCGAGTTTATTTTAGAACTATGATGATGGTATATGGTATAAGGCAAGCAATGCCTTAGCTGATACAAATATATTTGTATTTTGTGTGGGATTTTTTCTCACTATTCTGCTTGGCAATCACAAGGTGCCATATTTTATCTTAAAATAAAGATTTTTTTGAAAATATGGTTGGCCATGACAAATATTTTGCATTGTGTTTACATCCAAATATTTCTACAAACATATGCACATCCTATATTTATCGTATTTTTGTTTAATGTTGAATACAAAATCTGGATACAAAATGTTTCCATGACTTACGTATCACAAATCACAAACCATGGAACATATAACGACTCAATGCCCGATTCATACATACGAAGCAGGCACAGCGATACACTCAGCTACTCCTGATGCAAATATCTGGCTTAACCACCTCAATATGAAATAAAAGTTGTGGCTCTACATCACTATCAGCCATATGAAGAAGAACATTCAATTAGTGTAACACTTTTTCTTAACTGTGTACAATTTATGGGCCAGTGATCTTTGCAAGCAATCAGACAACAGAAAGACAGATGAAATGGAAATAGAACCTTGTCCATTCCAGCAGCTCCTCGCAGGAATAAGTTCCACTCTGCATCGCTCACATGCCCATGCTGTCGTAAGATCTCTATGCAGAGCATGAAGCTGAAGATGAGTTTGTGCTTCTCAAAAAGGCCCCGCGAGATGTTGGTGTAGGTGGCGAGTAGTGTCTGTTTCAAAAGCAGCTCCAGACGCTCTGCCAAATCACTCCGCTTCTCAGAAGTCTCGATTGTCATGTTGAACAGCTGCAGTGTCAAGAGTGAAAAAGCTTTGAATTAACAGCATACTCCAATACACAAACACATCTACATGGCTATACATTTGTAGTGACATGGAATAGGTCACTACGTAGCATAGCGTAGGTTGTTGGCAGAGAAGGGGATCTGCAGTTGCAGCAGCCCTGTCTGTCAGCAGGTCACATGATAAGCCAGAGAGAGGGATGTAGGGGAAAGATGATAGAGGGGGCACGTGAGGTAAGCCCTGGAACCCGCTGGTAGGTTCTAGTAGGGGGGCGTGGCTGGGGCGGAGCGAGGTCACGCTGGGAGGATAAAAGGGGACCCTGAGCGAAGGCTCGGGGCTGTTGCCTGGAGTGGGATCCCGTCGTGCTGCTGGAGTCATCGTCTACATCTTCACCTTCTCGGCGTCGTCAGTCAGGCAGTCTGCCAGCTGTCCTGACTGGGAGCTGTAGTTACCTCTTGTGAACTGTGAAGGCTGATAATAAATAGAGTGCCTCCTACTCCTAGTGTCTCTGAGTGCATCACTACACATTTATATAAAAAACCTGGATATTTTAATTCCTTCATTATTTCTCAAAATTGATAAATGATTGTATTCTTGGTTCTTTTGGTAAAGTCACGTAGATAGAACATTAAAATTAAATAAAAAAATAAAATGAAGACCGCTTGTGTTGCGATCAAAACGTCTTAGTTTTTTGCTTTTATTTTTTATTTTAATTCATTTTTTTATTTTAATTTATTTTAATTTAAATTTTCTATCTACGTGACTTTACCGAAAGAGCCAAGAATATGAATTCCTGCAGTCACGAAAGTTTTAAGTCAAAATGATGAATGACTAGTTTCTGAATTTATGCAAAGTGCACCAAAATATTAAATACAGCTGAGTAAGATTATGAAAGTGACAAATGAAATATTCAACAACCTACCACCACATGGTATAGTTTGTTTTAAATATAAAATAAGCTGGAAGGAATTATTTTATAACACATCTATACTAATATAATGATTTGCCTTACAAAAAAGCAACATGGCTCTAATTTAAGTACGTGTATTTTTAAGATGAAAGACTTTTTTTCATGCAACCTATGACTTTGTGCCAAAAATATCTTTAATGTGTTTCAATTATTTTTGATAAAAGCCTGTACCATAGTGTGTCAGTCTCTGATCAATTTTTTGAATATCTGCTCTTGAAAATGAAAACACTCACATGCTTAATGCTTAAATTCTGAGAGCATCTCATATACTGCTGACAAGTCCTGCTATTTCAGCTGCTATGTAAAGTTAAATTCCTGTTTGAAATTGTAAAATTGTAAATAAGGTGGATGTATTACATATTGGCCTGGAGACAATAGCATATTGGTGTGAGCAAAATTACATTTTTGTCAACATG
Source organism: Lampetra planeri (assembly GCF_965212315.1). Lineage (NCBI taxonomy): Eukaryota > Metazoa > Chordata > Hyperoartia > Petromyzontiformes > Petromyzontidae > Lampetra > Lampetra planeri. Next base: position 27,158,728 of record NC_136109.1, on the reverse strand, counting down.
ACAACTGCCAAGGCATGAACAAGGAGATTGTCATAAACTGCCAAGATTCTCACGAAGCACTGCAGAGTCACACTCCTTGGTCTCTATTTAATTGCAAATCTAAAATTCCCAACAGTCATGCAAATAATCTACTAATTCGGGCAGAAATTTACAAGAAGATGCTCTACAGATGAACTAAACATTGATCTACTCGCAGTTTACTACAAAGCCTGGTGTGGTGAAAATGTCAAACATACCTGTTTGAAGTATTTCAGTGAGTACTGGTACATGGGGTCAATCTCCGATAAGCTGGCTATAACGAAATACATCACGGAGCCACGAGCAGCCACAGGACGATATTTCTCACGAGCCGTATTTATCATCTCCTCTGTTGCCTCGGCTTCTTTCAGTCGTGTTTTAATTGCTCCTGAAGTAACCTGTGATGAAAAAAACCCAATGTTTTCATGATACTTGTCACGACGTTAAGATTACTTAGCTGGAACAACTGAAAATAACGCAGCATATTTTAAGAAAAATTAGCTCACGAAACAATTTTTGGAGGTAAACATGCCTCCATTCACGTATAAAATAAATAAAAAACGGCATGTACCAGTGACCTTTTGCTCAAACATATACTCTGTAAAATTGTAAAGCTCACACGCAATTGCATGCAATTCACAAAGTGACACATGCACCAAACGAATCTTACCAACAGCTCTGTGCAGTGCAATAACCATGAAGCCTCACACTCAAGGTACAAAGGCAAACAAAAATGTTAAAGCTCATTACATTGGTTTATAGATACATCTGTTTAAAATAAAACAAATGGAATGATCTATACTTTATACGGGGTGTTTTGTGATCATTTACTAGAACGTCACTTTTCATTATTAAGTTCAGTTTTCCAAAAGCATTCCAGCCCTGCTTTCATTTGCCTTGTTATTTGAGGACTTCTTTGGAGTGCTTTTGAAAAAAAGGATCATGATAATGAGAATCAACATATATCAATATGCCTGAGAGAGAACGCTTTTAAAAACGGTGCATATTACCTGCAATGACATGAGCAGAAAAAACGTGGAGATTGATTCAGAAAAAAAAAAGGAAAGTGCAAAAGGAAACACGAAGTGATATGCATCGACAGATAAAGGAATACAGAGATTAGAAAACGTATTACAGCTTACAGACAGAATGTTAAAAGAGTAAATGGACTTTTGCAGGACACATCACTAGAAGGAATGATGGCCCAGTGGACAAGGCTAATGACGGAGTGGCAGCCAAGGGAGGGAATGTACCCAAGAGGACATCCACTTTGCAGATGGAGTGGTCAAATAATTTCTTTGTGCAGGTGCTAGATGCATTTTTACATTGCAATGCCATCAGAGAAGGTGACTGCTTGAGGGGGAAATCATCCAGTAGCACATTTAGATAAAATATAATCGAAAATAATGAGTGCCAGATTAATTTCTGAGTAGAACCTCGTATACAGCAAAGCATAAGATCAAACCAATTCGCATTCTAATAAACGACTCAAGCCGTCTTTGGCAGAATCACGTCAATGTCTGTATTGTGTTCATCTGTACGTATACATGTCAATATCTGTATTGTGTTCATCTGTACGTATACATGTTTAAGTAAAAAAAAAATGTTATTATTTTTTATCAAATATATAGTCTGCCTTCAAATGTCTGAGCAAACAGCAAGGTTGAGTCATAGAGCACAATTGTCATGCACCAATGCCGTACCTTGGACTCTTGCAGTGTCTTGATGAGCTCCTCGTTATCCAGGATATTTCCTTCCGACGTAAACAGCAACTTGAGAATGCGATCTTCAATGACCTTCAGCTGATTTTTGTCTGCATTGATGCGTACAATTAACGCATTCCGCTGCTCCTCCAGCTCTGGCTTTTCAAGCCTCACCACGTCACTAAAATGAATAAATAACATCTTATCAGTGTTTTTTTATATATCGTACAATAGGTATTCTCCACATTTGTGAAACCTGTTCTGCATCTGTTTTTGGATTTAAACAATGGTGACCTTTCGGCATACAAGCACGCACGAATGCATTCTACCCTTGTGTTAGAATACACCAACACACAAACACTAATGTTTTCGTATAAATGCGTATATGCATCACCATTATCATAATAAATTATATTAACTATCCACATATAGAATGTAAATACGCTAACATAAAATATGCAATTCTTATTTTCAATGTAAATATTAACCTTTAAATATTTTGGTACAGCACCAGGGCTCACAATAAAATTAGAATTACTACTTGTCTATGCATATACCTTGCCATGCAGCTATACTGCACATGCATTTCTGTCAGCTGTCAACAGATTAAAAAAAAACTGTAATGCATGGGTCTGTATTAACGGACCGTGGGGTAATATGACATTGCTTCATTCCCTTAGAAATGATTGTACTGCATAAGCCAATGGATGAGGAAAAAATCCCTAAAAAGGGGAGTCAGCCTCAACAGTCTATTGCACAATATAATCCTGCTGAAAGGAAACAGAACAAAAGAAGTCCCGAAACATGTTTGTTCAACGGTGTTGTGTGATAACAAGCATTAAAACCCGGTCATTTAAATAATTACATTGACATCAATTATGCATAAATGCTGGGATGTGCAGATACTTCTCATGAACCTAATAATGACCCTCACATTTTCTTTACATCTAAATCTACATATCCATTACTGGCGCCCTTATCTTATTAATTCAAAACTAGCATATCATTATATTCTTTGGGTCTTTCAGTACATTAGTATTCATGACTAATGATATGCTAAATCTTGACTTAAAGCTTTAGTGACTGCAGTAATTCATATTTTTTGGGTCTTTCGGTAAAGTGACGTACATAGGTTAAAAAAACTAAAAAAAAACTACGACGTTTCGATTGCAACACAAGACCCAACTAATATGAATTCCTGCAGTCACGAAAGCTTTAAGTCAAGATTTAGCATATCATTAGTCATGAATACTAATGTATATTTGTGCTTTGCAGAGCCATTATGCGTGCAGATTTAGTACAGAACCATTGCAACATGAAGAATGTTAACAGCCTTTATATAGATATTTACCTGAGCAGCTGATCTTCCAATCCAGATTTTGTCACGGTAAAATTAATTATCGTCACTTTAATGCACACCTAAGCAAACAGGCAAACATTTCAGTTTAATCACATACAAGCACATCTCTACCTTCAATGCTTGCAGATGCAATGTTATTAATGACTGGTGTGATGTAAAAGATTAAATGTACATCATGTACAATATCAAGCGTCACCATACTTATTTAGTGTCTAGTTAATATTTTTTTGAAGTAATGGACTTTGATTGTAAACATATTGCTCTTACCTCAGGAAGATAGTGAGGATTTGCCATCTTAGTTGTCATGTAAAACCGGAAATTCTTGTCATAGTCCACGTCTGAGTCACCAAGCCTTATTAAGAGGCGGCCTCCAGACACGAATGTCTGCTTTAGCAAAATAGGTTCCAGAGCAGGATCCAGTGTCTCTTTGAGCTGTACATGACAAGAATATGTTACGAAATGAATAAAACCCTCAAATGGCATATATGAGAATTCCGTATAAATTAGACTTCCTTAACTTTTACTCTTCTACTTTTTATAATGCCCGAAGTCAAAGTCAAAAAGGAGAAATCTCACAAGTGCATTCCTAATTATGATTTTTGAATGAACCAACCCTGGCTGTGCTTCCAAATGTATAAAATAACGAAGACCACATATATATAGGCCCATATGAAAATACACATTCGATCAGTGACTGAATACTTCAGTTACCTCTTCAAGTAAGACAGGCATGCCAAGTCTAATTGCGTTTTCTAGTGTGCGAAGGAAGTTTCCATCTGTCAATTTAATAATTTTCAAACCATTTTTCATCTCTTTGTTTCGAATCCATCGATTTGCCTGTAATGGGAAAGTACACCATTAACAGTTGCATCACTCAGCAGATAAAATACATGGAGAGAGTTTCATGTAATAACATACTGCAAGATTCGGTGAATGTTAGCATATGAATAAAAGCTTCCACTTGTAATGCTGTAGACACTTAAAATAGAGAGAAAACAACTTTCATATATAATTGATAACAAGCTAGATTTCACCGTATTAAATATATAAATGGTCGAATCGTATTGTTCTTCTTACAGTTGTTCATACTTATGATAAATTCCAACATCTATATTTTATGACTTACAAGAGCCATCTTATTCAGGAACAAACTCCATAAATAAAAATGCAATTGTTCTAATAATACACTTTAACATCCACGTAATTATATTCTTGGTTCTTTCGGTAAAGTCACATAGAAGGGAAATAATAAAAAAGTTGTATTTTTATTTTATTATTTCCCTTCTACGTGACTTTACCGAAAGAACCAAGAAAATTAATCCCTGCAGTTACGAAAGCTTTAAATCGAAAAATAAAATCTACATAATTCTTTTTTTTAAGCTGTGGGAAAAAATGGTTAGGTACATTTTATGCAAGAGTAAATAAAATATAAAATTCTCTAATATTACACTTGTATGGATAATTCAGTGCATAAACACTCAAAAATATAATATGGACAATATTCAATAATCAACAATTTACATAAAAAAACAAAAGCATAATTTTACAAATGTTAACGAAGCTGTCGCGAGTGATATCATTTTTATTTTTACTATGAAATATGCCATTTTAGGGGTGTTTTCCCAGACATTTTGACGACAACATTTATTTACTTGGTCCTGTGGATCTATCATAAGGGGCCAGCGCCGGCCACGGGTGACGAGAATTCCATTTTCGGTAGAAACTGTGTCCCGGGGAAGCCCGTCCGTATTCCATTGTCGAATTTCAAAGGGGTCGCCCAGAATGCCGATGAGGCTGAAGTTGGCATTGATGGGAATGCCCAGCTCTTGGCAGCGACTGATCCACCGATCAATGAGCTGAATGAACAAAGCAGCGATAAAAAGAAGAGGTAAAAGATGTAAGTATAATTAATATTTGCAATCACTTAGAAATGTTGCGTAACAATGATAGATAAGGCTGTGTGTTGAGCTTTTATTCTTTCAGGATTTCAAGTGGAATGCTCAAAATCTTACATCCTACAACATAGAAAGGTGATTTTGCAGTTATAATTAAATATGAAAATTAAGAACAAATTGTATTGGAATTATAAGATATTGATACATTTACACCCTTGCGACACCCTATTAATACATGATATGTGAAATTGGCACATACAACAATGTGGCATGAATGCTGAAAGTGTGTCTTACCATTTGGCGATAGTGTGAAGTGAATGCCCCATAATAAGCCACACAAGCTGATGCAATAAACACATTTCCAATGACGTTGTTTATCTCCACTTGAAACTGAGCGACGCTTTCCTGCCAGCGGATCTGCTCGTCGCCCAATGCTGAGGTCAACTTTCCAGCACGAGACATCCGTGCTTGCGTAAGGGCCATGTTCTTAGCTAATCAAGGAAGGAAAAAAGGACAGACAAAAGTTAGCACTTGCAGAAATGATTCGACCCGTGTGGTTTCAAAAGCATCCGTGTACCTTCACGCATTTTTCAAGAATCATAGCATTTAATTCATATTTATTTCTGCAGGAGAAAGAAGGGCTGTCGGCATATCAAGGTTCATTCTCTTGATGTTTTGTCAATTTTTACACTGCGGTGCACACAATAACAGGTTGAGCCTTCCATCAACATCATGATGCTATCAAGATGAGGAAGGCAACCACCGAATGCACTTTAAAATAATTATATTGAATGACTACTGACTGCTGTCTATGTAAACGATTACAGTATACCGCAGACGATATATTTTTTTATTGTAATCCTCTATTAATATTCACGTAATCTCTTGTTGACAAATACTTTTTCATTAAATGCTGTGCTTTTTAATTGTTTGACTGAAAGCCAACAGCCATGTACAATTATACATTTTGAAGTGTATAACTATTCACGACGTGTGACTTCTTATTTTATTTTTAAATGAAAGGCAAAGGCTACATTACAAAAATGTAAGTGACCAGTTATAGACCAAATAAATGTTGATTTTCCAAAATCTTATAAACATGCATTTTCATTCATGATATATTTCGGTGATCTAGTCTTGACATTTGCTTCTGATAAATTATAAGAACAGTTTATCTCAGAAATTGAAAACAAAAACAGTAATCACTCTATGGCACGATTGCTCAACATCATTATCCTTATGTTCTGTTCTATGCACTGATACAACATGAATGCTTTCTCATGCAGGCGCCATCTCTCACGGTCCTCCAATGCTACAATCCATCTCACTCGTGCACGCAAGTTGATCTCATTACTCCATCTCCGGGGTGTTCCACCTCCTGGATGTGTTGGCTCTATGGCTGCCATTTTCTCACCAGTCTCACCTGATTGGTCATCATCCCTTCTAACCTTTATTTTTCCCGTTAAATTATGAAAACAAATTTACTAATATCTCTGCGAATAGGTTTGGACTACTCTTCTGAGTTGTATTTTGTTACCTTCTACATATAACATCAGTGTAGCTATTTCCTTATGTATTAATGGCTGTGATGATTTCTATATATATTTGTTATTTTCATGTGGTTAATCTCTGAAATGTTCACTTCATGATTGATTAAATTTGCCACTGTTTAAATGTATGGCTTTCTTTCCTTTTCTCCTCACCTCACTGAATCTATGTCCCAAATTATTTCTCCCAGTTACTTGATCCAGTTCTATAAGATTTGATATTCTAGAGAGAATCTGCACGTTGTAGATAGATAACAATGTTACAACTCAGGTGAGCTGTTTGTACCTAGTGATCCTAACCATGTCCTACTCCTTCCCCTTCCCAGCCAACACAATAACTGCTAGTTCCAGAACTGCTGGGGTTTGAGGACCACGATTTAATACATCGGTCATTGGGAATCTGAGAACATACTTCACCATGGTAGCAGTCCCCAATGACAGTTTACTACAGTGCTCTACAAAATGTAGAGATTTAAATAAAATAAATGTACCTAAAATTACAAAATATTATTACATACAATTTTTTAATAAACTTCAACTTATATTTTCATAAATTTCAATAATTCTTCGTTTATATAGATACTGCACAATTAAATGTATCCCATACAATTATCCCATTGATTCATTTTAATTCACGGTCAGTATTATTGAACTGCGAAGTACAATATTATGGCGTTTTTGTGCCATCACAATGACATACCAAGGCTTTCCTTCTCAGCCACACTCATGTCAAACTGATCCTGGAGGGCACCAATCTGGTCCTCCACCTGTTTCAGCCGCCTCTGCTTGTCATTCAGCATTGCCATGGTAGCATCCAACTCAGCCTGCACGCAAATAAAGGAGGAAATAACCTTTGACCTTAACACATAGTGGGAAAATAATTCCCATGGCCCGTCGGTCATGACCGCGTAACAAATAGAGATGGGCAAAAACTATTCTAGTGTATGTGGTTTTTCTGGATGTTCAAAAATTAACACTGTACATTCCATTTGATATTTCACACTTCAATTCTTAAATAAATAACTTAGAAAAATAATTATATTCAGCAGCTCCTGACTGCACTATTATTTGATTGGAAAAACTGGACACAATTAATCAGTGTCATTCGATTGAATAGCACAATATGCAGTTATTAACATTTTCACTTGCACTTCAGAGGAAAGTTTAAGAGATTATTAGCATTTTGATTTAAAGCTTTCGTGACTGCAGGGATTCCTATTCTTGGTTCTTTCGGTAAAGTCACGTAGAAGGGAAATAATAAAATAATATAAATATAAAACAATAAAAATTCTCACGACGTTTCGACTGCAACACAAGCAATCATCATCAGGTGTGAAATCCACACCTGATGATGATTCCCTTCTACGTGACTTTATCGAAAGAACCAAGAATATAGATTATTAGCAGTTCATTTTAAAAAGATTACAGGATATAGCATACTTTAGTTAAAATGCTTCATTATCATTAACATTATCCTTCATAACATAAAAATATATATAATCTGAAATAATGTGGTTAATTTTCTTTAAAAATATCAATGCTATAATACTTACGAATTATTGCATGTAATTTGGATTTGGACTTCATTATTACATTTAATTTATAAAAAAAAAAACACAATTTTACATTAATCACGTATTAATATCCAAGTACAGTACCAGTGTAGCTCATTTGTGCATCTTATAACCAAAGAGAAAAATTCATGAATATTGTAGTAATAATACTACCAAATAAAAGCACGTTTGTATTAGCATTGGAGTATTCTGTGCATTTTATAGTAAACATAACGATAATTGGTGTGTTGGAGCAGAATAAGATGAGTATATTCACAAGTGAGGCTGGAGTGCCTTAACCCTTAGCTGTATGCAAATGAATACAATGTCAGTATTTTCTATCCACTCTCTTTCCATGGCTAAACATTTTAATAAGTGATCTCATATAATGATGTGCTGCCAATTACGACTCAACTAACACATGCATATAGTGCACATCACATATGTTAATGTTTCTTTAAATATTCACACAGAAAATGCACAGCCACATTTATGCATTTCTTTGTATCATATTTGTGGGAGAATAAATAACAAAGGTAAAGGCCAATTGGAATCCATAGAAACTAGGACTCAATTTTACAATATTTTGTTCAATCATAGCATACAAAACACCATACTGACAGAATGGTTATTCTCGGCAGAAAAGAAAATAGGGCATTCACTTTCTCCACCAAATTAACCTTCATTTCATATTGTTACATGTTATTAAGCTTGTATACCCAGGGTAGCCTCGTTGAGACTCAAAACTCATTTTCAGCCAAGTTTTATTTTTGCAATAGGGGCAATGTTGCTATGCGTAATCCTAATTGAGTAATTTCTAGTAATTATTTTAAAGCTTTGGGATGTTTGGTCAAAACCAGTTATAATGTCTGCTTAGGGAGTCATGGAAGGAAACTGGAGAACCTGTAGAAAATCCATACAAACTCCACGCAGAAAATATCCCCAGTCGAGAATTGAATGCAGGCCCTTCTTCCTGTGAGGCATAACTAGCACTGCACGAATCTGCCACCCATGTAAGTCTGTGTACATGTTTCGTACATGTTAAATACAATAATGACATATCATTTTTATTGTCTTTATAAGAGGTCAACTGTGGGCATTTCTACTCCCAGGCACCAAAGATTCCCAGGCATGGTTTGCAACTAAGCCATCAGGTGCACCCATTATAAGCTATATATATATATCAATAAAAGGGCATTCAAAGTTAATGTATGGCCAGAAATTAATCTATTTGTATTTTCAAAGTATATACATCGAATAATAAAATGTCTCTCTTTTGCATGCAGGATTTGACTTTGCATGGTCGTTGCTAAGCAACCTGCTGTCTGAAAGTCATTGCTTAATATAAATGGGATACATGGAAATGTAATTTATTATTTTAGTATGATTTTAATATATATTTACATAATTGCAGTTCCGTCATTTCAATTTCATTCTTCTCTGAAATGCAGGAAACTGAAGCCTCCCATTGTCAAAAGTGAGCAAAGCGTAATAAAGCTGTTTCAACCAAAAAAGAACATTAAGGTCACACAAATTTGTTCTGCTGACATAAATAATTCTGCAGACGTTTCACTATTAACCATGGTGTAACATTCCGTTGCAACAAAACAAATTCTTGTTTTAAGTTGATTACCAACTTTACCTGTTAATACACCTTTAAAAAACCATGATCGATGACGTATCGAATATAATTTCCCCCTTGCTTTTCAAGATGTCAATGTTATCATATTCTGATGTTCGCACATGTATATTTGGGCAATATACAGGACTATCTGTGATATTCCAGTGTGAACATGTTACAGCACGGGTACCCACCTGTGCAGTAGCCAGTCTCTGCCTCTTGGGCCCAACGTCCTTTAGCACACGTGAGTAAAGGTCCATTGCCCTCACCCACATGCACATGGACTTGCAGGCCTTTGAAACCCTCTCCACCTTTTCTGGAACAAAATCTTTATTATTTATGTAGACCTTCAACTTGTGAATGACATCTTCACTTATATTTTCCTTGTCATAATCCATGAGCCGCTTCAGGAAGTTTGAGTCACCCAGCAATTGCTTGGCAGAGGCCCAGTCAGGCCTGTTCCATTTAAATACATACACACATTAAAGTTAAGCATTCATAATTTATGAGCTTGCAATTTTATTTCATTACATGTACTGCAATTTCAATTTTAACAGTGTAAAATGTGTGTTCACAAGATCACGTTAAACATTACATAATTAAGGATACATCAGTTTAAAAAACAATCACTTCCACAATGCACATTGTGCTTTCATAATGCAATAACATGCGTTTAAAATTGCATATAAAAACATAGTTAATTAATTGATTTCAGATATAAATTCACCAAAGTACATCTTGCTTCATGAAATGTCAATATCCAACATAATCAAATGTTGTATTCAACAAGCGTAGTAATCGCAACACGTGTGTGCTTCGAATTCAGCCATGTGTGCCAGCCATGTGTCACGTACTTTTTGCTAAGAACGATACAGATGGCCTCCATGACGGTCCTGACGCCTTCGGGCGGGTTGGTGAAGACACGCACCTCCGAGATGTCGGATCTGTCCAGTGAGTCGAGTGCCTTGTTGGCGGCCTGCAGAGCTGGGAGTGCCTCATCCAGGTCACGTTGGGCATCTGCTGCCATCGCCTGGGTCTCCTCAGCCTTCACCTTTGCTACCGCCTCGTCCTCCATCACCACCCGACGCACCTGTATCCAGGGAAGCGTTTGTTAGAGGGGCCCACCATTTGTTACACTGACTTCACCGTTTCTACTCCAAAACAGCACTAAAATGCATCACGAAAAAAAGATATAGTTTTTCAAAGCTCATGCATGTCAAACAAAATAGTACTTAAACACAAACATTTGGTAATAAATATGGTTAGCTGCTATTAGACTACAACATTTGAAAATATATAGATTCATAATAGTATTGTTACTCTGAGAAACAATGATATTAAGCATGTTTAATGCACAGTTGCTTTTATCACCAAAAACATCAGACAAGAATGCTCTTCTACGACTTTTGGATCTATGCACTTGCCCATAATAGCTTGAATTTGTATTACCAACTGTGCATCACCATAACCACGTGGATTAATGGTTGCATTACCATTCTAATATGGGCTAAGCCACATTTACCCCATGCTACTGGCTTATGAGTCATTAAAGTAATATGAATAATCCTGTAGCGACTGGAATGGAGAGTAAGCCATGCAAATTCCAATCCAATTAAAGCCACAATTATCTTATGCACAACATTCATGGCAATCTTTGTCTTTTCGAAGTAAATGGGTAATAAAAAAAACTAATTGCACATTTTTTTAAACAAATAAGATAGAATATAATGTGCCTGACAATATGAAACCAACATTTTTTGTCACAATATTATATTTGTAACCCATACATCTAGAAGTAAAAGTACACTATCAATGCATGCAGCATATTGTACACCTGTGGGTGAATGAAACTGTGATTTAAAATGAGGCCCAATAGTTGTGTGGCCAGCAGTCCAATGCTCCACTGAGCTAATGCTCTCTGCATACTGACGAGGATACATGTGTTTACAAAGAGGATTCACATGGCCTTGACCAAAAGTACAGTATTGAACATCACCAACAGGGAACTGCAATAGAACACAAGCCATAGTCCCAAACGCTATCAAGTGTTTTGGAGTACAGATGTATTATTTGCCATGCAACCAAATGTGGATAATTACACTTCCTATAAAATGTAAGGGTTTTCGTAATTTCATATAATTATGTCATGTTGATTCCCTAAGGTAAATACGTGTATTTGTCCTAGACACCATAACGCAGATTTACAATTTGTGAACAACTTTCATTGAACAGTCACAAAGGTGGGAATGCATATTTGAGAACATGTAGCTATGTATGTTGAACTTTTCGCACTGCACGTAGCCAACCATGCTAATCGGAGGTGTGAGGGAAAGACAACTAAACACTAAGAACAGTTCTAAAGAAATTAACTAATTACATATATTGCACAACACATATTGAGGATACCAAATACTGAGACACATTCAAATTGTTGCGATATAATTATCCTAAATTATATAATGTTCCTAAATCCAAGGTTATACCTATTTTAAAAAACATGAACATTTTATTTAGCAAATAATTAGTAAAAACTACTGAGTGTGTAAAAACGTTTATTTTGTGTTCGATATTTATTTTTATTTTTGTTACAGTTGCTGGGCAAAGGCCCAACATGTCCAAGAACAAACAGGACTATTACATATGTTATAGCTCAGAGTTAAAACTTGAATTCAATTCAGGAAGGTTACAAGAGCTTTGGAAAATAGCCGATAGGAGGGAATTCCAAAGTTTGAGCAGTGCGAGGGAAGAAGCAGAAAAATAAATGTCTTGCATGTAAAGTGGTCTAGCTGTAATGAAGCCTACTATGCAGTGATATGCTGTGTCAACCAGTAAAGGATGTTAACCTGATCAGCATTCTCCTGGTCTGTAGCAAGCCTTTCCATCAAGGCTTCCACATCTTCTGACTTCTGCTTGAGCACGGGCTCCAGGGCTGACAGCTCCAACTGCAGCTTGTCCACAAGCTCGTTGGTTTCCAGCAGTTTTGTCAGGCCATTCTTTATGCGATCTCTTGACTTGAGGGAGAAAAGTCACAACTAATTGCCGATTCTGTTACTCATGTCAAACAATTGTCTTCTTATTCGGTTACTGTTGGAAACACCTTTTTGAAGCCAAATCAGTGGATTGCTTTTATAGCTTAGTTTGTGCAGTCGTTTATACTGTACATCTCCTCGAATTTGACATCGGCATTTTTAGTGATACTCAATTTTTGAAGATGTTATCAATAAATGGTAAACAATAAATGCTTTTACCTAAATGAGATGCCTGGAGTGTGTGTTCATGTGAACAATTCTGTGCTACAAGTATCATTTATTTGGTTTCTTTTTATAACTGAAGAGTGATGACTTGCTATTTCTCAGCATCGAGCAAAACCTTCCATATAGTTCAAGACAAATAATTTGTTCAGTTCAATTCATGATCATTGCAATAGGTTGATAACAATTGATAACATAGATATTTTCTTAAAGCAATTGGAAAGTCCAAAAGGGCTAAGCATTGGTTTAAAAGTAATAATGAAGGTACTTTACAAGAAAATATACCAATTGTTTATACAACAAAGGCAGGACAAATAATTGAGTCCATTGCTTACATTTGTGAGCTGACTCCGTTTTTCTCCCAGCATGCTGAGGTAGAGGTTTATGAGCTCCAAGTAGGATGTCGGGGTAGTGTAGTAGCGCCGACGCAACTCGGCATAGTAATGCTCAGCAAATTCTGTGACACTCATGTGTATCTCTACACACATCTCAGACAAATTCTCCTTCAGCTCATCGCTACCCAAATCCACGGGGGTGAAGAACGTTTTGGAGACTGAGAGCAGTGCCTCTCGTGGCCACTGTGGATAAGAAAAATAACAATAATGTCGATGAAACGAGTACATTGAAATTATCATTTGTGGTGTACATTTTAAATATCTTTAAGTATTTGTAAATTGTCACTAAGAGTAAATAACACAATCTAAAATAATAAACATATTAATATAATGCATTAAAAGTTTTTTTTACTGAAATCTGTGCTTTTCCACAGTCCATCTTATTTCATGATTGTCAATACACTCAGTGCAAATGTAAACAAGCTAATGATGCATTAGGCACACGTCTTGCTTGAAAAACATTCCGGAGGACTGCAGATAGAAAAGCACTGTGTTGCAATATAATAGTGGCTGTCCATGTTCTTCAATAACCGGACAACGAATGAATGTTACGCACCTGGACAAACCAGTCGATGGTGCAACAATTGACAATGGATGGGAACATGCGACAGCGTGCTCTAAAAGCATCGCCTACGGGGCTCATGCAGAGCACAATGTGCAGCCTGGCTCTCACACGATTGATAAAAAACTGTAGCACCTGTGGATTTGGAGAAAGCATTAGAGTACGTAAGAAAGTATTTTGCATAGAGTACCATTGCATAACAAAACACTATCTCACGCTTTTAAGTTCGTATTGCACAACCAAAATAATATTTTCACACGGAGGGTTGGAGACAGTATCACGTAAGCGTGAACTATGTGTCACAATGAGTGCGACATGACTGCAAGCCAATATCTTGTGTCACTGGACTTTTGAGGTTAATTTTGGCTGACGGTGCCTCTGGTTATGCATAAACAACATGCATACTTCATCAATACTTTGTATTTTCATTCTATAATTTAGTCAGACTTGAATAGGCCACCTTTCGGATTGCACCATAATGGGCTACAAATTGCACACCAAAGAGTAATTATGCAGACGCTTGTTCTAAAATACCCTTGCATATTTCTAAGGCCCTCGGGGGTAATAAAAAAAGCTTCATACCCTTTACTGCAAAAAACACATCGCAAAGGACAAAATGGGAAAGCGATCGTCCATCCATATTCAGCTGCATCAAATCCTTCCAGCATTTATTAAAAAAAAACACTCCGTTTGCATACATACCCTTTCACTCAGTCTGTCTAGTTTACCTAACCCAAATATAATCAACACAATGGAATGATTGATAATGGGACAATGCAGCGAGTACAAATATTCGTCAAAACAAATACTGGATGCTTATAGGCAATGGTAATATTGCACACAAATAACCTTCTACCTTTGGGTTACTGTGAATGTATCCACCAACACTGACTGCAGAGGAAGTAGCTTATATATAAGTGGAGGTTTAATTGAGTGGACCCACAAAGGGCAAGGGAACTGGACAATGGGATACTGATTCAAACAACACCTGTGACACGTGTGCAGTTTGAGCGTACCTCATCTCGATTTCCCTCTGGAATGCCAGCCTCCTTGGCTTTGGGTCGTGTGGCTGCTAGTACTTTCTCAAGCTCATCCTTCTCAAAAAGGTTGGGCACCTCCCCAGAGTTCAGTATGTTGTTAATGTCTTCCAAAAACTCCTCAATTACAATCTGATACAGAACAACCAGTTTTTAACTAAGATAAAAAAAAATCTGCGTACACCTTGTTCAATGTCATACATCTAAACGTGTTTTAAA
This sequence comes from Lampetra planeri, assembly GCF_965212315.1. Lineage (NCBI taxonomy): Eukaryota > Metazoa > Chordata > Hyperoartia > Petromyzontiformes > Petromyzontidae > Lampetra > Lampetra planeri. The sequence continues at coordinate 27,143,567 of NC_136109.1, read as the reverse complement.
TATGTAAAAACATGTTTAAATATAAATGTAATACTAATTGTAACAAATTTAAACCTAATGTAAACGTTGCGCTATTGAAAATTTTATCATGCCATTTCTAAAATAGAAATTGAAATACAGCAGCAAGAGATGATTATGTTGGAAATATTTATGCATTAAAAAGTATTCCCATTTCATTTTCACATTTTACACAAGATAATTTCTGTATTCTTCAGGAATGGTAAACTATGAATTTCTGTATGCCGTTTTTTGTTATTCCTCTCAGAAGGAAAGTTATTTGTTTAATTTTAGATCTTTAGCCTTCTGTGGAAAAAAATATATTATCATATACATAGAATGCTAAGGTTGAGTATAGCTTTCAATTCATGCTATGAATAGTTAAAATTTCCTGTTTATTGTCATAAAAGACCTAATACATTGTGAACCAGTGTAAATATATAATTGAAAATAATAAAAATATCACATTTGATGTTATCATTATTGAAGTCTCTCAAATCTTAAGATATGCAGCAGTGAAATATTTAATAAAATGTACAGATATAAAGGTTGAATGACATGAATTATGTTTGTGCAATGAGAAACATAATTGTGCATCAGTGTATAGATTACATCCCTATCTTATGTGAATTTCCCAGAATGTTTAATCGAAGACACTGGATCAATTGCCAGGTTGATAATTTAATTAACTACAGGAGTCAATAACAATTGTTAAAATAAATATACCTAAAGCAAGGCTGTTATAGTAAGCTCTATTCATGTCAATTCCTAGAGGATGTAAATATCAACAAAAACATTGGAACAGTCTGGCTTAAGGCTTTGTTGTGTATTCCAAGCGTTCACATTTTGTAGGCATCATTAACATTTTTACTCATGCCACATGAAATAAATATTACCACAGCAGCTGCACAAATGTTAATATTTCACAAACTAAATGACTTACATAAATGTTGATTTAAAGCTTTCGTGACTGCAGGGATTCATATTCTTGGTTATTTCGGTAAAGTCACGTAGAAGGGAAATAATAAAATCATAAAAATATTTTATTGTTTAATATTTTTATTATTTTATTATTTCCCTTCTACGTGACTTTACCGAAAGAACCAAGAATATATTACATAAATGTGTTTAACGTTTTACATATAATCTTTATCAGGCCGGACTTTTGATTACTCTCTGATGGAGCATGTTTGTGCACACACTGCACCTGCGTATCAGTGAAAAGGAAAACGGTGTCCTTGTCTTCAACGCCAGCAATGGTGTACAATTTGCGCAGGTCCTCGTGGAACGTGTCATAACTGTAACCTCGGCTGAGTTCAATTTGAAAGCAACGGTAACCGCACATGTGGCAGGCAAGACGTGTGAGAGACTGCTTTCCGGTACCGCCCACCCCGACCAGCAAAGCATTTCCACGCTCTTGGCGAATCATACGTGTGATTCTGACATGGGGAACAGAATATAAGACGCTTGGTTATTTCACAAACCATGGAATACCCTGCAAAAAAAGTACCTTTGAAAAGAGGTATAAAAGCATTTGACATGAAGCACCAAACATCATTATCATCGTCATCACAATCCATGGGCAGATAGTCCATAGGTGTCCACTGCACGAAACATTATATGTAAAAAAACATTTTTTACAAATAATATTCACCGAGTAACATGCTCAATGGCATCTTGGAAAAAGACCAGTTTCATCTCCTTCGCAGAACTGAGGTTGTAGTCATCCAAATAATCTTGCAATACACCTTTCAGCTTTTCCACATCTGTGAGATCCTCGTAAACACGGTCAGCCCTCTCCACTCCAACCTGGTCAGATACAATTGCGCATTTTTGCAGTTACGATATAAGCAGTTGAAACATTACTAAAGGATCCCACTCTTTCATTCATAGAAAATACTCTGGTCATATTAATACCATGAAGTCAAACAAGATAAACTGCATGTCAGTCATGCAGTTCAGAGGGAACAAAAGACCACATTCACCCTTAATATGTTTCAGTTTCATTTATTAGGTATAACCCTGTGAGCCATGCGGCTCTTGACTCGGGTGCAACTGCAACAAACAAAAACATGAACAAGAAACATTTTTTACCTTCGTGACTTTACCGAAAGAACTAAGAGTATGACTACACACAACATAAAAATCCAGGAAAAAACAGCAGTCTTCCAGAAAAAACACCGTATTTCAACGCTGTGTGCAAAAATCCCAGTGGGATGCAAGTCAAACAATAACAACCATAAGACAATTTAGATTAAAGTTATCAGGCTAACTCTGCACTACAACAAACAAACATGGCTAAACCAAAACGTTTTCAAAATCACCAAAATAAAGCAATAAAAACAATGTAACGGTGATCATAGGAACTGTGATTCAAATTTAACAATAAACGATATACATAACATGTACAACCAAACTTTGCAGCCATAGCTGGTTGCATGAGTCACTCCATAACAGCAGGATTATCAGTATAAAACATTTTCAATACACCTTTAAAGATCAGCACACTATAATCAAAACTCAAGATCATACTTTGCAGCGGTCTTCCGGAACGATACATTTTATTTCAGGCCATTCTGAATAGCAGTGGCAGCTAGGGGTGTACAACTCCTCTAGAGCAGTTTTGAGTGAAGATCTCACAGGTAGTGATCCAAGTTGCAGTTTATTGGCGATAGCATTCCAGACTCTGGGGGCATCAATAGAAAAGGCCCTTCCTCCAGTATTTGTACGGCTATAAGGAATGTGAAGCTGGTAAATGAGTGAAGACCTTAGGTCACATTTGTTCTTCGAAACAGTGAGGAGATCCAGCAGGTAGTCTGCTGATTTTTTTGTAAGTACATTACGAATAAATAAGATCTGATGCACAAGCTGTCGATCATTAAGATAAGTTAACTTTGACCCAATGTAGAGATCGTAGTGGTGGGTCCTATATGGGCAGTTCAATGCAAATCTTAAGGCTGAGTGATACATTGAGTCAAGCTTCTTCAGTATAGTACATTGGGGCTGATTTATATACGATGTCAAAGTAATCAAGTAGAGGCAGTATGGTAGCTTTTATCAATTCCAAGCGGAACATGGGGGGAAGCAGTGCTTGTGTCGATACAGAAAACCAATTTTTTATTTTGTCTTTTTACCAATATAATCAATGTGATCTTGAAAATTCAGTCTTTGAATCAAAGATGACCCCAAGATACTTGTAACCACTGCCTGAGTTTAAAAGTATAATGATAATTTGTATGCCAACTGAGTACCTTCATGAAGTCTCCAAACAGGATGGGATGTTTAACAAAATACTCCGCTTCGACTTGAACTCCAAATTGTTTACCTTGGCAAAAAATACAACAAACCATCAATGAATGTCTCATTGATATTAATTTTCATGCGTATAAATGACAATGCTGCATTTGTACATTGCTGTTAATTATTTTTCATCACAGATAATTGAACATTTATGTGCTTTGTGTAGATTACTTACTTGCCATCTCTGCCAGCATGGTATTAAAATACTCCTTGTCTTCATTGTTGATAAGGCGATCATGGAAAACTCTCTGGCACTCATGGCAAAAGAGCCTGAAAATCTGATTTTGGTCACGAACAGTGCCTGAATCACACTGCAGAATCCCTGAAAAAAAAACATATTAACACTCATTCCAATTGTGATTAAAAATAAATTGTCATGCACACTTTTTAGGAAATGTTTTTTTTCATATTTTATTTAAAATACCAATGTGATAAAAATGAAGCTCTTACTCAAGAAAAACAGAAATGAATAATAAAATAAAACCGATGCCATGCATATAAAGGATTTATAGTGAAAAACTTTGTTTTTACGGGTTAATTTTTTAAAACATTGAGGACATTTAAGTAAATGTGATGAGCTACATGAAACACATTTAAGCTTAAAATTTTCACCACTGCGTTCAAAAGATATGTGAGCATAGGCAGTCGTGAATTGATGTAAAAAATAACTTCGGAGGGGACACACATTATAAAATAATAGCGGTCGTTAGCATGCTGCACTACAAACTCGGCAACCTCAGTGTGTTTCCTGGCCACGGCTAACACCAGTGGCAAGGGATATCTGAACCGATTCTAGACTCAGGACAACCCCAATGAGAGAATGGTATGGGGGCCTTCATCCAGAAATTGATTGACAAATGCTGTCACTTTATTGATATTTAAATACTAATTTACTTCCGCAAAGTTTTGACTTAACTTGATATTTTAAAAACATTTTCATTCATTTTTAATTTGTGTAGAGTACCGTGCGCCCACTTGTTCATGTGTACCATAATAACATGCAAATATAAAATAAATATGCGTTTACTTTTCCTAGTTAAATAATGCCACTTGCGTACCTTGCATGCATTTTGAAAGGTCTCTCAAATTAAATATGTAATGGGACTTGGCTGGGGTTGGCAGCAGGTCAGTGCTCATCCGACCATACATCTCAACAGCTGCTTCAACAATGTTTGTAGCCACCTGCTTGACTGCCGCAGGAAAATCTACCAAGAAGCCCGTTAGGATAGCCTGCAAAGATAACAGTGCATAATTAATAGGAACTAGAATTCATTCACTCAGGAATATCAAATGTGCAATCATAAGTTTGTATGCAAGTTCAAAATATATTATAAATGTATTACTTTCTGTCAAAGTTAAAGCTTACTATGTATTGAATTAAAAATAATATTTAGTATCGATAGATAATTTCCAGTTTTATTAAGATTACTAGTCACTGGAAAAACACAGAGAGGTACAGAGGTAATGCTCCAACAGAGATTATAAATCAATTTAATTCAAGTTCGATCACTGCCATACACATCATTGCATATTTCTTGATATAATAAAATAGCACATTAAAATTATATAACCTCAACTCCAGAAAAAAATGCAACTTAAAGCTTTCAATCTAAGTGCTTATGACAGTCCCTTTTTCTGAATGACCATCCCAACGTCAAATCATACATTCCTTCCTCAATATTTATTCATTATTAATACATCTTCTTTTGGTGATCCGCTGGCGGTGTACTTCTGACAAACCATTTCAATGCAATGGCCTGGGAATAACACTATTTCACTTGAACACTTCCTCTCCCTGATTCCATTTCACAGTCCCCAGTGCAAAGCCAGAAAACCCCAAAATCACACACTTCATCACAGTAGCTTCATCACATTCACTGAGACACCACACACCTTTCAAATCAACTCAGCATGTGTATACTGCACTCAGAATGAAATAATAGTGAAGATATCGCTTTTCCTCAATCGTTTTACTTTGTTGGTCTATCTTCCCAATGTATTCCAATCATGCCATCAAAGTCATGTCAGCAAAGGAAAAATCTCTTCAGAATTTTATGCAGAGCAGTGCACCCCGTGTTTCTTAAAATGGCCCATGAAAGCGTTTTTTGCAGAACTTCTGAAATATCCTTCAAGTGACCTTTGTATTATTTACCCAGTAGGGGGCACATTTAACCATATGTTCTGCGATGAGATATTTTTTTCTCATGACAGTCAAACAGATCATTTTAATTCTCAGATTTATAATTTTGCAAAGTCAAAACTAGGTTTAGTTATGTTTTTGTGTAGTCATTAGTGTCCAGGCTAAGACTTCGATTCGCTACACTTGAGAACCCAGTTTAATTATGGGTGGCTTCCCAGATTCCAACCCAGCATTCACAACAGTGCTGGCTCCATATTTTGAGTGTAGATCTGCTTAATGCAAAGTGTAATGGATTTCATAGCTCTTATACTCAGAGGATAATATATGTTTACTTGGAAGACAACGCAATAAATTGCCACATTGTAAAATTACGATAGATTTATGTAAAACAGGTAGCTTCAGAATCTTAAATAGGTTTTCAACTGTTTTTTAAAAGTTAGCATTTTTGTAGCAATATAAATTTCTATATCCTAGCACATGAATACAATTGTATAGCATTATAACAAAATTATTGAAATTCAATACCGTGGATTTCATTACACTTGTTTAGGTAATTGCCTTTCTTTATGTGTCATTGGTATGCACAAACATACACAATTGGTTCCATTGCATATAGCTGAATTATTTAATAATAAAAACCCCCTTGAGTGTCCTTAAATGTGGGTTAATGCAAATAAAAGGTATTTTCTTTTCTTTTATAATCACGATATCTATCAGTCGCCCAGCTTTGTCTTGGAAACAAAAATTTTAAACATATTTCTCAACTGTTTTTTTTTCATACAGCATATGAGTATTATTAACATAGGATAACTAAAACAATAGCTTTATATCTTTAAAAAGAACAAGCTAAATGTATAGCTGTTGTAAGCAACTTGCCATTTGGTATAGAATAGTGATTGTAATGCTGTAAACATAATACAAGTACTGTTTGTCTGTAGACATTGTTTGGTGATTTTCTAATGAGACATATAGTTTGTTACTATACAAGTACATTCAATGTGCACGACAGGAATGCATGTTTAATAATTTTAGAGAATATTTTAATCATCAAACATAGCTCTCTAGGTGAAAACTGCTCTGGCTTTGTCGTGTCAAAAGCAAAGAAAGAAAGCTAACCCGAGCACAATTTTTACGAGGCAATTATCAAATAACTTTGCAGTACTCTCGTGTTGATAATTATACTGCATTCCATATGGCATATATTTTTTTCCGAGAATTACCTGGAAGATCTGCTTGAGGCTATGCTCAGACGGCGAAGGCAGGCACAGCATACTGAAGTGTCGAATGAAGCGTGGTGTAACAGGGTTCCTCCCGCCTCCCGGCGGGGCACAGGCTGCAGCAACGGTCACATCCTATTTAGTAAGAGGGAAGAAACCACCCCACCGCCCACCCCACACCAGTGCATTAATAAACATTTTTTATTTAATTTTACCAGGTACACTTTTGTGCGTGTTTAGTTTATTGTCCTTCCCCCCCACACCTCCGATTAGCACGTTTGGCTATGTACAGTGCAAAATAAGTTCAACAAACATACAGGCAAGGCCCACTGAGCTATGTAGCTATTTTTCAGAAGCGACTTGGCCTCACATGATAGCTCAACGAAGTGGCTTTTATCATGTGGAAATTTATAGCAGCCAAATAATCGAAACTCATGTTGATTCTAACTATGGAGGGAAAAACCGGAGGACCCGTAGAAAAATCCACATGAGCACGGGGAGAACATGCAAACTCCAAATATACAGGTGTCAAGTTTGAGATCAAACTCACGACCTCCTGTATAGCAGGCGGAGTAGTTAACATCTCACCACCGTGGTGCCCCACATGCTTTGAATAAAAGTATGACATTTGGTAACCATCAGCAGCTGGTGGCCCACAAAATAGCAGATCTTGCAGAAGGTAAAAGTACATGCCTGGATCTCCTTCCAGAACATTTTTTCCCGGTCATAAAATCCTCCAAAGTCCTGGTATTGGCGTAGCAGCTCAATCGGAGGTTGTGAACCATATCGATCCAGCTTTGGCATGTTCAAGTCATCCACAAATATGATCACACGCTTCTTTCCCGGAGCACCTGTGGCACAAAAGTGTGCATAAGAAAACTCTCCACAAATGTTTTTGTTTAGAAAAACTATTTAATGTAGACTTTATACAACTAAAACTACAAATAACAATCTGCTAGTTAAACTCAATGTAATTACGTGGCATTACCTATGATGTTTTTCCTCTTCTTTTCCAGCTTGGACTCTATAATCTCTTGGGTTCTTGTAGATGATGTTTGAGCGGAGAAGTTAATGTACAGTGGGACGTACTGAGCCTCCTCTTGTATCTTGTCCAGCAATCCCCTTGCAACCACAGACTGAGTACACACACACAGACCTCACACAACTCAAATTCCAAGAGCAAAGGATGTTGATTATTATTTAATAGTTGATTATTATTTAATAGTTCAAGGAAAGAGATGAACAGACAGTGATACCTTGCCAACACCTGTGGTGCCAGTGAAGAGGACAGAATGCTTTACTGCCAACAGTTTCTCCATGAGGTAGCCAAAGCGCATTGTGTCCGTAGTGGGCACCAGCATTTCAAAGAAAGGAACCTCTTTGTTGTAGCGGAAGCTGGGGACGATTCTCTCCCATGGGTCGAGTCGATTGGAGTCATAATCCATGTAATAACTCCACAGGTCCCCAGAACTGGGCAACTTTATCAATAAACATCGCGCAGAAACATTTCAAATTATTTATGAAATGTAAGCAAATAAAACACACTACTAAATGTGAAGGTGATGAAATGTTTATGTTTAAATTTTATTATTTTGTAAATGCAAAGGCTGTGATGTGATTGTCTATGTTTACCTTAGCATCATGATTTTCTTCAAACTGATGTTTGACAAAAGTATCAAACTGATCCCAACAATTCTCCACCAGGTTCCCTCCCACAGCCCACAAGTAGCAGAACACAAATGTCTGACAAACAATGCTGGTCAGCCTGGAATGCTCCTGTCAGGTATGTCAAAAAAGTGTAGATTACCTGATGTGCTTCATAAAAACATATTTGAAACATTATTTTCTACTGACCTTAATGCATATAGAATAATCACGTATTTTTTGTTTCATAAAGAAATTTGCAAAACATATCAGTGAAACAGAAACTAACTTTCCATAACATTATAAGATATAGTAAAACATGTCATACGTTGGGAATAGGTTTCCCCCTTTTTTCTGGCAACAAAACAGGTGTTAAGATGTTAAAACACCAAACTGAAGCCTTTTACAAGGAATCATGTCTGCATTAACCACAATACCTGTGGTCAGAATGCAAATAAAAAACGTACTCTGATAATATATGCATTGTCTTTGAAACTAATTGGTCCACAACAGAGACAGCTTTCTTTTGAGCCTAGTCTCAAAACGGTGTTAGACCAGAGGACGCCAAAAGGCGTACTAACGTTAAATGCTTTAAACAGATTTAAAAAGTACCATCTTTCATCCTCCTAAAAAGTAAAACAATTGCATTTGTCATACCATTTTAAGATCTGGACCTCCTTTGCCCAGCAGTAGGCTCTCCAACAGACAGCTGAGTGTGGTGACTTTGCTGATATCCACCTGGGGCATGGCCTGCGTACACTTTTTATTCACAAACCTGAGCCCATCTTCAACGTAGTTCTCAAAAAGGGCCATTATGTACTGTCCTGTGTCTCCCCCAAACTGAATATAAAGAAAAAAAGATATTCAAACTTTGACACAAAATGTTTAAATGGTAATCACCTGTAATGAAGTCAAGTACACTGTGTGTGGGTACATATACAACACTTTTGTCAATTCACTGCTGGATGAGAGCCTCCCCATGTCCTGCCCAACCTTCATTTGACATTACTTCACCGCACCGGTTAATAGGGGATTGTGAAGGTGAGAATCATATAAGTGAGAGAATAGAAAGTACAGTACAGCAACAAATGATGCTGCACTGCCTTCTGTTGCCCACCACATAGTTCTGCAGCCACATGCGACATTTGTAATGGTTGCATATCCAAGCAATGATCAGGATCAATCCTACTCAGCGTTCAAGATCTGATTAAATGGGGCACATTCTTGGTGGTTTGATCATGGCCAGTATACGATACCTTGTCAATGATCCCATTCATCCAGGTCTGCACATACGGCATCCACTTCAGCTCCTCGGAGTCAATGTAAACCATACCACAACGGCTTACAGTTGCTGGAGATGCCACCTTTAAGTCTTGCACCTAACAGTGTGAAATAAAAATTTTGTTTAACAAACATGATTTCGTTTTTTGTTACAAAAACAATATTTTGCCAAATAAAATAGATATTTTAGGCAGGAGAACAGAATCAAATAGAAATTGGATGTGAAAATAATGTTACGTTGCTTGTAATAAAACAAAATTGCCAAACCTCAAAGATCATGTGTATTTGAGGCGAAAGCTTGATCCTCTCACTGTTAGCCAAGCAAAGCATCTTGTTGTCATCCAGCACAGTGTTCAAATTCTCAATCCAGAGTGCATCCACAGGCCCATCACAAATTATCCACTTATGGTCTTCAGAGTCATCAGCCACAGCCAGTCTCACACTGAGGGCCATGAGGCCATCACGCCATTCTAGTGTGAGATTATTCACCTCCCCGTAGAGCTCACCCATGCTGATGGACTTTGGATTTAGCACGGTTGTGTGGACTTTTTGATAAAATGGGTTGTGCTCGCTCTCACCAGCCTCGTGCAAGCTTCCCAATGCATCAGATAAGGCTGTATAAACGGTGGTCTTTCCACCACCAGTAGGACCAACAAGCATAACTCCATGGCGTACCAACATCGTCTCGTACAGCTGGATAACCTTGTGCACCATCGACGGCACTGCCTGCAGCTTACGAGCTTTCAGGGCATTCTCAATGGATGACTGCAGAGAGCCATAGTCATGATTCGGAATCTCAACCCCGGGGAACAAGTCTGAAAGGATCCCACTGTGAGCAACAAATAACGGAGACAACACATGCTGAGAAAAAAGTTATTTTCACGGTTTGAGATTATTCTTTTTTTCCAGTTTTATAAGAAAAGATTAGCATTAATAATACTATGAATTATGCATAACTTTAATTAAAGTAGTTATTACCTGAAAAGCATGGCATCGTCAGCGAGAAACTTCGGCAAATTGGAATCTCGTAGCGCTCTAATCAGCACAACATCTTCTCTCAGATGGGGATTTTCTCGCTTCAGGGATCTATACAAATGATATAAAATATGCAATTAAATATGTACAAACAAAAATGTTACGACGAACGGGCTATGCATGCAAACCTTCTCCAGCAATGACATACCCAGCCATTACGAGGACAGATTTGACAGCCCTCATTCCAAAGTCATAGTGGTCTTGCTGTGAGAGCTGCTCACTGCACAGCTTGTACATCTGAGTCATCTTCCTCGCCAAAACCCTGCTTGACTCAAATCCCTCCGAGTACAAAATCACCTAACCACAAAAAAACCACATGAGTAAACAAGTGTATCAGCTCTACCTGGTATGTAGTGTACTATATTCGATTTTTTTACATTAACAATTTGCAGTTTTTTCGTACTTACCCATTTTAATTCTTAGCACAGTACACAGGATTTATGTATTTTTGAACGATAATGGGCCTGTAACATCGTTTATCAAAATGAGTCTGTGTTAATTACTGACATGTGATGCCAAGAATATATTTTCCATTCATCAATAAAATAGGTTTACTTAGGGGGCTTAGTAATTCAATGGCATGCATTAACCCTAGGTTCACTCATGACACAAAGGCAAGTGATGAATACCAACACATACACCCACTCGGTCCAATACGTCATACGTACAAAAAAGCCACACTTTGACGGTCACTGAGAGATGTACCAATGTGTGTTTGGACGGCACTATATTTATTATTTTTATTTATGCTCACTTACCCAGCAAACCTTCACTGAGTCTCAAGCCTTTTTTTAAAGAGGGGACTGCCAAACTTTTACAGCAGGGGGTAATGTTGCCATGTGAAATCCCAATTGAGTAATTTACACATAATACTCTATTTAGGAATTGGAGCGTTTTTGGCCGATACCAGTTACTTTATATTTTTGTATTACAAAACTGTATTTGATGCTGCACATGTATAACAAATGTAAGGTTAATCATAAATGACGTACAGTAAACATTCCAAGGAATGCAGCCTTCATGCATGTAAAATCAGTTTAAACACATAGCTATATATAACCCTTGTACATATAAAATGCAGTCACCAGAGTAATTTGATATTTTATTATTTCATAAAGAAATTAATAAACGAGCAATGTGATACTTACCTCGGCAATAAGAGCATAGTTGGGAACCATCATAGCAATAGGGCGGAAGAGAGCTTTCAGGTTGTCTGGAAGCTCAGTTCGCCCAGCATATCCAGGATTCATAGTGATGAAGGCCGCACAGGTTTGAATCAACTTGATCTCTCTTCCTTCAAACATGAATCTGGGTACCTGTATAAAAATTATGTATTCATTAATCAACCACTTACACTAATAAGAGAGGATTAGGTACAGCATATAAAACCACTTAGGCCTCTGTATTGGCTTTAAGTGTAAAGGGTATGAGGTCAAATAAATTATTTTTACCTTGGCAGCTTTGGCATTTCGTATGGTTATCAGCTGTTGGGCTATCACTGACAACACTTCTATGTCAATTCGGTTGAATTCGTCGAAGCAGCACCAAGCGCCTGACTGTGCCAGACCACTGAAGAAACGTCCCATCATCTACGAACATCACAGCATTATAAATAAACACGATCCACAAGCATGTACATTTGCTTTTCCTCTTTACACATTTCACAATAACAGCTTGGAGTACCAAGCATCACTCAAATTAAAAACATCACCTTGTAGTCCAGGCCATCAGAGCAGTTGAACACCACGCATTGAATGGCCAGGGCCTTTGCAAGATCCTTGGTTGTCTCCGTCTTACCAGTGCCTGCAGGCCCTGCAGGAGCCCCTCCCAAATCCAACTGCAGAGCCCCCATCAGGCACAAGTAGCACCGGTCCTGTTGTCACCAGTTTCATAGTTAGTATCCCCATTGTAATATGTGCCATGAACTCTGGTTTTACTCCAGCAATTAAAACACTTCACTCACATCAATATAGTACATAACATCTAATTTTATCAAGTTTTAACGCAGGCAGATACGGACACCCGATGTACTCTTTAATTTGCTTGGAAACTAATTTCCTACCATGTTAATTGATATTTATATTTAATAAGCAATACAATACTGGTAGAAATCCTTACCCCATCCTGAGTCTAGAATTTCTCACCATAACCAACGATGTTTGTGACATGGTAGTTGAGTCAATGTCGAGACAATTATGCCACTACGTATGCCCATTTCCACCAACTGATTATCATGTTTCTGGCTTAATTTAATGCTCTTAACACAATTTACATTTTTACTATTTAGGCATTTTATTTCATAACTGTATATTTCCTTTTATGTCATAACAATGAGAGCCAGCTAATACAACCAGTTTTTATGATAACATTTATCCATACATGAAAGAGACCTGTCTCATTGAGCCTTAGGAAGTAAACAATACAGTATTTCTAAAGCCAGGATACAAAGCTATATCTAATCTGTCAGTAGTTTGAGATATATTATGTAAAAAGTATACATGACTTCAAAGGATATATACATTTGAAGACCAGGTTGTTGGATGCTGAGATACTTGGTGGGAATGGAGGTATGCACGGCATGTAATATAGTTCACTAACATTCATGGCTGTGTGCGCTTGATTTTATGAATGCACCAAAGCTATACGAAGCTTGGCCAAACATACGTACCAATTCTTTATAATTTCATGAGCTGCTATATTCTTTTGTATACCTTGAATGTTATTATATTAATATTGATCTAATGAACAAAACACGGTTTTACTCGGTTATGTACAATTCAATTTGATCTATTATTAGATCGGTTTTAAACAGCATGTTGGATCTATTTTTTTTTTAATGAAATAGACTCACAAATTGAATGCCCTGGTTAATATTGACCATGTGTCAACTCACGGTAAGTGGAGTGATGACTAGGCGAGGGCAGGCTCCCAGGTATTCGTAACCGTACACGTACTGTGAAAGCGCCATTCTGGCCACACAGTTGTCAAGCTCTAGGTCCCAGTAGTATCGCAGCTGTCGCTGCCACTCAAAGTTGTTAGCAGTCTCCACCTGCAGGTTACACACAGTACAAATACCCTTTGTGGCAAGGTTAAGGAACACAGCAATGCCTTAAGGGTTAAAACTTCTGTTTAAAAGCAGGTTTTTTTGGGGTAAATGCAATGCCACAAATAAAAAAACTTGTGTCATTCAAAACAATACAAATGTGTTGATTTGTAGTGTATTATTTCCAAGATTTTACAAGTGAAAGTGGATAAATAGCTTTCAGTGCATTATGTCAATGAAAATTATGTTTTCTTTGTACCTTTGGCTGTTTGATTAAGATCAATAATATGTAATAAAATATTGCCCTCTGCTGTATCATCTACATTGTACAAGAGAGATCACTGTCTTTTAGCAGCCTGACATTCAATTTAATCTCATGTTATTGGCTACTTCTCTCTTCTAAAGAGCTAAAAGATAAACCTAATTGTAATGCAAATAAATAAATATAATAAATAGCCTAATGGGTAAATTCAAACAAGTTCCAAAGAAAAGCATTCAAGCCATTGCTTTTAAAAACAGCCTTGCGCCTTAACAGTTTTCATTATCTACATATTATTTTTAAAATCTATCTTATTTGATTAGTGTTTGCAGTGAGAATTTAACCTTTTGTTGAACCATATCCGTGACTATGTCTCTCGCATGCACATCAACTGTAATCAGAGCTGTGATGATGCACCGATGGATCTTGGGTAAATTTCCACGGACCAAACAGGCTAAAGAATTTAATCTCTGAAACACAAACGAACAACAGACAGGGCATCAAGACAGCAAAATTAACAAAACCATTTAAATTCATCTCCATGCCAACTCTTCCAACAGCAGGTATTTTAATAAGTATGACACTTGAATGCTCGTCATCAACCTACCTCAAAATTTTCCTTTTCAAAATTCGCAACAGATTGCAGGTGATCATGGTCACCCCCCTCCAGACACTGAGTAAGGTCTCGACACCACATCAGTTGAGCGACCGTCAATACAACCTGCGGGCATCCGGAGAAGTGGAATAACACATTCAGTGTATTCATATATACTTTCTGGAGCGACATGACCCTGAGTAGTGATGAATGCCTCTGAGAAAAAAAAAACTGATAAAAAAAGGCAAGTATTGGACAAACGATGGTGATAGATATGAACATGTATGTGAACCACCCTTTTGTCAATCCACTGCTAGATGAGCACATCCTCATGCCATGCAGGTCATGGGGAGTAATGGACCATACTTCACCATACTGGTCAGTGTGGGTTGAAGTTGAGGAGCATATATGATAGAACATAGAAGTACAGTACAATCATGTAAATTGCTGCACTGCCCTCTGCTACCCACCACATAGATTTGCAGCCTACAATAGCTGTTATTCTTGGTGACCACCCAAGCATGCACTATCCAGGCTCAACATCTGATATCTGATGAGATTGAGCACATTCCTGGTGATGTGATTATAAATTCTATCACTGTTGTTATGAATAAATAGTCGGTGATATATACATTTTATATACATGTCTTCTTTAAGCACTGATCTACCTGTGATGGGATTCCAGACACCACCCACTCAGTACGTGGCATGCTTTGGTATTCACCAATGGCCATTTTTGTGAGCCTTCGCAAAGACTGAAACATTGCTTCTTCCACTTTCCCCAACCAATCTTCCACATTGCCACGGGCCTTCAGACCCTTGCCCAAGCTCACCTGCAATACAATACAGACCATGAACCATGTGCCTCCCTGCTTTACAGTTACACGTCAGCTGCTTCGTGCCTACTCTTATTCCACGAAAAAAACGAATATGTAATTATTTCACAAATCTAAATGTGCATATAACAAGTATATCTTGATTTCAAAAACGGAATTGCGTATACACTGTACATCATTGATCTCCAGACTGTCATGAATTTTTAATACTATAACGTGAAAATATACAGTATATGTTCGAACTAAAGAAAAACTAAATTTTATGATGAAGAAATAGCAAGGATTAAATAACTGCTCACCCACCTTTTCCCCCTCAGGGGAAACCATAGCGAGGATATCGTTAGTGAACGCCCTCTCTTGCTCACCCTCAGCTGGTGCCAACGCAAACTCTAGCCGGGCGATGGCATCAAAGCACTTGCGCAGGTGCGGCTGCACCGCCTGAGGATTGCGCGTCTGTGCAAGGATCTCCAGAAGCTCGTCATTGGATAAAAAGTAGAATCTGTCAAGTAAACCGAAGACGAATGACAAAAAAATGTTGGATTAAAGTAAAGGAGCTTTTTGATTTACTGTCGGAAAAAGTATAACATCATTGTGAGTAATACACGTTAATAATATTCTTATTCGTTCAAGGTGGCAAACCTTAAAAAAAAATCGTTGTGCAGGTGCTGAGATGGATTGTCACAACGCCAGACCGTGAGAAGGGAATGGCTTGGGGAGACCTTCATTCAGCAGTAAATTTATAATGGCTGATAATGCTGATAACTTAAAGTGTAAGAATATGTTGTATACATATTATCTCTCTCTCAAATTTAGCATTCTCAGGAAGAACGTAATCAACCAGGTAGGGTGTTGACTGTTATGTTAGCCGACTCTCTGTTGTATTACATTACATTTCTAAGTATACTAGATTTGTGTTTCTATTTAATTTATGCCTGATGATGATTGCTTGTGTTGCAATCGAAACGTCATATGCTAGTATTTAATTTAATTTATTATTTTATCTTTATATGTGACTTTACCGAAAGAACCAAAGAATAATGTTGTATACATATTTTGTCGATTAAAACATGACAGTGAAGCTCACCTTGGGAAGACCACTCGTTTGGATTCTAAATATGCTTCAAGGCACTTTTGGATTTGTTCAAGTAATACATTGTTATTCTTAAATGTGTCCAGAAGGCCTGAAAATAATATAATATAATGTTAATTAAATAGCCACATCATTGTAAAACTACTTAGCATTTGTGCGAAAATGCAATGATTGAAACGTAGCCCTTAAATATATTTATTTCAAATACTGTAAAAAAAAAATCATAGTTCTCATGACAGTGGCAAATATGGACTCTTCCTGAATGCAAATAACATTTAATGAAATGCATATACGTTGACATGATAAAAAACACAGAATGCACGCAATCACCACAGTCGATGGTAAAGTTATAAAGTAAGTAGATGAAGTCAGTTATCTGTGGTAACAGAAATCAAACCTAGGATTCTGTTCTAGAAAAATCAAGACCATGGCCTCCCTTTGATAAGTTTGAAAAAAATAAATGGAATCTCAAATTATATGATGGTTGAGTGGGTGAAAAGTTACATTTATTGCACAGATGCTTATAGATGTGAATAATAGGAAATGAATATTTTTTACAAAAATATAACGCAGGTTTATATGAGATACGGTGCTGGCAAACACTCTTGCCTATATCCTGCATTGAAATACGATTAATGATTTTGTCAGAAATATTATTGGAAAGAAGCAGTATTGCCACCAGAAATAAACATGTGCAAACGTTTATACTTTGGTCACATCAGACAAAGAAATGAAATAACCATGTAAAATCTATCGTAGAAGAAATGGTGTTGGGCCATTATAGAAAGGGATGACCTATCTGATTAACATAGTTGGCTATGTAGGGTGCGAAGGAAGTTCAACATAGATACATACGACCAGCAAGGAGATGGATAGATCGATGGGAAATCAGCTGTTGAGTACAAGAAGCTAATGGCGGATCGAAAAGGCTCCTGCAAATGTTGCTAAGATATCACTAATATTCAGCCATAGATAAATGGTTTTAACTTAACTTAATGAAATCATAAGTATTAATTTTAACCCAGTCAATAAAATGAATCATGTGGGGAATAAATACCAGGCTGAGTGGCTGCCCGTAAAGCATTGGGAAGACGATAAATCTTCCTCATGATGTCCTTCCAAGACTTGTCCACCTGCATGAACATCTTTGCCTCAGCTGGCAGCTGCCTCTGGATGTCAGGTGCACTGAAAATGCTTTCTAGATAAAGCCAGTTCCGTTGGCATGTCATCCATTCTTCCTGTAAAGCAGCATTAAGGCACAGTGTTGCTTTACTATCGAATACAATTTATAGGCTCCAACAATTATGTTTTCTTCAATAAACAATCAAGGTGCACCAGTAATGACATTATTTATATATGTCCAGTTCATCTCCCCAAGGCTGTAATTATAGACAAGCATTCGCATTCCAAATAGCTTAAAATAACTGTACTTGGCTATTTTTCTTAAAAAGGGAAGAAAAAAAATCTATGTTACCTGATAAGGCATAATTTGCACAATCAATATAATATTGAAGCTAAACAGTCTCATAACACTCCTTTGCCCAGTAACTATGCAAAAATAATTTCACGGATGTTTACATAATTAATCGAGACATGCGGCTGGCTACATACCAGCGTTTGATTGAAGAGCAAGAGTTGCCTTTGCCACTCATCAACCCGAGATTTAATTGGTCCAACATATCGAGAAGAAGTTATGGTGGAAATATTAATGATGCTGTCATCCAAAAGAATCTGAATAAATGTGACAAAATATGTTCATTATAAAAGGTGCAAAAACATCACGCACATGGAAAATGGGCTAAAGTCATGAAATAAAAGATCGTGTCTAATAAACAGATGATGTTTGATGTAATGTTGGATCATTTTTTTAGAACACATTATTTCTAGCAGATACAATGATAAAAATTTTTTTTTAAAATAACTACATTTTTTACATGTGACCACCATACAAATAGAGGGTATAACGTTTATAAAATGTGGCTGATATGATAATTATTGCATAACTGTTCAACATAATATATACTCTCTATAAATATACCTTTTTTAACTTACCTGAATTTCATCAGTTCCTGCCAAAATAAAAACATCTTTTGAATCACGATGAGGCAAAACAACAAACTCTGCAGTCTTCCAGCCATCTTCAACCTGCAAAACATCCAATATTTTAACAATAACATTGACACTTTTAGTATGTTAACTACAGTTTCGAAGTATATTCACGTTGGTGGGTTAAGTGTAATTTAATCGATGTTTTAATGACTTTAGGCACTTAAAATGGGCCCCAGTCATATGAGAATGCGAAGGCAAGGCACCTTTTTAAGGATGGACTCAAGAGATGCTTCTCCAGATGCCTGTCCCGACACGTCCTGGATTTGCTCAGCATAATGGAAAACTTCCAGCTCAATAAGGCCAGCAAGTGTGAGTGGAGTCTCCTTATCCTGCAAAGGAGCACCTACAATCTCTTCCAACATCTCCCAATGACGGGCCTTCAGGGATGGGTTTCTCAGGAATGCAACCACTGGCAGCTGAGCGCAGGCAGAGTGAGGGAGAAAATTATAAATGTAACGAAATACATTGAGTTAATTTTTTTTTAAGAATTAGGTCAACATTCTTGCAGGACATGCATATCAAATGTATATTTGGAAAGTATAAGACATAGCCTTGCAATTACATCACATTGCTCACCCTACCTTTTCTCTGATAAATTCAACCTTCTTTTTCAACAGTGGAACTACATTATTTGGTGGCAGTCCCTTCTCCAACTGGTTAATAATCTTCGCATATTTGGCGACCTCACTGTTCAGTTGTTCAGGATCCAGGGTTTCAAATTTACACTGTGCAAAGATTCACAAAGTACGTGAGAAAAGTAATTTAAAAAAACTAAAGAAACACATTACAGAATGCAGAATGACTCATCTGTGCCCAATGTATTGAAGTTTTGCACAAATTATCTGTGTGTTTGAGACGTTGAAAAAAGTTATCCAGACATCGTAAAAATATGAGTTAAATTATGCAGCAAAACAATGTAAAACAGGCAGGAACATTTTTATGAACATTTAATGGTAGAATTCAAAAAGGCAGAGTAGCACTTCTGCTTTTAAGTACCTCCAACCATTCTTTGGTAAACACCTCCCACTCATCCAAACTGTCCCACATCATCTGTTTTCGCTTTAGTTCATCACATACTTCATTCAAAGCATCAAAATTTGTAACTTCCACCTGAAAAATATGAATAAAACATGTACAACATCATAAAAACACTAAAAAGTATTGTATGAACACACATGTTTTGTAGCAACAAAAATTTAAATACAATCAAAAACAATGAATACATGAGTACATCATTTTAGAAAACACAGCTACTCCATTGTATAATTCAAACATAGCAAACCTTAAAGTTCTTCTGGTAAGCCCTGTACTGAAGAGCCTGCTGCTGAAATGCATCTGTGGCAATCATCTGTTCTTTCAGTATCTCCCGAACCTTTGTCTTGTCACTTGTAATATCTAAAATCATAGGGTCCTAAGGCACACACAAACAAACGTAAGTTGTATTGTTTAGGGTATACACTGTTTAAGACCCTGCCTGAGGAATACATTGACAACATTGGCTCAGGGCCAGCAGTGGAAATGTCCACGACCTGACAGTCATCCGAGCAGACACATTTTGAATCCCTAACTTTGTTGGTGCAGAGTTAAACAAAATATATAGCAAAGACAAATAAGAGTTGTGAAACATTTTGAGAATGACATACTAAAAACAAATGCACGTGACCACCTTGTAAACAAGAGGGCGGTATGTTCAGTTCTTACCTGAGCTCGCTGCTTGACAATCTTCACCTCCAAATTAAGCTCCAAAATGTCCTTATCAAGATGCTGGCAGAACTTCTCAAGGTTGCCATCACGCTCGCCGACTGCCTTATCAATGGTGTTCTGGACAGATGTGATGGACTGCTCCAGTGTCGAGTACACCACAAGGTCCTCCGGTGGTGTTGGCACCTTGAACTGCTCTATCAACTGATACATCTGCACGACAATCTGCATCTCTTCCTCAAGCACCTGAATCTGTAAAATAAAACAAATATTTCCAGAGACAAAAAATTGTTTTTAAACTGCTTTAAATCATAATCCACTATCTATCCACTGCTGGATGCATGCCTTCCCGAGCTGTAACAATGTCACGGTTGTATGATGCAACAATTCATATAGCTCCTGCGCATGAGGTGCTTTCATTGTTCCATCTCTGTGGTCATCGTTTTGGCGTGTTCTTTCCTTTGGCTACCATTCCGCACATTTCAGCTTTTGTTCCATTGTATTTATTAACGTCTACATGTCATGGAAAACCTAGCCCTAGCCGCCTTATACAGTATTTTTAAATGGATAAAATAAAATCAAACTTGATTTAACCGTGTTATAATCAAGGTTCTAGTCAAAGCTGACATTTTGCAATCTACCATAACATGTACATTTATTAAAGCAAGACATTTGCCTGTAAGTGCTTTTATGGCAACGGGGTAATGAGGATCTTCCAACATTCCTTACCCGGTCTTGGATCTCGTCAAGAAAGGTGAGGCTGTTGACAAACTCAAAGGTAGTGGAGGGTACTATCTCTAGCTTGAATTGCCCATCACGAGCTTCTGAAATGATGGCATCTGTCTTCTTTCTAGACAGCACTGGCAATAAGTCATTAATTGCCTGAAAGAAAAATCAGATTAAAAACATGAATACATTCTTAGTTCAAATGTTTAATTGTGAATCAACTATATTAATGTTGTCATGAATTTTCACCCAATATCAGTATGCATCACTGGCAGTAATTTATACAACTTTAAAATCACAATATTTAATTGTTGTCTTATATTCTGTTGAAAGACACATTTTAAATCAATTTTCTAGAAGAAAAAAATCCCTCTATCTCACATTCTGGCACCGCAGTGGTGAAGGAATCAATTTTTTCTTCAGTTTGGTTGCATCAACCAATAGCATCCCCAAATCTCTCCTCTGTTTGATAGCCACTGCATCCTTATGTTGTTCATGATATTTTGCAAGACTCTCTTCAAAGAAGGACACATCTGCAAAGATATCACAAGTGAAATATTTTAAAACCCAATTAAAGCAATGTTTAGTGAAATAAAAAATGCTTTGTTAAAGCAATGGTCAAATACTGAGCTCATTAAACAAGACCACATGTGCAAAGCTGTTAAAATATTAAGAACTACTTCGGTGATAAATTGCTGAATATACCATGCTCTTTGTTTTTGAGGGCTTCTAGATCCAGGCTCTCATTCTCTTTGTAGAAAAGCCTGAACTGTTCAAACGTATCAGCATATAGGCCAGCAGCATTAAATGCTGTTTGTATGACCTCCTGTATGAAACAAGAAATGAAGCAATAAAACATTAATATGCGAAATCATCCACTAACACAAGATGTAATAAATAACATTCACATAAAACTAAATTAATTTGAGAATGATCATACACATTTGTAATACTACTGAAAGACCCTATACATGATTTACTACTGAAAGACCCTATACATGATTTACAGTAGTTGTATAATAGCTTTAACATAGAATGATATCTGCATATTCTACAGCATAAACATATGAAGCACATGTGTATATAAATTATAAATGTTTCAGCTATCGAATCATGTACACATTTGTTGTTTTTGTAATGTATGTATTTAATCAACTATTTATCATACATCATTATTTTATTGTTCAATCTATTTATTATAACTGTAAATATGTCTTATCATATTCATGTGAGGCAAACACATACATTTCTGTGCATTTCGAAGAAAATACAAATGTGTTTCACTGTGCGTCAAATCATATACCTGCACGCTTGTTATGATTTTATGGAGGTGTTTGTCATCTTGAAAAATGGTTTCTAAGCTCGGGCCCTCCCCACAGCTTTTTTCTTCACGCTTCTTGTTGATTATAGGTTGGGTGAATGCATCAAAATAGATGTCGGTGACAAGGTTGTCTACAGACAAAACTGTATCCTTGAAAGAGTCAATCACCTCGGAGAGTCCATCCTATATTGGGCATATATATATAATTGGCAATTGATTAGTTGACAAATGTTGTCATCCCTTTTAAAATGCATACATTTGCATAACAAAAACAAAATACTCTTTGGTTCTTTTGGTAAAGTCACGTAGATAGAAAATTAATAGATCACGACGTTTCGATCGCAACACAAGTAACCGTTATCAGGTGAAACAAACACAGCAGGAGAACTGCTGACGTAGGAAAAAACTAAAATAAACAATCAGCAAAAGGGTGTAATAGATACCTGGAACTCATTCTGAGATGGCGCAAACATTAAGCTTTCGGGTTCCAGCATGAATTCTGTCAGGAACAAAGGAACAACTTGCTCTGTCTCTTCTTGAGCAATGACAGCCTCCTGACAAGAAAACAAAACAAAAGCAATATTCTCCATAGATAACACTTTGGTGTGTATAGCCATTTGATATCGCAAGACATGACAATGAAACGTGGCTAAATGAACCAACTGCTCTGAAGGCACCTTTTTGGTAATTGGCTCTTCTCTGGGCTCACAAGTCCAGGCTTGGATGAGTTCTTGTGAGGGTGTCTTCTGCAGCTGCTTTGTCAGTTGATTAAGGAGGGTGCTGACTGTGTTCACAGCAAGGATGTGCAGTGTGTTCACAATCACATAATCAGCTAGCCGGATGAAACTGAAAGGAAAATAGCCAGAGATTACTCTTTCCTCACATTTGACCATTACAAACCATGAGTGTACAGTACTGTGTAATCTCTGTGCAATGCCTGTATCATATATTTTATTCAAGTGTGTGCACAAACCAGGTAAGCTTCCCACAGTGTTTCCTCTTGTTTGCCTGTTCAGTGTAGCTCATCTTATCAGGGGCATCTCCAAAGGGATCCAAATCGTACTGTGACTGAAACAAAACGCTGGAACCACCTGTCTCCGCCTTTTCATCGCCTGCAATTTCATACATGTAATTGTAACAAAACCAGCAAAATATCCCTGACACTAAAATACCACAGTTACATATTTTGAAAACAATGTATTAAAATCCTGATAAAATGTATACTAATAAATGTAATTCCTTGCCTGAAAGCTCTGGATCATTGAAGTAATCATCAGGTGTGAAGCCAGCTTCCAACAATGCAGTTCGACAAGCACTTCTTACAACCTCCTTTGCCAATTCACGAAATTCAGAGAGATGCACCAGAACCTGTATTTACAAAACACACCATCACATAATCTCATCTGATACGTAAATAGTCGAATTTGTAAAAATAAACAGAAACATGTAGAACAGTAAGCAATGTCTGCCACGTTAAGACCTTGTGCTAATGATGACCTATCAATGTAAACACAAAACTCACCTCTTTCAGGTGTGCGACCTGGGTGATCATGAACTCTTCGAGTGTGTATGTCCGACCACTTTCAATCATGCAGAGTCTTATATTACCAACGCGGTGACACATTTCCTTCACATTGAGAAGGGCAGGTCGTAATGACTGTAAAATAAAATGACAAATTAAACAAACAAACTAAATCATTTTGTAAATGTTACAAACAGAAAAATAATAATCATGTCATAATAGACCATAAATTTAATCAACATAAGTTTGAAATAAAACACTCACAGCATTGATAATAAACAGGTTTTCCTGCAGGGCTCTACGGCAGGCATTTATTTTTTTGCTCCGGACATTTTTGCGCCAAACACTGAAGGCCTTCCACTTGCGAAAGTGGGAAAAAGTGGGAATGCTAAGGAGGCGTCGGTGATAGCGGTACTCCTCCTCCCATCGATCAAGGGGAGTGAAGTCCACGTCCCCATTGCGTGTTAACAGCACGCCCTGCTCACTGATGGTGAGGTAGTTGTCCTTGTTGATTTTCTCATACGTGACAACTCTAAATCAATGAAAAGCAGTTTTGGATATTGATGTTAAGAACAAAAATAACATATAATATGCATTTATGATAATAGGAACATTGCATGGAATGTTCATGAGTAATTTGAATCTGTTACATTAGAACGAAGACAAAATATAGGAATAAAACTATTATCGATTTCAATGTTGTTTCAATATCTTAATACAATTCCATGAACAACAAATTCTTAACATGAGAAAACAATTCAATAAGTAACTAAAAAAGCTTATCTTGAGAAATTCAGTGATTGTAAAAAGCCTCACTTCAGATTGAAGGCATCATATTTGATTGAGGAGCGAGGTGCAGCCGGCACCATGTAAACGTATCCCAGCTCCTTGTTCTCACGGATGACATGCGCAATGTCAAGTGGGTCACTGATTCGAGCGCTGATCACGTCGTCTGCGGTTCTGAAGGAGTGGCTTTGTGCCAGGGTGGTCCGGCTACGTACATTCAAAGGCTTCAGCTCAGTCCGAGGTTGCTTGGGTGGTGAGGGTGATGCTATCCTGCTATCCTCTATTCTCTGTTCAAAATACATCAAGTCGAATAACTTTTGAAACACACGATTCAATAGCACAACATAAAAATGTTTATACGAGTAAATGATGTTCATGCGGCAAAAATATTAACAAAAAATATTTGTGCATAAGCATCCCTAAGTTACAGATGTAATTGATATCCACCACAAAGCTTCTAAAAAAAATCAACAGCAGAGGGGTTTTAAGTAAATAATGCACTGACCTTTCCCTGTAGTCCTTTGGAAAGCTGAGGCAAATTAGGAACATGTCCAGATGAACTGATGGACACGGAATCACTCTCCCCATATTTGACTACATCCAGCCCTCTCCAGCCTCTTGCCAATAATGCCTCACGATTCTTCTGATAGATGTATTCAGGCATATGCTGCTCTTGGTACAATTTTAGTGCTGGCTAAAGTGATAAACAAAAACCGATTAAGTATGTTAACACATCAAAAGCCTCGCGACAGTCAAATAAATGCAAAAAATATTGACATTCAATACACTAATCCTAGCTCACCAAAGGTTCAATTCTGGGTGGCTGGGCTCGAACTCGGGCTGCCTCTTGGGCCTTCGTCCGTCGTGGAAATTTGAGTACATGAGGCTGAGGAGCCGCCTGCATGGGAGCTCTGTGTACCATCCGTGCCACCAGGGCCGCAGGTTCGATGCGTGGCAACAACAGAACCCGGTCCGCCACACTAAGTCCATCACTGCCACTGCTATTGCTACTTGTGCCCCGAATGCTGGGTTCCACCAATGGTGTGCTGATGCCAGGAATTCCCACCCCGAAGTGGGATGGGTTTTCCTAAAGGAAATACAATATTGTTTAAAAATATGATACAGCACACAAAACAAATTCAGACATTGGTACAAAGGCATTTTATTTCTTGTTATATTTTTTTACTGAACCTAGTAACATTGTTAATGATGTGTCTCTAAAATCAAATGCTATATACGTTACATGAAAGTTTCATGAAACAAAATACTGTACAGATCGAGGCCCTATATTGTTTCATAACACTGTGTGATTATATTAAATTGACAAAACATGACTCAATATTACGTAGAGTGCGGTGGAGACTTTACCAATCACAGGGAGGCAGATACAACGGCAGACAACCACTCTACTACTTATGGTTAATGAGATTTTAGATGCAGTACAGTACTGAACATGGCCAACATTAGGGCTAGTACTTTAACATATTCAATACATGCTTGTACATCAATTCAGTGGATCACGTTTCAATAAAATGCAGGTTACTTTTCTTTGCTCTTATATCCCAATTATATTTCAGGTATCCTACGAGTCTAATATCATGAGACATACATCTCCATTCGCAACTCCAGCAGAATTTTTTTTATCACCCCATGTAAGGCAATGCCCCCTGGACGATGACATGAAGGAACTACTGCGTATCTATGGAAAAGAGCTTAATAGCTCATCGGATTCCTCCAGGATAAATAAGTATTCTGATTCTGAACTACAAACTGTATTACAGTAGAGTCCTCTATCTCTCTGAGAGTCTAAGTCCTTTCAATTGCCTCGTATCCACAATAGGTGGTGTGTATCTTCTCACATTCCCAACTATAAAAAATTTCATCGCATGACATTCAAACCTTGAAAAAAAAAGCTGGTACATTCAACATTCATTCAAACGTTGCGTTTTCATGCAGTCATTCATTATCGGCCTGAGACCATCATCAAGTCGCTACGTTTGGAAATACGATTTGTAATTGCTGAAGCCCAGAATCGAACCAAAGACATCAGTGATTGCTGGCTCAGTGGATCGATATCGAGCCCGATATAAACCCCCTGGCCCCATCCAACTATCTCGGTCACATACCTGTCAACCCCTTATCAGTTGCCTACCTTCTTACAGACCAATTCAGACCTAATTGGTCACCCAGTGCCCTTACAAATATCAACGTTCATCCTACAAGATCCCATAACAAGGGAGAAACACATATAAATACTTTTTTTTGCCCTTATTGGAAACGGTTGTACGCCGTATGGACCTGAAAACTAAAACTTCCTGTACAAGAATACGAATAAACCTTATGGGTTGACAGGTCAACATAATTTGGCGATCCTAACCCCACTGGCAGTGACGTGAACCAAATGGAAACCTCTTTGGAATGAATGCAAGCGGACTTCAAGAGTCCATTATCACACAACCAAACGGCCACTGAGTATTAGTATACGAGCAAGAATACTTTCTGCATTCAAAACAAGGAACTCTTCGCCATGTGTGTTAACTTTGTAATCGGACGCGCTTCGGGTAACCATGGCAACGGATGCTATGGCTTGTAGCGGTAACATTTCACGTATGGAGCAGCTTAACTATACCGCCTCAGTGGTTTAAAAAAAATCGCTAACATTCTCAACGTAGACTTACCATTCGCCGAAAGCTGTATCGCTATTATTTTTAGAACCTTTTTGTTAGCCAACAACAAAACAAAAAACTATGAAACACAGCCGCCACCATTGGTTCGGGGGCTTCTGAATGTTCATGGAACTCAACAACTTTACTCGGGTGGGCGGGGCGAGCGACGCTGCTACATTTCCCACAACGCATAAGCGCGCCGCCCGTGCCGGGATTGGTCAGTTCGCCCGAGCGCGTGCGCGGCCGGCGACCAATCCCGCGCGGCGATGTCGCCCATTCGTGCTGGAAAATGTAAAACGCCGGCCCCGTCGTTGTTGACGTTACCAGGGGGCGGCGGGGAGGGGGGGGTTACGCGTGTTGCCATGGGCAACGGGGAACGCGCTGCCACCCACGTGACTGGCAACCTTTGCCAGGTGAGAGAATGGTTCCCTTCAGATTTACCACTGCCATTCACTTATTGGCAGCTGTGCCAGGTTGAGAGAGGGATTTCCCTACAGATTCATTACTGTCATTCACTTATTGGCAGTTGTGCCAGATTGAGAGAGAGTTTCCCTCCAGATTCACCACTGCCAGTCACTTATTGACAGCTGTGCCAGGTTGAGAGAGAGTTTCCCTCCAGATTCACCACTGCCATTCACTTATTGGCAGCTGTGCCAGGTTGAGAGAGAGTTTCCCTCCAGATTCACCACTGCCATTCACTTATTGGCAGTTGTGCCAGATTGAGAGAGGGTTTCCCTCCAGATTCACCACTGTCAATCACTTATTGGCAGTTGTGCCAGGTTGAGAGAGGGGTTCCCTCCAGATTCACCACTGCCATTCACTTATTGGCAGCTGTGCCAGGTTGAGAGAGAGTTTCCCTCCAGATTCACCACTGCCATTCACTTATTGGCAGCTGTGCCAGGTTGAGAGAGGGGTTCCCTCCAGATTCACCACTGCCATTCACTTATTGGCAGCTGTGCCAGGTTGAGAGAGAGTTTCCCTCCAGATTCACCACTGCCATTCACTTATTGGCAGCTGTGCCAGGTTGAGAGAAGGTTTCACTCCAGATTCACCACTGCCATTCACTTATTGGCAGCTGTGCCAGGTTGAGAAAAGGTTTCCCTCCAGATTCACCACTGCCATTCACTTATTGGCAGCTGTGCCAGGTTGAGAGAGGGTTTCCCTCCAGATTCACCACTGACATTCACTTATTGGCAGTTGTGCCAGGTTGAGAGATGGTTTCCCTCCGGATTCACCACTGCCCGTCACTTATTGGCAGTTGTGCCAGGTTGAGAGAGGGTTTCCCTCCAGATTCACCACTGCCATTCACTTATTGGCAGCTGTGCCAGGTTGAGAGAGGGTTTCCCTCCAGATTCACCACTGTTAGTCACTTATTGGCAGCTGTGCGAGGTTGAGAGAGGGTTTCCCTCCAGATTCACCACTGCCAGTCACTTATTGGCAGCTGTGCCAGGTTGAGAGAGGGTTTCCCTCCAGATTCACCACTGCCATTCACTTATTGGCAGCTGTGCCAGGTTGAGAGAGGGTTTCCCTCCAGATTCACCACTGCCCGTCACTTATTGGCAGTTGTGCCAGGTTGAGAGAGGGTTTCCCTCTAGATTCACCACTGCCATTCACTTATTGGCAGCTGTGCCAGGTTGAGAGAGGGTTTCCCTCCAGATTCACCACTGCCCGTCACTTATTGGCAGTTGTGCCAGGTTGAGAGAGGGTTTCCCTCCAAATTCACCACTGCCAGTAACGTATTGGCAGCTGTGCCAGGTTGAGAGAGGATTTCCCTCCAGATTCAACACTGTCATTCACTTATTGGCAACTATGCCAGGTTTAGAGAGGATTTCCCTCCAGATTCAACACTGTCATTCACTTATTGGCAGCTGTGCCAGGTTGAGAGAGGGTTTGCCTCCAGATTCACCACCGCCAGTCACTTATTGGCAGTTGTGCCAGGTTGAGAGAGGGTTTCCCTCCAGATTCATTACTGCCATTCACTTATTGGCAGCTGTGCCAGGTTGAGAGAGGGTTTCCCTCCAGATTCACCACTGCCATTCACTTATTGGCAGCTGTGCCAGGTTGAGAGAGGGTTTCCCTCCAGATTCACCACCGCCAGTCACTTATTGGCAGTTGTGCCAGGTTGAGAGAGGGTTTCCCTCTAGATTCACCACTGCCATTCACTTATTGGCAGCTGTGCCAGGTTGAAAGAGGGTTTCCCTCCAGATTCACCACTGCCCGTCACTTATTGGCAGTTGTGCCAGGTTGAGAGAGGGTTTCTCTCCAAATTCACCACTGCCAGTAACGTATTGGCAGCTGTGCCAGGTTGAGAGAGGATTTCCCTCCAGATTCAACACTGTCATTCACTTATTGGCAACTATGCCAGGTTTAGAGAGGATTTCCCTCCAGATTCAACACTGTCATTCACTTATTGGCAGCTGTGCCAGGTTGAGAGAGAGTTTGCCTCCAGATTCACCACCGCCAGTCACTTATTGGCAGTTGTGCCAGGTTGAGAGAGGGTTTCCCTCCAGATTCATTACTGCCATTCACTTATTGGCAGCTGTTCCAGGTTGAGAAAGGGTTTCCCTCCAGATGCAAGAGAGTTGATTTGGCCAAATCGCCAGTCATGATCTCTCCACTGATCTTGTCGCTCCATCTCTGCGGCGGTCGTACACTCGGGCGTGTTTCCCTCCTTTGGCTGCCATTTCCTCAATAGTTTCTCACACGTGGCCATCATCCCTTAATAGCGAAGTGTCCTACCCAAGCCCACTCACTTTCGTAAACCGTCTC
This sequence comes from Lampetra planeri, assembly GCF_965212315.1. Taxonomy (NCBI): domain Eukaryota; kingdom Metazoa; phylum Chordata; class Hyperoartia; order Petromyzontiformes; family Petromyzontidae; genus Lampetra; species Lampetra planeri. The sequence goes on along the minus strand of NC_136109.1, from coordinate 27,113,530 downwards.
TGATGTGTTTAACACGTAGGTTTTCGCGAACAATATCATCCATTTTGACTTAAAACTTTCGTGCCCACAGGAATTCATATTCAAAACGTCGTGTTTTTTTTCTTTTAATTTTAATTGATTTTTCATTTTATTTTTATTTTCTACGTGACTTTACCGAAATAACCATGAATATAAATATCATCCATAATAGAGTTTTTTTCTGGGTTGGATCGCGTAAATACGTAAATATGCGATCTAACCCCCAAAAAACTTTATTATGGAGTCTCTGATTTACTTGCTCTATTAATAATGCTGGAACATGCCAAGACATCGCAAATCGGCTGTAAAACCGATAAAAGGGATGATTAAAGACTCTGTGACGCAACTCTTAAGCATATACGATTTCCGCCAATATATCGCCATTGTTAATTCTCACAAAGTGCTATCAGTAAGCACTCCACTCGTCTGCCACAGTCTCTAATTATATTAATGCCTAAAAGATACGTGTGAAAAGAGTTTCATATAAAATATTTTTAAAAATAAACTGCAGAAGAATAGGCAAACGTCTGACTCATTTATTTCAGAGATATCAGATAATGCATCTCGAATAAGCTGGCACATTATTGTGGTAATATCCTTTTGTCACATCATTAGGTTATGTGTATGCAGTCACGTCACAGCCCAGTGCTCACACTCAACAATGCCGCTATCGACCTATTTATCACGTTTATAAATTCATAAATTCACCGGAGAAGAAGCGGGCCTCGGTGTGTCATTATCATCATCATCATCGTCTGTTGCTCCTCATGTGTGAAGCATTTGCGTGCCTGCACATATGCAGTCGCAAGCACCACCTGCTTCTGTGCATTCAACATGTTTTTTGGGAATTGCGACAACTCCAGGGACTTCATTGAAGACATGCCCCTTAATAACCATTCACTGACGTTGGCATTTGAGTGAAGATGGGGAAACGAGTGGGGCGGAGAAGTGAGGTTGTTGTGTGGATGGAACATGTGTTTACCATCAGGGGGTGTTAAAACTCTCAAATAGGAGCACTACTGCGATTATTCATTTTTCACTTAAAATTTACCTCAATGTTCGAAAGTTGTTTTTGTCTTGACCTAATCACTTGGCAATCGAGGGATATATTTTTTTGCCACGGGGCCATGTGTGGACATCTTTATGTACACTAATATGGTGTGGACACTTCTGGAAAGTTTTCCTTGGCTTATGCAGTATAGTATGTGTATTTTATATTTGCTACAAGGTCCAGGCGATAGATGTTAGAAATGGTTCTCAAAAGCTATTTTCGTGCGATTTTCCTCACAATAGTCGTGCGCAATATAAGAAAAATGTCTTGCACACGTGTCCCAGCGAATTGGGCATGTATTTTTTATGACACGAACGAAAATTCTATCTTAAAGCGTGACAATCTGAACTTATTGTACACGAATAAATGTGTTTAATTATTGAGGGCGTTCTAATTTTGATGGAAGGTTTAGCCAACATTTTCATACAGTCCAGATGTGTTGAAAATATAGCCGCACCATAAGTTAATCTCCCAGGAGTGATCCAAGCAATACAATTATTCCACTAACATCATTCATATCCCTGGATAGATGTAGGAAATGTATGCCATTACTTCAACCACTGTTTAGGAAATCAAAACTCAACACTGTCTCAATCAGACCGGAAGCACGAGTGCAGTGTTCAATATGCCACACCACATGAAGTGCGCCAGATGGATACAATATTCAACTTTAATTATTGGAGTGGAAAATGAAAACAACTGTCATCCATTGACCACATTTCCTTGAAAGCAAACTTGAAAATTTAAATAAATACCCTCAGTGGAGCGCTGTAAAATGTTTGTTTTAATATCTCCCCTTTCAATCTGTCAAGTGAGCTCGAGATAGCCAATTCATTAAATTAACGTTTACAAAAAAAGGCTTAGCATTACTCTTGGAGGCAGCTTGACAAACTGGTGACCTTACTTTCATTACTCAAGGACTGACTCGGAGAAACAACAGAATGTGATCCTGCAACACGGTCTCTGGGTTCCCCCCCCCCTCTTTCCGCAGGGCACGCAAGGTTAAAGGGCTCAGGAAAAGACTGCTCATTATAACCTTGACAGCAGTGTTAACCTCCAGGAAAGCAGGAAGCTTGTTTTAATGTTGTGAAATCCTGGTAATTTCATGCTCTACCTGATTTGCGAGTCAAAAAAGGAAACTCTGGCGTCACATTTCCTTTGAGAATTAATTATAAAGCCTTATCATGTTGCTTCGCGGCCATCAATATGTAAGTTGCGCAGGAGAGCCTCTCAGGCTTTCAAATAGGCAGCACATTGAATACAATTATGTTAAATACCACTGTGAGTTTTAAAGTTTCTGAAAGTATCGAAGGGTACATTTTAAATTTTTACAAGACTCATCTCAAATACGATTACATGTAACGAACAATTGAAACACAACAGCCAATTAAATTCACGTGAAGAAAATGCGAGCCAACGCTGTGAATAGCGATTTCCCACGTTCCTGACCAGATGCAGCAAATTAAGCTGTAATGCACTGAAGCTGTAGTAGCTGCCCGCTTCACCCAAAGTGCCTAGATCATATGTTTTATGTGCCCTGCATGGGGCCCACCTTTGAAGTAAAGGATCAGACGTAAACGGTTGTATAATGGGCTCCTGGTGAAAGAAAACAAGGTTAAAAGGTTTCCTACCAAGATCAGTTTCTCAGGCACCTATTAAGACTCGCACACAAAATGGGAAATTGAAGGAATACCTCCAAGCACGTGCGCATTTGATTCGCTGATATTTGGCACCAACAGGCAGCCTTGGCCAAGGCAGCATTGGCCTTCTGTGCAGAGTTCACCTGGGAAACTGATGCCCCCTATTTTTACAATGAGCATTGATAGAAACCCTCTCCATCTGGGAAAATGATTCAATCCGTCATAGACACATGATCCACAGTGACTGTTGAATCGCAGAGGCCATAGCACAGACGTCAGATGCCCTGCCCTTTTGGAATGACCCAATCTAAATGCAACGCTCATCACGTCATACTGGTGGCGTCATAACGGTCAGGTGCACTGCATTTAGATGGGATGATTCCAGGATGACATGAGAACCTGATAACAGTGATTTCACCTAGTGCATGTATAGGCATATATTACATATGCATAGTATATATGGCAATATGTAGATTGCTACACACAATTTCTACATGTTACATTTACAAGCACTGCACATGTTCTAACAAAATCCTCATTGGAAGATAATAATGTCTCATTGAGCTCGTTTTTTGTAGTAGTTTTTTTAATTACATATCAACGACAGTGGCAACAGAATAGCGACCATTCACAACACTTTGGATGACACCATAGTGGCACTTGCGCTAGTTTAGCTGAACTGAGACCACTCAGTGGTAAGGTGATTACAACAGGGAATGGAATAATGCCACGTATATTGATGAACGCACACACGTGCACTATACACATGCACACACAGAAAAACAGAGCATATAAAATCATTATTGATGCAACCACATACATAAGACTGAACAACAAGTGACTTTGCAAATGTTTATTTCCTGTTTGTAGGTTGTTTTCAGTGACTTTAGTCGCAATCTACAGTACGGTACATCTTTGTGTCACAATGGATGTAAATACGAGCAGGCTGGCCAAAAAACGCACGTGACATCTTCAGCGTTCCTAATGTCTAACAGAGAATGACGGTCGGCTAAGACTTACACATCATACATGGCTAGATCTGTAGCTATTGCCCTCACCTTTGCATGCAGTCGCAGTGTTAAAAGGCAGCATAGGTGTTAGATTAGAACAGGCGGGCACGGGTCCTGGTGCAAAGAATAAAATGAGGCCCTCCATCCAATAATCCTCCTTGGTATTTGTCGCCCTGTGGGCTCCACCAGCCCAGGGTCCCCGGTGTATTTGCACTGCCGGTACATTCGATAGTTAGGCCACAGATTAGAACTGCCGAGCATTTAATTTTCGTAGGAGAGTTATAGATTGTTAGCCACTCCACCTGGCTCCCGCCATACCTCTTGTTTTGAGAATCCATCAAAATCCAACCATAACAGTTCATTAACACAGTTGTACAAAATAAATTAATCATTAACAAAATAGTATTTATTTTTTCGGGGGGGGGGGGGGAGAAGTGCAGCCTTATAAGAAAGAAAAGCATAAACACAACTGTGGATAATGAGTCAATGAAGGTAAAAAAAAACATTATATTAAAGTATTTATAATACTTTTTGCCAGCTTTAAAATATAATTGTAAATGTAGCTTTTTTTAAAGTAAATTTGTTTTAACAGTAGCACTACTAAATGTTAGTATAAGAATAACTGTGTTCATGTGTATAATTGCAAGGCTATATAATTAAAGGTAAAACCTTTAAGAATATTGTACAAAATGATTATTAACAACAAAAGCAAAGCTTAGCTTTCATATAAGCTCACAATAACATTACTAGAATTATTTACAAGGCACCAAGCTAAATATGGCTGAGAGCACTTTAACATTTAGGGAACCTTTGACCTTTGAAGCAAGAAGTGGTAACATTTGATTGCCCCTTGTTAGAAATACCTTACATCACTGTCGTAACGTAGATGAAACGTGAAACATGTGTGTTAATTCAATCGTCATCGGTTGACAATAAAGAAAACATACAATTGCACGACATTTCACACCAATATTGGATTTAAAAAAAGAAATCTGTTGCGGGCACAGAAAATGTATTTCTGAACTGTTATTTTGTTAATTTACGTCTATCGCTGCACTCCTCCCCAGCTGCAAATGCAAACAAAAAACAAAACCAGCAAATTGTAACAGCGTAAAAGAAATACAATACAGCTTTATATAACAGCACCTAAAACAGCACCATATATGTGTCATGACGGCAAATTTAAAGAAGAGGTAGTTGTGGCTGCTGAAATAATATATATGTCAACTGTTAATGGGCGGTTCTTGATAATTATCTACAACAACACACGTTACCCAGAGGCAAACCGAAGCGGTGGGGGGAATTGAGAAGCGGTCGGGGTGGTGGGGGGGTGGTGCAGGGGGATCAGAACCCTGCTGTAGAATCTCACAAACCGGGGTGTGATCGTGACAAGATGATTTCAAATATTTAAATTGTACTGCCCAACAGCACTTCGGGGTGATGCAGCCTGTGATCCCAGCCTCTGGCGGAGTTCGCGCCCGCAATACCACACGTAACAACAAAATATCTTCGTGTCAATAAAATACATGTCCCCCCCCCCCCCCCCCATTTCCGGATTAAAGGCGGCGTGTGAGATCGCCTGCAGTGGGAGAAAGCGTGATGTATGTCGTTGCATCCGTGATTATCATCACGTTGGATCGCCTCATCCTTAACACTGGTTCCTTTAAACACGTGTGGGTTCACGGAACGGTTCACAAGCGAAGCAAACGCATTTAATACGGATTCTTTTTACTTATGCAATAGCGGGGGCGTACGTTTTAGACGAATCTTAATGTTACTACTGGCCTGAGCCCCAGTTATTGGAGTAGGAATGAGGTAATGCAAATTCATATGTAAAGGCCTCCTGCTACTTTATATGCACACCGTATGCTGTATATGTGCTGAATACAAATAAAAGCCATTCTTTTGGGGCAATGTTTATCCAGAAATAAACAAAGCGAGCCACCCCCGTGGACCTTCAACTGATTGTTCGGTTATATGCAGCGCAGCGGCGCGCAATCTGTTTCACAAATTGCGCCGTTCTTCACTGCTTGTGGATGAATGAACCTCGAAGCAAGTCTCAGTTTCCACAGAAATAAAAGTCATCCGTTCTTCTCCGGGGAGCCGCAAACGCGTCGCCGCTCGCCGCTCTGCTGCTGAAGTCTCTCGTCGACGGCGGGGCCCGAGGCCACGGGATGGGGGGGGGGAGGCTGGGGGGCCCACGCGGGACCGAGGGTGCTGACGGGGAGGCCGTTATCTCTGGCCGATGCGGCGGGCGCGGTTGGCGGCCCGGGTGCAAGAGGCGCAGCACACCGTCTTGTAGTAGTTGTAGACGCACAGCCGCGCCTGCACCACCACGTTGCAGTTGAAGTACTTGTCCTTGCAGTTCTCGTCTGCGGGAGACAACGTGGGCGGTGACACGCGCCTGGTTGGATGTTTGCTCAGCGTGCGCTGCGTGCGGCCGCAAGCGTTGGCTTGCGCACGGTGCAAAAGAAGTTAAAGTTACGAGCGTACATTAAAAAAAAAAGATATATCATGACGATCGAATACCAACGTAAAACGTTTCGGGCAAAAGCAATCACTGCTCATACTTTCGACTAATGAGCGCGTATGTTCGTCCCAGTTAAGCAAGGCTCTCGAGAATCGTATCGCAAAAATAGTGGATAATATTTACAACACAGCATATATATATTCAAAATATATGCTGCTGCAGCGACTACATTGCAGCTATTCCTTACAATGGATAGTTCACACTGTTCATAAAATCTCTGGTTTTTACATTACGATTAATACAACTCTGGTGGCCACACCTGTCGGGCACAATAGGGAAATTAAACCAGGCAAGTTAGATTGGACTGGGTGTCTGTTGCAAAGCTGTCAGCCAACAGGACAGATGCAGTATCCCCAACACCATATAACATGTGAATTTTAATTCGGCATTGCTCTAGGCAGCGTACACCTACGCAGTGCTTAGATTCCGTTGATATGAACAACAGCACTGCTTTAGCGTTTGAGTCCCCGTTAACTGAACTCCATCTTTATCAAAGCTACCAGAGCAAAAATACACAAAAACAGGATTAAATTCCGGGGTTTAAGGGTTAGAATGCAACAGAGCAACTGGGTACAGGTACAGCTCTTTGATCCATCCTCTGCTGGTCACATGGGGGCTATTTGACGACACTTCACCACCCTGGTCAATGCGGGTAAGGTGAAGGCAATCCGCACAGATGCGGAAGCATAGAGGTACACTACAACAATGTATTTTGCTGCGCTGCCCTCTGCTGCCCGCCATGTGGTCACCCCACACCCAATTATAAAGTCGTTCTTTTTCCCCAGAATCTTCACAGAACTTGGCCCACCGATCTCAGGGATGCAGGCCTGCGTGTTGCAATCCTCCCGGTTGCTGGGCTTGAGCTCGGCGTCGCAGCTGCTGCTGGGAGCGATGCTGTCATCGAGGCATCGCACCTCACGCACGCGGAATCCGGTTTCGCACGACTTGGAACACTGCAGCACGGGGTGGGGGGGTTGGTTTGGGGGAGTGCGGGGAACAGGCACACGACCAGGTTGTGAGCAATCAACTTGATTTTTTGGACTCAACTTCACCAATCAGTTCGGCTCGCTGAGTTTGGCATCGAAGACATTTGTTATCCATTGCTGATGCCAGGTAGGCCTATAAGAGAGAGAGGGGCATTGAGGTGTGTTTGGCTGATATGCTGAAGTGCGGAAGACTCAACATTATTGCTTCATCGTATAATTCATCAAAGTGACCCAAAACAGGAATGCATATTTTCATGCAAGAACTATGAATCCTAATTCACAGCTCGTTGACAACGCACTGCTGGATGAAGACTTCCCTATGCAGTATCAGTCCTGGTTTATTGTTTGTTACTTCTGTATGCTGAACTTTTTTCGCACCCTATGTAGCTAATCGGAGGTGATTAGGTGGGGGGGGGGGAGTATTGATAAAGGGAAGGCAGAGGCTCAGTTCAGATATTGCTTGTAGCTGCTAGGTCAGGGGTCGGCAACCAAAATAACAAGAAGAGCCATTTCTTTCCAATTCGGTACAAAATTCAGTATTTCAAGAGCCGCAATGCATCTGAGTACATACTGTACATACGTACATATCGTCAAAAAGCAGCCCGTAAAGAGCCGCATGCGGCTCCGGAGCCGTAGGTTGCCGACCCCTGTGCTAGGTGAAGGAAGGACCCCAAGGATGCCCTGGGTGACTTTGTCGGTGCTGCCCTAGCTGTCCCAACCATCCTGAGGGTTTTTTGTCGTGCTAGACCCTGGTTGGTTCATCCCAAGCTGTGCCACGGTGTTGCTCTCTCTCTCTCTCCCACTTTTGTTTAGTTTTGTTTCAATTCTTATTAAGGTCCTAAAGATGTGGTCGCATTTAGATGGTACGTAAATTCACATCGTTATTGTGGTAAGGATTGGCCGACGATCAAACTCGGGCCTCAAGAGTCCATTGCGCAATGCACTAACCACTACACTACCACTCAACCTCGTATATATTTTTTATATGATTGTTAAATTAAAGTAAAATAAATATTGAAATTGCTTTTGGTTGGTAGCACATGTTTTAACCTCAATTGTAAGGCGACAAAAAAAACACCCCAGCATCACCTATTTACATTTATATATTTATTTCGTCTGTTTCAAAAAACGACTCGTAAATTATGCACGGGTGAATGGATTGCCTGTTAGTTAATCCACGCCTGTGCACCTCGGAGCCGCTTTTTATACTCACAACAGCCCCCCAATGTGGCTCTCAGGATTTGCCGGCAGCTAAAGCCAGCTGCTGCTGCTGCTGAACGACCGACCGACCGACGGTGCTCACCGCGCTCCATGCCGTGGTGTACCAGCGGGCGCCGCACGCACGCAGGTGGCACGGCTGCTGGCTCGCCGGCTTGGCCAGGCCGGCACAAGCGTCGCGGTCCATCGCCGAGAAGGAGCCGTTTGTCCGCTGCACGCAGATCACGTCCCGGCTCTGTGTGCCGTTGCCGCAGCCGACGGAGCACTGCGGACGTGGCCAAGCGGACAAGTGTCGGGCCGTCAACTTGAATCGATAAACCAAATTCTAATGCTTTATGTTAATTATCAGAAATTCATCAGACGTAATCACTCGTGTCAACACTTATGTATTACACCCTGAATGATGCGATTTGTTTCTGGCAACTTGGAGTTTTGGGCCTTTGAGCCGAAGCAATGTACGATGTTCTGAATCCTTCCTTAAGTGCTCTCCCTTTCAAGTCCCCTGAATGGTGTCTTGCAGGATAGTTTGGATACATTTGCTGGATCTATGGATGTGCTCAAATAACTGCAGTTGTCTTCATCATTTAATGGCGTCAAGGGGGGAGTGTCGTTCTTTTTCTCTGATGCATTTTTAGGTTGTGCCACGCTCTGTTCAGCATGATGCCTGACGTTTTACCCCACGTTCTGGGAGCTTCAGAAACGACTTAAAGGTACAGCCCAAAAAAACAAATCAGAGGGCTACACAGCACAACAGCGAAGCCCTACGCAAGAGGTCACTTTTTCTGTTATGACTGGGTGGCAATTATTCTCCATACATCCGTAACCCTGCCAGCCCTCCCCACCAGCCCCTAACTTCCTTTATTAATGAGAAACGTGTTCTCAGCGCGGCCGTTACCTGTCCCCAGGGCCCGGTGAACCATTCCGCTTTGGTCTCGCAGCTGCCGTAGTTGCAGGCTTGCCTCTCAGTCGGCTGGTCGCTGGAACAGCCCTCCAGCGGGAGGCTGTTCACGTGGTTCATCAGGCAAACCACCGAGCGGGACTGCACTCCCTCGCCGCAGTCCGCCGAGCACTGACGTGGAACAAAGACAAAGGTCCTGTGTATAGCCTCGGCAGGCTGTTGGGGCAAGTGCAAGTTAGCAAGCGCCCACGGGAGCGGGCACGGCACACGAGGGCGCGGTGTGGCCAAGCCTCTCTTGCCCTTCTGCTGATTGCCTGTTAATATCAGGCAGTTTACCAGCATTGGTTCAAGCAAGGGTGACGCTGCTGATGAGACAATGAATGTCAACACCGAGTCTGCTTGTTTTGCACCAATGTTGCCGAAATGATGCACTTATAAAAGGCTGTGCGTCTTATGGGAATATGTAAAGGAAACTTTAATTATCTACGTGGAGGAACAGGTATATGTAAAGGAGGTGTATTGTTTGAGTATTAATTTTGCCATTTAAGTTCAGTTAACCTTTGGAGAAGCCCAGGACTGTGTTCAGATATTTGTAACTGAAGTTGACCGTGAACAAGAATCAAACTCAGGTTGCTGTGATCATAAGGCAGTGCGCTAACCACTACACGACTGCTCCCCCACACCAATACATAGGTGTGCGCGTGTATGTACGCACACGCACATCACGAAAGAAGGCAATTAAAATAAAAGCATTCTTTAACTCTCTGCATCTTCAGACTACGATGTGCCTTGTGCTCGTTACGTGGCAGAGACTCGACGAGGAGATTAACAATTACCCAAAGTTGCCTGTACCAGGCACTGGAATACAAATATGTATTGCGTTCTTTAAGATGCATAATGAACAGGACAACATCAGTACTGTTAATAACTGGATTGCACGTGCTCGAGAGAGAATTCGAGACTGACCTTGCAGCCAATAAACTGGACGGCACTTGTGAATCATGGAAGTTTTATTAACGGCGTGTATTGGCACGACGATTGCGCCGGTTCTCAAGTCTGTTATTTTTTTGTTACCTCCAACGAAGGTATTAAATAATGCATAACTACAAAGGAATGAAAAACGCGGGGAAACTTCTAGACTAAAAATTCCCGACAGACCCCTGTCTGGGCCACAAAACCCCCCGGAGCTTTTAGCAGACTGCCACGCAGAGTCTTGCCCCACAGGTGTGAAACAGCTGTTTTATTAAATCATTAGGGACGTGCGCTCTTGTCCTCCCTGCAGACAGAGCTCATTGCTCAAGCTCCGGCATGCCTCCACCACTTGCTTAGGTATCGCCCGGTGTGCGTAACGTTTTGCCCTGGTCGTTAAACTCACGTTCGTGCGTGTAAAACGGAAGAAGCCAATGGCACAGAGACAACTTTGGCCCGAGCATGGCACTTGTGTAAAGCATTTCTCTCGTTAGAATTTTTGGAGACATCTGGGGCACTTAAAGAGCTATGGGAGGTGCAAAACTCTTAAGCTAATGACCGTGTTGGACAAAGGCTCCTTTTGCCAGATTTTTATGAAGTAACCAGATTTTTCATGAAATATATATGATGAAATAGCCAAACACTTATCCAAGAAATGCTCTGTGGAAAAGGGGCAGCATCCATCTCTGGCTATACAATAAAAGTCAGGCAAATTACATCGTGTGTATCTTTTGAGACTATTGAAAATGCTATGCAAACTATTGGTGGATCTCTGCAGCGTATAGCATTCATGTGCAAATCGCACGTCCAAGTTTAAGTCTGTATTGGTGGATGAAAATACATTCATGATATGGTAAAACGTTAAATATTTCACATTTACATTAATAATATTTCCAAGCTGGCAATATTGTATTATAGTGGTTTGTTTGTTAGGTAAAGCACTTTAAGATGCCGATGTGTTTAGGGGCTCAATAACCGCAAATCCTCATGAGTAAAGGAGGATTGAGACCAGTTCAAAATAACTAAGCCCGTTGTGTCATCCTTGCTGAATAATTCAATATTCTTCTGCCTTGCCCCCCCTCCCGCCCCCAAACCCGCTCCGTGAACTGTGGCCCCATGGCCTTACCCGCTCGCTCCAATCGGTGAGGAACCAGCTCTTGGCGCAGGCCCCCATGTCGCAGTTCTCGCTGTCGGCGGGACGCAGCTTCATGTTGCACTCGCCGTCGTCCACCGCGTCGCCCAGGTTACTCACGCACTTCACGTCGCGGCTCCGCTGGCCCAGGCCGCACGGCACGGAGCACTGCGGAGTTGCCACGAGACGCGCGATGAACAAAGAAAGAACGACGAAAATCCCCCGTGTCGCCTTAACAGACTGTTGGGATAAGTGCTGTTAGCGAGCACCTATGAACGGCACGTGAGGGGGTGGGTGGCCAGCACCACGTCTGACCGCCTTTGTCTCCCCAGTGGCGACGTTTACACACCGCACTTGGTACTCATTTGAGGCTGAGTCGACCTAGGGAAGGCCCAGGACCGGTTCAGATAATCTTCACTGGTGTTGGCCGTGAGTGGGAATCGAACTCGGGAACCCGGGTTCGCAGCGCGCTAACCGCTACACTACCACACACGCGCGCATAACCTGCGTTCCCAAGCATCCTCCGTAAATGTCATGATGTGCACGCTGCTCTTCTCGTACCGCATTCTTAAGATGTTGTATTCAGATGTTTCGTAAATTGTTGCCATTTTTAACGACCTTTATTCGAACTCTGCCGATTCATTGCCGTTCCGCATTTGGTCCACGTTCACTTTTTGCATGTTGAGTCAGTTTCACAGTATGCAATATGGCAGTGTTGCATTTAACAAAAAATCCTTTAATAACCGTACAATTAAATACACATACTTAAACATTAATAATATGGGTATTCGAGGGGGGGGGGGGGGGCAGTGGCATAGTGGTTAACACACTTCACTTTGAACCTAGCAACTTGAGTTAAATTCCTGACCACGATGAACAGCAGTGCCAAATAATGTCACCTGGGAATTCAATTATCACCATTCAGGGTCGCAATTCGACATTGTGATGAATGTAGCAGCCACTTAGTGGGTGCAGGGGTCACGTGAATCCATGATGTATCACATATGAATCGAAACGTCTTTAACCTATGTTCTGTAGCCCATGCGTCCCCCACCTGTGTGCACTTTTGTTCCATTTTCTTGTGTCAATGTCCATGCTTCTGAACCATCTTTCATACCAACTAGTTAGTATGTCAGTTAATCGCTTCTTCTTTAGTCCTTTGCCCAATAGTATGTCTTTGGCTGAAACTCTCTCTTTCTATAACGATCATTATTTATAATATTATAGTAAATATCCACTCTCGATAATTATTATTCATTTCACTGTACGGAGCTCAGCTTCCTTCACGTCGCCCAGCAGCATTTGTTTCTCAAGGCTTATTGGGCCATAAACATCTTTGTTTATGATTCTTATTATTCAACAAGAGCCTGGTGCAAAGCGAGTGACGGGGAGAGAGAAGGGGGGGGGGGGTGCAGATATTCCGCGGGCGACAAGCACCGAGGCCTGGTGGCTACGGGGCAGGGGAGAGAGAAGGCGGTTTGGGCTCACTGCCCCACTACTCACGCAAGGGGCAACGTTCACGAGCAAACTTTTTTGTTTTAAACACGAAGCTACTCATGGAACCCCTTCACTACCTCTCCTTCTATGGGAATTTATTCTTAAGAGCTTCCATGAGCGGCATTTGGGCACTCCTCCCTCCCCCGTCACTTTTTTTTCTTCTTCTCCTACAGAGGGGCATCAGAGCTTGGGTAGATTTTATTGAAACAGTGTGTTGAAACATGCGGTTTAGTCGGGTTTTCATTGCACTGTAATCCGTAATTTGCTTGTGCTGGTGTCAACCTCCCCACTTTCATATCCTCTGTGTTGTGTACCTCAATTGTTTTTTTTTGGGGTGGGGGGGTGGGGGGAAGGAAACCACGAAGCTACTCACGGAGCTCCACTCGGAGCGGGTCTGCCACTCGCTGCAGATCTTAAGCTGGCACGTGGTGGTGGTCTCGGGCTTCTCCAGCGTGCGGCACCGGTGTGGTTGCACCGTGGTGACGCGGCCCGCGTACACCTGGCGGCACAGCACCTGCCGGTGCTGGTTCCCCGTGCCGCACGTCTTGCTGCACTCGGACCACTCGCCCAGGTCCCAGCTGCAAAATCCGCGAGGGACATGGTTGCAGAGACAGAGGGAGGGAGGGAGCGGGCAATAGAAAGAGAACAGCGTGTCCTTCACACTCACTCGCGTTGGCACATGTACGTTGTACATGTAGAGCAGTGGCTCTTCACTCATTTTCAGAGGGGGGCCAATTTCGCCGATAAGACATCGTCGTTGCGTGCGAGGGCTGCGACACCATTTGTCGCCATCTGGGTTTGACAGCAGCACGATGGTGATGGTGGGGGGTGTCTTAACCATTTGTGTACTGCCGTGGGCCGCATGTCAGGGGCCGCACTAAAGGCCACCAGGGGCCGGCATTAGCCCGCGGGGCCTTGCAACGACGAACACTGGCGCAGAGAGCCCTTTTGTCAATCCATGGCTGGATGAGGATGAGATACTCCCCAAGCTGTACAAGCTGTCGTGTATGTATGTTGAAGTTTTTGTTTCACCGTACGTAGCCAACCATGTTAATCAGAGATGCGGGGATAGGCCAGGGTCATGTGACATTCCGCACGGGGCAGGGGTTCCACCCGGCCGTGAGAGGCCAAACAACGAGAGGGCAAGCTATGAGAGGTCGTGGTTGTTTGACCATACTTCACTACGTTGAGCAGTGCGGGTCGGCAAAGATGGAGAGCATAGACATTGGAGCATAGTACCGTATAACAAACAATGTTGCTACACTGCCCCCTGTTAACAACGGAGCCCTGCTGCAGCCTACAACACCTGTTTTTGTTTTAATGCGTGGTGATCGCCCATCTCAGCACTATCCCAGCTCAACCCTGCGTAGCACTATCCTGAAAAATCTGATGAGGTTGGGAATATTCTGGGAGATTTGGTCAAAGGCATTCGCATACAACTTTCATTATAGAGCGTCTGTCAACAACCGTGTCTCAATAGCCTGTGCAAAACAGTGGGATATGAGCAGTCCAGGGAAAAAGGAGGTGTGTAGTTATGCTGAATATATATATATTTTAAAGACCAGAAATAGTTATTTATGAGCAGAGAATAACGGAATAGTGAGCCTGAACATGAACAAGGGCACGGAGTCAACAGCAACGATGGCCAGCAGGAGAAAAATCCAGACTCGAGAACAGCAGCAGAGATGGAGAGACCTCCCACTATAATCTTGTTTTGTAAGGCTGTAAGCTATAAAAACGCCAAGTTGCAGTTGTTGAAATTAATTACCCACTCTGGCTTTGTGATGCAAATAGACATTTTATTCACAATTCTCCCAGATCCCGAGAGACAGCTGTACTTATACAAAAAAACTTTCGCACAGATTTGTTATTCATTCGTGTAAATACGTAGAACATTAACCAGATATTGTGTACAGCTAGACATACAAATCAAGCAACTTTAAAATGTAATCGCGAAGGCTTGTGTTGATGAAACTTGCTATGCTAAACAATGATATATGACATACATGCTGCTTATGTTTCATAGAGAAAAATTACGACCACAAAATACACTTCAGTTTAATCCAGAGTATTTCCTTCTAGAGGAAGTCTGATCCGAAGCAGATGTGATGTAAAAAAAATAGATTTCTGTAAAGTTGTAAATTATGATTGGGGCAGTCAGAACTTGAGAACTACCGTGGGATTTTAGGGGCCTGGCCTGGCAGTTAACGGGACCATTGGCTGAACCAGAAAATGATAGAAAGACGCCTGAAGGCATACTTTGTGCTCATTTTTGCTGCTGATTTGTGGTGAGCTGGCACGAAGGTGACAACATAAAAAAACATTGTAAATAAAAAACACTGTTGACCGCTGTTGCGCACTGAACAGTCAGGGTGGGAAGATGAGCTATTCAACCCTGGCGCCTAGGCGATTTGATGAATTGTTGCAATTCAGGGTCATGGTTCAATTCCATAATTTCATTTTTGTCACACTGCGGTAACTGCTGTGTTGAGGTGCACCACCCAGACGGAGGCCTGGAACAGCAATTATAACGAACCACAATCTACTCTGTGGAACGGGTGGAAACATCCACTCCCCGCCCCCCATCTCCCCTCACCCCCACCGCACCTGCCAGATGTTGCTCCATTCAGGGTCACACTTCACGTGAGTAATCAATTATTTGTTTTGGAATCGGTATGAATGATAGTGCCTCTAGTGGCTGCAGGGATGACGTTGAACCCGTCACATACAACATCCACAAACCGTCGATTCTTAGAAACACGACAGAACGCACGTATCTCGTGAGGGTGCGAATTAAACATTAATCAATCTAACACGGAAGCTTTCGCGACCAATATTATAATAAAGGCTTTTTGGGTTAGGAACGCGTACAATATACCTTCTCGTGAGCAATGTCAATTGACGTTCAACTGACGCGGCATCATCATCATCGTCACTGGCACCACGACCGAATGGTGACCGTTCAATGGAGGGAGACAGGGGGTGGGGTTGGGGGGGGCTCTCACAATGCGGGGCAAGGCTGAACGTTACAGGCCTCCTCCTCTTCAGGTGGCCGTGACGACGAGTCGCAGTTGGTGTCGGACACCTCCTCCTGGGTGGTGCGCCTCACACAGCGGAACACCGGCAGCTGTTTGCCTGCGGTGGGGGGGGGGGGAAGCAAAATGGTCGCTGGGGTTCTCTATCATCGGTCAGCCACGGTCAATAGTACTGCTGGATGAGCGCCACCCGAAGGCTTTGCCATTTCCATAATTTTATTTTAATTTTACCAGGTAAGGCCCCGCTGAGTTATGTAGCTCTTTTTTCAGAAGCGACTTGGCTGCCCACAAATGATAACTCAACGAAGTGGCTTATCGCGTGGAAATGTGTAGAGGCCAAATACTCTAAAAGCATGTTGTTGATTCTAAATGTGAAGCGTAAAAACCGGATGACCTGCAGTGAAATCCACCTGACCACGGTGAAAGAGAGAGAGAGACACGCAAACTCCAAATATACAGCGGGCGTCAGGGTCGGGATCGAACCCAAGACCTCCTGGTTACCAACCAAATGATACATGGTTGTACATCCTGAAGGCATTTATTTAATAAAATATGAAAGAACTTAAGCATTTTCATCGTTATCACAAAAAGGTTCTGTTTTTGGAAAATCACGTGTAAGGTGACCCCATCGATTTTGCAAATAAAATTTTAATCTAATACATAGAAACCCAATAAATGGATTTGAAACAAGTAGGGCGTTTGATTTAAAATATTGCATCGGGGCAGCTCACGTCGGCACGGCGTGTGAGGTCAGCAGCAGCAGAGAGTCAAGGGCAGAGAGTCCAAGAGGGTCAAGGGGTCAGGGAGCGATGGGTACGCGAGTGGGGCAATCGTGGACGTCCGCAGACACCACACGTGCACAGCAAAGTAAACAGCTGTTGATAATAATGTTCTCTAAATACTGTGGTGTGCTTACTATTAACTGTCATTGTTTTAACCATAAGTAGAAATAGTTTTCGCATAGCTGTGTACGTTTTTGAGATGATCATGCTATGCGTTTACATACCGTACATTCCAGACGAGAAAGCATCCCTTTTTAAAACACGTGCTTAACAATGTGCTTATACAAGCGACCAGTGGTGAATAGCATTTCTGTCTGCATTTTCTACAAACCTGCATTTGTGTAGGAGTAGTAGTAATAATAAAACAACGATTTAGAGCCCTTTCTCAATCCACTGCTGGATGAAGGCCTCCTTCACGCCGTGTTGGTCATGGGGGTCGTTTGACCATACTTCACCACGCCGGTCAGTGTGGGTTGTGAAATGTGAAACCCAGGACTGGTTGCGCTATCGCCTGCCACTGATGTTATTCGTGACCGGGAATCGAACTCAGATCTTCGCCTTTTATACATTTGAAGGGAAACATTTTTATCAGTGAAATCAGCTTATGCGAAGCTGGTTAAATTGTTGTATTGCGCGCCGATGAAGGACGGCAATGGCTTTGGGAGGATTTCATCCAGCAGTAGATAAATCAAGGCTGATGATGAATAAAGAATTACTCTATTTTCGAAGTGTGTATGTTTGTACGACGCTGCAACAACCCCCATGAATGACATGCCACGGGGAAGACCTTAATCTGCAAAAAAGCTGCAAATCATCATAGTTATAATTCATTTATAACTGTGCAAAACATTTCTATTGAAAAAAAATGTATTTGTACGAATAAGAAAAAAAAATTTCAGTGGTCCACAAGCAAACATAAAACATGCCTCACATTTGTCTTCATGCAGAAATATGTTGGAATAGGCGGATTATAATGCAGTGTTGATGACGAATATTGTGAGATATTTATTACTTTATTTGTACTCAGTACTTTAAAATATCCTTTCACCTGGAATCAATCCGAGGATTACTTGGTATAATAATAATAACACCACCGATGGAAAAAACAGCCATTCCACACGTGTAGCCTTGGGGCCATGTGGGTGATTTGTGCAAATGTATTACTCGAACATAAGGGCTGCCTTTACTGTGTTCAGCACGGGTGAAACCAGGCCATTATTTCTAACTGAATATTTTCTTGGTCGCTTGTAAGACTGGAGGAGTCGCTGGCACGCTCACGAGCAGCCTCAGCTCTAGGGGAGAAATGTGTACCAAATGTGGTGTGCCCGGCGGAAAATAAATAAATTCTGGGTTGTCGACCCGGACAAATCCGTCTGAAATCAAATTTCTGGGTGGGACGGCTCACCTCTGCCGCAGGTGGAAGAGCATTCCGTGGTGCCCACCCTCTTCCAGTTATAGTCACGGAGCCAGGGAGACGCAGGTGGCACGCCAGGCTGCCCAGGTCCCAGGTGACCGCCCGCAGGGTCCGTTGCAGTGTGGGTAACGGTCGAGTGCCCTCCTCTGCCGCCGGTGCCTCCTCCTCCTCCTCCAATGGCTGAGCCCGAAAGCTGCCCGTTGTACGCCTCTTCTGCCATGCCAACATCGTTCGTAGACATGCAAAGTCAACCCGCTTGCAGTGGCAATTGGTTAAATGGGTTTAACGTGCAAACAGACGAAGCAAAGCGAAATCATGCAGCATCGCATGAATATGGCACATTATACGCCGACCTCAATTTTGCTAGGGGTCAAGTCAGAGAGTATCTTCAATTACAGCAAATCAATTACCGTACAGAAAATGAGACGTTATGAAATGTGTTATATTAAGTGGTTGAAGTGATACTTTTTTTTACCATGAAATTATATTGCAGGTTATTATGTAACAATGTAATTTATATTCTTCACGATAACAGCTTATAAAACACGTCTCTTAAAAGTTTTGTCAAGCCATAGATTTAAAATAATTACTGCATTAGTGTATATATGTTAAACACTGGTACTCTGATGTACTTAAATAAATCTTATCCAGTATGACTTACTTATGCTATTACCAATGTGACCCTACTAGGACAAATTAGTAATAACTATGTTGAACTTCTTTCAAATCCATATGTAGCCAATCGTGCTAATTTAATGTGCGGGGGAAGGACAACAAACTAAACACAAAAAGCAGTTCTAAAGAAATGCATTTTGAATCTACATGATTTAAAAGTGCATAGCCTCAGTGGCTTCCTAATATTGGAAGGAAGAGCGTTCCAGACGGCCACAGAAGCACATCTGAAAGTGTACGATGTAGTCACCGTATTTGTTCGATATATAGTGAGGGAAAAAAGTATTTGATCCCCTGCTGATTGTGTACGTTTGCCCACTGACAAAGAAATGATCAGTCTATGATTTTAATGGTAGGTTTATTTGAACAGTGAGAGACAGAATAACAACAACAAAATCCATAAAAACGCATATCAAAAATATTATAAATTGATTTGCATTTTAATGAGGGAAATAAGTATTTGACCCCTCTGCAAAACATGACTTAGTACTTGGTGTCAAAACCCTTGTTGGCAATCACAGAGGTCAGACGTTTCTTGCAGTTGGCCACCAGGTTTGCACACATCTCAGGAGGGATTTTCTCCCACTCCTCTTTGCAGATCTTCTCCAAGTCATTAAGGTTTCGAGGCTGACGTTTGGCAACTCGAACCTTCAGCTCCCTCCACAGATTTTCTATGGGATTAAGGTCTGGAGACTGGCTAGGCCACTCCAGGACCTTAATGTGCTTCTTCTTGAGCCACTCCTTTGTTGCCTTGGCCGTGTGTTTTGGGTCATTGTCATGCTGGAATACCCATCTACGACCCATTTTCAATGCCCTGGCTGAGGGAAGGAGGTTCTCACCCAAGATTTGACGGTACATGGCCCCGCCCATCGTCCCTTTGATGCGGTGAAGTTGTCCTGTCCCCTTAGCAGAAAAACACCCCCAAAGCATAATGGGGATGGTGTTCTTGCGGTCATAGGCAGCATTCCTCCTCCTCCAAACATGGCGAGTTGAGTTGATGCCAAAGAGCTCCATTTTGGTCTCATCTGACCACAACACTTTCACCCAGTTGTCCTCTGAATCATTCAGATGTTCATTGGCAAACTTCAGACGGGCATGTATATATGCTTTCTTGAGCAGGGGGACCTTGCGAGCGCTGTAGGATTTCAGTCCTTCACGGCGTAGTGTGTTACCAACTGTTTTCTTGGTGACTATGGTCCCAGCTGCCTTGAGATCATTGACAAGATCCTCCCGTGTAGTTCTGGGCTGATTCCTCACCGTTCTCATGATCATTGCAACTCCACGAGGTGAGATCTTGCATGGAGCCCCAGGCCGAGGGAGATTGACAGTTCTTTTGTGTTTCTTCCATTTGCGAATAATCGCACCAACTGTTGTCACCTTCTCACCAAGCTGCTTGGCGATGGTCTTGTAGCCCCTTTCAGCCTTGTGTAGGTCTACAATCTTGTCCCTGACATCCTTGGAGAGCTCTTTGGTCTTGGCCATGGTGGAGAGTTTGGAATCTGATTGATTGCTTCTGTGAACAGGTGTCTTTTATACAGGTAACAAGCTGAGATTAGGAGTACTCTCTTTAAGAGTGTGCTCCTAATCTCAGCTCGTTACCTGCATAAACGACACCTGGGAGCCAGAAATCTTTCTGATTGAGAGGGGGTCAAATACTTATTTTCTTCATTAAAATGCAAATCAATTTATAAAATTTTTGACATGCGTTTTTCTGGATTTTTTTGTTGTTATTCTGTCTCTCACTGTTCAAATAAACCTACCATTAAAATTATAGACTGATCATTTCTTTGTCAGTGGGCAAACGTACAAAATCAGCAGGGGATCAAATACTATTTTCCCTCACTGTACTGTACAGCCCTTTGTCAATTCACTGCTGGATGAAGGCCACTCCACACTGCATCACTGCATCATTTGTGGGTGTTGTTTGATCATACATGCCAGTCAGCGTAGGTCGGTTCAGATATCACGCACAACTGTTGTTAGCCGCGGCCGGAAATCAAACTCTGGTCGACAGATTCAGTGTGGTGCTCTAACTAATGCGCTACCGCTCCCCCAGTAACTTCCTATTTTAGTGACATGTAAAATGCTATTGCAACAAAAAAACATCACAAAAGTCATGCCAAATGACACTGTTAAAATCCAAATGTTACGAAAATATATCCACATTCTGTACAGTGAGAGCCCGCGTGCCAAGATTATGACTCTTTGCATTTTTCGTCATCCTTACCGCCGTTGCAAGCCCCCCTCCTCCCGCCCCCAGAACATATATATACTTATAATTAACTGCTTATGGGAAGTTTATAAGTGCTGGCGTGCTCACCCAAATTGTGATTGGGCGGATTCGGGTCCAGCTGGCTGCTCACCACATTATCTGAAGGCAGTACGTACTCGAAGTGAACCCCGGGGTTCGACTGCTGGTAGATCATCTGTTGAAGTGGAGCAGCACAATTACAAACCACATAGCATACGAAGCGTCTATAAACACCGCTCATCCTGTGACTGCAGAAGCGCTTGCTTGTGTAAGCATCCTGCCGTTTAGTCTGAGCGACGTCTTGGCATTTGGTTGGGAGCCAGAGAAATGTTTTGTGGATCTCTGTTTGTGGCTTACGTAAACACAAGTAGAGCATAGCGGAGCATCGGCAATTATAAAAGTGCCCTCTTCAGGGATTGTTTGCTTTTTAAAACATTTTACAACGTACATTTACGGCACAAAATAAAACATTGAAATGGGCGTATGCACCCACACGATCATGGTGCAATGCAAAGTGCCCTCTCTGTATTGTGATACGGTTAAACGAACACGTCGTTTTACAAGGAACATGAGTCCGTCCAGGCAAATCGCTGCAAGTGTACCTTAGGGCATAACGAGTAAATCTGCAAAAGTTACATCTGGCCTTTCCGATAATCTGCATTGCAATATCCATATAAACAGTAGTTAAATTTCCCGTAATGACAAAAATATATCCAATCTTAACTGAAAGACGAAGTCAAAAGATGCGGTGGAATGAACCGGAAACACGCATCAATCATAAGTCACTTGAATCAGCAGGCTATGCGATGAATTAATGCACCCACAAATCATTTTTTTTAAAGTGTGTGGGAGGGAACCAGAGCACACTGGATAAAAACCACACCACGATTAGCACGGTTGGTTACGTACGGTGCAGAAGAAGTTCAACATACGTACAGACGAACAAATACAGGGTGCTTAAAAAATATGTTAACACTTCTGAGACTTTGCAACAATACCACGACAAATGTGCCTCCGGGCTCTGGAGACCACCTGGAGAAGATTCCAGGCACGTGTTGACAATGACAGTGAACAAGTGGTGGCTCTTTTTTGAAGCTATTAACATACATTAGTTATGTTACAGCGTATTATCTGTTCTTTTTCCGTTAAAAACGATCATCCCACGTAAGTGTGAACATATTTTTGAAGCACCCTGTATAACACAAACGAATGCAACTTACAAAGACGTCCAGCACGTCAGTCGTTGGCCCGTCGGCGATGAAGGATTCACCGGCGGTGCTGCTAATCTCGTTCGGTCGTTTGTACATAAACATCGTCCCCGCGGCCTCGTATTTTCCTGGCCGGTCGATGGCCCAGTTCCCGTTAATGATGGACTGTCCAGCGTGACTCCTCAGGGCTGGCAGAAAAGGTAATGCAAGCAAAGTATGCATTAGAGCGCTCAAACACACGCGCCGCATTATGACTTGACAAAATTCTGTCGGTGCGTTTGCTCAAGGGAAGCAATACCTCGATTCAGCACGCGAGAAAAAATCCAACCTCTAGATCCCTTATAACCGAGCTCAGTAGAAGTCCACATATGCACTTCCAAGGAGGCAATCAATTTTCCCTGCATGCCATATAACAGGTCGCTTAATGACTGTGACCTTCATCGGTCAAAGCAACGGGTATCTCCTTTCAGATGCACCCAGGATTACCAGCTGTGGAACAATGTTACATCTCCAAGGCACTATGAATGAAGTTCTCAGGTCTATTGAAGCATCCCACACAAAAGCTGGCGGGCACAAACACTGCACGTTCTAAGGACCCACGTTGGCACTTTGATGGATGGTCACTCCACGCAGCCATGGATCTGCTTGTGCAAACAACCGAAAAAGAGGCACTGGAAAAAGCAAACGATGCATGCGGCTGGACATTAATAAGGCAGATGGACATGACCCCCGTTCGCATTTATTATACGGTACCAAAAAGGACCCCTCGCCGAGCGGCCTGTGGCCTTATGGCGGTGGGGTCAAAGGTCAACACCGTGGGGTTTTTTCCCCGGCTTTGTTTCCACTGCCGCTGAGCCTATGAGTTATAAAGATCAGGTGCGTCCCGCGCCGCAAATGCATTGCGGACGCGCGTGAGATGGCGACACGTCAGGAGAGCCTTTTAAGAAGCCTGAGAAAACGGCGGCTTTAAAAAATAACGGGAGATTATTCACAGGGCTAAAGCGAACAGCAGTCCATTGTGGAAGGAAAAAAAACCCCACCACCCCATCTGGAATCGTAGCACGGCCACGACACAGCACTGCCAGCCTTCAGCAAAAAGAATGCGACTCGGCGCACAATTCCGGACGGCCGTCTCGCTCACGCGTGCCGAGAGCCGCCCCGCTTTCAATGACTGAATTTGTCAGTGCTGCGGGACGCAATGGAAGCACCCCGGTGGGGGGGGGGGGGAAGGGCTTGCGGTGACCTTCGGCGTGACGAGAGGGGGCCACGCTGCGAGTGGCTCAGCACGGCCGTGGCGGCGTGACAAGTGATGGATGGGCCCTTCACCCTCGCCCTGCTCCGGCTTTGTCTCTTTTGCCGTCAAGCCATCCAACAAAAAAGCTTAGACGAAATGCTGGGAGCTGTGTCTGTCAGTCGGGCCACCACCAGTTAGCCCTGTCACTGAACAGCTGTTTAAAAGTGAAGACGAACACGAACCCCCCCCCCCCCACACTGACGGAGCTGTGGCTGTCGTGCAGTGACACTGGTTAGCCCTGTCAGGGGACAGCTGTAATGGTGGCAGACAGTAGATAAATCTTGGCAGAGCTTTACACCGGACTGCACTGCACCAGGAGCCGATGGTGTGAATGTGAATGCACAGCAGGTGGACATTCCGTAGGTTTGTTGAGGGGCTGGTGGGGGGGGGGCGAAGGGGGGGGGTACAGCAAGCAGAAGGTCACCCATTCCCTGTCCGCTTGCTCCAGCCAGCAGCGGCAGCAGCCACCTCCCCAAAAGTGAAAAAAAAATGTTGAGCTCTTTATGTGCAAAGTATTTCAAGGAAGGCATTCAAGACAGCTGACAAGTGTTTTTTTGTGCAAAATTGACTTAATGCCAGTTTTTCCAGCGAGGAATTTTTGAACGCTAACACAAGGAAAGAGAGAGAGAGAGAAGAAAGCAAAGCATTTCTAGAAAAATATGTATCTGTTCCGTCTAGATGACACTGTGTTATATAAAATACACAGTCAAAACGCATTAAGCACGTGTTACCGATTAATGTTTGTGAGAATGACGGCAGTGCTGTGGCTTCGCAAGCCCCTGCTGTCTCTGTCGTCTTCAATCGTTTAGGAATGAAACTCCAAAGAGAAAGCGATGCCAGGATATTTAGGTGGGTTTTCAATCTCCGTCTTTACACATTAGCCATGGAATATAAAATGTGCATGAATCGTCAAGCCTGCAAAAAATAAATGAAACAATGCATGCGGGAGCAGGCGCACACTTTTAATGCCTCATTGCAAAAACTGTCTTGACTCCTCTTGTGAATGCATAAGCCATGCACTGCACTCCAACTAAGGAAGTAACGATTTACCTCCCTCCACCCATCACAATTCAATGACTTGGTCCGACTCGGGAAATTATCTTTTTGCCATTACACTCAATGTAATGTGCCCCGCGGCTGTAGAGTTTACGTAAACCAGTCACGCACAACACATTCCACGATAAAATAATCGATTCTCAAGCGCACAATCGGATGGATGTGTCGAGCGCATAAAAAATCGATTTCAACCGACGAAACGTTGCGTTGTTGCCTGCTCTACAGCGCTAATACTCCGGACTTCAACGAACAGCCTTGGCAATACAGAGTGGCGAAAGGCACAGAGGGGGCTGCTGGTGGCAGTGTTAATAATTCCACCTGATGTAGGAGTCAGAGCGCAGGGCATGACAGGAGGTTAACTGAGAAGCCAAGAGCAAGCCCTTTCCCATGAACTCAGTTCAGTACTTGGCACCTCTCCCTAATCCAGTCCATCCACACTCAGCACCTCCTCGCAAAGTGCAGTCAGTCATCTGATCTCTCGCCATCCCGCTGCTCCTCAAGACACTCAATGCCAACATTAATTTTCCAAACACATAAATACCAAGCGGCTTTCCTAATGAGCAATTTCATCGACTGTTGGACGACCCTTTTTGTACCGTGTATATAATGTTTAACTTTTTTTGAGACCCAAATAATAACTGTTCATGAATTCAACGAAGACAAAAAAAAATCGTTACCAAACTACAAAGTGCCGCACAGTTGTTATAAACCAAATGCGCAGAGAACTAAATCAGCAGTTAGAGAACTAACTGCTTATTTAAGTGACTAGGAATTTGAAAATGTATTAAAAGATTTAAACAGGGGGAAAAAATACTTAAGACTCACAAAACAAACTTGTTATTATTATACATAGATCGCAAAGCTCCTGGGGATGAGGGCTTTGTCCAAAAAGGCAAAATAAAGCCATTGATCTCGTTCAAACACAAGCGAAGGTCACGGGCTCCCGAGGCCACCCCATCGGAGTTTAGGTCGACAGAGTCTGATGCCTCAAATTAAAAGCGTGCGGACAAAACAACAGCTAGAGGAGCCACACTCCTTACGTTGTCATATTCATCAGCGTCTGCTCGCATGTAGCCGGCGGGACATCTAAGGTCAACACCTGCATACCAATCAATTTTCTGACATGGTTCTTTTTCGACGATGTTTCTATCAAGGTCGTGTTCTCGGTCGCCGTGCGACATTCGATTTTGTTTGTCTCGCTCAAGAGTAGAATATGGCCAACATCGGTATCGCCTTCCTGTCCAGCCTCATTACAGAGACCGCTGGGTCCCAAGAACTTACAGCAGCAGCAGCAGCAGTCCTCTATTGTTGGCTATCATCGCATCCCATCTATCACGAAAGTGCCGTCTCGTTCATCTCCATGCTTCTGCCTCTCACACTCCATCAGTCCATCTGTTCTATTTTAGATTTAAAATTATTGCGAGCGGTGGTACTCTGAACCGCAATACCTATTTAACTTTCCCAATGCAATACACTATACATGTTGGTGGGTCTTGCCGTAATATTGCTGCATAAATACATCACCCACTGATATGAATAGCCATGCAGTATGTATATACCAGATAGGAGCTATTTCTCTGAATTGCAGGATACATACATGCATAAACACTATCTTGCTTTTGAACAGTGAGTGAATTTGATAATGGCATTACAAGGCATTGTTGTACTGTGTGTACGTTGAACTTCTTTGGCACCGTACGTAGCCTACCGTGCTAATCGGAGGTGCGGGAGGAAGGACAACAAACTACGAAAAATGTTCCCCATGATCTTGGTATCGCGTAATACTTGCAGTATTGGAAACAATGTCGCAAACTGGCTATCCCAAGACGTCACTTGGACTTGACAATAGAGTTCATGCCAGGCCAATTTAGTGAAGTCAAATAAATGTGCAGCTCAAATGAGCAATGAGGTGGTGGATTTGAAGTTTTCGTGACTGCAAGGATTCATACTCTTTGGGTTTTTTTCTGTAAAGTCACATCGGTAAAAAAAAAGCATTTATTTATTTTTCACCTACGTGACTTTACTGAAAAAAAAACAAAGAGAATGAGGTGGTGCTTGTCTCCCATTTACCGCCCTGAGCCAGTGGTGAAAATTCCACATTCCAATGACGAGTCTATCCATGAGACAGGCACCGTAGACTTGCCAACAAATTGGTACTTATTTTGTATCGGCCAGAGAGGGATGATGGGCTGAATCAACGCCACATTCAGGGTTTGAACTCGCAACTTTCCAATTGCAGGCCTCTCGCTCTACTGCCGAGGCACCTGATTGGATTGTCAATGTGTATCAGCTTTTGTTCTAGCTGGCAGTCAAAGAAAGCCAGTTTGTGCGTGTGAAGAATGCTTAATCTGAACTAAATGCCACACGGATGACTGATATTGCAATTATGAGAAAAAGTATCACTCCTAATTAATCCATTCAGAGCTTTGTCATGCATTGAGAAACATATGCAACAGCAGAGAACCGTCTGCAGTCAGTTAATCGTTAACTCTGCTATAATTGGATCCATGGCCCAGCACTGCATAAGTGCAATGCTGTGAAATGGTCAGCCGAATCTTTTGCGGTGGGGTAAAGTGTGGGTACACCCAGACACTTCACACGCTGTGTGCAATGGGACATTTGTTCAGCCTCTCTCTGAAACGGCATGCTCGCATGCAGCGGCAGGCGAACGTTGTGCGCAAGGCAAAATGTTATCTTTTAATTGTCCTGTAATTAAAATCTAATGGATATTATGCGGCGGCAATAGCTAATAACTGACTATGTTGAACCAATGTTCACGAATGCTAATGTTAACATTAATCAACTCATATGTAGATGCTAAGCAGATTATAATATCCCAGGACCATGACACATGGCAATGGCTTGGAGAGGCCTCCATCCAGCTCTGGTTGATAATGGTTGATGATGAAATGTTAACCCTCATGTCATTGTCCACAGGTAAATTATATCACTTAGGAATCGTCAGTCAATGTGTGACAGCTGCAATGTTCGATCAGCTTCGATACATGCTCTGTTAACAAAATAACAAACTGTAACGATCTATATGCAATAGCGTGGTGCATCACAATAACATTCAGAATGTTAACGGATGGCTCACACATACTTCATGACATACCCCCACATTAAATCATGATCTAATACAACCACGATAAGTCATTCGTGACGAATATATATAAAATATAATTAGCGATGTGTCACTGTAGCTCATGGGAGGAAAGAAAAAGAATAAAAATAAAATGTTAAAGCTCATTACCAAAATTCACGAAATGCACAAATGTAGCGGATCTCTGTAAATCATTCCAAATTGAAATAGGGCCAAGTATATTGCCTTGTTAACGACCCACTAATGAACGTGTAAATCTTAGCTGGGCAACAACAAAAAGCTCCCATAACTGCAGCGACACTTAATAATAAAAACTCCACGTCGACATATTGATTGCCGTTGCCTCCACAGTGTTACTGGCGCAGCGCAGTCGACTGCTCCGACGCTTGGAGAGGTCCGTGGCAGAGGGACGAGCACGCCACTACACTGAACAAGAAGAAGATGATGATGCAGCATTTCTAAACCATTATTACTGAACTCAAAAAAATCCATTAACAGCTATTTATATACGTGTGTATATTTTATTTATCTCTCTCTCTGATGTGTTTTCGAGTTGGACCGCATGTTGTCCGGCACAATGCTCGACATTTCATTGAAGGTGCTGGGTGCTTGTTTAAGCAACTGACATCAATTCACGCTCCGCTTGGCTTTGATCTCCCAAGAAACCTGTGGTGCTCGATCAGCTGCTTTCAGAAGAAAGCGAATGGTCGCTGTGCACACCTCTTCGTCAAGCGGGACGGCGTTACAGGCGATCCGCGGTATGAAAGATGACCCAAACAGTGCAAGTGACTGAGGCCACCCAAGCCAAATAAGGGACCATATTTCTAGGCCCGCTCGCCGGCACGCTACTCCCGAAGCTATCATCACAGGGCTCACAAACTTAAACCTGGACCTATAATTTACACGTACTTGCCATGCGCTATATAAAATAAAAAAAATCACATCGAACAACACATGGTACAGCACATGGTACAACTCGAAAACACATCAAATGTGAAAACCTACGCTGTAGTTTACATATGTATATAATAATAAAATCGGTGAATCAAGTCATGGGCGTAGATCACATATTTATACACATAGTTTAATATACGCTCACACAACATCCCACCCCGCTTTTTGATTATGCACTTCACCCTTTCCCCGTAAATTATGTAAACTGCCATCATCGGCGTAAGCGCCTATAATATTGCTGAACGGAAAAGATTTTCAAACTGAGTGTAATGTTTACAGCTATATTTATGTTCCTTTAAGCCCGAAGTTACTAATGGCACATATTCAGGTGTTTCCATTTAATTAAGAGTTGCTTCCAGGGGGTTCTTCATTACTTCGGATTTTCTCATGAACTGTGCCAGAAATTGGCTTCCCAGGTTCACATTTCATTGCCTGCAAAATTGCACAACGATTGCTCCACCAGAAGGGGCCAGGTCTTAAATAGGCTCCACATGTCTCTTGAGCCAGCCCTGCCCCACTTTCATTTACCATAAAAAAAAATCGAGCTATTGTGAGCAGTGGCTAGAGATGCAATTGCCGCTCAATTTGGAAACTTTAGTTCCCTTTTTAAAAACGGGTTATTTGGATGAGGTTTTTTTTTTGCACGGTAAAATAAATGGTCCGTTTAAGCCAGCCTCAAAGTTTTATTTAAGTCCAGCTTGTGAAATCAGTTGTAAACGCTGTGGATGTGAATTTCCATCACTGTTGGGAGGGTGAGCCCCACCAAGCTGAAGGGCCTCATTTGTTCCGTAACTTTCGGCATCTCTACGGATCGAGTTACTAAGTAGCACGTGGGTCATTAAGAAGGCTGCTCACAGTGGTCGTTCAACTGCGACGAATGCAGTTGCAGCACAACGATGAATAATTTTAAGTCGGAATTCGCACTTCTCTTAAAGTTGCTTCTGGCGGGTCTGCAATGATTATGCTTAAAATGCATGTAAATTCTATCGGTCAAATTACAGATTCATCAATCAATCTTTATTTTATAGCACACCCCCACATGAATAAAGGTTTCTTGGAGTGCTTTACATATGTAAAAACTGCACAATTGCCCTACACTTAAAATAAATAAAACTCAAGAAATGTTGCTGAAAATCTCAACACAGCATTGCTGGAATTCTAACCTAAATTCTTGGCTGATATTATTATCCACCGACCTCAGCCAGTGAAAAAGAAACACTGCAAATTTAAACCACGCGAAGAAAATCAAACAACGGCACCCGCTGGATGCGAATCGTTTCCCGATTCTCCTTGCAAAGGGGACATCTGATCCCACGGGGGGGGGAGGCGGGGGGGGGGGCAGGCTCTTGACTCATCCTAAGAAAAGAAAGTGATTGATTGACGGTTTGACCCGAGATACAACGAGTCGAGCGTACACAATGGAAGCAAGGGAGAACAGGATGACCAGCGCGTGCGGAAGGTCGCACGTGCCGCGTAGCGACGCCCGTGCGGGCTTGCAAGGCACTCTCACCGAGGTAGTTCCTGCTCTTGCTCATCTCGGTGATGTTGATCTTGATGGCGCCCTTGGGGATCTCCAGGATCTTGTGGTAGCCCACGGAGGTGGCCGAGCGCTTGTACACGCCTGAGACCACCTTGCAGGCGGTGTTGTCCCCTCCGCACACGCCGCACTTGTCCACCACGTTGTCCGAGCCCAGGATCCCGTCACAGCCCACCGTCTGCACGCGGCGCCACGTGTCCGTGCGAGAAAGGCGACGGACGGGAGAGAGAGAGAGAGAGAAAGAGGTTGCCACTGTTATAAATAGATGTCGATGTTTAATAATATCATCAACAACAAAGTAGGAGGGGATATGCTAAATGTGAAGAATATGAAGACCTCCTGTTGACGGCAGCATTGATGTAGAAAAATGACGTTACTCCGGAAAATGTCAGATACCAAGCCATAAACACACACACAAAGCTGCATGTGATTATTATAATTGTACAGCCCTTTGTCAACCTGCTGCTGGATGAAGGTCCACTCTGCCATGTCAGTCATTGGGGTTGTATGACAATACTTCACAATGCTGGTCAGCGTAGGTTGGTGGGTCCAGAACCGGTTGAGATATCACTCGCCTCTGATGCTAGCCGTGGCCAGGGATAAAACTCAGTTTGCTGGTTGGTGTTCACTCAGCCCATCATCCCTTTTTTAGGTCAGTAAAATGAGCACCACTTAGTGAGGCAGTCAACATTGGCTCACCCTGTGGGTAGACACACCACTGACATGAGAATGTGGAATTTCCACCTCTGCCTTAGGGGTGTAAACAAGAAATGAGCACTGCCTCAAGGTCTCTTGAGCAGGAAATCGCCGACTTCTTGACTTTTTGACTGGAAGCTAAAAACAACGCACATGACTTCTAACATTGCACAAAAAATTCATGTAAAAATTATAAGTGAAAACAATAAACATATCGTTTTGCATGCAAAACGGGGGGGGGGGGGTGGGGACAAGGATGGCAAATTATACAAAGGAGCGTGTTTGCGCAGATTTTTGGGATGATAAGGCATGCTAGCCGTGCAGGGAGAAGCGGGAAGGAATTACAGCCCTCGGGCTCTGTTTATCTTGGAAAGCATGTCTTCCCCCCCCCCCTAGAGTTAGAGAAAACAATTGGAAATTAAACTACCAGAGATCACCGAGTTGACCTCTATGGATATTGAAGGGGTGGGGGGGGGCAAGGTCGATGAAGAAACATGTCAAAAGACAAGCGAGGTAAACAGATGCTTGTCTCCTTCTCACTGAATATCTGATCCAACCAGATACGTTCGACCAACAGTGTGCCCTTGGGTACTGTGTCTGGTTTGTCATGTCTCGCGGAACATTCATCTGCCAAATGAACTTCAGAATCACACTGGAGGAGGAATCCGATGAGCTATAAAGCTCTTTGTTCACAGATGTCCAGAAGGGGCACGGGGTAAGAACGTTGCAACTGTGGGGCTGTCTGCTACATTTGAGACACTGAAGTTGACAAGCAACATACTATGCGTTTAAGCATATCGGTACCTGAATGTTCAAAAAAAATATTTAAGAACTGTCTGCTCATTAATATGTTGCCATCATTGTGAGAGTGAAGCTACGGCGAAGCGGTTGGCGTACTGCTCACCCAATCGGTGGGCATGAGGGCCTGGCTCCAGCGATACCTGAAACGGGTCCAGAATTGCCCCCGTCGCCCAACCAGCACAAACCAGCTGGGTGAAGTATGGTCAAGCATCCGTCCTGACTATAAAAAGCGTGGAGAGGCCTTCGCCCCAAAAAAATGTTTGTAAAATGAAGCAGCAGTTCACATTTCACAAATTATTTCAGCACAAAACTGTTTACAAAGCAGCGCGGTGTGAGCGCGGTTGCTTAATACTGGTCGGCAGTGCGCTAATTGCACGCGATAATTGCCCAAAATCTCCTATTTCGAGTGTAACAAAACGTCCTCTGGATGGGTGAGTCATCGCACGAGGCCGGCAAGCCGGTGAGCATGACAACGTGACGCACGCCGGGACGTAAATGCCTGTTGACCCTCGTGCAGGTGATGGAGAGACGGGGACACTTGGGAATGGTCAGGTCAGTTGTAAATGGGCAACGACGTAACGGGCACGGGGTGGGGGGAGGGGGGGTCAGTAAAATGCCAGGTCTGATTTCGAAAACATTATTATAACCTGAGGTCGGTCGGTCGGTCGGATGATAGGGAAGTCAGACCTCAACAGGGCAATTGATCCCATTAAAAAGGGGCTCATATTGCCGATCAATGAAGGAGGAAGCAGCTCCGTTCATTTATCGAGACGGGTGAGTGCGTTGCTACCATCGTTTAACTAGTCATTACTTTAGGCCGCGTAAAAAAGCAACACTAATAAGAAAAAGTCCCCGCGCCAAAATAACGAAAATGTCTACTCTAATCGGGACGAATTCGCGTTCTATTCCACTACATCTGACAAATCATCAAACCTGGAATCCATATCGAGTGCGACAACACCGTAAACGCTAGGACTTCATCGACGTCGAATACATTTTCTTGACTGCTTTGCAATAGATCGTTAGAAGGATCGTAAATCACGTTAAACGTTAGTTTGTTTCCTGTTACAACTAGCAAAAGAATGTGAATACAAATTTTTGATGAAAAGGCTAATAATTAAATACTATGCAATCAGCAAAACAAATCTACTAATATGCAGATTTTTCTCTCTCAATGATAATACATATTATTGTCCTTGCATTTTTGCCAATAACTATGATTTCCGGTGGATAATACACAAGCACTCCACGTTAGATATACGAGATTATTATCCTAACCCTTTTGGAAATTTTGAGTAAAGTACACATCCTCTTAAAGCGTCAGGTTTTGTTTTGGTGATATTCCATGGACCAAACAACACCATTGGTTATCCCGCTGTGTGCTTTTTGTTCAGTAGGGCCTCACTATAAATCGGATGCCACATATCTGATGTTCTACTTGCAAAGTGACGTTTGGCCAAAATTAATCTGCCTTGCCCTACAGGTCAGACAAGCCAACGGGTCTTTCGAGCCTGGAGGGTCAGTCTGCCGAGCAAATATGCCCTCTACTGGGCATCTAAGGTATAGCAGAGTAATGCCGCGTACCCTCAATAACCTTACACCTCAACAAGTGGCATCGGATATCCAGAAGATAAGCACACCCCTTGGAAGCAAGGCGAGATGTGTTTATAACTTAAGTATGCTTGTATCAGAAGTTCTCCCGCCCCCCCTCCACCAATGTAATGCAAGGGTGCGCTGCTTATATCAGAACTGTGCTTAGAACAGGTGCAGAACCGGCCCTAGACCTTTGGGGGCCCTAAGCAAAATTTGGCTGGAGGCCCCTTTGATGTATGATTTTTTTCACCCACTAGCTAGTAGTGACTCTAGGGGGCCCTCTGCTGGCCACGGGGCCCTTTGCAATTGCAAGGGTCGCTTAGTGGCTGGGCCGGCTCTGAACAGGTGTGCTTATATCCAGCTTCCAACGTAATAATGAACACAAAATAATTATACTCCTAGGTTTTTTCGGTAAAGTCACTTGATACAGTAAATCTAGCTGTGACGGTCCCACCTGATGACGGAGACTTGTGTTGCCTCCGAAACGTCGTGATTTTTTATTTTATTTTGTTTCTATTAATTTTATTTTTTACCTACGTGACTTCACCGAAAAAACCTAAAGTATGAATCCTTGCAGTCACGAAAGCTTCAAATCTAGAACAAAATAATTACTCAGCCCTTGTCAGTTTACTGCTGGATGAAGGGCTCGTGATGCCATAATGGTCATTGGGAGTATTTTTTTAACCACACTTCAATCGCACTGGGCAGGCGGGGGGAGAGTTTTAAGAAAAACACTCGCGGCTGTTGTTAGCCGTGACCAGCTTGTCGAACTCATAGCGCAGTGCTAATTACTGCAGCACCGCCCCTCCCCCCTTATATCCACTTTAGTTATATGAAGTATGTAACACCGGCCTTTCTACCTGAGCTCTAATTAGACATTGCTGTGCGTCTCACGAGAGCCACGCTCGAGATGGTTCGTTTCTTGTGAGATTGGCGTTTGTTTTATGACCACTTCAGCATTTGTTTCTTGCTGTGGTTGTCCCAACTGATGACGGACGCTTGTGTTGCGCCCGAAACGTCGCAATGTATTATTTTATTTATATTATTATTTCTATGATTATAATTGTTTATTATTCTTTTTTAAATTTATTATTCTTTTTATTATTTATTTTTATTACTTTTTTTGCCTACGTGACTTTACAGAAAAAAACCTAAGAGTACGAATCCTTGCAGTCACGAAAGCTTCAAGTGTAGAATTTGTTTGTTTTAGTCTCACGAGTGCCAGCACGTCGTGCAGCATGTTTATGTGGAAACCCACGGAAGTGGCACCAGCACCAGCAGCAGCAGCAGCGGCCAGGGCAGACTCCTGCACCGAGTCTGATGAAACCGAACCACCCTCCTCTTGATAATGTTCGCACGCCGTGGGGCATGGCTGGTTGTGTCCATATGCGGAGGCATGTAGAAAGCGGTGGGCCCAGTGACCGGCGCTCTGTCCTCCGAAACCGGTCAAACTCGAGTTCGATTCGCGCGAACAGACAACATGGGTGGTGAATATCTCAGACCGGTCCCGGGTGTCGCCTAGGTCGACTCGGCCTTGAACGGGCGCCTGCTTGCGGCGTGTGGTTTGGCCGCACTGCCGCCCACTCGACGTGGAGCGATTGCTCTTTAAGGTGCTCGCTGACAGAATAGATGCGGGTTTATTGCGGGGGAAAGAATAAGGGAAGTGGTAAAAAAAAACTTTGTAAAAGCAAGGTACTAAAAAATAACATTGTGGCAACGTAACGCAATATCGGCGTCATCTGTGTCACACTGATATTGCGTTATGCCATAATAGAACAGATGCATTTGCATTAGGATCTCTACTCTACGCTGAAAGATAACGGTACAAACGCGAGTGTGCTTCTATTTTTAATAGACACATCCATTGGAATGTACTTTTTTCAATACATAAAGTGCGTAAATATATACACACGTACACAACCATATGCGCAATTATTTTAATTTAAAGCGTTCCCTGGAACTTAGACCGCATACCTGAATATGTATGAGCTGCACGTTGGGCATAAAGACAACATTAATTTGAGCTCGCAGCATTCTCGGGCGAATTGTTCAAGACTTGAAAACAGGCCTCAAAAGTCTAATCGCATGAGAGTTAAATCGTTTCAAGTATTTAGCATAATTTGCATTCAATGTATACATTATCAATTGTGCATAGTTTCATGCATTCCGCACCCGCAATTGTTTTGGTACATTTCGCACAAGTGGGTTTTCAAAGATATTCTCAAATATCTAACTGCACAAGCTGCGCCTGAATGGCATTTGTTTTCCAAACCAACAGGCGGTTTCAACGGGAACGTCCTGTAAGCAGTCTCTTGTGCATCTCTCGTCGTAACCCTTGTGCATGGCTCATCGTAACCCATGCAACGCAAGGATTCGGCAAGCATATATCAACTGCGCCCAAACACGCGCGGGCGTTATTTTCGTCCGAGCTACCTGCTGCGTAACCCACACCTCGCGTGTTACCGCGCAAGGTAACCACGACTCGTTGACATCGAGCCAAGGCACCGCCGAATAACGGACCCCAAACTCTCTTGAAGCGCAAGCGGAGGGGGGTTTCAAATCTCTTCACATTAACGTTTCGGAAGGTGTGGTTGGGGCTGACGGTTGGGGAGGCGAGGCGGTCTTAGGGGGTAGGTTGGGTGTCGTGGGGGGGGGAGGAATCGCGTGCGCGTCACACTCCAGAAATTACAGTATTAAGAAATGCTGAAGCAGCAACGAGTATAGCCCCCATAGGTTCATTTTTCTTGAAAAATAAAACTAATTTTTCTAACCCAGCTGAACCCCAGGGTCAAGGGCCGGAAAAGCTGCAGCCGGGAGAACATGGCATGCTGCCTTTGTTCGCTGGCGCCAACAAAAGCCAGACGGTCGGCGTCCCATCAGACCGGCAAGGTCCCCCTGGGTTACGTCGGATCACGCACAGCTCTTGGCCTATCCACAACAGGCGAAAGGCAAACTGTGGGGCCCAACCTCCTGTCAAGCTGGTGGTTAGCGTGCCCTTTGTTCTACAGATCGCAGAGATTCAGCATTGTTTTCCTTGATTATTGTGACCAATCTGGGCATGCCGCATAGACAAGTTGGAGTCAAATGACGCATTGATGCTTCGATGAATATTGATTCCAAAGCTCACGATTCATGCATCGAATCGCGTGCGAGAGAGTCAATGAAGTGGAGGCATGTGTAATTAGTAGAGGCTCGTGAAGGACGCTGCTACGAGGCAGTTGGAGGCAGCCACCCTCCAACAACAACGGAAGGCAGAGGAGCGACGCTCACAATAACGAGCGGAGCGCCGGATGCCTAAAATGCAGCAAGTTGGCACAATAGGGGGGGAGGGAGTACAGCTGGTGTATCTGCCAGTCATCTCAGTCAGCCAACCCATGGCACCTGGGTCTGACCTGTGACCTGTCAGCGAGCCTTCATCACTTCACGTGGCCTCAAAGTGCCCCTGGCCTAGCACAAATTAATTCCACCCCGAAATTCCCAATTATACACGCAGCACAGTATTCCTGTTATCCGAGGCAATGCACGGGTAAAAGTTGGGCATTCAGAAGTGGCATTAACTAAATTATCCTCCATTCCACACAGTTGAACTGACCCAAAATGACCTGGAAGAGGTCTCCTGGAAGTACATAATTATTCCTATTATCCACGCCTCTGACCTGGAAGTGGGAGAAAATTAATTGCATTACCTGTGATAATTATCCATGCTTTGTCATTCGATTCAATGGAATAAAACGCATAGACAATCTCAGGTATTAGGTAGGATCTGGACCTCGCACACTGTCCATCAAAATTCAATGAAAGCACTACCACTGTAAGTATTATATCATGCTATTCAACGATAACCGGTTTAATTTGCTTTATTAACAAAGACAAGTTTGACTTCCGCCACAGCCCATCAATTGCTGATCCGCGGTCATGAACCTCTCATGAATTCAGCAGCCGTGCACTCCAGACACCTACTACTACCCACCCTCTTATTAAAAACAAGGAGCAGATGTCTGTAAAAGTGGTAGCGGCATACGGCTTTCATTTTGAACACTTAATTCCGAAAGCAAAACTCTGAAACGCGACACCCACACAGAGGCGGCGCGACCTCTGGAGCCGCACGCTCCACTCCTTCGCCCGTCCTCGCTCTCCGCGTGCGTGCGCACACGAAACAAAGATCCCCCGTATAGCCTTCACTGACCGTTGGGGCAAGTGCTGTTAGCGAGCAGCCCCTATGAAGGCCGGCACTGTGGCACGCGAAGGGGTTCGTGGCCAGCACCACTCCCGTCCGCATTTGTCGACCCAGTGGCGGTGTTTACACACCGTACCAGGTACTCATTTAGAGGCTGAGTCGACCTAGGCGAGGCCCAGGACCGGATCAGATAATCGCCACTGGTGTTGGTGGCCGTGCGCACAGAATCGAACTCGGGTCGCCGGCTTCGTAGCGCAGCGCTAACCACTACAACTGCAGCTCCCCACGCGGCACTCGCACGCGAGCCAGAGGAGCGACGCTTTTCCCGTGACGGACAACGGACACGCGTGACGGGCAGCTCCCACGGAGACTGCACTCACGTCACGTCGGAGCCGGGAAGCAACTTTTACTCCCGTGCGCCGAGGTCGGAGTAAAACGTGGAGGGGGCTGGGTTGAGTGGACGAGGTGTGGGGTGGGGGCATGGCACTGAGGGGGGGGGGGCACAGGATGTCGGGATCACAGCGGGAGGTGGGGGGGGAAGTGGCAGCTTTAAGTCTTCCGCGTGCGGTTCAACATCTGCAAGTTCGGCGGCACCCACCCCGGACCGTTCCTGTCACGGCTGCATCTCGAGTAAGATGCCGATGGATTTTTTTTTGTATAAAGCATAGCAGATGTAGATTACAATTGAATTACGTTAATTGCAAAACAATTGTGAAGATGATTTCGCGAGTGACAAGACTACTGCCGTACTACTGCAAGTTAAACTCAAGCCATACGTCCTTCCTCGTCCACAATGCTCACATATGCTTCCATATGGTGGTATCGTTAAAGCGAGCACTTCCAAAAATACGTCAAGTGACCCAGCAGCCCTTAACCAGGTGATGTATTTTATTTCTCTTTAGGGAATTGTAAAATCCAATATCATGCAGATCCATTCAGTTGGAACATCTTACAGAGCAAAAAAGTAGTAATGACTCTTCCTTACAAGTTGTAGATTAATGCGACACGTGAACATCATTTATCATGGTGTTTAAAAACGGAGCTATAAATTCTACATGGTGCCTAAAATCAAGCTATGCAATGAAGGACATTTTTCAAAAGTAGATTTATATTCCAGAAAAAAATATTAAATGCATTTGCGTAATGGCTGTGTCACAAAAGACTGTACCATTGCCAAATAAAACAAAAATACAATAAAAGTGATGCAGTATTTATTTTAGCTATTTTCACAGGTTTTTTTTCTTTTCCGTCACATTCTTTTTAAAAGGCATGCTACTTTAACTGAAACTCAACGCGGTTAAAACAAAATGGTGACGTACTCTCCCGTAATTTGCCAAAGCGAACGCAAAATATTTATCCAAAAATGGACAATTTCTCTTTTGGAGCAGTGGCGCCCACCGCTCACTTTAGTGCAAACTGTCAGATCAGTCAGTGGTCGTAGTGGTCCAAAAAATATATATAGTTCATAGGACGGCAAATATGGTTGGGGAAGGGGGGGGGAAATGCAGTCAAATTCAAACAGCAATCAGCTGCCAAAACTTCGAGCGTGCCAACTTGGCAGCGGGGTAGTGTTGGTCGGCGGCGGTCACAGTATATTGCACCAAACAAATATCTCGGGTGAGCACAGAGGGCCCCCCACCCACCACCACCACCAGACCATTTTTCTCTCACCGATTGAAAATGCCAAATTGAAGCGGGAGTAAACTGCATCAGTTTCCAGCTCCACAGTTACAACGCCACATGTGCCTGCGGTTCAGAACCCTCTTCCGTGTGCCGCGGCACGGATCAGCTGCTGCTGCTGCTGCCGCTGCTGCTGCTGTCACCGCTGGGGTCTAGGGGCTGCTTCTGCGGCGATCGCGAGTGCGAGCAGAAAGCGCGCTCACGTCGGCGGGAACACGCGTTAACAATTTCGCGCATTGAAAATGAGCGGGGCCAGCAACAAACATGCAAACGGTGATTTCACGCTTGGTTTAATGTCGTGGATAATTAACGAACGCATTTTGACAGCGCCCCATGAAATCAGCTGCCTGTGCACGACAGCAGTGGCGACTGCTGGTACGAATTAAAATAGACACGGAGGGACTCTGGCGGGTGTGAAATCCGATCTCCGTCTCGTAACACCTTGTTTGCGTTGCTAAATTTGCAAACTAAAAAAAATTATTGTGGGGGGGGGGGGGTGGGAGCAAGGTAACAAAAAAATGCTGCTCCCCATCTGATACGCGAGAACCATTTCTTTTTTTCACTTTCGAGAAAGTCGGCTAGAAGTGAGAGAGAGAGAGACTGGACTGGCAGCAGGTAACAGCAGGAGGCGTCCTACCTGCGGTGAAAGCAGAAGCCAGCAGTGAACCGTGCCACCCTATTGGCAATCTCAAGCTACTCGGCGTTGAGTTTTAAAACGGATGATCAGATAAGCGACAAGCGCAGGCCACCACCGCCTGCATGACGATTGGGCTGCCAACAACGCAGCACGAATCTGATATTTTAATTTTTTTGTTACTTTTGTCTGGAACGCACATATTTGTCAAATTACGCGATGTATTACCCCCACTTAACGTCACTCAGCACTGCTATACAATTAGACTTTAAGTTCTGAGTGCTAAAACAATGCCTGCCATTTTTTTTTTTACAAACAGGCCCATATCTTGCGAAATATTCATACGTGGGGGGGGGGGGGAATATCCGTTTTGAAAACCCTCTCGCTAAAATGCCACTGAGAGATGAGTGAGAAGTGGGCACGCATCATGCACGTTTCTGTCTCACATTTAGCAGTTAGGACATTTTAATTAAAATCCCTCAGGTTGCTGTGCTTCATGCTGATTGGAATAAGATAAATGTGCTTTGCAAAATTCAACCAAGCCGTTCGAGAGCAAAGAGGTGGTGGCAATAATAAAAGTAATAAATAAAGCTTTGTGTCTCGGTGTGGGTGGCGCACTAAGAGCAAACGGCGTAGGAGGGGGATACGTGCGTTGAATCGCGTGTGTAAGAAGCTGCGTGTTTTCACTCGTACGTGCGTATTGCCATACGTATATATATAGTGCGATTTAAAGCTTTCGTGACTGCAGGGATTCATCTTCTTGATTCTTTCGGTAAAGTCACGTAGAAGGGAAGTAATAAAATAATAAAAATAATTTTATTATGTTTTATTTTCATTCTTTTATTACTTCCCTTCTACGTGACTTTACCGAAAGAACCAAGAAGATATATATATTGCATTCAAGTGTCTCCCGGCAGCCACTAAAAGGCTGATGCATCGACCGCAACCATGAAAACAAGTGGTCTTTGTTGGTGTTGTAATCAAATCGTGAACATTCGCTAAATTACAAGGCAGGGGGCTGGTAGAAGTGAACATCGACAATTAACGCAAATCATACGCCAATAAAAAAAAAAGTTAGGCTAATGGAACGAACAAAACTCTTCAGTGGAGAAAACTTAAAATAATACAGACAGGAGGGTAAAACAAGACTAAATGAGAAAGGATTATTTGATCAAATAACAACTCCTTTTGATAACAATTCATTAAATTGATTGGTGGGGAGTGGGCAAATAATTCCATCCCAAATAGCCTTCTTAAAAGAGCACCTGCCATGATCATAGCAAATATAACGATGACATGGATACATTTTATGTTGCTGAATTTGTAATTGCAAGCATGTACGCCTATGAGGAAATCACCTGGAAGGCACCCAATCCCATCAGATCTCGCAAGCTAGGCCTGGACAGGGCTTGTATTTGTGGCCACCGTGCACGCCATGGGGTCATGGGCAGCCAGGGGGCTGCGCTTCGCGGAATTCAGCAGAGGGCAGTGCAGAAGAAAATATCGTTTTACTGCGCTTCTATGTTCCTACGTCTATTCCTCCCACCTTCGCCAGCCTGCACTGACCAGTGTGGCGAAATATGGCTACAAATCCCCTTTTGGCCCGCACGGTGTGGTGAGTGGGCACTCATCCAGCAGTGGGCTGTGCAAGTGGAGAAGTGGAGGCACCGTCTCCTGTGGCAGACGCCTGCACCAGGCTGGCATCCGCCATGGTGCCCCTTTCCCAGAGCCGGGTGCCACTTTGCAATGCGCATGAAACGAGGCGCCGTGTGCTTCCCGGCAGAGCTCCACCTTTGGCTTTCCCATCATCCTAACGCTGGCGCTGCCAGCCGTAAACAGAGCAGCCACCGCCTTCAGAACCCACACAAGTCGAGCCAAAGGGCAAAGCAATATTATTTCCCTTGGTCTATCCATCCACTGCTCCACATTGCTGGAATTCTTCTTCTCAGTCACCCCAGGGGACAGATATTCCAAAGGAGTTTATATTGATTGCTGGAATGGGCAGTCCTGGTCGCATTTTACAAGAAACCACACACCGTGAGGATGAAAATAATGTGAGTATTTTAGGATTGGGCAACACGTGTTTAACAACGGCCGAACACAAAGATGATGCAAACAAAAAAAACTCCCGCCGGTCTTCAAACACTGACATACTAAACGGGGCAGCAAGCAATAATGCAGCCAGCTGCAAAGCGCGATGATTGCCGTGACTTGTAGCGGGGACGCCGGGACAAAAGCGTGATTTAAGCAACGCTGCGAGACGGGTGCATTGCGGACACATTCATTACTCGAGGCCGACTCGGCCAAAAAAGAATCGCAGCCCTCATCCGCGTTGGGAACACTTGTGTGCTCGCTTAGAAAGCCACGTTGAGAGGCGGTGATTCATTGCCCCTGCTTTAATCTTCCACGTGCGTTTCATTGCCTCGGCTGCCTGTTAATCTTTGTCTAATGAGGCTATTTAGCCGTGATCTGCACCGTAGTAAAAAAAATAGAAACTGTGAACCATCTGCCAAAATGTTGGGCTTGCTTATATATACACTCTAAGCCTTTGGGTTTTGTTGAAATAAATTAAGGAAGCTCCCAATTTTTATTTGAAGCTTTCGTGACTGCAGGAATCCATACTCTTTGGCTCTTTCGGTAAAAAGTCACGTGGGCAGACACAATAATTGTGTCTGCCTACGTGACTTAACCGAAAGAACCAAAGAGTAAAGCTCCCATTTGTTTGCATTCAGAACTTCCACTTGTAAAACCGCTGGGGGGTTTAGCGATCCATGCAGAAGGCATTAGGCATACGGGAAACTCATTTGCTGACTTGGGGGGTGGGGGGGGAGTCGCGGGTGGTAAAAGACCATTTAAGATGCAAAATGAATCAAGCAACCGAACAGGTGATGCCATATGAACTGCATTTATAAGAAAAAATCCGGCTCCTGAGTGAGTAATGACTACCAGGAAAGACCACGGTGGTGTCCCTGCGTGCGTGCGTCTCCAAAAATATCACCGCTGGTTCTTTCTTCTGGGACCGCGGGGCCCATAATTTACCCCCAAATTGGAGAATTGAATTGAGATGCCATATAAAATATGCCTCTCTGTGCAGAAAGTGAAAATTTCCCCCCCCCGCCCCACTCATTGTTGTTACCAAATATATAAAATGAACCAGATGTATGTTTTTTCTTTACACTCTCATTTATTTTTTATCTTACTCCAACATCGTGCATTATATAAGTTTCTACAAGTGTCAATAACCTCTGTATCGGCTGCAGACAGCCCCATGACTTGCTGAGGGAGCTCCGTTCAGTAGAACATTCCATGACGTTAAATGCTAAATGTTGTTGAAAACAACGTTTCAAATGCGGAACAAAATATCCTCCAGTAGGTCTTTGTGAGATCAAGCGCACCGTGCATTGACATCCCTGACAAAAATGAAATGGATTTTTTTTCCCTCAGGTCGTAACCTCCCCGTTAGGAGGCAAGAAGACACAGTTGTCATAAACATGCTACGAATGGGTGAAAGGGGGGAAAAAAAAACCTAAAAAGTGTTTTAAAAAATCAATAGGCACTTTATATGAGCTATGGGTGTTGCATGCACCTTATGCTGGAAATTCACAATTGTCATCAAACTAAAGTTAGGATTTGTGTTGTCTATCTGCTGAAACAATGCCATAAAGGATCCCATTTAAAATGTATGTAAATATATTTTTTCGTAATGTTCCAAAACAGCCATTCATTGCATGAATGATAAATATTATTTTAAAAATGCCCATCGAACAAAGGAAGTTGAATTGTTGGAGTCGTGATGATGTAACAACAATTGAATAATGAAAGTTCATAAGTTATTTTGAATTAAAAGCTTACAATAAAACTTTCGACAATTTATATTTAATGGTGCAGCTTCGAAAGGGACCAATTACTTTTTTTTTCAAATGATCGTAAATATTTTTTTAAATGTAATTTCTTTGGACTCACAAACTGTTTTAAAGTGGCGTATTTTTTTTGCTTAATTATATTTTGATTTATTAGCAAGTTTAACACAGGTCAAATCGCAGCACCTACAGGCATCAGCATGACCAAAAAAGGACATTATGACAATCACTGTGCTTTTGTTGGCGTAACACATGTTTCATATCCAGTTTCGTTCAACTATTGCAGATGAAAGGGAAAAAATTACACGCTTCCAGGATGCATAAGGAAATATTTAAATATCTGGCAACAATGTAGACATTTTTTTTATTTTAGTGGCGTTTATTTTAGAACTGTGATAACCTAATGATGGGTGTCTAATTAGAAAAAAAATAACTATTAATCCACAACAAAGGCACCTGAGCGTATTCAATATATCTAAATATTTAAGTGTTAAAAACAAAGTGAGTAAATCGGCAGTTTACGTGTGGTGTGGTAAAGTGTGGGTACTCCCACTTCTTCCAAGACGCCTTGCCAGCTTGGAAGAGTAGGCCAAAAACACCCTCGAGAGGAAGTCTCTGGTGGTACCTCGAGTACTTCCTCCAGAAACGGTGTGAGCAAGTAATGGCAGCGCTGCACCTTTACCTTTATTAAACAAAATAATGATTCATAAATAAATAACTGCGCTCTTTAACACGTAGTATAATCAAGTTAAGGGCCCATGTCGAAAGTGAACTTTGGATTTCCAATGGACAGACTTTACACCAACTATATGAATGTGCATTTTCCACCACAAGTTTATGGCCGTACACAAGAGATAAGCACCAGCCCATACTCACTTCAGCAGGGAACCACATGGACTTTTTTTTTAAAACAACTGAGATAAAATATTCTATGTGGGTCAATAAATAATGACGAGTTAATTGAGTATTTTATAATTCAGTCAATCTATAGTGATGATAAGTGAAATACAATGGCAAATGGATTCATCCAGTATAAATAATTATTCTAATTCTGGAACTCTTGCAAAATTTGTTCATGGGGACCCTGAATGGCAGCCCAAACAGCAGCCAAGCACATTTTGAAAACGAAT
Source organism: Lampetra planeri (assembly GCF_965212315.1). NCBI lineage: Eukaryota > Metazoa > Chordata > Hyperoartia > Petromyzontiformes > Petromyzontidae > Lampetra > Lampetra planeri. The sequence continues at coordinate 27,068,704 of NC_136109.1, read as the reverse complement.
CCCAGCATTTTAAGCACGGCCACTGGCTCAGTGACAAGCATGCTAACCAGCTGCTGAATTAATAACATGAACACATAAGTTCCTCAAACACAGCAAGTTCCATGCCATTTAGTGCACACAAGTCACGGTATTTTGCTATTAACGTTCATGTTTCAGCAATGGTCCATTTAAATGCTGATATCTGCTCCGTTTCCCAGTGAAATTGCCAATTTCGAGAACCAATGTCGGCTATCAGAAATCAAATGACAAAGACAGTTGCACTCAGATTGAAACTCATGGGTCATTCAATTTGCCATTTCCAAGCGGCAAAGAAAGATAGCCGAGCAAATCAGCCATACAACAAGCAACAGGCATCTGCACATAGAGTCACCGGCAGAATGTTCAGAATGAAAAAATAGCTTTGGAAGCATGGTAAGGTTCAAGCTTCAATGTTACTCGAATATTTCTTAAACTTTTCCCTTAAAAGTGATGTAAACTTTAACTGTCCTTAGTTGGAGTCACAAATGTGATCTTACTTAATTTCTGCAAGTTGCATGTAAACTAAAGTGGCTCCAACTTCCCTTTGATGTCAAGTTTATGCCCAAACGCATCACATTCCAGCCTCTTGAACCTTCAGACGTCTGGAAAGTTACTGTATTTCCAGAATTTAAGCTGACATTAATTTATTTTTATATTTAAAAAAATATCGCAAATATTCAAAACTAAATATACTCGATATGACAGCCGCTCCCAACGGATTTTACAAACGCTCTTGGCAGTCGCACAATTATGACCTACAGCGCGGCACAATTTTTTGTGCGCCACTAATTTATTTATTGGAACGTTTCTCAATTAAACCAAATCACTTCCTTCGCAGCTATATGGCCCTAACGCCACGCAAGCTGCATTGCTCACTACTCACGCTCAACAGATTTTGTTCCTCGTGAAATTATATTAAAAGTAAGATTTTCACGAGAGACTATAACTATTATGTGGTTCGTTTTAGAAATTCCATCTGTAGCATGATATCCTTTGCCAAGCTGAAGGATCGCATTGTCTGTCACCTTGTCAACGCGGTTTGGTGGCTGAGACCTAAGGCAAGGACACCCCCCCCGCCCCCATGTTCTTCTCGTTCAAGCCTTGCTGCCACAAAAGCCTTCATCAAAAACTATGAGAGGTTGTTTATCATGGCTTTGGATGACACAATTATGATCACTAGTATATTAACAGACAGGTTAAAAATGATTCATATATGTACCCAAGATTCTTCCCGCAAAAAATATTGGACTACAATTCACAAGTTAATCGAGCTTTTTTTTTGTCAATTCCATTAATGATAAACTGGCTTAAGATACATTTGTATGTATTTTTGTGTATATATTCTAGAGATTTTACTGTGGGGAAATTTAATACTCAATTAATTTTTTCCTTGAAACAAGAAGATAAAATAAGTTTTTTTTTTATCTATAATTGTTTTACATATCTTAAACTAATTTTATAATATATATTTAAAACAATATATCCATAATAGAGGTTATTTAAAACAATGTTTTCAACACACCCAGACATTTTGACGAATTTCTCGAGCAGAGCTTGAGAATGCAAATCTTAGTCCAGCAAATTATTCAATCAAAACTACCATTATCTTCCTTTTCAAAAGGAGAGCAGTTAATAGATTACAGAGTGTTTTAATGCCAACGTTTATTTGGGCACCATAATCCCAGGCTCCCTTTACAAAAGCGTGAAAAGACTAAACTCTACAAAGACGAATCATTTTACTTCAAAATTCTTCATTCTGTATGGATTATTCTGGCAGTAATACACTTAAGGCTGATCCCCGGCTCAGTGTGCCTCAAAACATTATCTACAACAATAGAGCTTGCAGATGGTCTAAATTCCCACATCTCCAACTCTGCCTCGATTACTGCTTCTTTTTTGTTTTCCATCTGAAATCCATTTTCATGCACGGCCCACCAGACACCAATGACTTAATGTACAACATTCTAACCAAGTGGGCATTTGACAAATGCAATACATAACCACCATTCCGTACAAATGATGATTTGTTTTGTGCCGTAAATTTATTGAACTTTTTTGCAATTAGTTTTGTAATGGAGAGGCCTGATGTCAGAACAACTAAAAATTACGAGTTAATAAAATACATTTTATTTTATTTGTTACTAGGTGAGAGCCAACCAAGACTAGAAGTATTGTTTTTTCAAGGGAGACCTGGGTCAGATAAGTGCAAGCATAATAATAAAAACAATTACATCGGTATTAAATCACAGAAAATTATACAGTACACAGATTCAAAACGTGTTTAGAAAATGCATATGAACACACGCTGACAAACATTGCAAATTGTAAAATGTGAACAATGATAAAAATGTGTGTCTGGTCCAGTTTTTTAATTAGTGAATATATGAAAATTTCTTTTACAAAAAAAACTGGACCTGGATCAGTGTGACAGTGGTTAGTGCACTGTGCTATGAACCTAGGACGCTAAGTTAAATTCCTGACCAATGCCAACATCACCTGATGTCTGCCTCAGCCCTGGGCCCTGCATTTCCCCAATCTGCACCGATGAGCATGGTCAAACAAATCACCAAGACTAACACGTTGTAGCGAAGCATTCATCCAGCGGTGGATTGACAAAGGGTCTAAATTGTGGCATTGTTAAACTTGACTTTCATGTTGTGACCATTTAAAAACAAGACAACCAAATGTAGTTTCCAAAAGAAAGAAAAGAGGGAAAACAAATAAACACAACTAAGTAGTGTTTACTAGGTACTGCAGGACATCTTTTCAACGTAAATAAGCTTAAATCTAGGGTTTACATTGAGCAGTGAAAGGAAACAAACAGAATCTTCTTCTGTTCTGGCTGGCATAGAGGCCAAACTTGAAAGGAAAGTAAAGGCCAATTTGTGGCTGATCGTTATCAACAACTCCTCTTTTCATCCTCACACATCAGGTTGAAACACATCAGGTTTATTGAACAAACTTCTTGAGAGAGAGAGAGAAAAAACAGGCATGGAATAACATAAGCCCCCCCCACCTTCCTGCTCCAAACTTCTGCCAGCAAAGTTAAATGTGTAATTCAACCTGGGATTAAAGTAAATATTTCAAAATAGAATTCAGCTATTGCAGCACTGTGCACGTGTAACTATATATATAACATGCATGTGAACGTAATTACGTGCGCATATTGAGGGTGGTAGTCAAAAGATCGAGATCTCTCAAACGTGCACATGAATGCCATTGTTCCACAACATTCTATATGATATAAGAAGAACAACAATGTGTTTGTTAAATAAGGAGAATAGCACGTAAAGGTAGGGGTTCTAAACAAAACGAACGTTAAGCTTGCGTGACTTCTGTTTTTAAAATGAACGACTTTTACATGATGTTGGTCCAAGGTATGGTAATCCTTACAAAAACAATGACAACATTCTTTCCATGACTACGAACACATGTGTCATTACGCGTGGCCTTTTAATGTTTTTTTTTCTACTCAATACTCTTTTTCTTTTTATATATATCACATAAAGTGGTATGGATGGGGAGCAGTGGTGCAGTGGTTAGTACACTGCAACAAAAAAACCGACGGTCCGAGTTCGATTCCCAGCAACAGGTAACATCAGTGGAGGGAAAGTTACAGCTGCACACCAATTCTACAGACCTCCTTTCCCTCGTGGGAGGCTCTCATCCAGCAGCAGATTGACTAAGGGCTGTACGTGATTATTGTAATTATTAAAGTGGTGTGCGCGTTCCTGCACAATTCACGCAGGCCTCGAATTTAATAATAACCGAGCGGCATTTTCGTTCGAAGAATGCAAAAAAGCCCCCACTCCTCAAGAGGCACAAATGTAAATATATAAATATGGTACGCGCGTACATTCTCCAGCCAAGTCAAAGGCAAAAAAAGAAACGCATCGATTTTCATGCAACACTGAGAGAGAGAGAGAAAAAAACGCCTTCTGTCTTTATCACGCATTTAAGGAAAGTGTCAGTGTAACCATTCAAGCTCTCACTACGACCCATCATCCAGTGACAATAGGAACATCCAAAACGCTCCGAGCAAGCCAATCTGCTTCGGTTGTACATTTGTACTCTCACCGAGGAATTCTATCAGCACGTAGAGCTGTGTGACCTGCACGCCTTCTCGCTGCGGTCAGTTTGGTCGACCGGGATTCCAGCCAAACACGAGGGTGATAATGGAAGGACGCATTTAGAGAAAATTATCTGATGCCGATAGCGCCCTGCGCACCTGCAGCATCTGTCAGCGTTGCCGTCGCAGTCCCTCAAACAAACCTCAACTTTGCGAGTACCCAAAACAATGAAATGTCTTTGCACTGAGCACTTTGCCGTAGCAGTTGGCCTAAACTTTATTTATACCACGCATATCAATGTGACACACACGTGGAGCTATGTTTTAGTCAAAGTGTCACCATCATCATTGTCATCATCGTCACCATCAGCCGTGATCAATCCATTGCTGGCTGATGGCCACTCTAAGCTGTCGCTATCTCTCAAGAGTAATCATTACATGCGATTCAGACTCATATTGCACGATGGCATATCACGGTAAACATATATTGTAAAATAAACATATTGTAAAATGTGTAAAAATCACGTGAAATCGATTATTTTTAATAAATGCAAAATAACAAAACACAAGCCAATGCATCACCAGAACTGGATATTAATGCACAAACAAGAGCGCAACGGGGCTTTCTCTTTAACCTTTAAACGCGCGACGAATAAACAGCCGACAGCGAGATCACAAGCATAGGAAACGACGCGACAGAGAGACATGTCCATACCTCCTCTGCGTAATCACTGTCATACCACGGCACGGAAAGGGCCACTTTGCAAAACGACAGTAGCTGAAGTGCCACCAAAACGCCACTGAACTTTTCCGAAGCAAGCTTCATCTTTCGCAACCCCCAAATTGCCTCTGCCGAGACGGCCCCCGCCGGTAGAACCTGGGAGGTAATGACCCCTCCCACCCCCGGAGTGAACGTCGCCTGGCAGCCGACGTTGCTCAGAGCTCCTCTCCCCAACTCCGCCGCTAAACTGACACCGGCCAGACCTTGCGCTACGCCTTTTTCACGGAGGAACCGAGTGGAGAGGAGGGAGGAGGAGGGGGGGTGTCTGACTTGGCGGGGGGGGGGTGTCCGCCGGATCCGTGCGGTAGATGTGGGGGGGGGGTGGCCGGGGGGGGGAGAGGGGAGGGAACTATGGGGGGGGAGCAGGCGGCGGCTGGGGGGGGGAAGAGAGCGAAACACCCCCGTTGTATGTACAGCCCCGGTTTCATGGTGCTAAGGAAACCCACCCCACCCAACTGCACTCGTGCGAGTTGGCGTCTCGGTGCCTCCGGCTTCCCACTCTGCCGCCAGCCCCGCGTGTGGCGGTGTCCCCTCTGCTCCGCTTCGCCAGACTTAGCGAGACCCCCGGGGGGAATGGAGAGGTGCCTGCTCCCCCAGCCGGGGGGGGGGGGCGTTGGCCGCCAAAGAGGCATTATTACCAAAAGCAGCACCTTCGAAAGGAGCTCTCTTCGTTGGTAAACGAAGGTTCATCGACAAATTATGAAACGGAACTACCCACAAACGTATTTCATAAGTCTCGTGCAGGCATCAATGGACTTCGGGAATCAAGCAATCGGCGAACGCACGAAACTCGCAGATGTTTTTTGGGGCGCTCGCTACTTCGGGCCGTGAAAGTCTATTTCACTGTACAGCCGAGATGTCCATGGATCGAGGCAGCAGCGCACGGTGGACATGCAGAGGTCGACCTCCTTACATTCGTTGAGTTTTCTCCGCGAAAAAAAAGTTGGCCACGGAGCAGAGCGTGAGCGAGAGCACAGAGCGAGTGCAGCCCCCCACGCAAGCGCCGAATCTGGTCTCCCGGCCCTCGTGTTACCAGATCTGTTGGATGCCTGTAAATCTTATTCACCACGCCGGGCACATTGGCTCGTTTTCCAAGAGGGCACCCTCTGTGAGATTTCTCCCTGGCACAAGGAAACCAGCAGCACTACGTCTGGCTCGTGGTGTGGCCCGTTCCCAGGGTTTTGCCCAGAACGAGCACCCCCTGCGGTGTCAGTGAGGAGCTCGCTCCAAAGGACTCTGCAGGTCTTCTTGGTTCTTTCGGTAAAGTCACGTAGAAGGGAAGTAATAAAATAATAAAAATAAAACATAATAAAATTATTCTCACGACGTTTCGGCCACAACGCAAGCAGCCGTCCTCAGGTGAAAACCAGGTCCGTCGAGGCGACAGAGTCTGGCATTCAAACTCTGTCGCCTGGCATTCAGACTCTGTCGCCTCGACGGACCTGGTTTTCACCTGAGGACGGCTGCTTGCGTTGTGGCCGAAACGTCGTGAGAATAATTGTATTATGTTTTATTTTTATTATTTTATTACTTCCCTTCTACGTGACTTTACCGAAAGAACCAAGAAGATGAATCCCTGCAGTCACGAAAGCTTTAAATCAAGACTCTGCAGGTGTCCCCAAGTTGGCACTCACTCACTGCAGTGTCGCCCGCACCCACCGCACGAGGAGGCTGCGCAAAATTCCATCAGGGATTTGCGAATATCCGGTGAGCGGTGAGTGTATCTGGTGAGCAGTGCGTGTCAGGTGAGCAGCGAGCGATGAGTGGTGAAGATCAGGCGAGTGCCTAGTGAGTCCGAGTGCCAGGTGAGCGGCAGGAGAGTGTCATGTTATACCTCGTCCAGAGGGCAGGCTGCTCTCTGGTTTCTCAATGATTTGTTCAGTTATCCCTTTAATGATAACACACTGTGATAACATAATATAGTGGGTATTTCTGTGTTTATAGAGCACTTTAAACACACACGTATTTCATGGCGCATGCCATCGTTAGACCTAAATTCAAACTCTGGTGATTAATTTCCATACTGCCTTTGGCCCATGTTTACTTATTGTTTGCATATTTTGTCAGTTTCACGATGTTGTGTTGCATATCACATGAAGTCTTTAATCACCGTAAAATTACACGAACATAATTAAATGTTAATAATATGGATCTGCGGGGAGCCGTGGTATTGTGATTAGTAGTGCACCTCACTAAAGACCCAGCAACTTGAGATCAAGTTGCTGCACGGTGAAAGTCAGTGTGACGAGTGATATCTGAACTGGGTTTTGAGACCTTGCTTTCACCACAAAGCAATGACCACCGTGGTGAAGTATGGTCAAACAACCAGATGGGAAGACCTGTATCCAGCAGTGAATTGACAAACGGCTCAAACTATTATTGTGATTATCACTACAATCTCTTATGAACAAGACCGCAATACGCTTGCGGTTATAATGATGGCGAGCACGATACCGATAGCAGTGCATATAATACCGCCACTAGATGCAAAATAGAAACAAAAAAAACCAAGCGATCCATCAGGTTCGCAAAGACGCGTGGTCCAGAATGCACTGAGAATGCGTTGCGCGTTTCAGCGGATTATAATTGCACCACGTGGCCAGGGGGCTTGCATTGCGCGACTGAAAATAAGCCCGGAGCAATGCGGTCACGGGCGGTATCGGACTGCACTGCCGGGGCCTCCGGTGGCCCTCCGATTGAACCCTGAACTTGATTTACGTCTGAGGGCAGTGGGTGTGACAGCCGAGCCGGCGGGGGGGCGGGGGGGACGCGCGGGGAGGGAGCGTCGAGTGCGTTAGGGAGAAGGCACAGCGAAGGGGTTGGTTTTTTTGTCCCACATTTTGCTCGTGTGCTACAAACGTCGTGCAGCTGAGATGGTTGGTGCACTCCATGTGGAACTGTTCCACACCTGCTGCACTTGCTCTGCCGCAAAGGTGGTTGTCCCAATCCCTGGATCACTCGCTATGCAATAACGACGACGATACACCGGCACATGAGCACGTATAGCCTCTGGGCAACGCTAATTATTTGAGGCAAATGTATTTCTCGAGTATAAGGGCTGCCCGCAAAGCATGGTTTAATGTTTTCAATGTTGCTGGCGGACTCAAGTAGGCACTCAACAAGTAGGCACAGCCGTAAGAGTGAACGGTATACTGGATGTGGTGTGCCGTGTGAGGGAAATATCTTAACGAAGCGCCAACTGGGATAAACCGGGCTGAAAATAATCCCTGCAAACGTGGACGAGCAAATGTGAATTATAAATGTAATGCTCTATTCGAAGACTGCGTTCTGCTCTGTCCGTCTGTGACCTTCACTTTGTTTAGCTGGTGAGGGTCTCTTAGGTGCGGAAAAAATAGACAGTGTTAAACGCTGCCTTCAACTTACGTGGAACTATTCTTTGTGCCTGCTCCCTCTGCTCTTTTGAACAGCCACTGAAATGTTCGCGTTACACATTTTTTCCCGTCAAAAGGCAGCGTTGGTAACAAAGGCGGCGAGGTTAACTCTGGCTTGTGTACAGGGGCATAACAAAAACAAATTATTTCCCTCCCCCCATTACCTGCCACCACTCTGCCCTTCTAAGCTCGACATCACCTTGCAAGCGCGCGCGCTCTTTTAAACCCATCGCTGGGTGCTCGTGGCTGCGAAGTGGGGGGGGGGGGGGCGCGGTGGGGGGGGGGGCAATCACGAACAGGATGTCTGACTTTAAAAACGTCAAACCACATTTGGTGAACGAGGCGTTTAATGATGGAATTTCTCCAAAAAACGCGACCGAGCGCAGCAAAGTTTGATTTGGCAATTACGTCGTGCCGCGCCTTGCGGACTAGCGGTGGGCCTTCTCCGTGCACCTGGGCCTGACGCAGGCACCTTCGCCGGCGAGCGAGGTGCACTGCCACAGCGACGTAGCGTCGCAAACCCCGCCGCTCACAATCCGTCAGCGGTGTAGCATTGCTGGCATGGGGCTTGAAACCCCGGCCCTCTGTTTGTACCCCAGTGCCTAGACCCCCTCCAAGCCCACCAGCGCAGTTGCACCGCCTGCGCACTCGATGGTAGCTGCGCTGCCGCAAATGGTGTGCGCCAGACCAGGAGGTGGCATTGAAGTTCACTCTTCACTTCACTGCCAGCCGCTGGCGGCACGAACCTGGTGGACCTTGCAGAGATGATTGCACGAGTTGGGGAACTTGCGTGAAGGGTAACTACGTTGCAGTGCAGGAAGTACGTGGCCGAACTACCGCGCGCGCGTGCTTAATTCGCGAGTTGTCTCCTCATGAGCGTGGCATTTTCACGAAGGAGACTTCGAGATCCTCTCGCACGGTTAAAGACAACACTCAATACCGAGTTGGCCAAAACGTCACAGGCAGGAACACTTTTTGGAAAAAAAGTCAATATATTAGCGAATGCATTGCGAACTTTCAGACGCTGTCGCCTCGACAGACCTGGTTTTCACCTGAGGAAGGCTGCTTGCGTTGTGGCCGAAACGTCGTGAGAATTGTTTTATTATGTTTTATTTTTATTATTTTATTACTTCCCTTCTACGTGACTTTACCGAAAGAACCAAGAAGACATTGCGAACTGTTATTATTTATTGTATTTTTTTTATATATAAATTTCAGAATTTTCTTTTCAAAATGTCACTTTTTAAATACTTGGCGCACACGATCGTTACTTAAACACGTGCGTTTTCTGTGACAGAACTATGAGCTCTCGCTTTTTAGACTCAGAATATTTGTTTTTTTTAAACGTCAATGCAGACGCACATGCGGCACACTGTAACGCGCGGCTATTGGGTCACGGAACAGCTGCCATCTCCTGAATGTAACTCCCGCGCGAACAAGAGATGACAAATACAACGTGTTAAGAAAGAGCATGGCACATTAAGCTGCAAGCTATGTGTGTAAGTTGTATGTATATTTGTTACACAGAGCAAGCGACTGTTACTGTGTATATGTACGCATGAGAACCTGCATACAATATATACTGTGTGCTTGAGCACACGTGCTGACAATAATATGCAAAGCTAGCGCGTAGATTTTTTTTCAGCAGTTGAGCTGCATAGCTCTCTGACGTATTTTTGGGAGCTTATTACAGTACATATTAATTCCTGAAAAAGCTCCCAGCACGTGGAGTGAAACTTCGGACGTCGCAGAACTGAATTCCACAGGAAGCGAAATGTCAACACATCCTGCCAAACAACAGGCGGTACAACCCGAAAATACACTGGATAAATAAGAAGCAAAATTTCTCAATTTTCTGAAGAAAAAAATCGATCCTTTTGCACCAGTGGATTTATGCCTAGCGACGTCATAGAACGTCCCCGGAGATCAGCTGATTCCGGGTCAGACGGCAAAGAGCTGACGGTGACCTGACACTCGTATAAATCCTACACGTGGGGGCTGAGCAGGAGAGGTCGCATTGGATAACCCGAAAAGCCACTCCTGCACAAAGATCCCCCGCATAGCCTCACAGACTGTTTGGGAAAGTGATGTTTGACAACACCTATGAAGGCCGGCACAGCACACAGAGGGGTAGGTGGCTAACACCACGGCCGGCCGCCTTTGTGTCCCCAGTGGTGATGTTTACACACCGCACCATTAACTCATTTGAGGCTGAGTCGACCTAGGGGAAGCCCAGGATCGGTTTAGATAATCGTCACCGGTGTTGACAGCGAGCGGGAATCGAACTCGGGGCGCGGGGCTAATGTAGTGCTAACCCCCTGCACAAATACACCACGTGTCACAGGCACACGGGGAACACACAAACATCACGCAGATGTAGCCTGGAACGCGTCTTCGTGCGTTCCATTAGTGAGCACCTATTATTATTGCCAAAACCGGGCACGAGGTGGCGGTGTAGCCAGCACCATGCTCGACCGCCTTTGTCTCCCCAGTGCTGCACCGAGATATTCACTTGAGGCTGAGTTGACTTAGCGGAAGCCCAGGACTTTTACTGATATCACCAACCGCTAAATCTTAGCCGTGGCTGGGAATTGAACTCGGCTCACCGGGTTTGGAGCAGAATGCGCCGTCAAATACATCACCATCTCCCCATTGACGCACGTGCATAAACACACAAACATGCACGTAACACAAGCGCAAATAAAACTAGCACCCAGAAACATAATACATAAACAGTGCGCATAAACAAGTTGCACGCACGCCCGTAAACCCAAAGGGACGCACAAAAATAGACGCGCGCTATTTTGCCTCTCGATTTCCATGAAAGCCAATCCGCTCCTGATACTTTTTCAGCCCAGTTGTAACCCATTGTACCAAACACAGTTTTGGTTCTGGGGGGGGGGGTGGGGGGGTGCAATGCATTCCTGGTTAATAGACAATTCTCAGACAGGGTTGCGAAAGGTACCACCGATACGCGAGTCAGACAAACGTTCCCCTTTTATTAAGTGCGCCGTTAATTTATACAAACATTACCACGGGCAAGGAATGCGAGCATTTCCAAGGTTTTTTGCTGACAAATGAATGATAGAGCACTAACAGTAAGGGCCCTGTGTTTCAAAATTAAAATAACACTCACGCTGAGCAACCACACCGACACTTTATACGCGTAAGACGTATTTTTTTTGGGTCACACTCCTTCTCGCGTGCCAAGCTAAAGGCGCGGCATCGCGTAAACTTTCCTCCGACCGAACTCGTAACCGCCGCATGCGCGCGGTTGCAACACAATACCCCCGGGCGTGAACGCGACGTTATAACACGACGTTAACACGACGTTAGCGAACGCAGCTGAAGGCGCGTCTGCGCCAACCTCATCCCCCACACCTCCACACCACGCCCACCCCCCTCCCTCCAACTATTGTCAAGTAGCCTCTCACGTGTTAACACATTTTGGCTCCATAAAAGTGGAGTGTTACCGATTTTTTTCTTCTTCTTCTTAAGCCTCTGTTGGCAACTATTTTAAAAGAACTGTATACATGTCGATGCCAAGTTTCTGACAAGCCATATAAAAGTATTAATAGCCCCCTCCCCACCCCACCAACAACAAGCACTCTACGACGACAACTGCAGCAGGAATGCAATGCAATTTACTGTAGCACGATGGTTTGGCCTTGCACTGCTGTCTCGTTAACAGGCCAAATATAGTTATCCATCTGATTATCCCCACTAGAAAATTGTTTGAACATCTTGAATTCATAAAAAGCTGTCGTCTATAAAGGTGCGCTCGCAATAATTGCTTGGCAGTGTTTTGAAATGTTGTATGACGGTGAACGCCTCGCTGTAAAATAATCGTAGCTTTTCGTTCGGCAGCAACTCAAGTTTTAATGCTCATTCTTTTTTAAGTTACAAAATTAGTTTCGGGTTCTGGAACTTTCCCCTGAAAATCCTACCCTTCCCAAACTTAACCCGAACAACCCACTTCTGACATTAACACCACCGCCATCCCACCGGGGTAACAGCCACTCTTGGTGTTATTCGATATCCGAACACCATCAACATCTATTTTTTTTATTGGCGAGAGATGCCCAGAAACTATTTAAACTATAAACTAGTTTATATTTTGACCAGGTAAGGCCCACTGAGCTGTGTAGCTCTTTTTCATAAGCCACCTGGCTGACAATTGGCAGTTTGACGAAGTGGCTTATCATGCGGAAACATATTGCAGGTAATTACTCGAAACGCACATTTCTACATCTGGAGGGGAACAAACCGAAAGAACCAGAGAAAAATCCACGGGGAGAGGGTCATGCAAACTCCAAATAGACAGCAGGCGTCATGGTCTGCATCGAACTCACGACCTCCTGCACACCGGGCGAGGTAGTTAACATCTCGCCACCGTGGCGCCACGGAAAATGTTTAGCCAATGACTCAGAGACATCCAAAACATACTTTTTATAGGACTAAGAGAAACCCACAACGTGTTATGATATGACTAAGAGAAACTCACAAAATGTCTGGACAATGACTAAGAGACACAACATGTTCAGACATGACTCAGAGACACCCAATACATTTTGGCCAAAAGTCACGGTATTCTTTACTTCAAGTATTTATCCCTTCCAGAAGGTGACATAAAAGCTGATCGCAGAGCCTTTCCAAATTGGCACATGAACAGTTGGCTAAGTACTTCGTCGGTAGCGCATCGTTGCTTGGAAACTGTTCTAGTTAAGACAATAACTCGTCTTATCCATGACATAGCGGGAGAGGGGGCCGAGTTGGGGGGGGGGGATAGCACATTTTGCTAATCATCTCTGTACCCCACTGGGAACCATTTGCCAGTAGGACACCCCCCAACTTCCAAAGTGGCTGGACCACTGCACCCCCAGCGGATACACAACGAGTAGTCCCCATTTCATTATCAGTGAAACGAGCAGCACTCACATTGTCTTAGTCATTGACCGGCCCGTGACTCGGCAATTTAATTCCGCGCTACAGGAAGGGCTCAGCTGGCCCGTTGGTCAGAGAGGCAGATGTCACATTTAGTTCCCTTGGATGACAATAGGCAGGGGTCACAGAGGTCGGCTGCCCCCGCGCCTTGGTCTTGATTGCCTTTCTCGCCGACCCGCGGTACTCATGAGAGCCGCCCAACACAAAGAGGGCCATTCCTAAGCACGGTCCGTGGGTCAACAGAGGCGTCGGTTCAGGCGAAAAAGGTCACGTTTTGTGAAAACACATTAAGAAGGGCCCAGTGCATTAACGTGGATTTGATCCGATTGCACTTCAGATGGTGACCCCAATATTATCGCAATTGTTAAGCTTTCTTTGTTCACACGTGAAACGTTAAAAGAGGAAAGGATTGTTTGTGGTCACGTAATGGAGTGCTTTTATAAAACTGGATTTGATCACGAAAAAGCAGCATAGTAATGTGCCCAAATATATTTTTTTTAATCCAGCAGGTATTGCCTGCTATGTCATATGGATTAGAAATAGAGACACTGACAAAGGAAAATCGAACCAAAGCTGTGAAGAAAACAAAGAGGCATTGAGAAGAGCATTCTTGGAATCGCCTGAGAAAATAGAAACAGGAACACATGGATCAGAGAACAAACACAAATCAGAGACATCCTCTTGACTGGTTCAAAAAAAGTGGGCTTGGGCAGAACACACCATGGCACGAAGGGACAAGACCGGTGGAGATGGAAAGGCAGCCACATGATAGAGCACGCCCGCGAGGACGATCGTCATGGTGGTGGAACGATGGATGATGGCAACCGGAAAGCCATGAGGGAGGGTGACAGCACATGTGGAGGCCTTCATCTATCAGTGGATGAACTATGGCTGATGATGACGACGATGATGAGTTCAATGATGAACGTAAGCAAAATTGAGATGCAGCTACACGCACGTTCGCTGTATAACTCCAGCGTGCATTCTAGAATTCCTTTGATGTCCACCTTGATTTTGTGAGTGCGATCAGCGGAGAGCGGGTTTTCCCTCCAGGCCAGTGTTCTCATTTGCACCTCCGTCGTGGTCGCTGCGTCGGCGTGCTCTGCGCACGCGACACCCGGCACCGGCTACCGGAGGCGGGCGGGCGGCCCAGCTAGAGTTGTGGGAAAAAGATGTCCCACAAAGGCTCCTTGCCACTGTTTGACAAAAGGGTTGACCTTCGATACGGATGGGGCAACGGCACTCGAAATTAAAATTCCCTCTGCCTCACGGCTCCGGCCACTTTGGATGCTGTGCCGCGTGAGGACAGGGGTCATCCTCTCCGGGCAGCTAATCTCAAACACAAACTGTTCCATTGTGCGGCGAGCTAAAACAACGAGTGATATATGTACCACTCCGTCTGCACGGCTGAAGTACAGTACGGAATTCTCAAATGCTAACGCCAACACGGCGGAACAAAGAAGTTTTGTTTTTTAAATGGAGAAAGTTAAAGGATCCCTTGAACAGAGTGTCAGCCAATGAAAATGTTGCCCAACAGAAATTACGGCTAATCTTGGCACACACAGAAGTGTGAAGAGACGCCCATAAAAAAAAGACGGTACGAGTTTCACAAAGCGGCACAATTGTCACGTCTTAATTGGCAGGCTCGTTTCCTTCAATTAATCATGGTGGTGACAAGTGAAAAGTTTTAACTTTTTTTTTACGCCGGTAGTTGCTCGCTTTCATTTGTCATGGCAAGTGTTTCACCGGAAGGGAGGGGTGGCGCTGCAGTGGTGAGCGTGCGGGGGCTATGGACGTGACGACCCAAGTTCGACTCCTGGCCGTGACCAACGTCAGTGGCAAGTGAAATCAAAACCGGTCCTGCAAAAGCCCCTTCACCAACCCGTACTGACCAACGCGGTGAAGTAGGGTCAACAGCCTTCGCGACCGACACGGGGCGTGAGGAGGTCTTCATCCATTGGGAATTTTATAACGTGCGATTTTTGTTTGTTTAATCGGGTCAAAAAAAAACTTAAACGGAGCAGTGGTCAAGGCCGCAGCGCGAACCGGGCGTCAACTTGGACGAGGGCGGCATCTGCTTTATGCTGCGCAACATTCGTGGCGCGACAGAAATTCTTCGCTCTCTCTCTCCAACCCCCTCTCCGCGCGCAGTTTCATCGCCGCAGCAAAGCCACGGGCAAGAGGAGGCATGTTGGGCCCTGCTGGGGGGGGGGGGCGCGACCCCGCTGGTTTCTCTCCACTTCATTGCCCTAAAGATTTATGTTTACATTCGGTGGGGGGGGGGAGTAGGGCCGGAGAGGCTGGGAGGGCACTCTTCGGGAATAGACACGCAAGGGTGGGCTCATCTGCAGTCCGTCACAGTGGTATGTAAATGAACACAAAATGCGACGGTTAATTTATTGTGAAACTCGTTACTGTTTGAAACTGGGGGGGGGGGGGTGGTTCAATCTCTTCCTCCTCTCTTCTGCCCCCCTTAACTTTTTTTTTCCCGCCCTCCGAGACTGTGTGGTGTTCGTGACGGCCGACGCGGGACGGATGCCGGCATACCGTAAATAATCGCGGAGAAGAAGGAAAAAAAAGGGGAGGGGGGGGACACAAGACGGGGGCAATTGCACCCCCAGGAAGAAAACTAAAAGGGGGGAGTAGGGCCCCCTCACAGGGGATAGTTGACCGCCCACCGCGGGCAAAGTGGCGTGGAGAGAGAAAAGATTCCGCCGGTGTTTTCGCCGGCCAGCGTATCGATCGTCACCGTCGCTGACTCCAGTGGTGCGGCTTCACACGGCGCCCTCTACTCGGCTCCACCACCCACCCCTTGGCTGCACGTCTCGCCTCCGGGCGCTGCGGTGGCGAGATGTTCACTACCTCGCCTCGGTATGCAAGAAGTTCGTGGGTTCGATCCTGATCCTGACGCCTGCTGCTGTATATTTGGTGTTCGCGGGTCTCTCCCTCTCTCCCCGTGGTCATGTGGATTTTTCTCCGGGTCTTCTGGGTTTTCCCCTTCACATTTAGAAGCGTGCATCTAGACTCTTTGGCCGCTATGCATTTCCACGTGATAAGCCACTTCATTGGGCTATCGTTTGTGGCAGCCAGGTCGCTTGTGAATCAGAGCTACATAGCTCAGTGGGCCTTAACCTGGTAAAATCAAAAGTATAATGTTGCTTCTTTAGTTCACATCGTGGCTCTGCGGTCGTGGAGTCTATGGCTGCGACCTGCCCTTGCCGACCGTGTATGATGCACGTCAAAAGCACAAAGCAACGATGTGGCGATTTTCTTAAATCCCCCCAACCACACGCCCCCTCCCCCAAACGTCTCCTCTGTCCAACCAACAGCATGAGTGGGTTCGAGCACGGTTAGTCTCTCGGCAGATCGACCCACGTCTGGCAGGCTAAAGTGTGCTATGCGTGCACGCACGGAGTAGAAATGTGAGTTTGTGTAGCAAGTGGGGTGTCAGCAGCGCACTACACAATGAAGCCTGAGACCTGAGTTTGGCTCTTGGCCACTGAGAACGTCAGCGGCGAGTGATACCTGAAGCCGTCCTCGGTGTTTCAACTTCACTTCACCCACAATGACCAGAGTGGTGAAGTATGGTGATAAAAAAACACCGATTATTATCGACAAGGCGTAGGGAAGATATCGTCCAGCACTGGATTGACCGAGGGACGTATGTTATGTGCATGTTAAATCATCCTCAATACAATTAGTTTGTACGCAGTATCTAAATTAAACTGTTTCTCAAGCTGCTGCAAACAAATGCTGAACATGTGCATCAAGGAAAGACAGGAAGCATATATAATTATATACATAATGCACATTCTGTATATTTATATGTTTTGGCAACTGCAATTTCCAAACACTGCGTAAGTTATTGATGTGTGTTGTTACGTTTAACCATGACCGCGTTGGTTCAAACCATGGCCAGGGTCAGGCACATTCTCCCCACAGAGCTAGTTAAATGCGCGCCACCTGGTGATGCTGCACAACTTGGTGTTAGGAGGCCAAGAGTGGTTCTGGTCCAGAGACACAAGCCCCCACCACCACTAACCACGATCATCATCATGATCGACCGTCATCTATCCACTGCCGGATAAAGGCCGAGCCCAAAATCGTCACGAAGCTCTTTGGTTCTTCTTCTTGGTTCTTTCGGTAAAGTCACGTAGAAGGGAAATAATAAAATAAGAAAAATAAAACATAATAAAATACAATTCTCTTCTACGTGACTTTACCGAAAGAACCAAGAAGATGAATCCCTGCAGTCACGAAAGCTTTAAATCGAAATCTCTTTGGCTCTTTCGGTAAAGCCACGTGACTTTGCCGAAATAACCAACGAGTATGGATTCATGCCGTCACGAAAGCTTCAAATCGAGACCGCCACAAAGCTCTCGCCAATCGTGCGATGCAGCAATCCGTCTAAGTGTGACGCCACACGAGAGTTGACCTCGTCGCCACCGCGGTGGATGCCCTCTCGGTTGCGAGTTTCCTCCTTGGAAGTGCCACTGCCTCAGCGGTCTCCACCACTGGCCATGAACCCTCATCGTGACGCATCGCACCCCGCGAGCCTTTCACGACGATCGATGACTCATAGTTACAGCCAATGTGGCTCATGTCGACGGTAAACGTGACTCACATTGGCGTATAATTACCGCGTCGTAACTTTCAACGTCGTGTTTGTTATTGAGCGTTTAGCTTTGTATCGTTATGACTGTGTCTATATTTTTTACGTATGGCAAGCAATTCTGGCTGTGCATTCGATTCAAATTTACGATCAACAATCGTGTCCTTGAAGAGACAAAATCTTGCAGTGGCCATGGGGAAGCAATTCCCAAGCATTTCCCGCAAGACGCAGGCATCTCCACTTGAGTCACGTGCCAGACGGCAAAGCACAGCAGCTGCCGTGCACAAAGAGCAAGAAAAACGCTAACAACGGGTCCATAGCTCACGCGATCGTTTTTCTAACGATGACATTTTACAAATCTTTTTTTTTTTTACAAATGTCTCCTTAATTAACCCAGAGATCGGGTGGAGTGGTGGTCGCGCAGTGTTTCGCACGTTGGCCGCTCTCGGCCACACAACACGAGATTAATTCCTGGCCATGGCTGACATCAGTGGTGACTGTTGTCCATATGGGACTTAGGCAGCCACCCTCCCATCAACCCGCGCGAACATATGGGGTGAAGTATGGTCAAACAAACCGCCACAATTTTCATGGCATTGTCAACGTGGATTTGGGAGGCCTTCATCCAGCAGTGGAAATTTCTACGGTGGGGTAAGTGTGGAGCATGGCATGGGGCTTGACACTGACGCAGGCATTTTTGTTGGACCCAGACGAGGAGGAGGAAAAAGATCAAGGCAAAAATCCCCCATATAGCCGTAAGAAACTGTAGGGGCAAGTGTTGTTAGCGAGCACCCATGAAGGCCGGCACGGCACAAGAGGGGGTGGGTGACCAGCAACAACCCCGACCGCCTTTGTCTCCCCAGTGTTGACGTTTTTACACGTCGCACCAAGACCTAAAGGGGTCAGACAGGATACAGTAAAGAGGATGGTGGAGGTCAAGTGTCAACTGCCGAACATCTGTTGGATCCGGATCTAGGTGTGGACACCCTTGCAAGCGACAAGTTCCATCGCAAAGGATTTTCCAGGGGGAAATATAGTTGACAGGACGGATGGCCGGGGGGAAGCTACAGTCCACGTGGGCATTCAATAAGTGAATGGTAAGCCATCACTCCATCTGAGGATATTACCACTGCCCTGAATTTCTGCTAAAGATAACCACTTTAGTTGTTGCACTTCACATACCACTAGCATTCTTTATAAACTCACACGTTTGTTGATGTTGTTATTCTTTGCTTATTCATTAAACTCCGGGACGCGTTTCAGAGAGACGCGTGGCGAGCGAGGAGCGCGAGCGCGGATCAGCACAAGACGTGGCCTGGAAGCCGTGAAGCGATTGGCCGCGCTGGCCTGGCGCACCGCTTTTTTTAAATCCTTTATATTAAGTTCACTTGCTTGCGTGCTTGCTTGCTTGCTTACGACCGTGCAAATCTTTCGGTCGTTTTTTAACCCACTTCCCGTGATCCAATCGAGCTGACATTTTGCACACAGACTCGTTGTGCGTGACAATTAATTTTCGTGAAAAATTTTTTCCCAAATTTTACATTGTTAAGGGAAAAAAAAAATTAATTACCAATTGCTTAATGGTGGCAGACAATCATCTGACCCATAGGTGGCAGCCATCTCAAGCCAGAGGACGAGAGGACTCTAGCCGCCCCGATGCCACGCATATAAAAGATTTAGAGTGAAAAACTTTGTTTTTACGGGTTAATTTTTTTTTTAACGAGGACGCGGTTGAAGCGGGCGTCATTTCCCACCGTCAGTCACGGCCGCCGTCGGCTCGCACGACACCCAGGCCGGCGCGGGCGAAACGTCCCCGCAACGCAGCGCATCAGCCCCCGCGCTCAGCCCATCACACACGGGCACGTCCACGCACATTTACACCCACCACGGCAGTGCGGTCACGACTGCCGCACTCCATTTCTTCTTTCCCGCTAATTAAATTTGAAAAAAACGTGCACGTAAATTACTGCGAGAATTTTTTTAATTTTACGATTATTTAAGTGTTTTTTTTTTCACTCACTTTTACGGGAACTGCTATTGCCATGTTAATGGTATGACAATTGCAGTAATAATTTTTAATACAAGAAAAATCTAAAGAAATGTACAGTCACCTATATTTTAGAGTATGCACTACATTTGTGAGTGGAGTGGTGATACAATAGCTCATACATTGTTCCATGAATCCAGTGACCCGAGTTTGACTCCTGACCGTGGCTAACATCAATGCCAAATGATGGCTGGGGCCTTCTCTCCTTCACAACTCTGCATTGACCAGCGTGGTGAAGTATGGTCAAGCAACCCCAATGAACGATAAGACATGGGGAGACCTTCATAAGCAGTTATAGACAGAGGGCTGTAAATTATCATAGTTATTACTACATTGTACTATGTTTGCATGCTTATTTTGTTCTAACTGATTACATTTTAGGGCAAAAACTTCAAACTCTTACTCACACGCTTATTCCAGATTCTAATCCAGTAATGGCAAAATTCAAATAACACATTTATTTTATCCATTCCTAAATATTTATGAGAAGATTAGTAGTTTTTAACCTGATGCATTTTTAGAGGAAAAAAATATATATTCATGCTACTTTATTATTGATAAATTTCATTCAGTTCAATAAAATCGACAACTTTTCTGAATAATACCACAAAACACGAATTCCTTCCACTCGAAGAAACTTAGGAGAAAAAAATACGAAAACACCAGGAGCACTCAACTTAGGTGGCACGGCGCAGCGGGGTCTAGAATTGCGCAAATATGTCTCATTACCGCGGTGAAACCACATCCACGCTGACCGCAGAGACGGATCTGCTTCCCTGCCTTAGCGACAATGCGCCCATTCGGTCTGGCAGATAATCGGCAACAGGATCACTTCCAACAATTTACAGAAAAGGAAAGTACAGAAAGGGGGGGGGGGTCCCAAAAAGGAAATATATAAGTGCACGCGTTAAACAATATATTCAGAAACAAAAGTGCCCGGCCGTGCTGCCAGTGCCGTTCTGCGCTGGCAGTCTGTCTCCGTGCCAGGCGTGGTGTCTGGTGCTCGAGGCCACCTAGAGCCCGGCCACCGCACACAGAGCGCACCTTTGTGCAGCCCTGCAAAATACACTGGCCTCACATTCGGTGGCTGCGATGGCTGCGGTGGCTGCGGTGGCTGCGGTGGCGGTGGTGGTGGCTGTGGTGGCGGCGGCGGTGGTGGCGGTGTTGATGGTCCCGGTGGCTGCGGTGGCGGTGGTGGTGGCGGTGGTGCCGGTGGTGGCGGTGGCGGCGGCCTGCACGCCGCTTACTTCGGTGCGAATCGCAAAAAGGCGCGGTATTGTTCTGCTGCAGAGAATCCGTTTGCGCAAGTCCCTGCACGCGCGTACATTCGGCTATGCCCCAGCTCTGTAAATCTGATTACACAAATGTCTTTGAAGCAAACATAAAAGAACCAATGCACAGGGCTGCAGAGGTTCGAGCCCAATAAGCCCCTGAATAATTTTAGTCGTGCATTTTTTGGCCAGCCTCGCACAGTGGGAACGCAAAAAAATACCACGAACATCATGAATTCTCAAAGCTGGCCCTATCTGGCAGTCATGCTTTGCCCCAGGAAACCATCACAGCCACAAAGCAGGTTTATATACGCTGTAAGCTCAGCGGTACATCCTAAGCAGATTATGATTTATTTATTTTGCAGGGCGCTGCAGAAATAACTCTCCCTAGCGGGCCGAGTTGTCAATTCCAGTAACGCACTGGAGAAATTCGAGGCAACGCAATGACTGTAAGGAGGCACAGATGCCCAGGGACTCAAACTGTTCGCTCCCCATTTGAGAGTCACTGTCAAGGTAAGAAGGGAGCAGGATAGTGTGAATTCGGGGAGACAAGTGAGAAAGAAGAGTTGGGTGGAGACTGCAGCTATGTTGTACCACCAAGAACATTAACGTTGTCAAATGTTGGAGCACGCAAATCGTACATGAAAGCACCCCGGAACTGGTCGCCAGAAAAAGTATGTATTTAATTTTTATTCCAGCCCCACGGTGTAAAGTGTAGTCTACAAATCTTGTTATCTAACGTATCTCTCTGGCCCTTCTATTTATTTGCGATGAAGAAGGGCCATAGCCCAAAACTCAATTTGTTATATATTTTTCCTTTTAAGGCCACACACAGTCTCATTGACGTTATTAACGGGAACTGGAGCAAAAATTGTGTGATTATGACAGTAACTTGAAATTGAGATGAAAATCTTAAGATCATATCAATTTGCCAACTGAAATCCAAGCAAATTTAGCATTACTGATTCAAGGTCACAAACACACTATTGTAGTGAAAGGG
This sequence comes from Lampetra planeri, assembly GCF_965212315.1. NCBI lineage: Eukaryota > Metazoa > Chordata > Hyperoartia > Petromyzontiformes > Petromyzontidae > Lampetra > Lampetra planeri. Next base: position 27,046,570 of record NC_136109.1, on the reverse strand, counting down.
AAATTGAAACCATCATGAATGCAGTGAATGATGGCACATTCTGGCTTGAATTTAAGAGCCAACACCACCACCTGAGCTATATTGCTGTTGCAGTTAAACTATTACTAAACTTAACTTTATTGTTTTACCAGGTAAGGCCCACTGAGCTATATAGGTCTTTTTCAGAATCAGAATATTATTTAAACTGGAGGAATCCGATGAGCTATGAAGCTCTTGTTTTACAGATGTCCAGTCGGGGCAGGTCAGAACATGCCAAACAACAAACAATACAAAAACATGATTGCAGTGCAAAGTACAAGAAAGGTAAACAAATCACACAAATACATGCAAATAAAACTAAACCATCCCCGTCATACTCTTTGGTTCTTTCGGTAAAGTCACGTAGGCAGATAAATATTTAGATCACGACGTTTCAATCGCAACGCAAGTGATGCCACGACAGATATCTCGCCTACTTCTGGTTGTCCCACCTGATGACGATTGCTTGTGTTGCTATCGAATCGTCGTGATCTATTATTTTTCTACCTACGTGACTTTACCGAAACAACCAAAGAGTATGGATTCCTGCAGTCACGAAAGCTTCAAATCAAGAACATCCCCATCATACCAGACAAAGCCCACTGATGTATTAACTTCTTTTTCCAAAGCGACCTGGCCACAAATGACAGCTCAACAAAGTGGCTTATCATTTGGACATTTATTGCAGCAATATCATCTAAATAGTCTAATCACATGTTTCTAAATGAGGAGAGAAAAGCCGGAGAATCCATAGAAAAAAGTCCATGCGACTACGGGGGGAACATGCAAACTCTAAATAGACAGCAGGCATCAGGGTTGGGATCGAACCGCCGACCTCCTGCATACCAGGTGGAGAAGATAACATCCCACCACCGTAGTGCTCGCTAAATAAATAAATACAATTTACTTTTTTTCTAATTGCATCATCAATTGCAAATCTTTGGAAAGGCAGTAAAACAACAGGGGAAAAACAATCCCGGATCACACCAAGACAGCACGCTGTCTCCTTAATAAAAAAAAATTGTACATTGTAGTTGAACTATCAAGGATTAATTTAGAAATCACATTTGTAATGAAAGCTCAACGAAGCGGCTCATCATCACCAAATTTATAGCAGCCAAATGCTCTAAACGCACGATTCTGAAGTACGTTTCTTCAGTCATTTTGGACAATTTATTTTCACAGCAGGCAATGCGTTTTGTCTATTTTCATTCTCAACAAAAACGTGTTACAATAAATGCAAATCCGGACCTCCGTAACCAATAAACGATACCGACACACACATGCGTATACATGACAATTGTCATTATGGAAATGGGATCTTTGCACGGAGGAGAAAACCGCTATTGTGTCCCCATCTAGGTAGTAACTCACGTCATCTCCCCGCTCACAAGCAGGTAGCGAGACCAGAATGGCTCCATTGTTTTGGAAGTGGCGGCTGCCTTCGACAGAAAATTACGACCCCTGGAGCTGCGGTGGACGTGCCCGTGGGGACACATCACGTGACCGCACGAGCCACGGGACACGCTCGTGTCCAGATTTGGACCCACACGAAGTTTCAGTTTTTCGCAGATTTTTTTGTTTGTTTTTAAAAATAAACATTTATTTTCAAAGGATGCTGCGGGTGGGCGGGGGGAGAGAAGGAATAGAGTCATCGACCCGCCCCCCCCCCCCCAAGGAGCTCTCGATACGTCCTGCGCTGGACGGCTTTCAAACTGAAAGCTCTCGACTGATACACGGCCAACGAAACTCACCCCCCCCCCACTCGTTTTTTTTTTTAAAGCTATCCGAGCCCCCATCTCGGGCGTGAAAACACCGGCCTCGTCTTTCGGCTTCGACAAAATCGGCGAGTAAATTAGCGGCTGCCTCGCATCTTTATTGCACGCGGCAACTCATTTGTATATCCGGGCGGCACTTTACCGCTGGCCACGTTTAATGCGTTTTTTTTCTTCCGGAAAAATAAACACCCCATAGCGCTCAACCCCGCCGTGGATAAAATGATAGCAAAGTGCTTCAACCACCCCCCCCCCACCCCCTATCTAAACTTTACCCTCATTACCCCATCGCCTCAGTGGTGCCTATGTGCTAAACAAACAAACAACAAAGAACACAAGGGAAGCTAAGAAAGTCATTGTCTCCATCGTAGCGAATTCATTTCCAGCTATGGCTGCACACAGACCACCTGTATTTCATTATGATTCGCATTCCTTCCAGAAAAGTTCCATGAGCTGTGTTGGAAGCCGAGTTTATTTTACATCGACCCAAAAGAATCCAAGGGAGAGTCAGCCCTGTCCAAGAAATTATTCGGCAAAATATGAAACATGGTCATGTAATCCACCAGCGTACCAAAATCAGTTGCTATCTTGAGCCTCCTCCAGCTTCCTGTTTGAAATAATATCTGCGTCAATAAATTACAGTAATAAACATGCATTACATTTCCACCTCGTTGCTGGAAGGATGTCAACTCCTCATGTTACGTAAGCAGTTTATGAATGATCAATGGTGATCATTAGTTTTTGATGGAGCGCTCTTAACACCGGGGCGACCAAAGAGCGCTTTCCGCAGCGATGAAGCGACTCGCATCGCATCCCATCCCACGACAAACTTTTGAAAGGGCAACACCCGGCGGCAGCTTTCTCCGTTCGGCACAAGGTGACTCGGCTCATCAAATCTGCAGCCACGATTGCTGCGTGCAATCCCAATCGAGTAATCTGCCGTGCGATCTTCCATCATGTTCGGGAAACAAGAACCATGACACGGGCGCACAATGGCCTTGCGTCTCGTTCCAAATGACGTCGGGGGATCTTAAACATCCACTGTTAATACACCCACAGTGATAACCAGGGTGTCCCGTCAGATTCGAGCCGCGACCCTGTGTCACCGCCACCAGTTTACGACTCGTATAACAACCGCACTTAATAAACTCGATTTGCAAGCGGTGATTCAATGTTATACAAATCACGCGATTTATTTTTCTTGAATTAAAATCATAAGCAATCCCTTTCTCCAAAATCTCAGCCACTGTCCCACAAAATATCTATCCTCGCAAAACGGCGAACTGCAAACAGTCGGAACGAGACGCCAGAAAAATGGGAAATTATCGAGACCGCGGGAAGACTGCTCGCCTAAGGAACTGTCAGCACCTTGCCAATAAGGCCACGGGGTCAGGAGAGAAGGGGTCACTAAGTGAACGAGCAAAGAGCGACTCGTCGGATTTGGTAATAATGCCACAGATCATCGGCGAGCTTGATAGGTTCAGCCAGAGTCAATTGACCTGCTGCTTATGCGCCGGGCTAACAGACATCACACACCTTGACGTGACGGCAATTTTTTTTTGCCAAAAAGCACAAATCCTAAAGTGATGGGAGTGACAGCTCTGCGATGATGTTCGTCCAATACATAAAATCAACAGCACAGCAGGCGCAGAAGAAAGACAATTGTGCTCGCGGTAAGGGTTTATTATTGCCTGACTTCACGGTTGAAGAACGGCACGGTGTTGATTACTTTCTAAAAGATGGTGCCTTTTTGTCACGTTTGCAGACGGCTAAGCAGAGAAATAAATTGATGCTTCCGGCGCGATCCCGATTTCTTGAGTCTGCATACGAATGTTGCCACGCGCCCGGGGGCGGAGGAGAACAAGGCTCGCCAAACGCCATTCTGCCCGACGCTGCTGGCCACAACGTAGCCACCAATGCATTCTGTCCACAGCCCATCATCGCAGGCCACGGGTGCCAAAACTGAGTCACTCTGCATCCAATAAACGACAAAGCGGCCATGTGTGGCACGAAACAAAGCCACCCTTTGTTGGGGGATTGTGTCCCCGGTGGTGGTGTATTTCAGCCCTGCATCTCAAAGAGACACGAAGGTTTCAGCACCTCCTCCTCCTCCTCCCCAAAGCAGCAGCAGCGGCAGCGGCAGCGGCAGCACCTGCATAGCGTTTGCACGCGGAAAGAATCGTGGCCAGCTCTCCATTCAAGGGGCTGAACAATATCGGGCATTCATTTGCTTTTTTTGGAAGGATGAAGAAGGAGGGGAAAGGCAGATGCGGAGTCTTCAACAACAACAAAAAGCAGATTTTATTATCGGGAGGTTTTTTTTTTAAAATGAACTAACGAAATAAGCGTTTTCAAATCGGTTAAATCGTAACACTGAGGTGTTTCAATCTGAAAAACAGATTTATGGTCAATGGTAAGGCCTGACTGCGGATGAGCCTGAAATTCGAAGCATGCCCAGGTTTAGCTGCTGGAACAAATGCATGTGGAATATATCAGAGATGGACTAAGGTGTTATTTTGTTTTGCACATGGTGAGATACACATACATCTGGTCTGTTTAATTATCGTTAAACCAGTAATTACTGGTGCAGCATGTGAGTCTCATATATAGTACAAATGCAAAAATAATCAACTCGTCCAAAATGTGAGCGTTTGTTTCGGTAGTCAAATGCCATTTTGGGATTGCAGTGGGATGCATGCCCTATGGTTTGTAAACCACATTTCTGTGAAAAGCGATTCTGCGTACAAGCCCTGTTGACATGATCAGACCTGCCAAGGCTTTGAGGTTGGTTTTGTTAAAATTCGGGGGATTTCATGAGCAAAATAAAGCAGAAATACCGATTGCCAATTACCGGCGGGAAAACGCATCCCCGCAACTCAACAGAGGATAATCTTTCTCAAATGCACAACCGGAGTATGGGCCAATGCCATAAACATAAATATGAAATATAGCCGCTGCAGCGGCTATATTTCAGAGCTAAATGTTCACACAAAGCCAAGATTTTAAAAATCCTCAAGGCACATCTAGTCAACACAAATCGTATGAGCTGTAAGATTTTAAAAGGAACTTTTCCATGCGTACGGAATGCACTAACGGCACAGCACAGCTTTGAAATATCAACAAACGCAATAGTGGACCCAGCTTAAACAGAAATTGAAAAAACGTTCTCTTGCAAATCTTTATGAAGTGGGTAATCCCATTGTTCCCTATTATGCATTCCATGTTCGATGTACGTATAGAGAAGTAGGTTGACATAGCCCGAAACCAACACTTGCATTTCACTGCTCGCCAAATGCTAATGTGCAGGAAAAATATATGCACTCGCCTAAAAAGTCCTGTGCATAAGTAAAAAGAAGAAAAATGAGCAATAGCCAGCCACCCTGCAGCGCTATACCCGTCAGGGTTGAATTCATTTTTGTGGAAGCAAGCAGACAGCCAGCTTTCAACAAGACAAAGTAGCGCATACCAAACTAAAGCACACTCCCACAGACCCCCAAAGACACCGTGTATCCACAGAAATTTCAATAGACCATTTAGACACATATTTCAGTTCCAGGTGCACAACGCACCAGATTTCAACTCTTCTCAATTCATCAAGCTTCCTCTAAGTGTGGAATTTCAACCAGGATGTAAAGTATCTGCAGAGTAGCAAAATTCTCCAACCTCATTTCCACAGTAATGGAACATGTATCCATCATTTTTCACAAAAAACGATTAATCTTTTTAAAGTTCTGTTTCAAATCCTTACCTAATGGAAGGAAGTTTTGATTTAGCTAACGGAGACTTACATTAGTATAATGCAAGATGGGTTGGGATTTATGAAGTACATCAATGCATCTAGGCACTTTTAACATCATACGAATGTTCCCCCTATACCATTGTGGGAAAGTTCATTATGCCAATTGGCACGAGCTATATTTGTGCCATTACTTGGACGTGTGATAAATGATCTCAAGTTAAATGTAAGCCGAGAGAGAGAAGTCAGTTCAACACACCACCACCTGACACAGCCAATTAGTAAGATTTGTCACGTTAACAGAACATGCCAATTCGTTACTAGTACAGCACACGGGTGTGTTGGAGAGCAAATCTACAACATTTACAATCTGAGTACGACGTTGTGCCAGTAATTGCAACTAGCTTCATCAGACGACAGCCAGATTTGTGGAGAAATCCTCCCTGCTTCGTTTCTTAAATAGAGGTATAGATGTGATGACATCACCTGTGAGCCCTGCACGTGCGAAGGGAGGGATCAATGAATGCATATAAATGACAATGGGTATCTATTGCTAAAATGCCTATATTCTAGAGAGAATTCAATGCAGAATGTTTCATGAAGAATCACTGAAAGCTGCTCGTGTGCAAAGTGGATTGGTGCACGGCTGAACCAACGAGAGATGGTGAAGGACCTGGAGAGGTCTCCGTCCTCTGCAGTGGATTAATTTTTGACTGATGGTGATGATGAAGACGATGACGACGTTGATGAAAAATCATTGCATGATTATCTTATTATTTCATTACTTGACAGTAATCGTTTAAAATAAGCCAGGCATGCCGTTGGTACCGCTTGGTTTGAAGCATTGTGGATCGCTTTCTCAAAGCATTTTTAACCCCACCCACCCCCATAATTGTATCAACTTTGACAACTTGCCTATTTTTTTGTCGCTGAGCATTTGGCTTCCATGATGTCCAAGGGGTTCAAAGGGAACCAAAAAAAAGTTAAAACGTACAAACAAACTGTCATACAAGGCATTGACGACCAGCGCTGCATACCGCGCGCAAAGCGGCGAGGATTTTATCCTGCAGTGGCCGTGCCGTGTTTCCCGCTCTGCAGTGGCACGTGTCATTCCAATCGGCCCCACTGTGCCAACCTCTCCCGTTTGCTACGCGCCAGATTAGGATCTGCATCGTGAGCGGTCAACGTCAGAGGGCAGCGGCTTTTCTGAAATGTGGCACTCGACACTTTTCGCCGGTTTTTTTTTTCACAGGGACGGGGGGAGAGGGGGGGGGGCGCCGGTCTGAAGTACGAACTGCGGTGCAATCGGCGGTAGGGGCGGCGCGAAGGGGGCTCGCAGCGCAGGCCCCCCGAAACGACCTCACGGAGCGACGAAGGGCAAGCGCCATCTCAGAGAGACCGTGTGAAAGGTAGTCGGTGTTGATCAGTGACGGGAAAGCGGCGTGTGTCGCGGGCAGTCGGCGCACATGCCCTTTTAATCGCTGGGATTTTTACGCCCAGTGACCTTCGTTGTGGACGCGACAAACCTTTCGCGATTCAGATCCTGATTGAGGACACCATCTAAAGGTTGTCCCCATGTGAAATGCAATGCATTTTTCAAGATGCTGATCATCATCTTCATCATCCTCATCAGTCCACTGTTGGTATCAGGCCTGCCAAGCTCACTGCTGCTATGCCTCACGATCCTGCGATGTCATAACCCACAGAGATCCTGCGCACGAACTGATTTCATCGTCGCTCCACATTCTTCATTTTGCTACAGACATGAAGACAAAAACCACCTTGCAAGGCAACTGCGTCCTTACGGTCACAAACCATCTTATACATTTGAATTGCGCATTGTAATTTTTTGTAAGTTGCATTCAAATTGCTTTACCTAACCTTACACCTTGAGAGTTCACTTAGGGCAGTGGTTCTTAACCTTTACTGCACTCTTGCACCCCTTTGGTTGTCAATCGTTAAAAAAATTAGAATGTTAATTAATGCATAGAGTTGGATGAAACAAAGTACTTATGTGCCCGTGCTTAATTTGTGTTTCGATGATTGACCTTAAAAAACAAATATGGCCATGTCTCGCGCCCCCAGAAAGGGCATCTCGTACCCCCAGCGGTGCGTGCACCCCAGATGAAGAACCACTGACTTCGGGCATCGTGTCGGTGTTGTACACGGTCAGTCTGGCAGCCAATGCAAATAAAGGGCTTGTGGGTAATATTTTCAAAATGGGATTTCAGCTCCACACACATTGGGGCCCTCTTGGGAATGACATCACACGGTCGTTAGCATCCAATTTACGGCGCACGGCGAGCTTCGTTAATTCTCCGTTGGCGTTTGTGGAGGGCTACGCGATTTAAACCGTTGGTATCATACGCACTTCATCACCGTGCCGCATGGCCACCTAAAAAAATACAAATTTACACCAAGGCTGCGTACCCTGCCCGTTGTCAAGAGGGACCTCGAGTGCCTTCAGCCACTGACAAACTCCGACGCCACGTGTGTTCAAGCCCTCCCTGCTCGCCGAGCTCATGGCATCTCGGGGCCTTGTTAATCTGCACCGCCAAACAAACACGTGAGCGCTCATCTGGCACAACCTCACGGGAACTCCGTGGGGGCAAGAGCCAAGCACCGACATATGAACGCACGGTCCGTTTCCCGCGTAATACATGGCTCATTCAAGTCAACGCACGTGCTCGCACGCGACGGGTTGTTTTCTTGTTGGATAACCGTCACTCCGGCAATAATTCGCGTAGGTACGGTCGAGCACAGTGGCGCACGCACGCGCCTGTGGCCCAGCCCTTTTGGAGGAGGCGAGGGTTGGCGGATCACACGTACCTGTCAAACTCCCAAAGCCACGCTTGGCGATGAGGCAGCCAGCGGTACGACAAGTTGATTGAATCCGCCTGTGCCGTAGCTTCGAGTGCTGTCCCCCTCGTATGCGCGAGTGTGTTTTCTTTTTCTGAGTGCTTCGGTTTCTTCATAAATAATAATTTTTAAAACGTTCGTTAATGGAATTGGTCCAACATCCCAATCATGGAGGACCCTTGTGAATAACAGCGTTAATATTCTGTGAGGCTTTCAAGGGCAAGAGTAATTATATGACTCAGTAGGTGATGTTTGTAGGGGTTTTGATACAGCTCGAAGCTAACAAAGCCATTTTTTATTCTCACAGCATCGTCGTCCGTCCTTGCTCGTTATCCGTCGCCTTTCAGCCTCCACCGCTAACTATCCTGTAAGTCGGTTCGATTAACATCGTTTCGATATTCTTCTTCGCACCTTTCAGGAACGCATCCCCGACGTAAATCGAGGTGTTACTGTGCAGTAACCGTTTAAATGTTGCTTTTTATTTATTTTCGTGCTGTTCAACTGCCACTGTGGAATATATGGATGGGATTCCACGTTGGTGTAACTGCACTGCTGAACATATCCTGATATACTTTACGCTCTTGTGTGCTGTTCATGAATAACAAAAAATTAGACAAAATTAGTTTTATTTGAATTAAGTACCTTTGAGAAGACAATGCGTCAACAATGTGGGCTCAACTCTACGCAACTCTAGTTTGACTGCTTTAACCAATTTCTTGAAATGATAATCGTACGTAACTTACATTTGTTTTGTCATTAACTGTGCCTTATAACAAAAATACTATCCATACACTTACAAAACTAAACATTTGCCAAGCATATAATACAAAAAGAACATGATGGTACAATACTTTTTGCTGGCCACTGTTAGTCGATTGTCAAATCGCATGTAGTGGGGTCAAGTGTGGGTCCTCCCGCCTATTTGAAGGGGTCTGGACAACGTGGAAGAGTAGGCCAAAACACCCTCTGGAGGAGCTCTCTGTAGCTCTTCCACTGGCAGTGGCACGAGCAAGTAATTGCAGGTCTGCACCTTTACGTTTTACTTTCTAATGGATTGACACATCTTAAATTGAAAAGAGCTTAAATAATTAAGCTCTTCAACAGTTTTGATTTCGAAAAACGACATAGTGGAAAAGGGCATTCCTGCGCGAGCATAATTACTGTCTACAAACAATTTCAGATGCTGCCACCGTTCACTACTGATTTCTCAGAAAGCTAATTACACCGTTCCTAATGAGGCCATCACAGCGAGAGAGGCGCGGGTGTTGTAACAAGGATTTCCAGCCCTGCCTTGTTCCCAAGCCAGCTCGCTTTAATGAGTCTCATCCGTGCCCTGGCATTGAATAGCAATAAAAGGCAAGACACACTGGGGAAGGGACGTTCAACTGGCGGGCCTGCGGGCCACATCGGCTCGGCGAAGGCTCTGGGAGTGGCCGCTTAGCTGTGGCCTGCCGAGAGATATGGCTCACATAGAGAGACACAGATTAGTGAGATGAGAGATAAACAAGAGAGAGAGAGAGAGATGAGAGACCTGGAGTCAAGAGGCACAGCTTAGTGATTACGCACAGGAGTTACGAGGTTATGTACAGTACGTGTGTTGAACTTCTTTCGCGCCGTACGTAGCCAACCGTGCTAATCGGAGGTGCGGGGGAAGGACAACAAACCAAACACAAAAAGCAGTCCCAAAGAAATTAGTTTTCAATCTAAATTTAAAAGTAGACAGCTCCAGTGGCTTCCCAATATCACGTGACGTCGTGCACACGATGCGATGGTGTCTCATGGCTTGCGAGCACGTGCTCATTTTACTAAGCGTCCCGTCGTAAAAAAAATGTTGCTGAAGAACCGTGCCCGAGGGAAGCGTTTGCCAGTAATGCAATTATCACGAGCAACTGCGGCACCGAGTCATCGGCACTCACTGGACGAAATCGTGGGAGGCTGTGGACGTGGCAATAAACAAGAACCCCATTGAGGATGCGACTGTTGGTAGTGCCGGGCTTCCCCCTCTCTCTCTCTCTCACGACAACGATGGGCCTCGCTAAACCGTACTCGGACGCAGCGTGGGGAGACGCGCGTCCACCGTCCGCAAATGGAAGATCGACGTAGGAACGCCGAACTGCGACCGTGGTGACGTCCAAACCATTGAACGCATCGACGAGGGACGAGCCGTCCGTGCACAAATGCCCCGGCGGTGTCGCTGCGATCCACACAGCATCTACCGATTGCCTCCCTTGGATCGGTTGCAAAATTACGAAACATTCAACTATATAACACGTTTCAAAGCTTTTTGCGTTTCCCTCCCGCAATTTGAAAGATAGAGAGAGAGAGAAAGCCACAGAGTGACGGCGTTCTGTTTAGTAGCCGGTGGCAACCGCTTTAATTGAAGAACGATTGGTCAACGGAGCCTCCAAGCCTGGGGTGATCAGTCGCATGCCCCCCTGTGCCACGTGTTCCGAGTGGGGGAACAGCCATCCCAGTTGCCCGCCAGGAGAGACGCCGAAATCAGCTGTCGTCTAGAATTCGACCAACTACGGAGGAAATTACGTGGCAACTATTGTCGGCGACGACTTGCGGGCAACGATTGCCCTAGTTGTCGTTGTTGTTTTTTCAGTAGGGAAGGAACGCCGGCTGCCACTGCCTTCCGCGAAGGGGGTCTGGGCATCTGGCGCCACATCCCGGGGGAATGGGCCAAGCTGTTACCGGAGTGGTGATCCCCGAGAACGCGAGGGCACTTGCAGGGCTCATTAACTGCAGTACTATTTCTTATGTTCCAGCCATAGGGGAAATTAATTCCAACAAAACTAGTTATTAATGATACAATTATTATATATTTTTTTTTAAGGCGTTGTGGGGTTTTTTTTGTATTCCCCTCTTTTACAAAAAATATTATATCACAACCAATTCTGCGGCTGTTATTTTCCCATTAAGCTAAAGTGCAAACAGATCTTGGCCACTCGGCTGAGTTTTTATTGCCAACCCATGCACACAGATTTATGGATAAAGCAAAAATAAACGTTGTTTTTCAGGGTAAGTTTCTGCTAAGTTGGTCTGTTATGCATTAATAGTCAATTGTGGGTCATTAAAAAAAAGTATCACCAGAATAACGTTTCTGTATTATGTGCAATAGCCTTATCCATTTAATTCATACGTGGTATTTTTTTCATAAATTTTCCACCACCCACATGGGACGGCCCCACAGATTTCGGCAAAAACAAATGTTTTCTGTTTAAAATAAACTTGTACCACACGTTCGACTACGACCTCTACCAGCCCAGCCCGTGACCTAACATGGCCTGCCGACTGCCGAATAAACAGTGTGTCGTCTCTGAAGACCTGACAAACGATAAGAAGACAACCGTTACGCAAATAGAAAATCGGTGTCTCTTTGCATCTCCGCTGAGGCTGCGTTTTACGAAACAATGCGTGTGGCTGTCCACGGGAACTGACAGGCCAAACTTCTGAGCGCTTGCTTGCCCCGACAGATCTTAAAGGATGCTCGCCGCTGTTGTGGGGAGCAGGGCAGCAGTAAGACCAAGTAACAGAGCCACATGGCGACGAAAACAAAACAGAGATGATTTGCTAAATATTATTGATTTGTATTTCTTTGCAATAACACTAAATGTTGTAGAGTTAGAATGAAATTTATCTGCAACCAATTTTGTTTCTGGCCCCTGCAAAATATTTAGTATGGGTGCACCCACTGTGTCCGGACATTAGCATTTCTAATTTCACTCCGGGTTTGAAAATCATCTGTGCACCACTGCAATCGTTTTTTTCACGTTTTGGAATGGATTAAACGGATAGTATGGGTGCATGTATCATGTCTTTACGGACCCCTTTGATCTTTTTACCGTGTTCCAAACACGACCTGCTGTTGGAGATATCAACAGCGGAATAAAAAATGAAAAGATATGGACCAAGAATTGTAAGGCCTTTTTTTTAATTAAACAAAGCCAGGGATAGCAGAACCAAATGTATAACATGTGAGCGGCAGTCAGAACGGTTTTAAAATTATATACAGACCCAAAAAAACTAAGAGCCAAGACCGAGCTAATGTTTTCCTTATTTTAAATTCCAATCTTACGTCATCTATAACACAACAGAACACATCAGAAGTAGAAGTAGGTAGATTGAGACAAAAAAAAATAGTCGGCCACTTGTGTTGGGTTTAAATTGTGAGTGCTCTTCTTGGTTCTTTCGGTAAAGTCACGTACAAGGGAAATAATAAAATAAAAAAATAAAAAAATCCGACGCTGTCTCCTCAACAGACCTGGTCTTCACCTGAGGACAGCTGCTTGCGTTGTGGCCGAAACGTCGTGAGAATTATTTTATTATGTTTTATTTTATTATTTCCATTCTACGTGACCTTACCGAAAGCTGCGCCTTTTTACCTTATATAGATTGAAAAATAATTATTTGGATTACATTACGAACAGAGGATGTTCAACTTTTCTACAATCCCTCAAGTCACCTTTTACAAGACAGACATTGCCTCGATGGGTTCTCGTCTAGTCAAATAATGCTAAATGGCATAATGTTTCTAAACTTCCTTTTACACCGTGGGAATCTTTCATAGTGTTGCCCTTTTTTTTACTCTGCAAAATGCAATGGTCAGAATTTATTAAAATGAAAATCATAACAGCAAACACCTTCTGCTGGCCAACCAAGAATGCTGGTAAATTGAGTGCAGAGTGCTATCCAGATGGGGCTTTAGAAGGAAAAAATGTTGAACTAACGCCAGGACAGATCAAGAAAATTACCTCAGCCACCAGGCCTCGTTCCAGGGCTAACCCAGATTACAATTCCCGCTATTTTTAGAAGCAAACAGCTGCAGAAGCTAAAATAACAACTCTCTCACGAAAAAAAATCTCTTCTGTTGCCTAAATAAAACAATACAATTATTAAACTTTGTACCGTAACATTTTTCCGGACAACAACAACAACAAGAATAATAATCACCACCACAGCTGCCACATACCACCACTGAAACTCAGATCCAACCAAAGTTTACGTTTTGGGAAAGTAATCACGGAACAACGTCGATGAGTAAATGTACAAAAAAAATGTCTTACTTGAAAAAAAAGTGAGCCTCATTTAAAGTGCCAATGTCGGCGAGGTCTCCATCGCGTGCACCAATGCTGCCGCCCAGTGTCGGATGGACGGCTGTACACGCGATGAAGCGTGCAAGGTCGATGTGGCGCCACGGCGGGACGGAATAGCTGAGCTTGGCCCAGAGGTCGCAAACGAGTTTTGATTCCTTACCCGTACCCGGCCGCACCAGGGTCGCAAACGGGTACCCGTACCCTACCCGTACCGTACCCGGCCGGGTACGGGTAGGGTACAGGTATCGGGTACCTGATTGCGACCTCTGGGATGAAGCCATGTTGCAGGCGCGGTAGGGTTGATTCTAGGAACTTGAATTGTGAGAAGAGACAAGACGTTGGGAAATGAGTGACAAACAGTGACTCACCAGTGACTCACGGCCTACCTGTACCCGGCCGCACCAGGGTCGCAAACGGGTACCCGTACCCGGCCGTACCCGGCCGGGTACGGGTAGCCGGGTATCGGGTAGGGTACGGGTATCCGGTACCCGGTTGCGACCTCTGGCTTGGCCGCATAGAGGGAGCGGGGTTGGGGGGGGGGTGCTAAACGGGCACGACACGGGCTGGAGAAGAGATGGACTGAGAATGTGGAGGCTGAGTGGACTTGCCGACGACCGGTCACAGCGGTGTCAAGATCGGCCTCTGTGGAGGAGGCTCGTGAAGGACGCTGCTACTGGGCAATTGGAGGCCGGTAGCCCGTCAGCAACAACGGAGGGCAGAGGAGCTACGCTCACTACAACAAGCGGAGCGCCGGGCGGGTAAAGTGAAGCAAGTTGGCACGGTAGGGGGTACAGCTGGTGGTGCATCTGCCAGTCATCTCAATCAGTCAACCCCATGGCACCTGCTGGGTCTGTCTCGAGACCTCCTCCTGTCAGCAGCGAGCCTTCGACGCTTTACGCGATAGCCTCAAAGTGCACCTGGCCTGGCACAGGCGCCCCGTGGTGGCGTCACCGTCACTTAGTGGCGAATGGCGGGGTGTTGGTATTGGTTTGGAAGGAAACTTTCTGGGGTCGTGTTTGGGCAGTCATTCAACGACAACAACAACAAAAAGGCTGCGGCGAATTATTTCTTAGAGCCTTCCACTGACATTTTACTGGTAGGAACCTCCTGGTTACACCAGCCCACAGGGGATTATTGTGTCCGTCTGTCGTGCAAGGAGGGGCTGGGTGAGGAGGGAGGGGCTGGGAAGGGAGGGGAGGGTGGGGAGGGTGGGGCTGGGTGGGGGGTGGGAGGAGTGGGGCTGGGTGGGGAGGGGGTGGTCACCCCGTGGTGCCCTTATAAAACTCAACGTTTAACCTACTCACGCCGGCTTGTGCCCGCCCTCACAGTCGGCCATATTTGCGGAATACACCACGCCGCCGTTGACCCTGGCCATTGACCGAGCAACCCAACGTTCCTACCAGCTCCCTCCGCAGGAATGTGTTGTAAAACAAGGTGTGATTTCTCTATTCTGGCGCAGCGATATGCTCGCCGTCTTGCGTCACTGCGCTTTCTCGCCTGCAACAGCAGGGGGCAACAGCCGTGCGGCCTTAAGAAGAGACCGGGAACTTCACGGAATTCAGCCGCAGCGCTCCGACGCACGAAGCGCGCTGCAAAATCGACGCGAGGCGACATCGCAATGCAGGCACACGATCTAGCGTTGGCCACACGTAGGAATCATAGTTGGTAAAACAATAAATCGGTATACCATACGGGGTTTTTTTTTTGTAATCAAGATGATATACTATTTAACACGTAGGTTTTCGCGACCAATAGCATCCATAATAGAGGGGTTTTTTTAGGTTAGATCACGTAAATTTACGCCTGCACACAACTTACAGCCAGTGTGATTCCGTACTATTATAATGCACTTAATTAATTCACCCAAAAACAAACCAATCCCTCGCCCATAATTGACTCCCGTGAAAATTTTACTCTAAACATACCAATGCAATCTTAGGCTCATTGCAAACGCCTCAACTATGCAATCGTCAGTATACATGGGGCATCAAAGGGAACGGGCTTGTATTCTAAGAGCTGGAACAAACCAGAAACAAAAGGCAATCATTTGTCAATTGATTTGTGACCATCTCGATCAAACACGTAAAATTCTAATTTAATGACAAATTAATTGGTGGTGCTCACGCACCGGTAACATGTCACTGTGGCCTGAGAATAAAAACAATATCATAGGTGACATTTCTGGAATGTGGCCCTTCTTCATAGCACATGCATATGCTATACACTCAATATCTGCTGTGAACCCAAGATCTCACATAAACGTCCTGTGAAGAAATGTCGTTGTTCAAAACGTCGCCTTCAAAAAAAAGAGCAGCATTGTTGACATACGTGCTGAGTGTATTGGTTGAATGACTGGCATCTGAAACCCGGATTCAAACCAATGATCTAGCCGTGCCTGCACACAGCTATCAGCTCGTGTCATTCCGTACACGGTAGATACAAGCATTTAAGGAGATTTAATGACCTCTCGGCATAGCATGTTTACCACCTCTAACCAACACACACATACACAACTTTATCTCATCAAGGTCGGATTGTGGTAATGCCTTGCTTGCTGGCGTTTCTTGAAGTGTTTTAATTGATTACAATGGATTCAAAACTCGGCGGCCCGGGTTTTAACCAGATCGAAATCGCGTGACCATATGGCTCCCTGCAAAAGTACAGCGTCTATTTCAATATTCTTCCTCTTCTCACGTCGAAGGCCTTGAATGGGTTGGCTCCTAAATATCTCACCGATCTGCTTAAGTTTTCCACTCCAAATTTTACTAAGTTTGTTTGATTAAGTTTATTTTCTATCTACGTGTCTCTGTGTTGTCTCTCTAGTATTTCCTGCAGTCACGAAAGCTCAAAATCTCTCATTGACATGCTAATTTCTCTGCCCCCCCCCCTTCTCTCTCTGCCCCCCTCTCTCTCTATTAGAGGCCTCGACACAGAGGCGTTGTTTCTCTGTGTGCCTATGTTGTGTGTCTCTCTCTGCTTATGTGTCTGTCTGTGTGTCTCCGTGTCTGTGTTTTGTCTCTCTCTCAAATTTAGCACTCTTTTGAAGAACGTAATCAACCAGGTAGGGTGTTGACTGTTATGTTAGCCGACTCTCTGTGTTGTATTGCATTGTATTTATAAGTTTACTAGGTTTGTTTTTTCTCATTCATGTGTACCTGATGATGACTGCTTGTGTTGCAATCGAAAAGTCGTATTCTATTATTTAATTTATTTTCTTTCTACGTGACTTTACCGAAAGAACCAAAAAGTAAAGTTTTACACTCCACTTCGAAAAACTTAGAGCTGATGATTCTGGTCTAATCATTGTGTTCTACGTGAGATGGACATTTTTGTAGGCATGCTCCACCAATTTGTGGTATTCCATGCCTCGGTGCATCAGCGAATCTGAGTCTTAAAACTCACCTGTTTTTACCGCAGAGGCTTTCTCCGTAAAGTATCATTTTTATGAAAAGCGCTTTTAAGCCTCGTGGGAATTGCGCTCTAGAAAACCCAGTTGATTATTATTATACATTTTGTACAACAGAGCATGAATATGCGGAATGCACAGCTGGGATAAAACAAAACAAAATGTTTTGATTGTGATTACAGTGACATCATTGAGTCACGGACCATTACAGCCATGAAGTGGTTACATATAAAAATATAACTTACATAATGAAGGCAATGACACATGCCAGGGTACACAAGTGATTACAGCCACATGGTGTTTCAAGTCATTAACGCAATCGTGTCAACTGCAATGACAAGTGCATTTGCTTATGAAGTCGTGTTAGAGTTGGCTGCTAAAATTAAAGCGTACGAGAATGCTGTGTGGCTGGGAAAGACCCGGCCCACGTCAGAGGCATAACCCAGCACTGCTGAGATCTTTTGGGTACAGAGAACATATATATAAAAAAGTCACTCCTCTGTTTAACAGTTTTTCACGTGCTGTTGGTGTTTGATGTTGAAGTCTTAAATCTAGTTAGCTATGACTATATACATATTGGCAGAGTAGTTGTAATTGCAGGCATTGGCCAGCTATGGTCTATTTATTTGCTTCACTCCTTCACTATTTTATTTGTTTAGCAATTTTTTTGTCACCCCAGGTCACTCTTGCAAACGAAACTACCCCGGTCCATTGAGTTATCACCTGATTAAAGAAAATAAACTTGACTATCCGCTGCCGGTTGAAGGCCTCCACCTTGCTGCCACCATTCCTCGTGGCGCTGCATTGCCGCCACGATCCATTTACGTCCTTTGCAGAAATGGATCTCATCGCCGCATCTCCGCAATAGCCGCACATTCAAATGTGGCCTCTCGTCCCATCCCAAGTCTCATCCATCGGCCATCGTCCTTCCAAGTGATGTCTCCTGCCCAAGGCAAATTACTCTCGTGCAGTCAATATGATGTATTTGAGTTGTTCCCTGGTGCTTGTGCTCCTCTTTCCATCTTGCCGTGGAATTTCTAGCACGCATATCTTGCCTATGCATATTTGCATATAGTTTCAGCTGTTGCATCATTTCCTGTGCAGACAATTGCACCTATTAAGTCCTGCGAGGACAATACGTGATGTTGATTTTTTTTTGTGCACACAAACTTAGGGTTTCATAATTACTTACAAACCTGACCTGCTGTCTTCACTCCTTTGAAGGAGGAATGGACGAGATCCACTCTACATCACCAGGTTAAAGGTGTCATCTAAAATGACACCTTTAACCTGGTGATATTAATCTATACGATAGAAGCATTACAAGCGTACAGAAATGTGGTTGGGTCAGGCTCCGCTTCATCTTGGAGCGTCCTCACGCTTTCAGTCAGAGTATTTGCAGGTTCGGGTTGCAAAGCCCTGCAGCTTCGGGGAGCAGAATGGCGCAAAGACCAATGAGCACGACGGCCACGGCGGCAGCTTCGATGCACGTGACAGCAGTGAGCGGGTGCCGTGCAGTGACGTGCCTCTTCGGGGACAACGCATGGTGGGCAGAGGGGACACCTTTCAAAGGTTTACGAAAAATGGACAAGCACCAAAGGCTCACGAGCCGTAGCCGTAATCCCAAAGAGTCGCCGGGACGTTGATCCTGGGCTCCTGAACTCTGGGCGAACCAAAGCCGAGCATGTCCAGCAATCACGGCATCAGACGCCGTCCAAATCCATTGCACCGGGACGTGTCGTGAGCGCGCGACGGCGCATGACGCGGCCGCGACCAGCCGTTTGTTTCCGGCCGACGGCTGCGTTCACGAACTTCCTGACTGCGCAAGGTTTTCTCGCTCGCGCCCCGCCGTGAAAGCTCTCCGATGGGTTTCCAGAGTCCTTCCCCAATCCAGTTCCCGAAGGAATATCGCGCGCAGCCAGTGGAGGGAAAACGTGAGATGCGCTGAGCAGCAAACCGAACTTAGTTATGGGGGGGGGGGAGGTGTTGGAGAGAGAGGGGGATCAATCAAGGCGTCTTTGATGGGACGTGTCAATTAAGTGTGGGCAGAGTAGCGGTGCTTCTGGTAAGTGAATGGCGGGCCAATACAACAGCGGGCACATTGTCCCGTGCCATGAAAGCACTCAACGGGCATGTTTGACTATCATTAAGGGGGTTCAAGCTGCAGAGCATGATCACTTTGCATATAAATGGCAGGGATTGGCAAAAAAAATCCGTCGTGTTTTCAAGCAAAATTAACCACATTCGCCCGAGTTTTACAAAACACACACACACACGCGTGTCATTCAAACCGCAGGGGCTCCCAAACACACAGAATGATGGGAGCAAAAAGCCTCATTTGAAGAGCAGCGGTAAACACACTCGTGGGTATAGATGTGCAGTCCGTGAAAAATTGGGACGGATTAAAAAAAAAAGGAATTAAAAAAAGACGTAAGCCCCTACCTAAGAAAGTAGCAGCATTCCTTTCACTCCAATCGCTGTTTATCCCCAGGAGTGCAATTACATGCTTGGAGCAGAATAGCAGGCAATGTAATCAGACTAATTTACCATAACGGCTGAATGTTTCTACCCGACCCATTGCTTGGTGCAATAGAATGCATGAGAATGAAACGGGAGGCAATGAGGCTGGAGACTGCCAATTGGTGATCACTTTTAACGTCGGCATCGCCATCATCGTCGGCATCTCCAAGGGCGACTCGCAGTTGTCTGCGAAATATGGGCAATAGGTTTATTTGGTTGTTGGTGTTGGTGCCTACTCACCACCCACCCACACCTTCCCAATCCCTCTCACCCCTTTCCCACTCCCCCAACACCTCCAGTGTTTTTTTAATTCTCTAAGCCAATTAAAAGTCAGGCCGTGTTGTGAACTGATTTTCACCTTTTTAAGCAGGAACAATGGCAAAATCACGGATGGACTAATCGAGTTAGTTAACGGGCGGCATCAAACAATTGCTATCTGTGTATTAAAATCGCAGTGACGGCAGAACGAGAGCTAGCAAAATTTAATAAATGGTGCACGCTTCGTTGGCTACACAACAAGGCCATGTGTTTGCGTGCCAGTGAGATTCGACTGCTTGAATGCATCATTGATAAATAAAAGTTGAGCATCCAAGGATGTGGCACTAATGCAGAAACTCAGCCACTAAAAGTTTTCTTTGTGTAAATTGTAAAAGATATTATTATTATTTTCCGCACAGCAGTGTTCTGCAGAGTTTTCTCCAAGCATATCAAAGCGCGCTGTATTGCTTTTAAAACCCTTAACTCAAGACACATTTGTAATAAACGTACAACAACAAGCATGCGCATTTCGTGACAATTCGGCAAACTTCGACCTTTCCATTCCTCGTTGCCTCAATGCAAGATGCTACTGTTCCACCGAAATAAGTGCGACTCGTATGCGTGGAAATTGCGCTCGCTCTACCGCGGTCAAATTCACCACTTGCGGGTAATTTCGCCGACACCAAATTGGCCGTTACATCGGGACACAGTGGAACCCCACTCCCGCACGTCAACGCGCACACTGCACAACCTCGAGCCACACGTAGCGCCCACACAATACGCAGCAAATGACAGCGATGAGCCGAGCATATTCACAAAGCCAATCGCCATCGGGGAGCCGATGAAGTGGGCCCCCGACACAAACCACAACCATCAGCTTTGTGCTTGCACTCGAGGTGGAGGAAGGGGGTTGCCTCTGTCATTCTAGAGTAAGGAACCACGGCAAGTATAATGACTTCATTACAGCACCGACTGGCTAAATTGAGTAGGCAAATTGGCGCGCGAGCGACAGGCAATGCCTTTGTCTGGTTGCGAAATCTGTCAGCCATCAACATCGCAAGCCAGCCTTGACCTGGGACCAGGCCACACTCGAGGTCTGGCCATCTCACCCCCCCTCACCTCCACCACTTTTCCTTGAAACACGGCAGACCTGTCTGTCACGGCGGAGAGGTGTGCGAAGCCGAACGCACGCGAGTGTGTCACGTTCGCGACGCTCGAGAGGAAGAAAGCAAACTCGTGCACGCATTTTTTCCCCCATAGCGTGTTATGGCACGCTAATTCAATGGTCCCGCGGCACGAGGAGGCAACGCGTCGTTAACATAATAATAACACGGTGTCACAGACGGAGGGAGGACGTGGATCAAACTTTCACTCTTTCTGTGGCAGCGAGGAATGGCCCGATCGTGTGTAGGCAGTTACCACGACTTGTTTTTAAACAATTTCAACAAAAACTTCGTCTGAACTTTTTTGAGGAAGGCATGTTCGCTCTGGAGATGTAATGAGCCAATTTCGCCCAATGTGTGTTTTCAGGGGAGACTTGGTGAAGTGTAAATAGAGCCACCCTGGTATTGTTTTGTATTATGATCTAATCGTGAGGAGTATGTTCGCGTTCTGCACTTGATATTCGGTGCCAGCAAACGACGAGCTACATTAGCTAAATGCAGCAGAGCACTCGCGCGTCCACCAGTGCCAGATTAAGCCCAGAGAGGGCCAGCTCTCGATGAAACTGGGTCAACGCTCTCTTTTCAGGTGCGTCCTTTGAGAGTTAGTCAAGAATGTGCTGTAAATGGATGTCCAGGTAATACTCTGTTACTGGTAGGAACCTCCTGGTTACACCAGCCCACAGGGGATTATTGTGTTCGTCCGTCGTGCATCCAAAAATGGGAGGGGTGGGGCTGGGTGGAGAGGGGAGGGTGGATAGGGGCTGGGTGGGGAGGGGAGGGTGGGGAGGGGCTGGGTGGGGGATGGGAGGAGTGGGGCTGGGTGGGGAGGGGCTGGTCACCCCGTGGTGCCCTTATCAAACTCAACGTTTAACCTACTCACGCCGGCTTGTGCCCGCCCTCACAGTTGGCCATATTTGCGGAATACACCACGCCGCCGTTGACCCTGGCCATTGACCGAGCAACCCAACGTTCCAACCAGCTCCCTCCGCAGAAATGTGTTAAATCTGCGAGGGAGTTCAGGTGGCCGGGTGGCTCCCGTATCAGACTGCTGAGCTGGCACTGCTTACATCCTACGTGCAAATCCGAGGAACCGCCCCTGACTAAGCCACACTGTCAAGTGTGGTTCGTTGATGGTTTCAGCCTGGTCACAAATGACCACTTAATAGATAAATACATTTTACATTTGTTTTTTCACTTAATTTAGTTAAGCTCAAGCGTTGGAAATTAAAAACGTTGGCTTCACCGTTGTGCCATTAACGTTTTCCTCTGCAGCAGGACAAATGGCAATATATATGTAGCGGTGGAGTGCGGACAGGGGGTCATTTGTAGACATCTCAGAAGCAGTTTTGCGATGTCTCCTTCCGCGGGCCATTTTCTATCACGTGGTGATGCACTAGTCCACGAGAGCTGTGAAAACATTCTTTGTCTCATGCCAAGAGCACGATTGGAAGAAAACAATTGGAATACAATTTGGGGAGAGACCAAAACAATGTAAAACAAACAAGTTACGGCAAAAACGATAGGCACGTAATATCTCCATTTATTTTTCTGTGATTAGATGGACATTTGGTCATAACGTCTAATCCTCGTTGTTGTGTAATCGATACAAATGTGGTGATGAACCCTCTCATGCCAAAGGCAGCGACGGACCAGCCGTGCCGACATCCACTTTAACGAAGACGAGCACTGTGCACATCGCCAAGGGAAGCCTGAATCATAACGCCACATTTACGCCGACCGCAATCACGTAACAACAACGAGGTCAATGATTTCAGAAGGATTCGGGGGGCCCTGGAGAGGGAAAAACGAGACCAAAGGAAGGAGGCGTTTCTGTTTATTCACCGGCATGTGGAGTTTCCAGTAGAAACCAGCTGCATTTTCACCAGACCCTGGTGAATATTGGCCGACGCTGACGCTTGTGTGTTGGCCAATAATCACGGATAGGAATGTCTCTATCAGCGTATTGGCAGGGCTTTAAGTGAACAGAGGCCCCCGCCTTTCATTCTTTGCTCGTATTTTTCATGAGATAACAAAAATATTAACGTTTGGAAAAAAACAAATGAATGAATTCCACTTCGTAATACGCACGTAAGTGTGCACGTACTTTGAGGACAGGGCTTGCCATGAAACGCTGAGAAAGTATGTCAAAAGTATCACTTTCAATTGTAATAATACATTGCTCTTACATTATCAATGTAAAAATAAAGCATTGTCAATGTAAGAACAATACATTGTGAATGTAAGAACAATGGATGTTAACTTCTCAATGTTTTCTTCGAGTTGTGCCGTGTGCTCATTACGCCCCGACGTTAACTCTCCACGTGCTGCGAGCTGCTTCAGGAACTCCCAGCACGTGGCTGCGAAACGTCGGGCATTATCATCAAACACGCGGGGAAGCCATCGAGCGCACCCGAGAAAAACACGTGCGTGGTAACGCATCACGTGCGTCACGTGATGCGTTACCACCATTTCTACGTGCGATATAGTCACGTATCACGGGCGTTACACTGTCGCACGTACAAATGCATACAACGTAGTTACGTACAAACGACTGCAATAGACAGTAATGGAAGGTCACCCCGTCAAGGAAAATCACGTTACAAGTTACCAAACACGCTCAGTGCGCAGGGTATCCACCTGTCCCGCTTACTTGAGCCCCACAGCTAAGTTTAACGTAAATGCCCTCCATTCCAAAGAAGCAAGCAGACTTAGTAAACCGTTGACTGAGTTATTGTTGTTATGTTCGGCCGTAGTTCTTTCATTTCACCCGATCACCTTGAGACGACAAAAAAAAATCACAATTTTTACCGAAACCCTTTAAAAGCCTCGAGGGTGAGCAGGTGCTACGCTGGTGGCGCGCTGATGGACAGATGCCTCTCACCGCTCTCCGCCCCCTTTGGGGCTTCCAAAAGCCGTGGAGGGTAAATCGTTTGTTTACATTTGGGCTCTCTCTTTTTGTAGTTGTTATTGTTGTTGTTGGTGCACTCGAACATGAATTGGCAGTCTTTAGCCAACAGCATTCGACTGTCGCCCGATAATTCACGCGAGCAATTTAAAATAAACACTCTTACGGGCTCGATTTATTTATTTGGCTATTTGTACTCGTGTAAGGGCTTTGGTAATTCTAACCCTGTGTGAGATTTACGGCCTGGCTGGATCAGGCAAACACAAAACCCAGCACGAAGTTATTTATCCAACGCGACGCATTCGTTTCTGTCCCATAATATTTTGATTGTAAACTCTTGTACTGAGATCCACCAATTATTTATCTTGGTAGCTGTAATTGTCTATATTGTCAAATGGGAGAATAACATGGAGATTATTTTGTAATGGTAGTGAAAAGCTGAAACTAAAACTGCACATTCATTTGGAGCTGTTGAATATACTCATCCATGACTTCACGTGGAAATTTACTTTTTTGGCCGTCACTTTAAAATCATTTAATTATTCCAGATTCTTGCCGTGAATTAGGCACAGGCTTATTTTTGGAACCAAACGAGCTTGAAGGATGAGACAAGGTAGAACGGACGAGTCGTGTAAGTCTACAGCGCCAAGGCCCCATGCCACAGTGATCACACCGCACACAAAGACGTTCACCGCATCGTGGCCGTCTGGAACGCTCTTCCTACTGACACTAGGAAGCCACTGGGAGCTATACACTTTTAAATCTAGATTGAAAACACATTTCTTTACAACTGCTTTTTTGTGTTTCGTTTGCTGTCCTTCGCACGCCGCACCTCCGACTAACACGGCTGGCTACGTATGGTGCAAAAGAAGTTCAACATGCGTACGCACGTACGTACGCATGCACACACAGCGATGAAGTCACGCGAAATCCGGCCGTGGCCTTCGTACGGCACGAGCGCACAAACTGGGCGAGACGCGAAGGAGCACTCTCTCACATTCCGCACGGTGCAGGCGCCACAACGGGCCTGCGGCGCGCGGCTGTGAGCGCATTTAAATTCCAGCGAGAGGCGCCCGTGCCCATCCCGGACGGCGCGAGGGGCGTGGGGGGGGGCGGTGGCGTGGGGTGGGGTGGCGCGGGTGGCGCCTGCCCCACCGTACCTTGCACGTGCCCTCCATGCAGACGTCGTCCGAGCCGGGCTCGCACGGCGTGCCGTCGGTGGCCCGCTCCGCGTGGCGAACGTAGAAGCGGTAGCCCACGGCGCGGCAGTTCAGCTCGCACTTCTGCTCTTCCCGCACTGTGTCGTCGCGCCCACGGCAGGAAAGGGACACGGGAGGGGGAGCAGGAGCAGAACAATTAGCGATGAGCGTCGGTGACACACTCCACCGCTGCCACCAACCGAGCGTTTACATTTGCTGTTTGTGCTTTAGCGTCGAGCCAAGTCCCGGTGGCGGGTGTCCGTGATGGTGTGCTTTTGGGGGCGAGGGTTGATGGATCATGAAAATGTGTAAAACACCAAAACACAGGAGATGGCAGCACAGCAAGTGGATTGAATCCATCTATGGACACCTTCGAGTGTCATCTTCTCTTCTGCACGGTGCACTCTGGTTTCCTTCCACAGAGCAAACATTCATCAATGGCATTGGCCTACCATCCCAATAAAATAACCTCCGCAGAAGAGGAGGTTGCCGTACTTAAAACACATTTCGTGGCCCGTGTGCGTGGATGGTCAATTCGTGCACGCAAAAAACAATGTCACGTCTCGTTTTTTTTGGGGTTCCACCAAGTCGTGGCTCTCCCATGTTTACGGAACGATTCGCGCTCGGGGGGGGGGACACAGCGCTGCCTCCACCGGCACGCAGGGGAATGCCAGCAATTGGGGGGGGGAGGTCACCCTAGAAACCCCGCCACTAATAACCTGGCCTCACGCTCGCCACGGACCCCCGGGGGGGTGGACAACAGGGGCCCTTGGACTCGTGCCAGGCGTCAAGTAACGTGAAACAAAACGCCCAGGGCCACGCCGAGATTTTTATAAATCCTTGTCAAAGAAACGCTCTATTCGGATATAAACCCAGCCCCTGCTCTCCAATCGCTACCCCCCCAACTCCTCCTAGACAAACACCCCCCCCCCGCCGGCACACACGAACGCTCCACTACTCCCAAATTCGCACCTCAATGGGGAATGATCTCCCGTTTTCACGGTGCACTTTTCTATTTGTACGTGGAGCCCCTTTGTCAATCCACCGCTAGAAGAAGGCCTCCCCAGGACCATACTTCACCACGCCGGTGAGTGAAAGTTGGCAAAGGCGTTTCTATATATGTGTGTGTGTGTGCAATATTCCTTAAAAAGTAATATTTTAGACCACTTGTGAATCCACTGTTGGGTGAAGGCCTCCCCAGGCCGTGTCGGACGTGAGGGCTGTCTAACCATACGTCACCACGCTGGTCAGTGTGGGTTGGTGAAGTAGGGTTGCCCAGACCAGTTCACACATCACACGCCACCGATGTTAGTCACGGCCGGGAATTGAACTCAGGTAGGTCACGTTTATAATACGCCGCGCGAACCACTTCGACACAGTTCCCCCGTACTCTCTTATTTTTAGTACATATATAAGTTACAGAGGCAGGGCTATAAGGTGACATTTATTACGTTTCTTTGCACACAATAGCCTAACGTTTAACAGACTATTTGGAATGGATAAAACTACGTAGGTGATAAAATGCTTGGGAAAACAAGCGCCATTTATCTTGGCTCGTGCCACCGGCCTGAAAGGACCAGACACATTCCCAGCAGTGAGCATCCCTCACACCACAGCTTCTATAAATCTGGCTCACCGCGCTCATCTGATTTTGTGATACGAGCATTTCCCTGAATTAATGACGGCTCGTAATCAGCATTTGCTTAATGTCGCAATTTGTCGCCAAATCTCTCAATGCGCTTGGCAATAAGGTTTGATAGGGCAGTGATCATGCAGTAAATCAAGCCCGTTTGTTGCAACCTGGCATTGTGTGTAGCCAGATGGTGCACATTCCATATTGAGAAATAATGTTCGTTCGACAGAAAACAGGTCAGCTCGGATGAGAGCTGAGAAGCACGTGGCCCTGCATTAAACTCTTAGTCGATGTGTTGTGGTTTATGTCACACATAAAACTGCCATAGTTTATGTCACAAGGACAATTTTTTTTGTAATCCTCGGTAGAAACGTTTTATGAAAACTGCCCACCACGTATTGTCCAATGAGGATGTGAAAGCTAAGCATGGACTCCAGCAGAAATAGAACAGCCGTACCCACCCACCATCGCTGCCATCAACACCCGCCCATGTAATTGTGCATAGAATATCGCATCGTCACACCAAGGAAACTCCGGAACACTGTGCTTTAGCACAGAACTGATTCCCTATTTTTGGATTTTAAACAGATTGTTAAATATTTTATGTTTTTACCAGGTGAGGACCACTGAGCTTTTTTTTTTTGTCAGAGGCAAACTGGCCACAAATGATAGCTCAACAAAGTGGTCTTTCTTAATTTGGAGCTTTCGTGACTGCAGGAATTACTCTTTGGTTTTTTCGGTAGTCACGTATAAAGATAAAAGAATAAATTAAATAATAGCATACGACGTTTCGATTGCAACACAAGCAATCGTCATCAGGTATAAATGAAATAGCAACAAAAATCTAACCAGAAAACTATAGACAGACATATAAGCAGACAGATATCACCAAGATACAGAGAGAGAGAGAGTAACACATAGGCACCAAAAGAACCAAAGAGTAAAGTGGTCTTTATCTTGTGGAAACTTATAGCAGCCAAATATTCTAAATGGATGTTTCTAAATGTGGAGGCAAAAACCGGAGGAACCGGAGAAAAATCCACGCGACCACAGGGAGAGAGACATTCAAACTCTAAATATACAGGTGTCAGGGTCGGGATCGAACCCACGACCTCCTGTATACCAGGCGAGGGAGTTGACATCTCGCCACTGCGGCGCCCCTAAACAGATGCTTGAGCTCTCTGCAAAATCTGGCATAATTTATCGTTGTTGTCTTAACACCTGGAGCGAATAAGATCCGCTTTCGCATCGCGTACTTCCCTTCCTCCTCGCTTCCTTACCGCGCGTGTACGTCGCACATTAAAGTGCGCTCTTATCGTAATCCCATACATTCGTCGGTGTTTCATTTCAGCCGACTCACAGGGTGCGTTTTAGTCGTAACGCGTTCTTGCCAGAGAAGAACGTGGGTACATTCCTGGGACATCAATACTCTTCGCTTTAAAATGTCACTCTTAAATATTTGTTCAACTGTTTTTTTTTGCCTTATAAAACACAAAGTTCCCTCTTTTTAAACGTATTTCAATGTTCCAATCGGCTCTTCACATGTAGACCAATGATTAATAACACTCGCCACAATAGTCACTAACGCTGCTATACAATGGGCAATATACGGCAGGCTAATTGTTTCAGGCAATGAGCCCTGCACTGCAATGTCACCTTTGAAGAAGGCCATTGGCCAACAAAGTTACTGATTGCCCAAAATATAATTCCGTTGCAAGGCACGTTTTCGGTATCTGACGAGTGCTCTTTTTCTTGCTATGTTCTCGACACAATTCCACCCGGAGCATGCACCGTCCGTTAAGCAGTAAACTTTCAAAGGCCTTGTATCAGAAAACACAAATGATTACACAATTGTGTCTCCATTTGCAAATGCCCTTTGCACTCTCTTTGGAAGAAAAAAAACGCTTGAAAAAGGAAAATCCAGAACACCGCTTTCTACACGTTTGCACATTCTGTTCGGATTAGCCAACCTAACTACTGTAATTTCAAACCCTCGGGTTAAATCAGCTTAGAACACATTTCAAATATTTCAAGGGCACAACAGCTAAATGTGTTGAGACGGTTTAAAAAAAAGAAAAAACAGCAGTAGCTTCACTTGGGGAGTGAGTGGGGAGTACATCAGGAGACCGTTTGTGCGATATTACTCATCAATCGACATGGGAATTCCACAAAATACCAGCATGCACGCACACACGCACGCATGCACAAGGTCAAATATTTTAGCATGAGAAAGTGACCATACAAACGACATTAGCTGCTCCGGTGATGGATTTTTTTTCTTTCTGTAAGTCCACTAAGCCTAAAAATGCACAGGCCTCTCAGTCGGGTGGGCACGTGGAGTGCCTAGAAATGTGTTGCACAGTAAAGCATACTTATTAAAACTTCCATGGTGTTTTTCTTGTTCTTGAACGACATAGAGCTGCTTCATTGTGCCACCATTGCCCATTGGTAACAGTTTAGAGGGGACAGTGAGACGCGTCGGAAAGCTACGGTCGCGCGGTAACGGGTGAGAGCAAGAGTTAGACGCGATGTCAGTGTTAGGGTGAGCGATGATGTCAGGATTAGTGTGAGCAAGGCTTTAGAATGAGGGCTATAATCAGGGTGTTATGGTCAGTGCGTACAGGTGCAGCCCTGCACTTTCTTGTTCGTACCGCTTCTGGCGAAAGGGCCTCCACCAGGAGGACGCTCGAACTCCCCTGGATATTGCCCCAATTGAGGGCATGTGGCCTCCTCGTCCCACGCTGGCCAGATGAGAGATGGGTGTACCCTCACTAGGTTATGCTAAAGTTTACGCTCCGTTACAATGGAATTAAATTTGCTTTATAAAGCACTTAAAGGAGAACACGTGAAGGTGGTGTGCACAAAATATGTCCATTACGTAGTCGTAAATGAAGGGGACCGTTACAGGAAGAGGATGCAATAATGGAGGGGAAAGGATTTGACTAAACGGTAGCAGCGAGTCATGAGATGCAGAGGAAAGTTTTTAATCCTAAACTTGAAAACAGGCACGAAATCAGGCTGTGCGGATGGGCCCGAGGTAGCTCCAGACAATGCGGGCAGCAGCAGCAGAAGAAGAAGTGGTCAGGCTGTGTCAGGCGAGCACCTGAAGGGGCCGGGCGTGAGACTGGTACAAGGAGAGACAGCTGCAAGCAAAGGGCGGATATTAAACAGGTTCATATGGTAACCTGACCCAAAAGAATAGGAATAATATGATGCAAAGTGTAGCTCATTATTAATTCACTGCCTCCCCACGCCTTTAGGTTATGGGAGTTGGGAGATCATCCTATCAACTGCCGTACCGACAGAACGAACCTGACGCGGTGACCTCTGGGCCATGCGTCCAGCGTGGCTAGCCACTACGCCGCCTCAGTAGGAATAAGGGGTAGGGGGAATCAAGCAGACGTCCACGGATCACGCCTTTCTGGAGCGCGTCGTCATCGTTATCATCGCTGACGCCACCCAGCGCAACGATGCCCACACGCCGCTCGTGCCAGGGCCCGGGGCGCCGGCTCGCGATGCTCGTGCCCGGGCCCATCTCGAACCAACATCCCGCTGCTAGAATGCCGGCGTCTGTGCGCGTGTGCGCCGAGCAGCGCTGAAGTTACACGCCCTCGGACCCGCCGTGCCAAACGCTTAGCGGACTGAGGGAGCGCAGCACGACTTGCCAGACGTAGTCTCCTCCGTTGTAGAACATTTCGCTCGATTGCCAGGCCTTTGCGTTGCGTGTTGTAATACGTGAATTAACGATGATCCGCGGCGGTCGTAAATAAATGAAATTATTAACTTTGCCGTGGAATTCATTCATTTAAAATAATCTGTAGCACTGATATATTGCCGTTATAAAACATGGTCTATTCAACAGAAGAAAAAAAAGTCAATGCGACCCCAAGGTTTAGTGAGGTATGGGCAGAGATAATGTGGAAAAGAATTCCACGGTCATGTTAAAAGGGGAAACATTTTTAAAAGAGGAAATTGCGTATTTATTGCCACGCCTGGAGAGGGTTACAGCCATCTATTTGAGGACACTTCACGTGGTCAAAGAAAAACCATAAAACGTTTACACCGATCACACAGAAGCTGGCCGCACTAGGAGTGCACCGAATAGCATTTGTAACTATTGCAATGAATATAAAATACCTATTTAGGTATTTTGTCAAATTAAAAACTACATTTTTTATTTTTCGATTTAAAGCTTTCGTGACTGCAGGGATTCATCTTCTAGGTTCTTTCGGTAAAGTCACGTAGAAGGGAAGTAATAAAATAATAAAAATAAAACATAATAAAATAATTCTCACAATTATTTTATTATGTTTTGTTTTTATTATTTTTTACTTTACTGAAAGAACCAAGAAGATACATTTTTTTTACTTTTTTTTTTAAAAGCTACGAAGCCTCTGTCCCCCTTAGGGTCTTCCAAATGAAACTCGCTCGCTCTCTCTCTCTCTGTCTCCGTGCGTTCCTGGTCTCTTTGTCTCCCTCTGTGTGCCGTGTCTCTGGGGGGAGCACATAGACTAGGGAGCGTAGCGGCACAGAAAAACAATTCGTTTGCCCGATCACCCTCACGCCTCTTCACCGCATCACTCACATCAACGCGTCATCAACGTTGTCGGACGCGTTCAGACACGTCCGATTCAAAGCGCGACGACAACAACAACATAACAGGTCTCGGGTTCACATTGCTCCGAAAACTCTGCGAGGTTTTCGCCGTGATGACTTTGCAGTCGTAAAAAAAAGAGTGTGTTAGGCAAGCACGTGCAATTAACTGATTGCCTGTGAGTGCACACTGTCATCGTGATTTTACGTGGGATTGCTGACAGCCTGTGATTAATGTTCGCGGGGTTTCACGCGGCAGGCGCAGTCGGCTTTTCAGCTGCGTGTGGCCGAAGCGCCTCTCTTGACGACAAAGAAACACAACAGCGCCGGGCGGGTTTGCATGTGGCACCCACAGTTTTGATTCCCGCAGTTCTCCACAGTGGATGTCACAGACAGTGACAAATTCAATCCTCGATCGTGAGGCGTCCCCTTGAGATTCGGATGAGTTGTTTTGATTACGGCTTGTGGTTCGACCCCAGGATCGATTCTTGGCCGAATGGGAGATGTCGCCCCATACTTATTTAGTTACTTATTTTCTAGCACGCGACTCGATGAATGTATGGTGATCAATGAAATACTTGCAATGCCACAGCCCAACCTGGTTGTCATCGCCTAGATTTGTCAAATCTGTAAGTTACCCACAAGTAGTAAGTTCATACACTTCATAAAAATACGTCCTTCTATTAAGATGTTCAGCGTATTTTTAAGTATAACATTATGACATCGTTCACAATAAACGTTTTTGGGTGAGATCGCGTTATTTATAAATGTGTCGTAGCCCTCCACCACCCAACACGGCCAATCAGGAAAAAAGTGTCACGTTGACAAAAGACTAAATAGTTCACTACTTTAGCCCACCGGTGTGCAAATTGCCCAATGATGCTGGATATAATTACCAGCGAAACGTCGTACTACTCAAAAATTGTAAATGTTGTGGATTCACTCTTCAACACACCGGTGGGCTAAAGTAGTGAACTATTTTGTCTTTTGTCAACGTGTCGGGTGGTGGAGGGCTAAGACACCACATTTATAAATAACGCGATCTAAACCAAAAACGTTTATTATGAATAATATTGGTCGCGAAAGCCTACGCGTTAAACATTATGACATCGTGGCTGCATCTATGAAAATAAACAAATACCACTGCGTAGGGTTTCGCGGGTGTGCTGTGTGGTTCTCGGGTTGTAACCGCGTGTGCTCCGGCGCTTCGCTTCCTGCAGAAGCTCCCGGCGCGAAACGTCGGACATCGTACCGAACAACACGCGGTTACGACCAGCAAAGAATTGTTGGATAATCGTAGAATAGTTATATTATTTGTTTTACTGAATTTTTTTTCCCCCCGACTGGTTTTTGGTCCCTAGCAGCTGATGGTGGTGGGGCAAAGGCAAACTAAACATTCCCATGCCAATCCCAAAAAAAAAATCTTCAGCGCAGAATATCCCCTGCTGCTTTGTAAACACAACATCCTTAACATTTAATACTTTTTTTTGTTGACAAAAATACCAAATCACGCAATACCCGTGCTGCTTCGTTCAGGAAATGGCCAAACATAACAAAAATCGCAACGCCGGAAAAATAGTTGACACGCGCCGACACTTTCCTGGACGTTATGACAATTGTTGCAAATGTGCACACATACCATGCACACACGTGTACAGCCCTTGTGCCCATCACCCGCGGGATGAGGGCCTCCCTTTGCCGATCTTGTCACGGGGGTTATTTAACCGTGCTTTACGCTGGTCAATGCGAGTTTCGTGAAGGCACGAGAGCATAGATGTTTCGAATATGCAGTACAACAACAAACCGTTCTGTCACTGCCCTCTGCTGACCCCCACGTAGCACAGCCCTGCAAAAACCTATGACAGGGGTGGGGAACGTACAAGGCCCGCGAAATCATTTGGTGTGGCCCTGCCAAGGCAACCGCAGGTGGGACTCGAAATTCAATAAATCTAGGAGCAAACCTCTTTCCCCCGCGAGGAGGGCACAGCAGTTGCGAGTAGCAGCAACATCATCAACACCAGCTAACATCACACGCCTCGCCAAAGAGAAGCAGTTCCAGCCATCACATTAGGGGGTGAGTTAATTAAATGTTTGACCAAATATAACGGGCTAATTTTTAAGTTGATAATTCTGTATGGCCCGCGAATGATGTTATAAAAATCCAAATAGCCCTTGCCAGAAAAAAGGTCCCCCACCCCTGACCTGTGAACCATTTGTCGTACTGTAGACTCGCCCATGAAAAGCGAACAAAATGTAACTAGATGCGCAACGACCTTGAATTCCTGACTCAGTTTAATTACAGGACGTGTGTGTGCGTATTCAGCGCACGGGAACTCAAGATTCCAAACTCTAAACGCGGAACAAGGGGATGATTTTTCCGCAGCCATTGATGCGGGAACTTCCCACGTTTAATAACGCGCGGGTTTTACATTTCATTAACTGGCATCGTCCCCGAATCCCATTCAAGACACTTCCCATAGGATGCCCACTCTGAAAGTAAAATATTAAAAAAACATTTGTTTTTATTAATCATAACAAGTAGGCTTTCGCGATCAATATTATCCATAATAGGTCACAGAATGATTGCGGGATGATTGAGGAAGAGACGTTTTTCACAGGATTTGTCCGGGAAAATCGTTTAAGGAGCATTTCATTATTGATCACACTTTCCCATACACTGTTGTGTGTCTGTAAATCTGAAATATTTAATTCTCAGAGCCAGAATTTAGCCAAATTAAGTACATAACCAAATTTGATGTGTTATGCTTGAGAACCCGTTTAAAAATAGACATTTGACCAGGTAAAGCCCACTGAGCTGTATAGCTCTTTTTCAGAAGCGATCTGCCCACAAATGATAGCTCAACGAAGTGGCTCATCACCGTCATGTGGGCATTTATCAGGGCCAAATACTCTAAGCGCATGCTGACTCCAGATGTGGAGGCATAAAACCCGGAGGACCTGGAGAAAAATCCACGTCATCACGAAGAGAGCATGCAAATATACAGGCATCAGGGTTGGGATCGAACCCATGACCTCCTGTATAACCCGCGAGGTAATTAGCAACTCGGCACGGTGGCGCCCCACGTTTCTCTTCGTGAAGCAGAGCCCTGTGCGCGGGATTTCGTGACAGGGACAGGCGCTGAAAGGGACGTTTCCAACACACAAAGTAGCCAAAGAGAGCGTTATGTAACCCTAACGCGCCATTCATCAGTCACGTCGATCAGCGGCGATGAATTGCGCATCGGATGTGCGCTCAGTTTGCTAAAACAGACGAAGCCACAACCCGTTTGAGAATCGGTGTCAGGATCGCGTTGCCTAAAATGAACGTTGGGAATCTTTTTTCTTATTTTTTTTTTATAAATGTTTTTGCTGCAACAGGAAGAATGCTTTTGAATGGACTTTCAAACACGGAGCCTGTGAGTGTGACTGAACAGAACACGTGTTGCCCAATCCATCTCCGTCGCTTGACACGCCCGGCTGTGAATCTTGACGTTTGCCTGAACTTACACTCATTGTTTTTGTATATTTTGTCACTCTTTAGGATTTGGGTTGTCTCCTTGTCGTGGTAGAGAAGCTCGTCTTGCCTCCATCACCCAGCAGGTCCAACCTTGCCAGACTGGCCAAAGGGTGGAGGACAGACGAAATGGACAACCCCTGGTCCTCCGGGTTTGGGGTTGGGCATGGGGCTAACAACCCCACCACGGAAAAACCAGAATTGTTATGGAAACTGCAACAGGAACATATTTGAAAAACCAACTAACGGCCATGGGTCTGTCTTGGGGTGAAGCAGAGAAAGCTGCTAAAGACCGTCCGGAATGGCGTGGGCTTGTTGCGGCCTTATGCTCAACAGGGAGTGAAGAGGGGTAAGTAAGTAAGTTAGGATTGATTCCCACAGTAATGTACGGTACGTTGTAAAATCCCCAGCGCTATTAAGGCGTCTGGCCAGTGTGGACGGAGTAGCCAATGCCCTCTAGAAGGGCTCTCTATAGCGCATTCTAGTCGAGGCCTCTTCTCTCAGCAGTGGTGTGAGCAGGCAATGCAGGGCCTGAACCTGTACCTCTCATGAAAGAATAAAGATTTCACGTTCCGTTTTGCTTTCACTCTCAAGAAGTTATGATTGCTCTCTCTCTCTCTATACACAGTAATTCTACTATAATCACGAGTAGAATTATCATTTTGTTCGAACATATGTTGGGCCCTCACCTGAATATTTAAGGTGACTATCTCGACGTCCTCAGCCTGAGTCGAAGAAAAGGTGGCTGGAAAATCACGACATCTCCCGAGAGCGGACACAGTGTACCAGTTGAAAGGGTAAAAACATATTACTATATTTTGCCACTGGTAAAGGAGGTCTCATAGTGTAAATTCTTACCCCGAGCTTTCAATACTCTGATAGTGCGCTGTTTTTGAGTTGTACGCCTTTTGGCGTCATCTGGTCCAACACCAATGGAGACTAGGCTCTAAGAAAAGCTGTCTCGGGTGTGGACCAATCAACTTCAAGGACAGTGCATATCATTATTATCAGAGTTGTTTCTTTTTGTTTGCATTTTGAGTGAATGTGTTGTGGTTATTGCAAACATGATGCCTCGTATAAAGGTGTCAGTTTTTGTACCAGTTGAAAGTGTAAAAACCTATTACTACTACACGAACGTAACACAAACGAGAGACGCACAATCCAACTCAGTGGGGGCTCCGTAGCTCCAGGTTAGAGGGGCCAACAAAGTCCATCTCGGGTTTTCCACGCTCAGGTGATGCACACGTGCAGGTGATTCAATTGAAAAAAACTGGAATGCACCAGCAGCGGCTTCGCTTAACAGAGCTTTCTCACACAGAGACCCACAGCCTCGAAATCGAGGCCCAGGGACTCACAAAGAGAGCACAGACTCGCACCGAGACCCATAGCCTCACATATAGACTCAAGAGAAAAACTTTAATATGCTGCTAGCGGCTTCATCATCGGTTCAACTTGCTGCCCCCTTACTATCACCTCAG
Source organism: Lampetra planeri (assembly GCF_965212315.1). NCBI lineage: Eukaryota > Metazoa > Chordata > Hyperoartia > Petromyzontiformes > Petromyzontidae > Lampetra > Lampetra planeri. The sequence continues at coordinate 27,010,414 of NC_136109.1, read as the reverse complement.
ACTGGGAAATCCAATATGTACTTTTCAGGAACCTACTTCAATTGTTATTTTGAAACCTCAGCCACTAAGTACACTTCATATTCTGTAATATTTTTAAAAAAATCGCATTTCCCTTAGCGCAAGAGGCAACTTGCTGTATATTGCACATGACTACTTGAAAATGCAACTCTGCGCGTAATTTTAATATCCTCTTTCTCCAAACACGCTGACCACCACTGACATGCACGCTGTGTATCCCGCCAGTGTAAGGGGGACACGTTGGAAAAACAAATATTTTCCCGTGTAAGGCGAGAGGAGGGAAGAGGAAGGGGTCTATTTGCCCACTGAACAAAGCTGCTCTCTCTCCCTCTCTCCCTCTCTCAACTCTCGCCTCTCTTTCCCCCGCGAGGAGGGCACACAGAGAGGGTCGTTAGCGGTGCCCCTACCTTTGCCCGCAGTCGGCAGGCGGGATTGAGAGAGGGGAAAGGGGAAAGTTACAAAGACAAAGATCCCCCGTGTAGGCTTAACAGACTGTTGGGCCAAGTGCTGTTAGCGAGCACCGATGAAGGCCGGCACGGTGCACGAGGGGGTCGGTGGCCAACACCACGCCCGGCCGCCTTTGCCTCCCCAAGTGGCGATATTTGCACACCGCACCAGGTGGTCATTTGAGACTGAGTCGACCTAGGGGAGGCGAGTTACTCACATGGAGCCACATTCACTGGCCGCCCCCAATCCCCGAGGGCCGACTCACCGCGTCACCCTTCCCCGCGCTCAGAAGTGAAAGGGAGAACTTTGACGCTGGCTGTATGTGTTGCGCACGTTTTATTTTCCTCTTTCCCCAGACATCGATGGCCCAATGCGAAGTCCATTTCCAGCGCACGCGCGAACACCTCTCTCCCGAACGGCCCTGATGGGGGGGGGGCGCGTAGCGTCGCAACGACATCCACATTTCACGTCGGCACGTCCAAGTTTCTGTTACGCTCGAGCGAAACGCTCAAAAGTGTTTGCAGGATCGCCGCAGCAGAGGGCTTCGACGGCGGGAATAGGGGTTTTTCTTTTTTCTGGCCCCAATCTTTTGCCAACGATTAGCCCTCGAACCCCCCTCCTGCCTCCCGTGCCTCCTAGTAAATGGATTCCACGTGTGGGAACCACCGACCGGTCTGAGCGTGGGTAACAATGCGCCGCTTTCTGCACGGGGTCGCCGAGTTGTAACGTCGTACACCGCTCAACATGTGAACCTCGTGAAAAGTTTAACTAAGTATAGAATCCGAGCAGAGGGCTGAAAACTTGGCTTTTTATAGCTTCCAGAAACAACTTGGACGCGAGGTAGTTCAAAAACGCAAAACTCTCCACTCACATGCATACACAAAAAACAGAGACAAAGATCCCCCAAATAGCCTTAACAAACTGTTGGGGCAAGTGCTGTTCACGAGCACCTATGAAGGCCGGCACGGCACACGACGGAGTGAGTGGCCAGCACCGCTCCCAACCGCCTGTGTCCCAAGTGGCGATGTTTACACATCGCACCGGGTACTCATTTGAGGCCGAGTCAACCTAGGGGAGGCCCAGGACCGGTTCAGATAATCGTCACTCGTGTTGGCTGTGAGCGGGAATCGAACTGGGGTCACCGAGTGCATAGCGTAGCGCACTAACCGCGACACTACGGCTCCCCATACATACACACACGCACACGAGCAATAATGAGAGAATTCCAATAACTTTGCGTGTATTCGGTGACGAGGACGGAAATGGGGATGACCGTGCGGTCAAAGATCACTCGTAAATGTGTCCCAAAGTGTCTGCTCAGGAATGCTCATCTCCTCCCCTGGTTGGAGACCCAGTGCTGAGACACAATGTGCCCACAGGGTCACACTCTGCCACACGCTGCGCCGCGTCCACTGTGGATTTACTGCGCGCGAGGTGCAACTTTGCGGCAACATCCTCTCTGCGTTGGAATTTCTACTGCGTAGGTTTTTTTTCCGCGGCTGTGCCGGGGGGCGCACTCCGCGATGCGCTTCTCGGTTCGTGCCGCGCGTCGGTTCGCGCGGCAGCGATGTCCCTCGGCGTTTCCCTCTCCGTGCCGCGAAGAAGAACCTCCTCCCGGCACATGGAGCGAACAAAAAAGTCGGGCGGCACGGCCCGAACACGCATCGGGGAGCCGTAATTTGTGTTGAACCCAATTTTTGCATATCTCGCTCGACAAAAACATATCGTGTTCGGCAAAATCGTCGGCAAAAAAATCAATTCCAGATGAGGAGCTACAGCTGTTATGATTTTTTTTTACAGTTATTAGAATTCTTTCACATTTTCTGCGTGCATCTGGTTGTGGGGTTTAGTTTATTTGAGAATATATTTCCATACAGTAGTTTTGCTAGAATATTTCCATTGAGCGTGCCAACGCAGGATTTTTTTTGCTTGCACATTTTGCATCAAGTCAATATGAAGGTAATAATTGAATCAATCGATCAATTACAATGCTTTCAACATTCGACAGCCCGCTGTTGTTCATTGTCAATATATTTTTTAAAATTAGAATTGATTCACCTCCCAATTGTCGCCCAACAAAAGGCAATTTCTAAATCGTTGCATCATTACGACGCGGTTTAGTTGATTACGATTTTCACCTTCGGCATTTGTGTCTCAGACACGGACATACAGCGGTCAGCATTATGCAAATTGTGCTCAGATGTTATTAATGCAGTGGATGAGTGATTTCCTGTGAAAATCTGCAATCGGTCAAAGGAGTGTCACGGGTGCCAATGTTAATGCAGTGAAGCTTCTAATTTAGAGCAGATGTGAGGATGTTATAGTTCATTTTCTCTCCGACCTATGCGTTCCCCTTTCTGTATCTCAGCAAAAATCCAAGCATGTACCTCCTTCGTATTTGCCTGTTGAGAAAAAACTAAAATAAACGGGTTTGAACTCAACACACGGCCGGTGGTCAAGACTCAGAGTGACATCAACTTCCTGTGTGGGAGCTCGATGGACTGTTGCATCATGTGGATCTCACGTGAGGGATGGTGACGGCTTGAGTAGGCTTTCGTCCAGAAGTGGATAGATCATGACTGGCGATGATAATGGAGCGATTTGGAAATTGCATCTAAATATTCAGAGTCGGAATATGTATTTGTATTGGAGGAATCTGATGAGCGACGAAGCTTCTTTTTCACAGATGTTCAGTAGGGGCAGGTCAGAACGTTACGACAATATAACCCTCTGGCAGCATGAATCTACCCAAATATACCAAACAAACTGGTCCATTGTTCAGCACAGCGAGACACACACACACTGACCACTATGAGGCTATTACACCAACCCAAGTCACCTCTCCAGTGATGACAATGAATATGTGCTTTTCTTTCTTTTTTTAAATAACTTCCCTCTGACTTGAACCTCCCTCTGATGTCTGCAAGCTGCGCGAGCCCTAGGCAAGAGGTCAGCAAAACCTGTCCGCGGAATACAAACACCGCCCCCCCGCCAACCCGACCGCAAACCCACAGGGGCTTTTGTTGGCCCACTCCACGAACCCACGGACGCGAGGTACCACGGTGTGCGTGAGCCAGTCGACACAACTGACGGGTCCACGGGAAAACAAGGCGACTACGCAACCCTCCTCCTCCGACTTCTCCGCGTCTCCTCCTCCCGCTCGCAAAGCGGCAGAGCCGCCACGCCGCACACGCACGGCGCGTGTTTGCCCTGCGCCTGGCAGATTAGCGGTCGGTATCCATCACCTGCCATACCGAGTGCTTTTAAGAGGCAGGTCGAAGGGGCCGAAGGTCAACTCTAAGGGTAAACGACTCTTCCCTCGGAACAAGGAGCTCTCTTTGCTCACTGCGGACCACACACACACGCGCACACCCACTGCAAAACATGAGCCGTGACTCAAATGAAACCTTCAAGCGTAGCTTTCGTCACGGTGACGTAGCGTGGCTGGCATGGGACCTGGTGCACTGAATGAGATGGGACCCCCACTCTGCCTGTCCAACTCTTCGTAAAATAATAATAACAACAACAACAACAACACAGGAAAGCTGCGTTGTGTTCGAAGACTCTCTTTCAACAGGCTCCTGCGTAGGGATGCTTGGCCAATACAAATGACATTCTATGGGAGGAAATCGGAGGACCCAGACAAACCCCATGTACAGAACAAGGGCAAGAACATCCACACGCCACGCAGCAAGGCACCCAAGTCAAGAATCGAACCCAGGCCCTTCTCACCGTGAGGCCCAGGTGTTACGACTTTGCCCACTACCCTGCCACCCCCACCACAGCCCGGGCCCCCCGTAGGGCACCCGGGGCAGTTGCACCGCCTGCACACCCAGTAGCGAACGCCGCTACCTCGACGCCGGCTCCAGAAGGGCCACGTGCGCCGAGAGCTTCGCCATACTATTCGTTTTTTGGGTAAAGTCACGTAGGTAAAAAATGAAATTAAAATTAATAAAAATAAAATAATAAAAATCACGACGTTTCGGAGGCAACACAAGTCTCCGTCATCAGGTGGGACCGTCACAGCCAGATTTGCAGCAAATCGTCGTCATTTTTATCATTTTATTTTTAATTAATTTTCATTTCATTTTTTACCTACGTGACTTTACCGAAAAAACTAATAGTATGAATCCTTGCAGTCACGAAAGCTTCAAATCTAGCTTCGCCATAACCTTGGGAGCTGACGATCACCGGAGTCGTGCCATGAGCGCGCGTCGACGATTACAAATATTTATTTTCCCACCCTATTGGACGACTCCGCAGTGCCGCTTAATCCCAACGTATATTTTCCAAGCGTAAAGCAGCCAGGGCCGGGGTGATTGCAACAATAAACACATTTCCGCGTGTGTGTGTGTACGTATATATAAAATGTCCAAGGTTAATAGGAGCAAAATAGTCATTTATCTTTATATTTGGCTGGATGCTGAACACGCCGATGTGTGTATAGATAACGGATACAGCTCTGCCTTTCATCACTAAGTGGCGATGGCAAAAAAACACAGCGCTTGTGCCAGGCTTGGTGCGGACTGAGGCAAAATAGAGTGAAGGTTCACTGAACGAGGTGAGCGTACAGACAACAACAATAATAATGCGAATGTATAATGCGCATTCCATCCTAGGATCGCAGTGCGCAATGCATGAAAAGCAGGAAACTCAAACAGAACCAGGGCAAGCGACTAAACTAAAGAGTGAAGGCCACTTTAAAGAGACGGCGTTATGGGTCAACAGAGTGGAGTGATGAGCGTGTAAACACGGCATGCACGCACACGAGCACACAAACGCACACAAAGGCCCTTCCCCCCGATTTAGCCGAAGAGACCTGCTGGCGCGGGTGCCGTTAGTTGAGCGCAAAGTCACCGAGGCGCACGATGGGGCAGCAAGAACCGCACCTATGGCCAGACGCCTTCGTCTTTACCAGTGCGCGCGTTAACACCCCGTGGCAGAGAGGCGGCACTGAGGGCACACCTGAATCACACGGATGGGAAACAGGGACGTTGACTGAGCGCACGGCACGTCAGCTGGAATGTGCCACAGAGCGGCAGTGGAGAGGGGACCGTGCGTCGAGTGACGTCGCAGGCGACGAGGGGAACACGTGAACGAGAGAGAGAGAGCGTTCTAACACGAAGGCTTTCGCGACCACTATTATCCACAGAAAAGGTCCATGATTGAAAAATGTTGTGGGTTTACTCTCCAACGCACCGGTGTGCTGTACTAGTAACGAACTGGCATGTTTTGTTAACGTGACGAACATTAATACATTGGCTGTGTCGGGTGGTGGCGGGTTTAACGACGCATTTATATTCGTACGATTTAACCCAAAACCCTCTATTATAGGGAGAACGTGCAAGTCAGAGACATCGCATTGACCGAGAGCCCTTCAACTCGCAGTGAATAGATCATGGCTGCTGATTACGGCGATGATGAAAACGCACCCGAGTCTAGGGGAGGACCGGGGTTCAATTACGATTTATATTGTGCGTGCTCAGGCATTTAAACCAGGATAGCCAGGGTTGCAGCAAGAGTTCACGGACCACTGGGCCAGGGGTCGGCAAACCTACGGCCCTTAAAGAGCCGCACACGCACGGATCTTTAAGGGTCACTCCGCGACGTTGTTTATGACGGGCCACCGTCACATATTCACCACGTGTGCGTTGCCAACCCCTGCACTCTGCTAATACCACGAAGACAACAATCCCCATAGTGCCATACAGATGGTTGCGAAAGTGCTGTTAGTAAGCACTTATAGGAGGCCAACTTGGCGCACGAGGGGGTGGCGTGGCCAGCACCACCGCATATGGCTGCCCGCTGCTGATGTTTAAATGCCACACCAGCTACTCATTTGAGGCTGAGTCAAGCTAGGGGAAGCCCAGAGCTGGTTCGGCTATAACCCACCACTGACATTACCTATCACGCTTACTGCCCCCCGACCCCCCCCCCCTTACCTACACAAACAAACTTACGGCTGGACTGTGTATGTGCTTGGCTCAACAGAACATCCACACATGTGTGTCGTCTCAACCTCGTGGGGCTCATCAGCCTGACACAGCCACAGTGGTCTGGCCAAACAAATGTTCTACTAAAGTCTGTACACATTGTGGGCCCACTTACTCAAGACACCGTAAACTTAGCAGAATTTCCTTTTTTTTTCCTTGGACGATGATTGACTGCCCAATTCACTCTATACAATAAATATACCCAGTGTTTCTGTGCAACGTCTTGAGATGTGGTTGCGTTTATATGCCATATCAGTCGAAATTCTCCATTGTATTTGGATGCTACCGTAGATAAATTGTTAGTACACTGGGCTTGCATTCCAGGGAGTCACCGGTTCAATTCGATCTCTCCCCACTTGGTCGTTGAAGCAATTGAGCAAGTTTTTTAAATCCTCCCCATCAGCACCTTTGTCCTCCGAGCAGTGCCAACGGGTAACTCCGAAGGTGGCCTGCGTGTTGGGGTAAAGTGTGGGGTTCCTCCCACCTCTTCCAAAATGTCTGGCATCGTGCGGAAGAGTAGGCCAAACACCGCGTACACGGGGGGGACCCTCGAGGGCTCCCTCTCGCATGGCTGCACTTGAACCTTGACCCTTAGATCCATTGTCTTTTGCCACCAGCATGAAAATGTTTTCGATGGCCGAGGGGGTTGTCTCGAAGAAAAGCAATCCAGCGCGACGCGCATCCTAGCCGGGACGCGCACGCACGCACGCCCGCACGCACGCACGCACGTAAGCAATAACCGCACGTGTTTCTTATGAAAAAAATTACTGGATGTATGTTTCACTTACACGTGTTTCTTCTTTGTGGTGTTTGCGGTCAAATATACTAATCACGACGTAATGCTACTTGACGGACCGGAACGGCTTTTTGGTAAAATGCCGAGGTAGGGCATATCCCCCCAGAGAGAGAGAGAGAGCTGCGTGATCACTCGGGGATTCCTACACTAGAACCTTTGTGCCACGTGTCAGCCAGATGTGATCGCAGTCATGCACAACGCCTACCTGTGCCCTTCTCCGCTATTCTAAAGGTGAAGGCGGAGCCCTGCAATTGCACGCTCACTCCACTGTCGGTGGAAGGGTCTCCGCTAAAAGGTCGCTCTACAGAGCCCCACTCCCAGTGGATATTTTTTGCCTACTCTTCCACTCTGGCAAAACGTGTTGGAAGAGGTGGAAGACGCATGTTACCCCCACCACAAGCGAGCTGTCCATCTCGACTACTTGTGTGGGTACCCATTTTCGTGCTGGGTGGACAGAGGCAGCGGGCGGTGGGGATTTAAGATGTTATGCCATGCAGGGAGATCAAATGGAACTGACGACCTCTGGATTGTGTGCTAACCATGGCACCATGGCGGCCACCATCCCTGATTTAAACACGTATTATTCACGTGACAAACATTGCAAAAATACATATTCATTGTGAAATTCTATAAACAGCTATTTTATATTATATTATATAGCTATTTTAATTCAACAAACTTCTACTTACTATGATTACAAATGGAATTATATAGTTTTATTTGTAAACGTACCACATCATAATTTCCATTGCCTAAAATGCTAATTCTTGCACGTTTAGAAAATTGTAACATATTTCCCCCTTTAAAACACAAGGGCCTACCTCCCCATTAACTTGTTGGCAGGAATTGCATTACTCACACACACACACAGATGTCGCAAATTGAAACAAGGCTTGGCTTTACAGAATGAATATATACAGCTGTCGAGATGAGACATTCTCCAGATAAATTCTACATACATTGGGACTGGTATGACCGTGTTTCTGCAGAAAGACCGATTGCGTAAACCTTCATGGTCTATTACCTTGGCAAAACTCTGAATTCCATGAGTAGTGAAAAAAAATAAAAGCTGCAGTCTATACGAACACACAAAGTAGTCTATAAAACTTGTAGAAATGTGAACCTCACGTTGTAAAAGCAGAGTGATAGCGTGGCATTGTAAAATATGAATCATAATAAAAAAATATTAATAACTCTCTATCCATCAACTGCCGAATTACGGCCTGTGCCTTGGTGTGTCCGTGTTGGGGGTTATTTGACCAAACTTTACTACGCTGGGCAGTGTTGGTTGGGAAAAGGGGGAACCCAAGACGCGTCCAGATATCATTCGCCGCTGATATTAGCCGTGGACAAAAAACCTACTCAGATCACTGGGTCAATGGTGCAGTGCCACCTCTCTAAGCCCACTGTGAATTACCATCAGCAGCAGCCATAGTCGGTCCATCGCTGGGTGAAGGCCACCCCAAGCCTCTGCCTTATATAATATTCCACCTGGAAACGGCACACAAACCAGTACAATATATTGCACATGCCTTAAACATAGCCATACTATGTTTGAGGCAAAATACCAAAAACCTCTATTTTAACAATAAAGAAAAAATAAAGCCTGTAGTCTTCAAGCACACACATAGAGAAAACACACCGCCATCGTTCGCAGAGCCTTAAAGGAGCCGGGGATAGACATTACATCAGTGGGCTGTAGGCTCACGCAACGCCTCTTCTTCTGAGCAGAGAGGGGGGCAGCCGGTTTGACTGACATATTGTGAGACCACACTCTACGATGCGGTGCCTTGCTTTAGCAGACAATTAACTCATACGCCGTCGAGTTTGAATGAATCTCTGTAGTCGGGGCTCGTTCATTGGCAGGGACCCGTTCTCATTTTCTGTCCCTGTGAACATCGCTCAAACCGGACCACCGCTCACACCGGAGCACCGCTCACACAGAGCCACCGCTCACATAGAGCCACCGCTCACACAGAGCCACCGCTCACACAGAGCCACCGCTCACACAGAGCCACCGCTCACACCGGAGCACCGCTCACACCGGAGCACCGCTCACACCGGACCACCGCTCACACCGGAGCACCGCTCACACAGAGCCACCGCTCACACAGAGCCACTGCTCACATAGAGCCATCGCTCACATCGAGCCACCGCTCACACCGGAGTACCGCTCACACCGGAGCACTGCTCAAACCGGACCACCGCTCACACCGGAGCACCGCTCACACCGGACCACCGCTCACACAGAGCCACCGCTCACATAGAGCCACCGCTCACATCGAGCCACTGCTCACACCGGAGTACCGCTCACACCGGAGCACCGCTCAAACCGGACCACCGCTCACACAGAGCCACCGCTCACACAGAGCCACCGCTCACACAGAGCCACCACTCACACCGGACCAGCGCTCACACCGGACCACCGCTCACACCGGACCACCGCTCACACCGGATCACTGCAAAGTGAAGTAGAAGATTCTGATCGACTCGCGACCAGTGGTTTTGCGAGTCATTTAGTGTCCCTATCCAGAAAAAAAATGTTCACCACAAGATTACAAATATAAGCTGGACAATCTCTATAACTTAATGCTAGAGACACCTGTCTATTATAAAAATGTAGCTTTTTTTAAGAATCCTGAATCACAGCTGATCATTTGAGCCACGCATGTTATTTTTGTGAATCTGGGACCCTTTCTGAGCGACCTTGGGCCCTGCGCTTTTGGGCTCAGTTTTCTCACGGCTTGGGGTGCCACCGCCGCTCGGCCGCGACGGCGCACGGACTGCAGCTGCCCAAACAGCGCCGGGCGAGCGCCAGGCGCATCGCCGCTTGAGGGGCCAGCGTCAAAACGGCGTCTCGCAAACATTGGCCAGCTGTTCACTCCTACGTCGGCACACATCATTACCCGGGCCTTCACTTCACACGGTCCGCTTACCCGTCCAAACTACCCCGATCCCACAGTGCATCGGCTGGAACCCAATCAGGGACTTTGTTTTGACAGATCGCCGGCGGTAATTGCCCGTAATGTCAAATAACATCCGACCTCCCTTGCGGTCGCATTGACAGTTTAGCAGGCGTGGTTTTATTTATTTGATTTTGTGCTTATTTCTAGGAATTTTAATTCACTTCACAATGTTGCATGTAATTTGTTTGTAAATTATTGAAATTGTTGTTATACGTATTAATTGTAATAAATATATATATCATACAGAGGAGATGTATGGTTGGCATCCAAAATCCATTCGTTTCTAATTAGTTTCCAAAATAACGTTGAGCTTTTTGAAGGCCTCTCTCCCCCCCATGCCGTGTCAGTCATGGGGATTGTTTGACCATACTTCACCACGCTGGTCAATTCGGATTGGTGAAAGGGGGACTCGGGACTGATTCAGATGTCAATGGCCACTGATGTTCGTGGGAACTGAACCACTGCCTTATCGCTCCATCTAATATGATTATATAGTTATTATATGTAAGGCAGTAGGAACCCACATGTGGATATATGCCATCAAAAGTTGGATGGAAAATCGATAGCACGGTGCTATATGCATAAAAATGTAATTATTAATTTCATAAAGTTATCCTTTTCAAGAACAGGGTTAAATGTATGGGTCGTTTATATTGTGTTCAATTATTGCATTTCTATCCATTTGTATTAGAAAATAGTCTCTGCGCGACAAATCCATCCAATCGCAGGCAATCAGAAACATATTTGTGAAACGGAGCATCAATCACAACACGCGACTAAAAGGCGGTGGTCGTCAGAGAGTTTACTCAAACATGTACAATTACCTTTTCACACAAAGTTACATCTCCTTATTTTATTGGAAAGCCAGTAAATGTTAGGACATTTAAACTTATTTTTTATTTTACCGGAGAAGGGCCCACTGAGCTACGTAGCTCTTTTTCAGAAGCGACCTGGATCACAAATGATCGCTCAACGACGAAGTGGCTGATCACCACGTGGTAATTTATAGCAGCCAAATACGCGAAACGCGTGATGTTGATTCTAAATGCCGAGGGAAAAACTGGAGGACCTGGAGAAAAATCCACGCGAGCATGGGGAGAGAGACACCGCAAACTCCAAATATACAGCAGCAGGCGTCAGGGTCGGGATCGAACCCATGACCTCCTGCATACCAGGCGAGGTACTTAACATCTCGCCACCATGGCGCCCCTTAAACTTAGTGTGTAGGTATTATATATACTTCAGACAGTAGCATCTGCCCCCACCATGTGACTTAATCGAAACAAATCCGGCGTCTAGTCTTTATAAACTCAACCTGAAAGGTCTACAAGGAGAGGGATGCTAAAGGTTACATTACCTTTCCAAATGGGACACAGGCCTTACTTTACCCGATACAGCTGTGCGCGTTCGAGTATTAAACCGGTATCGTCAGGGGCAATTAAAACCCAGGGCTTTTGACAAGGCTGGCTGCCCTGTTTGAAATTCAAAGTCGGCGCCAGAAACTAGGAATGCCCTGAGAGACAGGATAAAATCTCAAGAATCCGACCTTCATCGCTGTAAGCCTGACAAATTGAGCTTTGCTTACAACTGCAGTTAGATAAAAAAAAATCCAATGATTATTAACTTCCTTTTAGCTTACGGTTTTTTTGCACGTGCGTAATTTATTTTGGGTTAACAAAGTAAACTCGGTTAAAGGATTTCAATGGCGGCAAGTACCGCGATGTTTTCTTTTTGCACTTCTGCTACTAACTTGGACATTCAGACGCGGCGTTCTCTCGCGTTGTTTTCATTTCAGAACGTCTTCGGCCTGTGAGAGAGGGCCGCTGCCAAAAAATGTGTGCAACAGCTGATGATGAAGCCTTTGGCAAAACCCAGCCGCCTCAATGGTGCTATTGTTTCAAAATAAAACTAAAAAACATTTATGCCACGCACGCCATAATTAGTAAAAAAAAAAATTAAACAAGTTACATTAGCCACAGCACTATTCGGTGTTATTGTGGGATGCCTGTACGATGCTAGTGTGTGTGTGTGCGTGTGTGTGTGCAGATCAGTTTCTATATTCTTTGTTTTAAACAAGATACTGAACTTGATTCAATATGAAGGGGAAACCAAACTGTGAAAAGTAGTTCCGTTGAAAATTAATGGCTTGTTTATTGCATCTGATGATCTGACAGCTGACGAGATGCGACGTGTTCCATCGATTCCTCTTTCCTCCAATGTTCACGCACTCGCCGCACGACCGAAATTTAAGCACAAGAAAGAGAGCGAGGAGAAGCACACGCAACAACACAATCGGGGGAAAAGCGGAGCAAGAGTTAAAGCTGTCAAGGATTAAAGAGACGTGTCACAGGTCAGCTGTAAACGGCGAAATTACATTTCAAGTGACATTAATGACCCTTGCCCACGTGAACTCACAAGCACACTGGCTGCACCACGTTTTGCAGTCCTCCCTCCTGTAAAAGGCCTTCAGCCAGGCTCACATTTGGGCCCCATTATAAAGCAAGGCCTCTTTGCGTCCTTCCAGAAAACAGTATTTGCTATTATTTTCTTCTTTCCCAGGCTGGTTGTGTTTTTTCTGGAACTATTTTGCCTTCACTGAGTTATTCAAACAAATAAAGCCGAGTCAAAAAACCCGGAGGTAAATGTGCAAACCTGAGGCTGTATTTATCAAAATGGGACCAAACGTCATCCGGTGGGGGGAAAAGTTTACATTTTTTGTTAAATATTTAAAACAAATCATTTGTAATTATTTATGGAGGTGAGAAGGTCAACTACGTGGGTGGAAAAAATAAAAATAAAGTGTAAATCTTTGAAATTAGTCATAATATTTGCTGAAGCCCAAGCATAGCAAATCGAGAATGCAATACTGTAATTGTAAACATATACAGCAGAGCGGTGTTAGATCAGCACGAAAAAAATATAACAACCAAAAGAAGGTCAGCGCAAGAAAGTAATTCATCTCGCGTTCTTAAATTGCCCGATGAAAATGTTTTTTTTCAATCGACGTTTGTTTGCATCGGCATGTAATTGCAAGCCCTCGGTAACATTGTGCATAGCCAAACACAACGAACTTCATAAACTGACTTTGCGAAATTCACGTGAAAGGTTGAAGCTGCGGTGAACAGTAAAATCCGTTTGCCCAAAGGACGTGAAGTTCTCTCAGTGAGCTTGTACGCCGGCATGCCGCTAGCTCTGGAATATATATAATTTTATGATGCAGCGCTCGCTGAGTTCACGACGGCGACCCCCACGGTACTTCAAGTATGAGTGGTTAGGCGTGCAGAGTGGCCACCTCACGGAGTGATCGCACCTCCATGCGCAGGCGCGCCACGTTCCGGCACGCGCAAACGCGCGCGCACACACCCGAACCATGCGCGCGTGCACACAGAGCTCCACGGGGGCAATGAAAACCAAAACCAGAACGCCTCGACGCCTTCGCCGAGGAGGCCGGTAAGACAATCCCTCTGCTCTAACATTTTTGCTTTTATAAATAGAAATGTAGAAACGTGCAAAAACGCGAAGGAGCTTCCTGGCGACGACGCCGTCACCGCCGCGCTTGGCCGAAGAGCCAAGGAAACAGTTTCTTCGCTTTTCGCAGATTCTCGGACAGCGAGCGAGAACAGACACCATTGGTGGACGTCGGCTACGCAATAAAAAAAAACTATACATAAGTAACATTTATAAAGATTTCCCTCTTTTTTTGTCGAGCCAACCGCAAGATGGCAATGCAACACGTGCGATTGTGTTCAAGCGCCGGGTCGTACGTCGAACATCACTTCGTGGAATGCGTCACGGTTTTGGCAAACCAGGTTCAACCCCAGGCCACATATCACCAAGGCAGACAACTTGGAATCTGAACCTAGAGCAGACTTTGCCGAGGTCGACTGGGCCGGCAACATTGTGCACTGAGTGTGGTGTGTAAACAGCCGCACGGAGAAGATAAAGAATTCTGGCCCCGCTGTTTATTCTTTTGCTTGGCACTGGCCCTTCAGAGGCGCTCGATTGAGCAGAAGTTGCAACTACGGTCCACAAGAATAAATAAATATCTTTGTTTTTGCCCAACGGCGCACCTCACATTTAAGTGACTGCACAATGCTTCAAGTAAGTCTAAAATACCGGTTAGAGTGTAACTCTGCAAAGCTTACAATGTCTTCCCAATCGAGTTCCAGCATTGCCAGGAGGAGAGCGAGAGAAGCGAGCACACCGCGAACATTCATCGGTCAGTGCACAAGAGTACAGCACAAATCACGTAATCCCCCGAAATGTGCGCTCGTCAAAACCTGGCTGTGATAAACAACAATAATAACGCGCCACCCAGTAAATTTAACGAGCCGCGCAGGATGCCCTGTGTGTGTGCGTCCTGGGGCTGTGCCCGCACCACTGAGAATTCACGGGAAAAATAAAATGTTCACGGCTTCCTGCCATTGGGAGAGTTTTTTTTTCCTTAATTGTTTTATAACGTTTCGAAAAAATAAAGCTCAGTGTGTGTGTGTACCTGTAAACAGCCACAAGGCCTAAACAAGAGAGACCCGTCTTGCGCTTTTACTTACGTAATTCATTTCTTTGTTTTCCCAACAAGGCCTCACTACTGAGTCGCATTGCCTAGGTTCGATTCCGCCCCTGACGCCCGCTCTATATTTGCCGTGTGCATGTTCTTACCATGGTCGAGTGGACTTTTCTCCGGGTCCTCCGGTTTTCCCCTCCACATTTAGAAACATGCGTTTAGAATAGTTGGCTGCTGTACATTTCCACATGATAAGCCACTTCGTTGAGCTATCATTTGTGGACAGGTTGCTTCTGAAAAAAGATCCATATAGCTCAGTGGGCCTTGCCTGCTAAAATAAAAAAATAAAATTAATCGTTTTCTTTTTCCAAAGGGTCTTTCCAGGTTTTCTCCAGTTGGAGGCGATGGTTGCTATTTAAATTCCAATTGAGTAAGTATGCGGGTCATTTTAAAAATGTTGCACATTTGGACCATTACGTTGGCACACAATGGCCTACTCTTGCGAATGATGTCACGGGACCTTTAATTATCCATTGCGAAGTAGACAACATGTATTTTTATGGGTCAATACACTGATGGTATTAATTAGGGCTTGTGCTAGATTCGAACCGTGAATCTCTGCAACAAGCTGCAAATGTGTTACTGCTAGGCCATGCGTCACCACCTCAAGTAGTTGAGCACCAACTGTAAACCCAAAGAGGCATGAGTTCGATTCCCGTTCATGTCTAACATGAGTGGTGAGACAACATTTGACGTCTGGTGCATCGTTCCACGTGGAGATAAATGCCGAACAACACGTGATGCAAACTGAAGTTACATCAGAGAGAGCTACAGGTGTGGTGGATGGGCCATGAAGCTTTTGCGCGTTTTGTCGTTCCAGCCGCAGACGTGCGAGGCAGGCCAGACGTCTTGAGGATTTGGCTCATCCCCATGAAAGGGCTCGCATTTTGGGAGCTTACGGGACGTCCCGACACGCGATACGCTCCGCCGAGGAGACACGTGCGCGCAGTAAAACACTTTGATCCACGCGGCGCTTCTCCAGCAACGCCTGACACAAATCTAGCCCACGGCGTCAAAGAGACGTCTCCTGTAAACACCGGAGGTTGGGAAATTTGCACCAACATCAGCAGTGGCTCAGCTTCAGTAAACATTGGGGTGTCCACCGGCGAGCATCTCGGTGACATTATTGCTCGAGGAACACTTGCATTTTAGCCACGTATTTCAGGGTAAGAAAAAATTCTCTCGAAAATAGGTGTCGCTTAAGTGAGACTTAACTCAACGGGAAGCTCTTAATAGCCCTGATTACGTAAGATAAACGGTTCAACCATCACCTCCTTCTTAGCACCTCTTATACATTTTTGATTTAAAGCTTTCGTGACTGCAGGGATTCCTATTCTTGGTTCTTTCGGTAAAGTCACGTAGAAGGGAAATAATAAAATAAAATAAATATAAAACAATAAAAATATAAAACAATAATTTTTATAATAAAAATATAAAACTAAAATATACAAATGTATTGTTTTATATTTTTTTATTTTATTATTTCCCTTCTAAGTGACTTTACCGAAAGAAATAAGAATATGAACCTCTAAATCACTTAAAAAATGTTCATCGCTAAAAAAAAATGTATCAGTAGCGTGCCTTACGGTTTTGCTTTTGAATCAAAAAGAAAACGAGCGTGGCCTTCACGGTCATCACGGTGACCATCGACGCAAATTGCCTGCAGGCTTCTGGAAGCGCCAACATCTGGGCACAATTTACGGCTCAAGGGGCTCGGGTTTAAGGTCTTGGCCTGGGGGTTTTGCGCCCGCGGTACAACGCGCGAGTCTGCCCAGAGCGTCGCTCCTTTTATCGCCGTCGCTCTGGCTCTCGGAGCCGTGGCACAGCAAGGACACTGGACGCAAAGAATGCCAGAACAAAAGCCACGATCGTGGCGGTAAAACTGAGACGCAATGGGGATAAATGAATCTCGGCCGCACAGGGCTCCCAATCAACCCCCGACCCCCCCTGGCCTCCAAAGACAATGATCTCCTGTATAGCCTTTAACAGACTGTTGGGGCAAGTGCTGTTAGCGAGCACCTATGAAGATCGGAACGGTACACGAGGGGGTGGCGATGTTCACACACCGAACCATCTACTTATTTGAGGCTGAGTCGACCTAGGGGAGGCCCAGGACTGGTTCAGATATTCAGATAATCGTCACCGTTGTTGTCCGTGGCAGACCGCAGCGCTAACCGCTTCCAGCTCTCCCGTAAAGAGGAGCACATCACCCTCACAGTCGATTCATCTCCTGGGGATTTCACTGAGCGTGGAGATCGCAACAAAATTTACCGGCACCCCACAGATTCTACCGCTGTGAATTCTCCCCCCCCCCCACCGCCCCCACGTGCGTCAGTTATCAAGGCCACCGGCTCCTGGTTCCACGTCCCGCAGTCACTGTGCCCTGATCATACGTGCTACGCTTTAAAAAACAATCGCGAAATAAACGACGGGCGCGGTAAGGAGTGCCGGGCTGCGGCAGATTAAGGGAGCGCGCTCGTTTTATTCTTGTTATTGTTTTTTTGTCTTCTTTCGCCGGCTCAACCCCGGCGAGTGGACGATGTCAGCGCCCACAAACATGACAGCCGCTCCGCTTGACATTTCACATCAAAGTAGCACATCGTGAGAAATGGGGCCTCCTGCTCGTTGACTCTGATCCTATTCCGCGTGTCTTGAGCCTACCCCCTTAGCAGTCCACCGCACTCCCTTGACGACCCTCCTCCCCCTCTCTTACTCTCCCACTACATCTCCCACCGCCCGTTCGGCATGTACGCCAGCGTTCCGCGGGCGATTAACGCCCCAGACGGGGAAGTTTCGCGTGCGGCAGCAGGCAACGCAACCGGCTCGGGCCGATGTCGCCGAGGTCACGGTTCTTAGTGCGCCGTGGAAAACCGACACCGGGGGGGGGGGGGGGACAGAAGAAAAAAAACACGAGGCGGGAGACAGCTAGTTTGTGCGGCAAACGAGTGTGGGAATGTTTAGAGGGGAGGGGAGAACGAGGCCAGTAAAACTCCAAAGCCGGTCGACGACACTCGATTGCAAGTCGCAAAGGGGCCATCCATTTAGTAGGTACGCAAAACCTTGACCCCTCCCCCCACCCTCCCTGTACGCACGCGTACTATTTTCACCCCCCCCCCCCAAATCCTATAGAACGGCCGATATGTAATCCACGCAGAAACGATCAAGGATTAATAATATGAACGTGTTTAAGAAAACAAATAGTCCACCATCTAACTAATTTGAAGGCCAATGTAGACGAATTATTATCGAGGCTTCACCCCCGCCCCCCCCCCCCGTTTCCTATTCGCACATTGTCAGTAGACCCCCCATACGCAAGCGTACGCCTTTGAGTTAACCCCCCCTCCCCCCTCCATGCGTACGTACTAAATGGATGGCTCCAAACGAGTCGACGCGGTGTCCGACGTTTTTCTTTGCTCCCTCCCCGCCATGCCGAACGATGCGCGGGTACGAGCCGAACACCCCTTCGGAGAGCCACATGCCCGGTGATCGATGGCACCGCCGCTCTTGACGACGGCGGTGGTGCAGTGCCGGATGATCCTCGTAGCACAAGTAGCTACATATGTAGTAGCTACTACATATGTAGCTACTACATATGTATTAGCTACATATGTAGCTACATATGTAGAAGCTACTACATATGTAGCTACTACATATGTATTAGCTACATATGTAGCGTGGATTACATATGTAGTAGCTACATATGTAGTAGCTACTACATATGTAGCTACTACATATGTATTAGCTACATATGTAGTAGCTACGGGCCCCGCACTTTCAAGGGCCCCGCGCTAAATGCTTTCAAGCTATCAATTCCGGTTGAGTGATTCTGCACTTGCTCTATTACTATAATACTATACCGTCTTCAACTTTAGGAACGACCGGGTGTTTAAGGCTAGCGATGTGTCGTATTATCTGGCTGTATAGCAAATGAAAAAATACAATTACTTTACTCTGTAAGTAAAAAATTTAATGTTTTTATATTTGTTTATTTTTAAAATGTAGGGCCCCTTTATAACATCATGCTACAGGCCCCGCACTAGCTTAATCCGGCACTGTGGCGGTGCGTGCGGGGTGTGCTACGCGGCGGTCTGTCGGGAAGGCAGAAACGATGCTGTTGGAAGCGTTGTGACGTAACAAAATTGAGCGATACGATCTTGGAAAGTTACTTTTTACCGTGTAGCGTAATGCATTTCATCTGAGCGAGATTAAATTACGCAGTGTTTTTGCCCGGCAGGACACCAAAGTGCAAAGATTAAGCGTGGCGATAGAGGACTGTATTCTAAGAAGATTACGCATTCCCACGCAGCTACTGACGTTTCTTATCTCGAGGGGGGGGGGTGCGGGGGAGACAGTGGCTTTTAACACTTCAGCATTTGACAGGAGAGCGTGAGGGGGTCTCCATCATCCCCCCGCGCGATCGCTTTCATCTCCCGCATCGCCTCGCTCCGAGCACGCCGGATTGTCGTCAGCCGACCCCTGGCGCGCAGGGCCAACGGCCCTCGTGAGCGCGTCGCCGCGTCGTTGTGCATGAGGCCAGCCCACGGCGATGTTCAAAACACAACATTTCCTGCCGGCCGACCGGCCAGCCGGCTGGCCGCCGCCGCCGCTGCCGCCGGTGCGATCCCTGCAATTTTGGTCTTAAGAGTTCCAGACTGCCCCCGTGGCGGTGTCGCCAGAGGCACCGCTCCGTCGAGTCTCCACCGCGACACTCGCCCTCCGCGGGAGCGTCGTGGTGCACCGGCGGTGGTTTTTCTGAACGCCCCTTTCGCGTGAAGCAAAGGGAACAACACAAAAAGGCCCCCTGCTTGGTCGGTTGTCGGCGTTTGCGGTTTTCGCACTCGTGAGCCGCAAGTCAGCGTGCCCGTAAAAAAAAAACCCATTTAGCCAAATGCCCTCTCAAATTGGAAACTGAGAGAATAGCCACAGCAATACGGCAAAGATGAATTCATCATTATCCCGGTCTTAATCACAACCTTTTGCATGCCGATGTGTTGTCGGGGGTTGTACCACGTGCTTTTCGGGATTATGTCCAATGTTCCCGTTGCACCCGCTGCAAACTGAATATTAATTTCCTGAAGAAGGTCCCACCACGTGAAGTGAAACGTCAGACCTCGTGCGGAACACGGCACAACCCAACAAAAACGTCGGAGAGCTGTGCAGGACAGCCGCGAAAGCCCTCCGTAGTAGTATCATACGGTTTATTTTCTCAGTCTGTTTTTGGTTTTTCCAGCTGAAATTCTCATCCAATTCAACACTGATCATTGCAGCCTGATTATTTTCGTCCGCGACGTGCGATGTGGATCGACGGCTCCGTACCGGATGGCTGCACAATATTCTAGCCACCGATTGGTCAGGCGCTTTGGCACTGAACCAGTTCACGTGGGGTCAACGATTAAATTCCCACCGCTGCCCGAAAATGTCTCTGGGTCATTTACCCAGAGGCATGCAAACTGATGGGAGCGAGTGGTTAAGGCATGTGACGGGCACGTTTTCTCAATAATAATAATAATCCATCGTATTTCTGTGCCACAGCTTAAATAACAAAAAAAAATACATCCTTAATTACAACTAGGATGTAATAATAATAATAATCAACATCATTATCACTTCTCTGTTGAGAAGAGCAGCTGCTTTCCATTGCAAACGAGAGATTATCTCAACGGGCTTTCACATGGTTAAATGGCAGGAAGCAGGAAAATAATAAAAAAAATGGCTTATTTCTTTAGCTGTTTCATAAAACTCGAAAGGAGGTGATGCAGAAGCTCCCGCGTTATTACTACGTATTACATTTTCGTCGTGTCAAAGGAAGGTTTCTCGAGTGATACCCGATGCCAAACGTGTGCAAAGAAACAGATAGTGTAAACACAGATCCTCAGTCCACATTGGCCGTCAGGGACATTTGTGTGTTTCATCAACGAACATTTACAAATATTTAGAAGTTCCTCCGGCTACGCACGTCCAAAAGAACTCACTGCATGCAAACAACTCCTGAAAAGAAATATTACACGACACCTAATATGTACATCTAGCCATTCCGTCTGTTGCTGTTTCGTTAATGAGGTCATGAAGTTTTTAGCGGAATGAAAACTTTTAAAATATAACAAGATGCTTCGTCTGTTTTACATTCAAATTTCATAACAACATCTGGAAGTGTTTCAACAAATTACAAAAGTTATTTTTCCAGGATCCATTGCTGCTTACTTATCTTTCACCTGAAGGTATTTTCCAGGATCCATTGCTGCTTACTTATCTTTCACCTGAGTGTACATTATATAACAGTTCTCATCAGGTTTTAAATAAGAGCATTCATGTGTCTATGTGTCTACAATCCCAAGGATGATTGAGTTACACGTAAAAGGTGGACATTTCAGACATTATCTCCTACCATGCCTACAATACCGTACGGTATGATTATGATTTTCAAAAGCTTCCAAATGCGACTGCATGGGACATAAAACAAGTTACGACACAGAAGCAAACCGCACCGAGGACTGCGACACTAAGAGGCAGTGGGATAGATGTCTCGAGTGTGCAGGCGGTGCAACTGCACCGAGACCCTCTGGCCGGAGATGCCCAGGCACCCATTTCATTCTTTGAAACCAGTGGCTCTGCCAACCATGCAATGCCACTGCTAACACCGTGGTGGCTAATGACTCGAGGTTGATGAGAGGCACCGACATCCATTTTCGGGTTTTCCACTTTGGGGCGACGGAGAGAGTGGGAGGGTACAGGAATATGATTTAGCCAGTTCTGAGCAATTGTCAGACCGGTTATCCTGAAAAGTCACGTGGGCCTCAGTCAGCGCTAATGTCCATCAACAACACAATTACTCATCTCATCATCTGCCATGATCTACACACTGCTAGATG
This sequence comes from Lampetra planeri, assembly GCF_965212315.1. Taxonomy (NCBI): domain Eukaryota; kingdom Metazoa; phylum Chordata; class Hyperoartia; order Petromyzontiformes; family Petromyzontidae; genus Lampetra; species Lampetra planeri. Next base: position 26,988,761 of record NC_136109.1, on the reverse strand, counting down.
AAGACCTCCCAAAAGCCATCGCCATCTCTCACAGTCCTACGGTGCAACCATCCGTGTAGCTCAATTACCAAAAAAAATATGCCACAGTAAAAAAAAATGCATCTTGAAAAGCGGCATTTTTTCAACTGGTTGGGAGGATTTGTTGAATCGAGTATCGACATCTGTAAGTCACCAAGCCATTAGCACTGGCGTTTTCAGGGACGGCAGTGCGAGGATGGGGGTGGTGGGGTTCTTAGGAGCAAGACTCAGAGGGCGTGAGAGGGAGAGGGCGAGCATAGGAGGTCGTCTGTTTGACCCCGACCCTGACGCCTGCTGTATATTTGGAGTTTGCACGTTCTCTCTCCCCGTGATTGTGTGGATTTTTCTCCGAGTCCTCCGAGTGTCCCTCCACATTTATAAACATTCGTTTAGAGTATTCGGCTATCACAAATGAGCTATCATTAGTGATAGCCAGGTCGCTTCTGAAAAAAGAGAGCTATATTGCTCAGTGGGCCTTACCTGCTAAAATACAAAAAAATTGTTAAGTTTTATAATGTACAGTTAGAAGAGATTAGCGAGGGTGGGTGGGAGCGAGCGAGCGAGCGAGCGAGCGAGGAAGGGAGTAGTTCAGGGAGGGGAGCGAGGGGATGAGGGAAGGAGCGACGGAGCGAGGGAGGGGCTCACCTTCCAGGAACGGAACCCACTCGTAGTAGCGACCCATGAAGGGCTTGCCATTGTGGGAGGAGCACTGCATCTCGCGGGCGTCGCGGCTCCCAGCGGAGCACGCCTGGGTGGATGGGGGGGGTGAGACGAGCACGCAGCCCGACGTCACGGCGACGTCGACGCACCGGTTCGAACAAACAGAGACGTCGCGGCGAGCCGTGCCGCCTTCTTCATGTCGCTCTCGTTATTATTTGTTCCCCTGAAAGCGCATTTCGGACCCTGTGTGTGGACAGGCAAGCGCGCGAGTGAACGGGACGATGGGCACGATGTTTGTACGTCCAAAAACAACTTCTCAACCGGCGGGCGGATTGAGGTTGTTCATGAAACGAGAGCCAGCCAAGGCTCAAAAGCATTTTTTTAAACCAACTCGTGGACAAAAATAGTGTTTAAAGCACCGCTGGGGTGCAGTATTCTGACACACCCCTCCATTACTAAACCCATTGAGTGGCTTATGCATAATCCGAGAATTTAACACATGCCAGAGATCCTCATGCCCCATGCCAACTTTTTAAAGCTGCCAGGCCCTTTTTTTCTCTGTAAATAAATCCTGCGCCCACAATAGACATACCCCCAACGAGTTGTTTAACCGTAAACACTGCCACATTCTAATGAAAGGCTCGCGACGACTACGTGCAAGCTCGATTGCATCTCTGAAGGCAATTCGTGCAAACCGACCTCCGGGCTCTGCCGTTTAGCGTCTCTCGCTCGGAGCCCACTATTCCTTCCCCACGTGGCCACAATATCATCGGATTCAATTAACACGGGGCGAAAGGCATCCCGACTTTCGTCCAAGTGAATATGTGTGCCAGATCGGGCCGTTTTTCGTTTGTTTGTGATTTAACGGAAGAGCATTACGGGGCCCCCAGTGCTTGTGTCAGGCACAACGGAGCGCTGGCTTGGTGTGTTTACAAGTCTCCACGGCAGCCTGGCAGTGGCTGCGTTCTGTCACCGTTTCTCTTCGGAGTGGCACTGCTCCACGCCGGGAAAATAGCGGCGTCAAGCACACAGCGGGCGCGCTGAGACGAAACTGGAATGGCCCCATCCTCGTCTGGCTCCCCCGCGCAGGTGCCCACGAAAAGTAACGTCTCCTCCGGGTGCCAGGAAAGTAAAGAGATCGTTATGCAACCACTGATTAAGAGTCATCCATTTATCTATTCACTGCGGGATGAAAGTCTCCTCAATCCACCGCGAGGCAACGAGCCACATAGCTTGCGTGCACATAAGCCGATTTCATTGCTCCATCTCCGCGATAGAAATGGCACGTCCCCTCCTTTGGCTGCTACTCCGTCATTAGTCTCGACCACCAGCCGTCATCACTTCTCGTGACGAGCCCGACCTAAGTGCACTTATTTTTCTCAACGCTCAATATGATGTCAATTAACTTGTGCATGTTCCCTTAATCAACGCGTTCCTTCGACTCTGTCTCAGTGTAAATAACGCTAAACGTGATGACAGCGTATGGCCTCGAAATCACATGGATGCAATTCAGACGGCGAGTTAACGAAACTGCAGCTGCAAAGGCTAGCACTGACAAAGTTTAAAAAAGCCAAGCGAAAGTGATTTCCCCGCTCACATGAGCGTTGGGGCGATGCTCAGCCCTGAGCCAGAGGTGGAAATCACTAATTCCAATGACAGGGGCCAGACAACTATTGTCCTTCTCCAACACAGTGGTACCCAATTTATCACCCCCAGGGGGATGATTGTCTGAGTGAACCCCCAACCAGGGTTTGCACGCTGGCAATGCAGGGTCGTGCGACCGACATGTTCACCTCTACAGCTAGGAGGATCGACGCATTTAACCATCGAACAAAGACGGTCACCGCATCACACGCTTTCAGATGCGCTTTAAAATTCAGATTGAAAACTGCTTTCTTTAGAACTTCTTTTTGTGTTTAGCTTGTTGTCCTTCCCCCGCAACCGCCGATCAGCACGGTTGGCTACGTACGGTGCGAAATAAGTTTAACATACATACATTGTGAAAGGTAGAGAGAGCGGGATCAATGTGTGCGTGGGAAAATCGTTCATGGGATGCGCCGCACGCGACAGCTCGCAGAGGCGCAGGGCAATAAATTCCGCGTGCAGCGCAGATCCGAGTTATTAATTGAGAGAATCCATCACAAAAATACCATGGGATTACAGGGCCCCTTGGCAGCCTCGTCCACCTCACAGATAAAGCTGCGGCAAGACTGATAGTTGACTAGTGGAATACATTGGTGCCTGTGATAACGTAATATTTGCCCCGACTCTAAATGTAGTAAAACTTTAATCCTGCTCATAATGAGCGGAATTTAACCTTCGCGTCCGTGCCTGCCGACTGGGTAAAAAAAAAGAAAAAGGGGTGTGCAAGAACCCGCACTTAATGCCGCCACAAGAAATGCATCGACCTGTTGTACTATAGCTTTGCACGTCACGTCTCTCCGTGCGATGAACTGTGGGATAAACCGTGAGACGACGCTTATTAGATGAACGCACGCGCCCTATTCTGTGCGTACAGGTTTGCTAAATGAGACAAAAAAAACTGATTGTTGGAGAGACAAAGCTGGAAAGCGCAGAGGAGCGTGTAAATCGTAGGGGAGCTGTTGAAGGCAAACGGGGATGAAACTGATGGATTGAAGTGGGATTTTGTAGCGTCGCAGGACAGCGTGGGTTGGTGATGGCGTGGGGAGGCCTTCATCCGGGGGGGGGTAGACAGAACAACGTCTGATGACGGCTATGAGAAGTGACCCTCCCCCCTCTATTCTGTACAACTTGTGGATCGCCTGCCTGTCGCAGCGGCACCAACAGTGAAAACATTCTCGAACATTTCAAGCCATTGTACCGTAATCATAACAGAAACGGGGGGAGTAGGAAATTAAAGCGAACGGCAAGTCACGAATAAACACAATAATTTAAAGAATGAACCGAGCCATTGAAAACGTGACATTTCATTGGCATCAGAAGGTGGGAGGCTGTTTCCATCTCGCTGAAGGTGTTTGGCAGCACTGCAAAAGGGGGGCCTGGGAGGGGGGTGAAGGGAGGGCGGCCTGCGTCCAACTGCTTGGAATGCAAAGACGATAAAACCAAAACTCCCGAAGCGAGATTCATACAATCTTGATTGGAAGCTTTCGTGACTGCAGGAATTCATACTCTTTGGTTCGTTCGGTAAAGTCACGTAGGTAGAAAATAATTATAAAAGATCACGACGTTTCGATCGCAACACAAGCGGTCGTCCTCAGGCGGAAAAAAAAAACCCAGCAGTGGAACTGCTGAACCAGCTGGTTCATCTGTAGAAATCAACTTAAGAATATTTTAATACTGGAGGAATCCGATGAGCTATGAAGCTCTTTTTCACGGACGTCCAGTAGATTTTTTTACAGATGTCCAGTGTCCGGTGATCAGCGGCTCGACACTTCTCTAAAAGTGGGAGCCATCCGAGGGTGATTCGAAAACTTTGGTCTTGACGTGACACCTCATCGGTTTATTCACCAACCTCAGCGAGGTGCAGCTCTGCCATCTTGACTCTGCAGTGCAGGGGTCAAGAATCAATTGCGAAGATTATTGCGTCAATCTTGATTTGATTTTGGTTTGAAGCTTTCGTGACTGCAGGAATCCACACTCTTTTATTGCGTCGTTGTGTGAAAGCCGCTGCCAACAGACAGAGTGCCGGGTTCCACTCGGGGCACGTGAGCCCTAAAAAGGTTTGCGATATTTGCACGGATGTGTTTAGACGACGCTTTTAGTCGCGTTAATTATAAAGAATCAATGCATTTGCAAGGTGGAGTGGTGGTGCAGTGTATATAATGCGCTGCACTATCAACCTGACCACCCGAGTTCGACAGCGAGTGATATTAAAACTGGGCCTGGACCAACACCAACACCACCGCATCACCAACTCGTACTAACCAGTGTGGTGAAGTATGGCAAAAACAACCCTTGCGACTTTAACATGGCATGGGGATGCCTTAATCCAGAAGTGGATTGACGAACGGCTCTACATACATTGCATTTGCAGATTTGATGCGTGTGCTAAGCCAAGGGTACAATTCCGAATTGTGCCATGCAAGATAAAAGCTGGGCGTGAGGTTTGTGAACGATTGTGTTGCAACGTATGTTGAACTTCTTTCACACCGTACTTGGCCAACCGTGCTTACCAGAGGTGTGGAAGGACATGTCTATGAAACACCCACAAGTTGATATCGTGGACGTCACAATTCACCGACTAAGCAATTAAAATCGATGTCCTTAAAGCAAGGCTTACAGGGCAATCGATCATCGGTACGAACATCGCGGTACAAATGAGTTGAAGAGAATCGTGACGCCGAATCGCTACGATTCATCAAATCAACGGGCATCGCCAATCTTACCACCCACCGTCAACATCAATAACCAACGGCGGTTAGCAGAAAAAAATACATCGAGCAGCCAACGGAAATTGCAAATGTATTCGCAGACGAGGATGAGTTACTACCACGCCGTCCACATGGCGGATTCATCAAGAACGTTTCGGGCAACTTTAAGTGATTTCGAAGACGCGCGGAATTAACCGCAGTTCCTCCCCGTGGGCACAAGTGAGTGAGCTATGGGGGACGCGTAAAGCGCGTCTACCGGGTCCACTATAAATTACCGCGATATCCCGCTGCTTTATCAGTGCACGCGCCACAGTGGGCCCGCAGGCTCTGTATAGCTCAACTAAACCGGCGGCTCAGATAAGACAACGCCACCAGTTTCAGTTTAAAGCTTTCGTGACTGCAGGGATTCATCTTCTTGATTCTTTCGGTAAAGTCACGTAGAATGGAAATAATGAAATAATAATAATAAAACATAATAAAAAAATTCTCGAGAAGACAGAGTCTGTCTTGTCTGTCTTCTCGATAGACCTGTTCTTCACCTGAGGACGGCTGCTTGCGTTGTGCTCACGACGTTTCGGCCACAACGTAAGCAGCCGTCCTCAGGTGAAGAACAGGTCTATCGAGAAGACAGACAAGACAGACTCTGACAGACAAGACAGACTCTGTCTTCCCGACGGACCTGTTCTTCACCTGATGATGGCTGCTTGCGTTGTGGCCGAAACGTCGTGAGAATAATTGTATTATGTTTTATTTTTATTATTTTATTATTTCCATTCTACGTGACTTTACCGAAAGAACCAAGAAGATGAACGCCACCAGTGTCACTCTCAGCTTCCTGCAGGGACGCACTCAAAACGAGGGCGTTGCTTTTGTTTCACGACCGTACTTTGTGAGGATGCCACTTTGTAGATAAGAATAAACAGTTGGCTTCTTATTCCAATGAGCGTCTCTGGTCGTTCTTTTCTTTTCATATATAAATTAACAGTTTTGTAAATGCATTACTCGATTTACATATGAGACTATACCGGGGGGGTTATGAAAAGCTAAACTGGGATGTATCACGGGAACAAGAATAATTCACCAGACCGGAAAAGGAGAGAACTGCCTTTAAATGCCTCGTCTTGAGTCGATTATCGTGACGCAACCGACAATATCCCGGTCTTTTAATGTTACGTGGAGACTTACAGATTTCCCAGGACAGCAGTTACCCCAAAATGAGGATGATCCTATGAAGACCTTGACACGTGGCAACCAGAGACCTAAACTGGGGCTAAGCGGTGCAGTCAAGGCAAAGGATAGCCTTAGAATGTAAAGTAAAACGTCGTCTACTTACCCCGAGCTCTCATACTCTGATGGTGCATTGTCTTTGAGTTGTGCGCCTTTTGGCCTCATCTGGTCCAACACCATGTGAGACTAGGCTCTAAGAAAAGCTGTCTCGGGTGTGGACCAATCAATTTCAAGAACAGTGCATACATTATCAGAGTTGTGTTTTTTTGTTTGCATTCCGACCGCAGGTATTGTGGTCAATGCAAACATGACTCCTTGTAAAAAAGGTGTCAGTTTTGTTGCCAGATAAAATGGTAAAAAAACAATTATCATAAAACGTCGTCCCTTTGTCTATCCGCTGCCATTGGTGGATGAAGGACTCCCCAAGCCATGACAGACACGGACTAAAACAACACCAAATTATAGCTGCTTGCTCTTCAATGTACGACAGTGGCGGCCTGCCTCAGGATAAACAAACGTTGATGTAAATAAGAAGCAAGCTCCTGACTTGGTGAACACTGAATAAAGTTGGTCTGAGACACCGTGATGCGTTGAAGGTTAAGTAAAAAAATGAACAGGTCAAACAACCATGCCTTATCTCATGCAGAAGACATAACATCAATCGTGTACCAAGAAAAACAAAGTGCAGAAAGTGCCCTATATATGGTCCCATTGCTATATCAGCATTAGCCATGGTCGATCCACTGCTGGATGAAGGCATTCCTCTCCTCCCAGAATGCAACGAGTGATCATTGCACCAGAACAAAATTTAACCACAAATTGTTTGAGATTGTTTTCTTTACGCTTCATAGCAATGTGTGGAAGTGTTGTAAAAAGAAAGCGAATTCAAATTCCGAGAGTGTTTTCCCTTTTGTGTTTGCACAGAGCCAAGGATCAAACGCTGTAATGGGCCGCGTCTGTGGCCGTGGCTTCCCTTTTACTACTCTCAGACGAGAGCCCATAATTTTAGTGGGAAATGACCTCTGTGGGGGATTTTCCTTCCCACGTCGTTTGGGTAAACAAAGCGGAGGAGCCTTCGAGCTCTGCTCATTTGTGCAGATTATACTTTCTTGCCGGGGGGGGATACGCACTGTCTGTACGCATGTATGTTAAACTTCTTTCGCACCGTACGTAGCCAACCGTGCTGATCGTAGGTGCGGGGGAAGGACAATAAACTAAACACAAAAAGCAGTTCTAAAATAATTGAGTTTTGAATCTCAATGTAACAATGCTTAGCTCCAGTGGCTTCCTAATGTCGGAAGGAAGAAATTTCCAGATGGCTGCAGAAGCTCATCTGAAAGCAGTGACCATCTTTGTTCGCCAAAAGCTGCCGCGACGATGACCGCAGTCTGCGTGATGGTTCGTGCTCCTTGACGACACCAGCAAGGTGTTGTGGTTCCTTTGTGGAAAGAACTTTGCGTGTAATGAGAAAAGAACCCGGCTTGGTCTCGCTTTGGTTATACGTGCCATTAATAGCATCGCTCTGCTGGCGATCGCAAGTCCCCCTCCGCAGAACGATGGCACTCCGTTCCGTTCACGTGACACCGCACATTTCACGGAGGAATTTCACCAAAAAAAGGGCTTCGCGAAAGCCCGTGAAACATTTTTTCGTGTGAAAAGAGACACGCAACATATTTTAGCGCAGATGCCGTGGCAAGCAACGAGGGAGCATAAAAATAACGAGAGTGACAATTTTATCGTGCGCGCCGGACTGTGGCACGCCCATTTATGTCGCCGCAAAATTTACTGCGATTCTGGCTCTTCCGAGGCCATGGTTTGCCGTGCTCCCATGCCCTGCCCCTCGAAGCCACTTCCTGGCCAACAAGTGCCGAATCGCGTAATGCCACAACTCATCTTGCGTGTCCAAAAGTAAGAACCCGCACGGCGGTAATTTTTAACTTTAACGTGGGATTTCTTGAAAAGCAACTCTTGAAAACGAGTGCTCAATATGAGCGGTTTGAATTAATTTGAGTGCAGCGACGGCAGTTTCAGTGAAGCGGTTATCGTGGCAGGTACAGTGGTGTTATCTGCACCACCAATTACATTTTTTACGTTTTTCATAAATGGCTATTCGTCAATCTGCAGATAACCCTACAAGCGATTGGCTCCAGGTAGGGCATTTGCAACGCGCTCTCCGACTTTTGCCTGACCTAAAAACAAAACAAAAATACTTGAACGCGTACAGTTCAAAGGCAAGAGAGTAAGGAAGCGAGAAACGGTATAAATAAACAAGCTAGCAAGCCGCACAATGTGCGAGCCCCTGAGCACAGAGATGCCATAGCCGTTACACATACCGCGCAAACCACAAGCACACACCGCACGCACCGCACGCACCGCACGCACCGCGGAACTCGATATGCCCCGGACACGGGGGGGCTCTCCACTGAAGCCGCGTGCGGATCTACCCGGACGACGGCGCAGCAGCTGTGCACTAGTTGGCATTAACACATCAGCAGGGGACGCATTTGGCCCGCGCAGCACAGGAGGACAACGTGGTAAATGCCACATTTGGGGAATTATTTAGCCTCCTTCTGTTCACTCCCTGCACTTGTAAATCCAGATTGAAAACTAATATTTTGTAGAACTGCTTTTTTGTGTTTAGTTTGTTGTCACCCCCCCCTGCCCCCCGTGCCTCCGATTAGCACGGTTGGCTACGTACGGTGGTGCGAAAGAAGTTCAACATCGTCCTGGCTGTGATGTTAAACTGCACCCAAACGGAACGAAATGGGAAACCACCTCAAGTGTTCCTCCCTAGCTATGGCTCACGGGCACTGGCAATTATGGTGGGCTACGAACGCGGCCTAATGCACTGGAAGTGGCTTTTTATTTGGCACTCACACAGAGACCTACAGACTCACCGAGAGACCCATATCCTCACGCATAGACAGGTAGACACACGATCATGTTAGAGACCCACAGACTCGCACGGAGACCCACAGACGCGCACAGACACCCATAGACTCACGTAGGCCTATAGGCTCGCATGGGGATCCGTAGACTCGCACACGTAGAGACCCACCGAGTAACTGGAATTCGCTGGCGGTGGCTTCATCACCGGCCCTTTCTCCACCAGACGGCCACTCGCAGCCCACGCAGCTTCCCAGGAGAACCGGTCTGGTGGAGGCCGGCATCGGCGCATCATCGCGTGTTGCCTTTGCATTCCAATTATATATCTACCCGCACACGTCACCTGACACTGGAAGACCCATGGCAGCGTTTGTACTGCTGATCTCCACACCTCTGCCCTCCCCCCGCCCACCTCTCCTGTAGAACTGGAGCCAGGCACCACCAAAACTCAAGAAGCCTGCTACTAAGTGTGGCTTTGTGAGGTGAAGGGAAGCAGGATAGGGTTGAGATGGAGGAAGTTTGAGCCGTGGACCTGCCACTGGGACGGAGGACCTAAGAGAACAACCGGATCGCCGCGTCTCTTCGTGTACAAGATGCACACGCTCTCTTCCCATACCTGAAGGTTGCAGAGTTTGTACTGCTTGCCCAGTCCGGAGCACTTGAGCTGTTCTTCCTCGGGACTGCGCTTGCTCATTCTGTGCTGCTGCTGCTGTCGGCTTGCGTCCTGGCGCGGCCGGTATCCGTAGGGCTGCTCCGCCCTGCTGTGCGCGTGACCCGCAAAGCTCTCCGTGGCTGGCTGCGGCGTTCCCGCGCCACCGCCGCCGCCGTGGAAGCGCGGGTGAGACTGGTACCACTGGCGGAACGCGCGCTCTCCGCGGCTTTGGGTTCGACCGCCGCCGGCGGGCAGGCCCGCGGACGCCCGGGCTTCGGGACCATCGAGCCGCGTCAGGGGGTGACGCGTGCCGTTGGACCACGGGAGGTGGGCGGGTGCAGGCGCGGGCGCGGGGCGCTCGCCTTCGCCGCCGCCGCCGTGGGAGGAAAGCGCGGCGTGCCGCGGTGCCGGGTGCCAATCTCCGTGCGCGAGCGGCGTCCCGCGCTGGTCGGCGTAGAGGGGCAGCGACGCGATCCCCGGGGGCTGCTGCTGCTGCTGGGGGTGGCCGGCGCGCGCCGCAGGTTGCCGCGAGCGCCACGGAGGCCGCGGGGTTTGGTTGGCGGCCGCGTCGCCGCGGCTCGGCTCGCCGTCGGCGGGCTTGATGGCCGAGTACATGACGGGCATTCGCCCATAGCCGTATCTCCCCGGCCGGATGGAGGTTCGGGAGGACCTGTCCCCGTTAAAATGAAATAAGAAGGGGGGAGAATGGAACTTTTTTTTTTCTTTTGTGCGTTCACTAAAGTTACGCAGGACAGAGGAAGAAATATTGTTGTTACATCCGCTGTGGAGATGGCAGTGATGACATTATAATTGTGTCCATCACAAGCTAGATGGGCTGTCGCATCACGAGGCGGTGAGAGTTGGCGATAGCTTAGGGAGACAATCATCCAGCAGTGGATAGATCAAGGCTGATGGTGATGCAGCAAAATGCATGATACAATTCAATACATCGGCTCCAGTTTCTGTGGCATCGAACCTGCCTATTTAAGATCGACAAACACGCAGACACCGCCATTCACCTGGAATCAGTGGGCGACGATTCCGCCTGTGCGTTGGGTGCCACGCCGGACGATGACGATGCGGCGGTCGAGGAGGAGTCGCCCTCACCGTGCAGGGGCTGCACGGACATCGCCGTGCGCGAGCCGCCCCCGGCGCTCGCCCCCGCGCCCAGCGTGGGAGCCTCGGAGCCGGCGTCTCTCCCGTCCGCCTCGTCCGGTCCCTCGTCGGTCCTCGTGTAGAGCGAGAAGGCGGCCGTCCTGCCGTAGGGCGCGCCGGGGTAGGCGGGCTGTCCGGCGGTCGCCCGACCGCTCGATGGCCTGGCGTAGGCCCCGCCGTGCCAGCCGGTCGACGGAGGCTGGCCGGGCACCCCGCCGCCGGCGTGGAAGCCGCCGCCGGGGTTGGTGCCGTAGTTGACACCGTCGGAGTAGAGGGGGCGCATGGAGGAAGAGGAGGAGGACGAGGAGGGCGGCATGCCGCCGTGCCTGCCGCCGTGCGGCGGAGGACGACCGGCTACGCCGTGAGTGCGGCCATGATGCACCGGACGGTGGCCGCCCTGGCCCATTCCGGGCGTGTATCTCTGGCCGTGACCTTGGCCCTGACCCTGAACGTGACCTTGGCCGTGACTCTGGCCGTGACCTTGGCCGTGACTCTGACCGTGACCTTGGCCCTGACCCTGACCGGCGGCGTGGCTGTCCGGCATATACAGCGACACGGAATGCAGGCCCGTGTGTGTGCCTCCCCCCTGGTGTGGAGGCACGGCCGGGTGATGCTGCTGCTGATGCTGCTGCTGCTGATGCTGCTGCTGCTGCTGCGTGAATTGAGAGTGGGGCAGGCACTCCCGCGTCTGCATGCGCACTCCACCGCCGCACGTTCTGCTGCAGTCGGACCAAGGGCCCCAGGGTCCCCACGTGCCCTGTCCTGGGGGCCCCGTGTCAACCTCCTCGGCCTGCGACCCAGGCAACTGGCGCCTTATCCTCTCGCGAACCTACGCACGCGGAGAGAGAGCGCGTGTAAATCGGTGTGCGCTCTGGGGGAGGGAATGAAGAGTTAAAATAGGTCTGAAGATGAATCGTTGAACTATCAGAATCTATATTTAGACTGGAGGAATCCGATGATCTGTGAAGCTCTTTTTCACCGACGTCCAGTGTAAGCGGGTCAGCAAATATAATAACAGTTTTGTACATCATCGCCATTCGCCATGATTAATCCACTACTGAATGAAGACCTCCCCAAGCATATGCGTATCCTTCAATACATGCCTAAACATTTACTGTAATTTGTCCAAACATATGAAGATTATAAAGTACGTACATTTGCGGCACGATGCGTAACCATAATATCTTCTAATTTTACGGGCAATGAGATCCAGACTAAACGTTACCCTAATAAAATAAGCCAGTTACAGGCATGCCGGCAGGGTTTGCCATATCTGCCCCCTTTTTTAATACGTGACAAATTTTGAGGCAGACCGGGCAATACCTTTGATGGTCTCGAACGTCAACAACGCGAATTTGAGAGGAGGGAAAAGCGGCGTCCCCTAACATTACTAAAAAAAAAAATCTTCTAACAAAAACTCGCATTGTGCATCGCATTATTCTTTGCACAGAAAGGGGCGTTTGTGTGGAGCGCATGTCGGCCTCATGAAAGACATGGACCGCGTGCGCAGCTGGGTGGTTGCGGAGCGGGGGAAGAGTTGGCGTTGGGGGTGTGGGGGGGGTGGTGGTGAGGGGAGAGAGTGAGGGGCCCTCTCGGTTACGCCACGCCGTGCCGGAGACTCCTTGCCTTGCGATGCTCTGGCGGGATCTCGTGCGGGTAAACCAGCGCCGCCGCTGCCACCAACCTGGTGGACACCGCCCGGCACACGGACACAGACAATTATTTTAACGACCGCTTTGGCAAATTGCTGTTTCTCGGAAATATGCTTTCACTTCTATCAAGGCCTTACGGTGTAGAGTGGAGTCGCCCGTTATTGTTTCGCTCAATCTCTCTGTCCTGTCTCTCTGCTAGGAAGGGCCACGGGCCTGAAGCGTCGCCTATGGTACACTTTTCATGGTAGTATGTATGTTGAACTTCTTTCACACCGTACGTATCCAACCGTGCCAAAGGCACTTCCAAAGAAATGAGCTTTCAATCGAGCATCATTGCTGAACAGCGCCATTGATGAAAGTGTGCAGACGTTACGTTCGTGAGCGAGTGCTCACTGATGCCACAACAGCCACATCCAGCCTGGCCCGCCGATGTCACCAAAATTCTGACTGTGATGCCCCACCACGCCGTTGCACTTGATGAACAAGAAAGCAAAAGGTTCCCTTTTTATCCATTCGAACCTGTGCAGCCAATGGGGTCAGCTACGCTTAAGGTCGTCGTGGCCTGCAAGCAGATGATCGGGCCAACATTAGCCACACGGAGCCTCTGTTGTATCCGGGGCCTGGCGGCTAGAGGGGTGTTGAGGTGGGCCCTGCACTACCAAGGTCCCTTTGGCTGCCCCCAAGTTCACTCACCTCATTGGCATATCACAGTCGCTCGACCACTACTCCCCCCCACCCCACCCCGCGCCACCCCCACCCTCAATCCGAGAGGAGCTGGAGCCGGGCCTCGTTTGTGTTCCACTTGTTTTTTTTCTTTTGACCACAAGCACGCAACAATAACTCACTTCAGGTCAAGTCGACCTGTGTTCTGGCAGCATATGTTAAACAACCTGAATGGGGTTTGTGCGTGGTCAGGAATCGAACCTGGACACCTGGCGCTTGTGGTATGGCGTTTGCCTAATGCGAGACAACTGCACCCCATACACACCTGGACACGCATAAGCCAACAAAGACGCTCATAGGCCAGGGGATCTGGTGATCTTAAACAAGCATCTATGGATGTCCACCACCCCCACCCCCCCCGACAGAGACAATCTCACACCAGACATGCCCACCCACACATACACTATAACCACAGACGTATACACACACACAGGCACATTTACAAAACTGATTATATGCCCACACGCAATAAACCACACACATGCATACACACGGATGAATAGGCAACACACAGACAGTAACACCCACAATGTACCCAAAGACAACCCCATCTTCAAAAACACACAAAGACGTACCCACATTAGGCACATACAATGTACAAAGACATACATACATACACACAAACACACACGACATGCCCATACATACACGAAATTCCCATACACATGTACACTCACACATAGCCTGTACAGGCTGTTGGGGCAAGTCGTGTTTGCAAGCACATATGAAGGCCGGCACGGCGCACGCGTGAGTGCTGTGGCCATTAGAACGCTACCGATGATTCCACATCGCACCAGGCAATGTACCGCACTCACTTAAGGCTGAGTCGACCTGGAGAATTCCCCCCGAAACCACTTGAGATAATGACCACCGATGCTGTGCGAACGGAGGTGGCCAGGTTTGAAGCGCCGCGTCGCTCCCACACACGTACAAAAGACGAAGACCCCTGATGAAGGCCAACACAGGCCGATTGGGGCACGTGCGCGGCACACGAACGAAGGTTCAGTCGGTGGGTGGGTGGCCAACATCACGCCCGGTCAAAATTACTCGCATGCAGAAGTAAAGCGATTCACACACACATACACACCACACCACGAATCTATGTGCGCCACAAACAGGAATCCATATTTCACAGGACCACCCATCGTGTCTTTGTGTTGGCGACGATGACCGCGATCAGCGGCCCCCAAGTTTAGCTCCGAGCTCAGCGGGGCGACGCTGCCCCTGCGTCGGCTGCGCAAGGAAGGTTGACCCGAGCGAGGGCTGCTGCTTCTTGTTGTTAGTTTTATTTTAGTTTCTCTTTTTTTACGAGCTTGAAGGATGGAAACCATCAGCCCCTTACGCTCGGTGGAACCGAGCGGACAATGATGGGAAGCTTTGCGGAAATATTTGATGACGGTTAAATTCCATATTCTCGTGCGTTCTCCAATTGTTGAGAGTCTAGGGTCAATCGGTATCTTCATTATCTAAACCTAAAAGAGGAATTGTAGTTACAACGAGATTGCGTTTGCCGGAGTTTTCTTTTCTCCATTTTCGTAGCTGTAAAAATCTGCACACGTACGAATGTTTAATAAATAAATATCCATGATTCTTTCCTTCTATCCATTGAATTACAGATGTACTCATTACATACCTGTTGACACCATTGCATTGCTTCTTCGGCTACATTTGTTTGTTGCTTTCAATTGCCAAATTACGTTTCCCAAAAGCCCTCCAAACCTGCTCTCCTCGTTTGCCTCTCTGTATTTCACCGTGTGATCCCTGATCTGCCATCAGCAATCGCCCGGGGTGTACACAACCACTCCGCTGCGTTTTCTCCAACAACCATGTACTACTTTTGTCCTGCAAACCTCGCCCTCGCCGTGATAGTCTTTTGCGTCAACTCGTCATCAATCCTGAGCCCAACTTTGCAGCCCCCGTTTTGCTAAACGTGGTGCCGCATTATTCGATTCGGTTACATTTCTGCCTACACCCCCCCACGCCCCCCAGTACCTGGCAGAAAATCGTGGCCCTCCTTTATAATCCCCTCCGCTATTCGCAGGTCGGAAAAATGTTTTTCTTGAAATAGCTCTGAACGAGCGATTAAGGAAACAAAAACAAGGCACGTGCTGGATACCGTAGTGGCAGGTCCAGTAAGCGGCTCTCAACATGAAATCTGCACCACCCTGACCCTCCCGCCGGGGACGTAATCTGGCGAGGGTGGCAGTGGAGAGGTGGCTAGGAGATGTTAACTACCTCGCCTGGAATACAGGAGGTCGTGGGTTCGATCCCGACCCTGACGCCTGCTGCTGTATATTTGGTGTTTGCGTGTCTCTCTCTCTCATCATCATCACGGTGGCGACGAGATGTTAACTACCTCGCCTGGAATACAGGAGGTCGTGGGTTCGATCCCGACCCTGACGCCTGCTGCTGTATATTTGGTGTTTGCGTGTCTCTCTCTCTCATCATCATCACGGTGGCGACGAGATGTTAACTACCTCGCCTGGAATACAGGAGGTCGTGGGTTCGATCCCGACCCTGACGCCTGCCGCTGTATATTTGGTCTTTACGCGTGTCTCTCTCTCTCATCATCACCACCACGGTGGCGACGAGATGTTAACTACCTCGCCTGGAATACAGGAGGTCGTGGGTTCGATCCCGACCCTGACGCCTGCCGCTGTATATTTGGTCTTTACGCGTGTCTCTCTCTCTCATCATCACCACGGTGGCGACGAGATGTTAACTACCTCGCCTGGATTACAGGAGGTCGTGGGTTCGATCCCGACCCTGACGCCTGCCGCTGTATATTTGGTCTTTACGCGTGTCTCTCTCTCTCATCATCACCACGGTGGCGACGAGATGTTAACTACCTCGCCTGGAATACAGGAGGTCGTGGGTTCGATCCCGACCCTGACGCCTGCCGCTGTATATTTGGTCTTTACGCGTGTCTCTCTCTCTCATCATCACCACGGTGGCGACGAGATGTTAACTACCTCGCCTGGAATACAGGAGGTCGTGGGTTCGATCCCGACCCTGACGCCTGCCGCTGTATATTTGGTCTTTACGCGTGTCTCTCTCTCTCATCATCACCACGGTGGCGACGAGATGTTAACTACCTCGCCTGGATTACAGGAGGTCGTGGGTTCGATCCCGACCCTGACGCCTGCCGCTGTATATTTGGTCTTTATGCGTGTCTCTCTCTCTCATCATCACCACGGTGGCGACGAGATGTTAACTACCTCGCCTGGAATACAGGAGGCAGTGGATTCGATCCCGACCCTGACGCCTGCCGCTGTATATTTGGTCTTTACGCGTCTCTCTCTCTCTCATCATCACCACGGTGGCGACGAGATGTTAACTACCTCGCCTGGAATACAGACGGCCGTGGATTCGATCCCGACCCTGACGCCTGCTGCTGTATATTTGGTGTTTGCGTGTCTCTCTCTCTCATCATCATCACGGTGGCGACGAGATGTTAACTACCTCGCCTGGTATACAGAAGGCAGTGGATTCGATCCCGACCCTGACGCCTGCTGCTGTATATTTGGTGTTTGCGTGTCTCTCTCTCTCTGCATGGTCGCGTGGATTTTTCTCCGAGTCCTCCAGTTTTTCCCTCCACAAATTAGAAACGTGCGCCTACGAGTGTTTGGCTGCTATAAATGTCCATGTGATAAGCCACTCCAACTGAGCTGTCATTTGTGATAGCCAGGTCGGTTCATAAAAAGAGCTACGTAGCTCAGTGGGCCTTACCTGGTAAAACAAATAATAGTTTAGTTTTAGTGAAAGGGACATACGGCTCCAGTTCACGAAGGTGTGGACAATGAAAGCGAACGCACAATCCACACGGGAACCCTGCAATTACCTCTCAACGGAGCGGAAGATGCTTTTATTTAAATGAACAATAATGCCCTCCGCGTGTTCTGGAACGTTTCGCCGATCTCTTAAGACCACGAGGGTCCTGCATTGGGATATTTGGGTCAATCCTATTAACGAGTGGTTTGCGTCTATTTGTAATAATCGTTATGTGTGTATATATTACGATTATGCTAATTACATAGTGGCCACCATAGCCAAAAGCACCACGCCTATCTATCCTTGTTTAATCATTAAATATCACCCTGGGTTACTCCCATATGTAAAAAAAAACTCCTTAAGAGCAAAAGCCCTGCAAATGTTGGGAAACTACCCCAGCTCCGTACAGATTAGAATGAATTCACTTTGCTTCTTCGCAAATATTGCAGCTCCGTGGAGTCCAATTTTTTTTTTTACAAATATCCATGATCTACCAACACTCCCTGTGTTACAGTTGTGCTCTGCCACGCACCTAATAATAGAGCGCTCCATTCTGAAAATTAGCCCCATCAGAGTGTTCATTTCAGAGCCAGTTCAGCAGGGGATCTTGTGCAGCCCCCTTTAATGTATCAACATGATCACGCTGTGAGACTTTTCGAAGGAAAGCCCCGGGACTCCCCTATAAAAGTGGAGGGGGGGGTTTATACAAAATATATTCGCGTAACTAAATGAATTTTCTTTCGATTAACGTCAATGCAGTTAAATACTTCATTGTAGAAAATGAGACCACAATCAGAACGACAACGAAGCGTGTATTGCCTACTGTACGCGCTCAATTCGGTTTGTAGACAACATAACAAGGCAATGGGGTGGAGCGGTGGCGCTGTGGTTAGCACTTTGTGTTATGAATACGGCGATCCGAGCTCCATTCCCAGAGTCATGTCAGAAGTTCAGAACCGGTCCTGACAAACCCACATTGACCGGCGTGGTGAAGTATGGTCAAACACCATGCCCCCCCGCCCCCGCATAACCATTGTGGCTTGAAAAGGCCTTCGTACACGGGTGGATTGAGAATGGCTGACATTTATTTATGTATCAGAAAGAACAAACCGCGTCGAGATTTAAACCGCGGTGCGTGAGCGAGTGTTTCAGAGTGGGCTCTGAAACACTCCAATCGGAGCTCCGTGAACGCGCAGGTGCGCGACCCGGTGAACCCGTGGGATCAGCGCTGCCAGAAGTTATCGGGTATCGGAGGCCTCTCCTTCGATCCACGCCGCGACAAAAGCCCTTGACACGGCCTCGGCGCCTTAATCCGTCGACTCATCCCCGCCAATTGTTGCGCTAAAACTTTAATTAATTGCGCTCGTAACCTCCCACCCGCCCGTGCAAAGCGAGACGGCGTATTATATAACGAGAGAGACAGAGAGAGAGAGAGGGGAGGCAGAGAGAGGGGAGGAGAGCAGAGCGTGAAATCTTTCGTGAAATCTTTCGTTTGAAAAGAGGGGGGGGCACATAAAGCAAAGCATTGAAAAAAAAAACTAAAATGATGAACGAAGCAAAGTGCCGACTACACCGAGCATCTTCTTGTTTCCTCTGATCGTTAAAAAAAAGAAACAGAGAATCCCGGTAAATCTGCGAGTGCGTATGCGACTCGTCGCTATTCAACGAAGGTTGCGTAAACACACGTGGTGCTGTTACTGCTGCTGCGTCTGCGTTGTTGGCGCTCTTTGGGAGTCGAAACAAAAAGCAGTGCGATTGGAACGTGAAACTTGTGGGCGTTGAAAATGGCATTCCGTCGGGACAAACAGCACCGCTCAGGGCGACGTAGGGAGGCGGGCAAAGTGTTTGTCTTTCGCACGTGATCGTTTCAACTCACACGAGGTGTAAACATCGTCATCCCCGCCGACGTTACCACACCGCAGCTAACAGCCATGTCATCGCAAACACCATTATTAAACCCCCTAACACCACCGCCGTCGCCACCTGCACTACGACGAGTAGCCACTTACCATCCGCACCACCGCAACCGCAGCTAACGCCGCTGCCATCACAAACATAACCATCACCATCACCAACACCAACGTCACCACAAACACCACCAGCATAGCGGTGAGCACCCCCCACAAACACTGCTTACCATGTACACTGACGTAACCACAATACACATTGCCACCTAAATCAACACTGACACCATCACCAACACAGTCAACATCACCACCATCAAATACTTGTCAGCACCACCATCAACAGCACCACCCACGTGGTGAAATGAAGAACAACTGAATCTAAAACTTGTGCTCACTTTTGTGCATCTACGCACTGATGATAGAGTGCGGTTAACGCCTGCACCACTGTGGATATTTTGCAGCCTTCGTCAAACCACTGCTGGATAAAGGCCACCCCCATTCCCAAATCAGGCATGGGGGCTGCTCGGCCACACTTCGTAACGCCGGTCAGCGCGGGTTCGGTTATGGCAGGGTGACCCATGACCGGTTCTGCAATGGCTGGCCACGAATGTGAGCCTTGACGAATTGGACACAGATCGTCCGGTTCGTTGCGCAGCTGTACTGTAAATAAAAGTTTACTTGTTCCCCACGTATCAAATGTAAACACGTGCTTCTGGACGATAAATGAGACAGTAATAAATGGGGCCATGTTACCACAAACACACGGCACGCGGTCCCCGCATGGCTCAACGGCGGAGGCCTCCAGCAGCGACTCCGCAGAGGACGTCCCAGGCTCGCTCAGCTCCACCTGCGCAGAAGACACAAAGACAAAGGTCCCCTATGCAGCCTAAACAGACGTATCGGGGCAAGTGCTGTCATAAAAAAAAAATAGGGGTTAGATCGCGTAAACATAAATGCGTCGTTAAACCCGCCACCACCCGACACAGCCACTTAAACAAAACTTGCCAATTTAGTGACTACTTCAGCACACCGGTGTGTTAGAGAGTGCCGTCAGCGAGCTCCTATGAATGGCGTCAGGGCACACGTTGGGGCGGTGTGGTCGGCATCGCCCCCAGGGCTGCCTTTGTAACAGCCGGCGTTGACATTTGCACACCGCACCGGGTACTCCTTTAAGGCTGAGTCGGCCGAGTGGAGGCCCAGTACCTGTTCGGATATTCTCCACCGATGCTGGACCGCGAGCAGGAATGGAACTCGGGTCTTTATAGTGCAGCGCGCTAACCGCCACGAGATGCGCGGACTGACGCAGAGCTCCCGCGTGTCTCTCGGCGGGCGAGATCTAATCTGGAGGCATCAGCTGCAGTGGCACCGTTTCTGTTGTGTTTTTTCCGAGACCAAAAAGAGCAGTGCGGCACCGCTGCCCGATTTAACTCGGCTGCCAGGCAGACCTTTGGAGTGTTCCATTCGCTGGCAAAAATTGGGAATTCAAAGGTGAGTGTGTGTGCTCCCTCTCCCAGGCAGACACGGACGCAGCATACACAGACCAAAAACATCAGTGCGGCACCGCTGCTCGATTTAACTCGGCTGCCAGGCAGACCTTTGGAGTGTTCCATTCGGTGGCAAAAATTGGGAATTCAAAGGTGAGTGTGTGTGCTCCCTCTGCCAGGCGACGCGAAGTCTCTCAGTGACAACAGCATAGCGACTGAGGAATGCACCAAAAATGAACTCATTAAATAATATAACGTTTTGTCCATCGTAAAAACAGTTCTTACATTTCACTCACTTGCGTTGTTCTTCAGGTGGGTGAATGTTTTAAGCAGAAGCCGTTATATTTTGTGGTGCCTCTAAATTCTAGAAGACTGAAATTCAGATTAAAAAAAAAATCTGCTGGTGGATAAGTGGGATTCAAATGGGTGTTTTAAATTATATTTATTGACAAGAGTGGCAAAGTCGGCCCACTTTAATTCAGTGTATTTGGAAGACTGAGTGGGCATTCTGAAGTGCCAGGTAATAAAATGTACCTACTCTCCAAGAGACAGGAGGTGACATGGGTCAGTTGACAGGATGATGATGATGACGATGAGACAGACACAGGACCAATGCCACCACTAAATGAAAACCACTCTCACTTGATTATTTCCTTAAATTATTATCTCACGATCAATGACGATCTCGCGTAAACTCCACTCAACGCTCTGTATTCCACGTGAATGGCAGTAACCGCGTTGCACACCACACAAACGCTGCGCTGGGAAAACAAAAAAACCTCGCTCTTGTAAAGAAATAAAAATAATGAAATATGCACCTCCACTGTAACTCTGCCAATATTCTTTTTTTTAACACTCGGTCATTTGTAGTCCGGTAAAAATCACGGATTTACGAGATAATGCCTCCTTTTAATTGGCTACGAGCCACCACGCTCTCTCACCGCAGCCTCCCCCCCACACGTTATTGTAACCAAGGCAAAGTGCTGTCCGCCGCGATTGATTTATTTTGTTACGCCGCTTTAAACTAAAAAGGCGCTTCCCACATTTAGTCCTGGCTGTTTGACGAGCATTTAGGGCGTTTTTTGTTCGGTCGCAATCATTCATGCTTTCGAACTCTTTTTTCTTTCTCCCTTCATCCTTGAGAGAGCGAATCGCACAAATCAACGGGAGCCATGCAATCCTCAAGCTGAGACTCTCACCCCCCACCACCTCCCCGCTCCCGCCGAGCCAATCTCAATCCGCGAGCGGCAAGCGACGTTCCTGACGACAAAGAGCCACCCGCTATTCCACCACAGCCCTCCATCGTGCATCTCAATGCAGGCCACCAGGACCGCACGGCTGTCGCGTTTCGCCCTCTTCCCCTGCGCATTTCCTCGAACCCCGGGTGGTCCGTCGTTCAAGTCCGGGCTCGTCCTCTCCGCATCAAGCGATCCCGAATCGTCAAAGGGGTGGACACTGTTGGACGCTGGGCCCTCGTCTCGTTGTGGGATGGGAGGTGGGAGAAGGAGGCAGTGTGGTGGGGGGGGGGTTCCAGGAAAGTTGTGGTAACTTTGGGAGCAGACACCGCTCTCTCTTTCTTTTTACGGTCAATAGCACCGGCGTCTCATCCTCTTAAAGCGCAGTCCTCTCCCTAATGCGTCCCTCCTGACCCGTTAAAGTAAATGGACGTGGCGGCAGAGCGCGTGCTGGGGCCCCGTAGACGCGTGTCGCTGCTCAGGGCCTGCGTGCGATGAATTGCGTTGGGTTCAGGGGAGCAGTTTGGGTTCGGGGGAGAGTTAGAGTCAGGGTTTTAAACGATGTTATTTACGGCGCGCTGTCAATCCACTGCTGGATGAAGGCGTTCCCCACGCCGCGTTAGTCACGGCGGTTGTTTGACCGCACTTCTCCACGCTGGTCCGTGTGGGTTGGTAAAGGAGGGGTCCGGGATCGGTTCAGATATGACTGCAATTCTCCATGGGCAGCAATGGAATTCAGGTGGCCCAGGTTTATAACGCGGTAAACTAACCAACGCGCCAATGCTACGCCACAGAGCTAGGGTTCAATATAAGGTGAGAGTTAGGCATAGGGTTAGGGATGAGTTAGGGGATAAAGTTAGCAAATAGAGTTCGGTTTTGGATTGCATTCGGGTTGGGGATAATTTGAGTCATGGATAGTCATGGATAGAATGTGGGCGTTCTTGCGTGCATTGTTTGCGAGCGACAAGATTGGTGGTGGCAAGTTGCGTGTGAAGAATCATCGGCGTGGAAATCACTGGGGCCACGTGCTCGCCCCCTCTCCCACGCAAAGCATTCGGGGTGCCCCATGACAACTGGGCCAGGACCTAACCAGGCGCTCAGTCACACCCCGAGCACTGAGACAAATGGGGCATACTGCGCTATGAACCTAGACGCCTGGGTTTGGTTCCCATCAAGGGATAACGTAAGGAGCAACGTGTTATCTGAACTTATTTGAGACCACCTCTAGGTAGACTCGGCCTTAAATTACTACATGCCCTGATGAGTAAAACTATCAGACAATAGAAGCTGCGAGGTGGGGTGCTGACCACAGCAGCCAACTCGTGTGCTGTGCCCTGCCTCCACTGAGGAGTCTGTATGACTTACACACGGGTTCACTGTGTGTGTGCGCGTGTGCGAATGTATGAGTGGGGAGCGGTGGCGTAGCGGTTTTGCGCCCTGCGCTACGAACACGGCGAACCGAGTACGATTCCCGCTCCCGGCCAACACCAGTGGCGAATATCTGAACCGGCCCTGAGCCTCCCCTAGGTCGACTCAGCCTCAAATTAATACTTGGTGCGGTGTGTAAACCTCGCCACTGGGGCGGACAAAGGCGGTCGGGCGCGGTGCTGGCCACCCACACACTCGTGTGCCACAGTGCCGGCCTTCATAGGTGCTGCTCGCTAACAGCACTTGCCCCGACAGTCTGTTGAGGCGACAGCGGGGGGTCTTCGCGCGCGTGTGTGCGCACGTGCTGGCACTAATCGCTGGGTGGTTGATGAGAGCGTGGCGAGCAACTGACCACCCCCCCCCCCCTTTCTCCAACCTCAACCCACTGCAGCGACCTCCAAGAGAGAGATCAGTATCATCTCCCAGAACGCTCGTAATTACACCGGCCAAGACAAGAGCCGGAATTAGACGCGGGCTGTACCGACCCCCAACCCCCCAAACCCATACAACCGCCTCTCTCGTTGGCGTGCGGCGTATGGTGCAGGGACGTTGACAAGAGGGGGGGGGGTTGGAGAAAGGGGGGAGAGGCGGAGTTGTCCCTGACACCGCCGTGCATCTTCGCAAGTAAACATTTCCAGGTTTGTACTCGTGTCAAAAAAAAAATGTGCCGCGCGCAATCGCGTAAAGATGCGTACGCATACCTGTCAACCCCTTATCAGTGCCTACATTATTACAGACCAATTCAGACCTTGTTAGTCACCCCCGTGCCGTTATCAATCTCAACGTTCATCCTACAAAGTCCCATCACAAGGGAGAAACACCAACAAATCGAAATTTGTTTCTTCTTCTCCGTATTGAATCGGCTGTACGCCGTATGGACCTGAAAACTCAATTGTCCCTGTACAAGAATACGGGGTAAACCGTACGGGTTGATAGAAATGCGTACGTGCCAGCTCACACTCAGTGCACACACCGTCACGAAGACACAGATCCCACGTGTAGCCTTAACAGATGAGTCGGGGCAAGTGCTGTAAGCGAGCAGCACCTATGAAGGCCGGCATGGTGACACACGAGCGGACGGGTGGCCCAGCAACTACGCCGGGGGCCGCCTTTGTCTCCCTAGCAAGTAATGTTGTTGACTGCACACCGCACCAGGTACGCATTTGAGGCCGAGTCTACCTAGGGGAGGCCCAGGACCGGTTCAGATGATCGTCACCGGCGTTGGTGGCCGTGAGCGGGAATCGAACTCGGACCACGGGGTTCGTAGCGCAGCGCTAACCACAGCGCTAACCGCTCCCCATACACCGCACGCACGCAAACTGTGTCACACGATACACAGCACATGGCAGTCAAGATAACACATCATACAGACTGTGAGGCAAACGTTGTCGACGGTGATATATTGACTGCGGAGGTGACGGAATTGCGTGTGAACGCGCGTTCGTGACGTGCACGGCGTTCTGTTCGGCGCGGTGTCGGACGTTTCGCTCCGCGGAGCTTCTTCAATACTCGACGAGCCCATGTCAGGGGGAAGCTGGCCCCTGCCACGCGGCACGATAACTCGCTCGCCGTTCCGCCGCCTGTTCTCCCGTCTCTCCCACGTGTGCGGCCCGCGTGTGGAACTCACTGACGATCGAAGCTCCACCCCCTCCCACAGCACGTGCATCGGAACGTCGGACATCGCTATTTGCAGCTATTTGCAGCTATTTGCAGCTATTTGCAGCTATTTGCAGCTATTTGCAGCTATTTGCAGCTATTTGCAGCTATTTGCAGAGCGCGGGTGGCGGGGGGGAGGAGGGTTGTGTTTACATCGCCTACGCCGTTACTAAAATAGTTTCTTCCCAATGTAATGGATAATTTGATTACGCGGTCGTTGTGAGTGACGATGTGAGCTCGCACGGCCGTGAATGATGACGACGATGACGACGATGACGATGATGGCAGCAACGGCGAGAGGGAGGACGCGGGCACGGAAAGCGACCGAGCAGCGAGTTTGGCTACCGAGCAGAAACACAAAGCTTCTCGCAAAACAAACTCCAAAGAACGGAAGGTGGTGGAGGGGGGGGGGGAACTGACAGTGGGAGCAACTGGGAAGGCTCAAACAAGCGCATAACGCAGCGCCCCTCTGCAGGTCGACGGGAGATGGGTCCAGTCACGGAGGGCCCCGCGTCTCGACGACGCGCGAAAGTTCACGGAAACTCTCCCGATGCGTAAACCGCTCTGGTTCGTGACCGCACACAATATCCGACGTGTCGGCCGCTCGCGCTGGGGAGCTCCCGGCGGCAAGTTTGAATGAATGAATGAAGATGGAGCATGATGAACGAAACGTCGGACAATCGTGCCGCCGAACCAAACACGGCGTGTTACAGCAACCCGAAGACGCGCGACTTTTTATCCCGCACAGCAGCGCGCAAGAGTTTTAAAAGGCGAGCGCACTCGCTCCACTCGCTCCTCCAGCGGCCACCCCGGCAAACTCGATTCTTTGCCCGGCATCTGCTCACCGCGCTCACCTGTCGGTCGCGTGGACGCGGAACCCCCGCGGCACGCTCGCCGGTCACTCCGACGACGTTGGCGTCTCCTGGCCCTCCCTTCAACCTCCTCCGTTCACGTGGCGCCGACAGAGTCTCATGGCAGCGCCAGTAAACGTGGAAGGGTCACCTCCGGTGTGCTGCGCCGTTAGCCAAGCACGGGGTGGGTTTGTCGTCTTTGGGATAGGTCGAGTGAGTTGTGGGGCCGGAGTCGGGGTGGGTAGGGAAGGTGGGGGGGGGGGTCCCTGCGGTCCGGAGTTGTTGCTCGCTCCGTGCCTCGGCTCAAAGTGGGACGAGCGCGGAGGAAGAGACAGCGGAGACTTTCTCTCTCTCTATTCTCTGTCCGTCCGCTCGTCTGTCTGGCTGTCTGTCCGATTCCTCGTGCCGGCAGGTCGCCTCGCGCGTGGCTCGCAGGTTCCACCGTCTCGTCGCGTCGCAAGCCCCGCCGTTCCCCATTCAACGTGCGAAGTTTTTAATCCATGCGCCGTTGAGGGAGGCGTGGGGCGGGAGTGCGTGACGTCAGGGCGTGTGGTGGTCGTGGAGGAGGAGGAGGCGAGTGGGGGTGACTTGCCTTCCGGAGAGCTTGTCACGGCGCCAGAGGACCCCCACACCCATCTCTGTGCATCCCCCCCCCCATCCCATTCCCCTGCCGCATCCTTCTGCATCGAGCGCAGTGGTTCTTCTTCTGAGCCTGGGGCTGCACCCTGCGCCCCCTGGGGGGGGGGGGTGCGAGATGCCCTTTCTGAGCGTGCGAGACGTGGACAGATTTGTGTTTTTAAGCTAAATAATCGAAGACATAAATTAAGCGCGGGCACGTTTGTACAACTACGTTGTTTCATCAAACCTATGTATGTATTAACAACATTATACAGTTTTTTTCCGATTGAGAACCAAAGGGGGTGCAAAGCTTGCAGTGAAAGGTAAGAACCACTGATTCTAGCGAAACCTCCCAGAAACATGCATTAGCACATGGCCAATTAATACATGAATTAGCGAGGCTCAGAAGACGGTCTCCTACTTGGATGTGATTGTTAAGAGCACCGCTTTTACGAAAACGTTGCGTTGGCTTCTCGTAATAATTTTCTGCGTTTAAATTTGTAGGATTTTTTTGTCCCTTAAAGTTGTGCTTATCATACTTTCATAGCAGCACTTATTCCCTGTCTATCATCGCTCTCTCTCTCCAGGTAGGCTCAGCAGATGAAGGCACGCGTCTCCGGAGAGATGTAGACATTTCTTTATCTGGTTTACCCCCTCCTCTCTTTCGCATAACATAAGCGCAGCTGACTGACAGCGACCTCCGCGAACGATTGGGGCAAGCGGCAGTGCAAACACGAGCAAGCTCTGACACATCATCATCGTCGCCATCACTATCACACCACGATCATCCAAGCCTCCTAGGATGAGTGACCCATTGGGGGGTTGAGAGTTACGTAGCGTCACCCACGGTTACATCTCTCCCACAACTCCACTTCCCCAGGGAATGTATGCCCCCCTCCCTCTGCCCCCCCTCTCTCTGCCCCCCCCCCTCCACCTCTCTGCCCCCTCAATGAATGTTTCATTATTATCGAGGGGAAGGGCTCATACTGAGGATTTTAGAGCCTTAAGCATTTCTTTTGAAGCTCGCAAATTATCTCTAGAATCTGCTCAACGGTTAGGAGAACACGACTGTTAAACCCAAGCTGGGCAAAAGAAGAAAACAAAGCCTTGCAATAATTTGCAGGTTATTTTTTGGTAAGTCTGGATTTCATTTACCAGTCTTTATATTTGATAAATACGAACGCATTCTGAATTCTGGAACGAGTGGCAACCACCTGTTGACTACGTGGACGGGTCGTTTAAACTGCAGGTGCATTTCTTCGGAGGTGATTTTGGCCACTAACAGCTCAACGTTGCATTACGTTTCCGGATGATGAATCCCATTAGCGAGAGAAGAAAGGAGGAGGAACAATCAATCTCACTCTAGACTCGAGAGGTTTTAATGATTGACTAGAGAGCCCATTTCGCTCTTTGAGGGGGGGGGGGTTGAGCAGGCGGGCATATTTTGATGGCTAACAAAGCCGGTGACGTTCATCCGTGGAGGGGAGGCGTTTCGGTCATTGGAGATCTGAAAAGTTGTTTGTTTGCACTAAATTGTGAGCCATTGATCTTGGTGCAATACCACATGGAGGAAATGAACTCTCGAAACTTGCCAACATTCCTAATTTTCTCGAACGGCTAATCGGAGTGGTCGTATATTATCAGGTTCCAGCATTGTTCAAGGAAGTGCAACACCATTAACTTGCATCGATTGGAATCCATATTCCTCTATAATTACGGCCCTGGTTACACATAAGAGTGGTTGTGGACAATTACCTGAAACCAGATCCAGTATAAGCTCGCAGCTTGTTTATACCCAACAATGGAATTTGGAACCCGCACAGCAGCCCCCCCACACCCACGCAAATCTGAGTGGCGAATCGAGCCGCGTACTCTAACTTACGAACCACGGTGCTATTAGCCAGCTGAACGATGAAGGGGGTTGTTTGGTTCACCTGCCTGATAACCCACCCCCGTTGTTACTGTGTCCCATGTCACTCTGGAGATATTACTTACGACAGCGCATTCAACAAGACCTTCGCCCAGAGGCATTTCCAGACGGAGCAAACCCACCGGATTGTCGCACTGTCTCACTGCATCACGCAGCATACCGAAGAAACGCATGCAAATCCAAGTCATGATGGATGCTGTGCTCCTAAAATAATCGGATCATATTGTACTGTAACCCATAAGTGATGCATGCGAAAGAACAGATGGGGCATTATTGTGCCACTGTGTTTCTGGCTAGCGATTAGCCTGTCACGTTGTTGCCTTTGTAGACGTTAGGAAAACAACTGGACTGAATTACGGACAATTAGCGCAAATGTGCATGACACACATTCAAACTCCCTTTTGCCCTAGAATGCGTTCACAGCCAAAGCACGTGCGCACGTTCCTCCGCTTTTTCCTCGCACAATCCTTTTGCATAAAGCGGGGATTAACGTTCGTTCCTCGCGGTTGTTTTTCAGCAAAGTAAATGACAGCAATTTAAATCCGCTTTTTTTTTTACAGAGGACTACAAAACGTGCTTTGTTTTTTTTCATTGCTGTTGTTGCTTGTAACAAGAATTAGGCGAGCGCCGGGGCGATCTTGATACTCGATCTTCGCAACAACAAAAAACCCCGACCTGTGTACACCGAGACCACGTGGGGGCACCTCTCTTGGGTCAAGTCCACAGGTAAATCGAATTCCCCTCCAGCAGCCAGTGAAGCTTTCCCCTGCCCTGACACGCACGAGGATGCCTTGGTTGAATCGCTGGCATACTTTGCGGTCGTCATACAGTATGGCAAGACATTTTTTTAACTGTATTTATTTTTCTGCCACTGATTATTTTTGGGGGGGTGGGGGTGGGGGTATATATTAAAAGCCCTTGTGCTTGTTGGCTGTTTTGTTTGCTGGCATCAATGTCTACTGACAATCAACGTACAATGTTGTCGCAAAATCAAGAGATTCTCAAACACACGTCCTTTATTTAGTTTGATATAACTTCAAGGCTTGCGCAAATCACACGTGCAATAAAATAAATACACTTGCAATCACCATTCACATCAGGGCTGACATACTTCAGTAAAAAAAAATTAAGCGAATTCATGCGCGATTTCTCACAAGAGAAAATAAATATGTATATAAGACTGTGCACCGAGCAGCGAATTGCTTTGCTTTTAAATATACCAGGAAGACAAAACATGTCGTTGCTTTTATTCATAACAAAGCGTAGGCCCCAATGAAATGGAAAAAACATTAATTTACCCAAACAAAAGCCTTCAGTAACAACTCATTTCATGAAGGATCTCGCATTTGAATCCTTTGGCCAATGAGAACATTTTTTTTATCGTGGAAGGCAACCGGAACAGCCGGAGCAAGAACCACAGAAAGCCCACGTGGGACGATCACGTCAAACGTCACGCAGATAAATCAGAAACGCACTTTGTGTACCAGCAGCACCGAATCACCGAGCAGGCCACAACTATCCCGTCCAACCTTTTCCCACCTTCAAGTCACGAGAATTGCAGGCGAGTGTGTGCGCCACCGCACGTTAACGCTCGCCATTCGCCGTTCAGCAACTGTGCCAGCGACGTTGAGAGATTTATGCGTTCACTAAGGATGTGGTGGGTCCATGGTTTTGACATCTCGGTCCATTACTCACACAAGTGCTAAAACCATCCTTGCTGCATGGCACTTGTCACAATAGCAGCAGATGTGTGGTTGGCTATATTTAGTGAGTTTCCCTCATGCTTGGAGAGACGTATCACTTCATCAAACTTCAGTTTCCACCGCGTGCTTCCTGAAATGTGTGGCCACGATGGCTGTGATAACTTAAAGCACTTCCCTTCAAAAAAAGGTGAACACCACTTTGATTTAGCTCTCTGCTTACATCTATTCATGCATTAGGATTAGTGCAATGACATACAGTATATGTTAATATTATGTATATACTGCAAGAGTATACACTTGTTCAAATGTGCCGTATATGTTACCATGTTGAACCTATGAAGTAAATACACACACGTACACGCAACTGCCACCAACCAATTACACAGTTTTAAACACATTGATAATGCTCCGGTTGCAGCTGTTGGCAATATTGCACATTAGCCGTTTCAGCAGTGCATACATACGTTTAAGCGGAAGGCAATGGATTTACCACATTTGAGTTAGATACATGTATGAGATGCTTAACAAGCTAATGGCAGGCACGCAGCACACCGGTACGATGTGGTGGTGGGGGGGGGGCTGGCCTCCTGCGGCTTCCGTGCAACGAGGCTTGTGGAAAATGTAAATGATCTCCCAAATCAGGACAAGAATAATTTTCTTGGATACCAAGGTAAGTATACTGAGACAGAGCTCAATATGTGGCCATTGCATTTTTTCTGCGATATTACAGTTACAGGTTTTTTTTTTAATATCTATAAAGACGAAATAAGCGACCAGTGAAATTGAAATGTTTCACCATGTTTTTCCTTGAACAGATCTTTGATGTATTCAACTGATTGAATACATCCATCGAGATGTATAAGGTGTTTACAGAGACGCAAGTATATTCAATGTTGCCACGACTGTGGAATTGCCTACGCCGAGCCAATTAAATAGAAACAGTGATAGGCAATACATAGAAGTTGTTTAGCTACAGCACGGGCAATTCCAGTCATTGTGTCTACACAGTAAACGGTGAAGTGAAAATGAGCAGAGCTATTGGACTCCATTCTGTGAATACTTTTGAATAAAACCCACGTTCTTTAATTGAGGATACAAGTACCATTGTTTGTTTTTCATTATGAAAGAATAACAGAGGGAAGGGTGGCCATCTAACCTGATACATTATTTTGATTAAGCACTGCCAATAATGGTGTAAGTATGAAGCAGTATCTTGAAGGAAAATACTGTCTTGTCCTGGAGTGTGTCCATGCCGTCTCTTCTGCGAGTGCACAATTAATTCAGTCACTTCCTCGCCGCAAAAGTCTGAGAACCACATGGCCACATGTGTGCATGAGAGCATTTCTTTGTTGATTTTGTTTTGTTTTACAGCAGCTGGGATCATATGTGCAGCCTTTGGTTTCATCTCCGGCATCACTCCTCAGTCAGCTCCTTCATGCGCCTGGACACATACGTGTCGGAATCTTGTGTCTCAAGAACGGCATCCGTGACCATCTCAAGGAAGAACTGGGGCCAAATTGTTTGCAACGCCTCCTGTTTCTTCTCTTGCAGAACCACTCTGTCCACCAGCTCTTTCACGTAGTCTTGGCAGAAGCGCCCCTTCTCCTCCTGCTCCTGAAATATGACACGCATCGTGACATTTTCACAAGGGGCCTAACCCATCACGAACAAAACAAGAAGAAAAAAAATCGAGATATTTGGTCGCCAGTACTAGAAACTTTTCACCTGCTGGAAAAGTTTTTTATATCTGCGATCTCAGGCTACAAAGCATTTCTAAGGTTAATTCATCTAGCAGATCTATTTCAAATAAAAACACTTTCATTGCTGAAGAACAAATTATTTCGTTTATGGTTGCTACACAACTTTTGTGTGCGCTGTCTTGTCTCTATCTGGATAATGGAATATGATAGCTAATCATAAGATGCTCTGAACTAAAGATCACATGCTTGTGGATTTTCCACTCTTTCTGTTTACGTAATACTTTCCAGGTGGAACCTATATCTTAAAAACATTGAAAACAGGTGAGCAACTTCATGGCATGCCAGAAACATTTTTCAAGGTCCTTTATAAACCAGTCGGGCAAAACGTAGCAACCGTACTAAAATGTGCATGCGGCAATTATGCAAGAGACGCACAAATCAGATCGTCTCAGGCATTTCTCAGTGATACTGGACGCCCATATATTACGAAATCATTATTTTAAACGTTTTCTTCCGCGCTTGCATTTTACCCACGTCTCCCCGCAACGTAATTTTCTTGCCCGTTACTCCTCGTGCGAAACCCGGCACCCTTCCGATCGCCACTCTCGGCTGACGATCGCTGTACCTGACACATCCTGCCCAACGCCTCCTGGGAGTAGAACTGCAGGCCGGCGAGGCTGGCCGAATCCACGGGTGCCAGGCCACGGTCCCGCCCATCGTCGGCTCCTCCACTTGCCCTCTTGCCCTTGCTCTCGGCAGTGCATGCGGCGGCAGCAGCAGCAGCAGCAGCCGCCAGCGGCTTTCTCCTAGCAGAGAGATGCAGTGAGAGCACTCGTACAAGTACTCTCATCCGTGCCGATTCGAGTAAAGCACATGTTCTAAATCACAATTCCCACACTGCTGATGGTTTATGGGGGTCAGAATATTTCACGTATATATATATGTCACAGTATAACCATTCACTCAACGCTTTACTTGGCAAGTCATAAAATCGGCTATGGAGACGTTTTTTGTATTCTACGAGACACGTCTGATGCGTGTAATGCACGGCGATTTGCCAGGTTGCGCATTTCCAAGGACGCAGACACGTGCCTCGTTTGATTGGGAAATACGGTACGACAAATCCTGTTATTCGTTTATAACCAATTAATAGCCCATGAAGCAGCTGAAAACATTCCATGAAAGTATATGTAGCGTTCATAATGTTTACCTGAAAGCCATCGTACTAACCCAGGTTACAATATTCACACGTGACAAAATATGACTCTCCTTTATAAAATCTGACTTTATTGAGGTCACATTATTCGTGGGGGAAACCCAAGCAGCTACAGTTAGTAGTAAATACATGTGCTACATTTATGAACACATTTTAAATGGGTGAATTAGGCTATGAGAATATTCTACTTTTAAAAATCGGGGCCACTGTCTTTAACATCCACTTAACAGCAGAAAACACGCTTTGGGCAATGCTGTCAGGAAATCATCATGTGGCCTGATCATATTGAAATATAAAGTTGTTGTGTTTGCATTCTATGTAGACGTATTATATATAGATGCTGGGTTTGCATGCTTTAAAACACAGCATTATTGCTGCCTCGTGTTTCTCAGGCCTAACGGCGAGAGCGTGGAGATATTATGCAATTATAATGCCCTCCCGTATATCCCTCTTGATCTCCGGGGCCCGTTACCATTCAAGGCCTAGTGCTCAACTTCTGAGATTAACCAGATCGTGATGGTACGATGGCCATGGGCCAATTGGCCGCCTTTCTCCCCCTTCCCTCCCAATCAGCCGCTTTCACCAACCTAACCACTCACAGCTGGGGGCGCCATGGAGGAGTGCTAAGTGTCTAGCTTGATTTAGTGTGAGATGGTGAAAATGTGTGCGCAAATGAGGGTCAAACAGAGCGTAGTGTGCCACACATTTATTACGCAAGGCCACTGGTGAGAACTTCTAACTGTAATATGAATTAAATAAAACCACAAAAACTTTGATCTTCCTCCTTAAAACATATCTGGCACAGAACCCACAATTCCGAATAACAAATGTTTAACTTAATTAAAGCAGATGGTATGTGGATCGTAGTTTTTTTACAATTTGGCCTCTATAACCTGTTGTAAATCTAGATTACAATTTAGCATGCACACAAAAAAACTTTCATTTTATTTATTTCCCGTAAAAAATGTAAATTCCATTATATTTCTTAGCTCTTGAGATAAATCAAGTTATTGAACCTTCAGCTAAAATAGATTTGCCTGCATTCTACAAAGTTTTGGTGGTAAGCTCTCCTTCCTGCATTGTGCATTAAGCACATTAAGCACATGGGGATCCAACTACAGATAAGAGTTGTGGAATTCGTAGTGCATTTTGTGCAGATAAACATTTAAAGTGTGCCCTTTTTTCAAGGACTTCGTGTAGGTGGCCAAAACGGGAGTACCGCAGCATTGGATTTCAGTTTCTAACTTGTTTTTTTTATCAGCCCTATAATCAATGCTGACGGTCGGCTATTAGGACCTTGGAAGCTTTCTATGACTATGCTGTTGATGCCACTGGAGGTTGGAGTACACTTCTGACTGACAGCATGCTCAGACCCCTTTACCCGCTGGAATCACCATCCAGTGCGAACAACTTTAACTTTGATAACAACACTGTGCCACTTACATTCGGCCACGCGTTTGGAGCACTCGCCTGTTTTTTTCTTTCCGAAAGCTGTTAGAGAGCATTTTAAAGCACCGTCAAATAAGTAACACGAGTTAACTTATTCGATAAAGTGGCTGCTGCATTGCTTCAAATAGATATCTTGGGCAGGGCCTGTTACCACTTAGAAATGGCATGTTGAAACTCAATGAAGTAACCAAGCCCCAGCGTTTGTGGTAGAAAAGCCTTGTGTTCCCACCACAGACCATTACACATTACCACTTTTTACCCCCATCGTGTCTTCCGAGTTTCCCCCGGCCATCTGCGGGGAAGTTCACTGACCACACGAGAGGGGTGGCAGCATCATAGTGACGGGGCAAGGTTTTTTTTTCCCCCCCACACAGGGTTGTGGGCTGCTGTCACATGCTAAAAAACACATTATCATTCTTCACACCACAACCACGTACAAAGTTGCTATTTACCGACAGCGTTAACTTCATTGGCGAAAGCAAATACGTGGAGATTAAATGCTACACATACAAGTTGTCCTGAATGCAAAGCAAATATTCCATTATCACAGATCACATCGCTTGCCTACATTCTCCAAAGACAAGGCTGTAAACCTTAGGTAAACTGAAAGAGATACGTGTAAAGCCACCGTTGGGTCATTTTTGGGCCTGCAACAAAGTCCTAAAGCCCACAATGATAGACAATAATTAAAGTCAAAGGGAAAAATGCATATACGTAAAGAACACCCACTGCTCTGGACAAAATCTCAAAAACGTTAAGTATACCTGAAAAAATGTTAGCTATTTCACAACCTCAAAGTGACATCACACGTAACATTTCCCTCAGCATGTGGATGTTTTCATAAAATAGTCATTTAACTTTGACAAGATAAACCCCATGTCCATCCATCATCAGCCATGCGCAATCCACTGCTGGATGAAGGCCTCCCCCAAGACACCACCACCCTCTTGTGATCCTATGATGTGGTAATCCACTTAGCACCTGCACATTAACGGGTT
This sequence comes from Lampetra planeri, assembly GCF_965212315.1. Lineage (NCBI taxonomy): Eukaryota > Metazoa > Chordata > Hyperoartia > Petromyzontiformes > Petromyzontidae > Lampetra > Lampetra planeri. Next base: position 26,953,490 of record NC_136109.1, on the reverse strand, counting down.
TCCCCGCTCCATCTTTTTCAGGGGACATTCTCAAATCACCATTCCTACCCAATTCAGAACAGCACTCGAATGCAAACTGCTGCACCAGAATTACAAATCAAACGGCAAGTGATGTAACCAACATGATTATGTTATTAACATATACTCAAACATCGCACCTCCCCGCCTTTGACATTCCTCGAAGACACTAGTGTAGCCATCAACAGGCCGATGTGCAGGCCTCCGTGAATGGGAATTTTAATAAAAGGCATGCAATCCAAGCTATGGATCACATCGTAAATAACTATTGCCTGCACTCCTTCAACGGAGAAATAGCAAAACGACACCAACTGTTTCCTGCAGCTTTATTGTGGCAAGCAGACCTTGACATTGGCATTTATCTCCTGAACATATTGCCATATGCAAGAATATAAGATAACGTGAACATAATTAATCACTGCAGTTGTATGCCTTGGCACAAATATTCTAAGCAAAACTTTTTTGAATGATTATCTGAGAAATCAGAATTACCATCTTACTCCCGCCGGGACTTGCCGCGCGGGTAAAGTGGCGCTCCCGATTTTTCATCAAATATCCAAATAAAGATTCACTCAGCGCTTGTTCCATACTCTCCCCGATGGTGACACTACAGGCGAATCCTTAAGATCTCTCACAGCTGAGAGCGTTGGAAAGCACTCGCGTTAGACACCAGTGACTTCAAGCACCTGCTGCTCTTCCTAAAGGGAAGCGTGAAGGCACACGAGGGGCACATGGGAAGCTCCCGAGTTGGGATGGGTTTTTTTGAAAATAGTTGGAAGCTTCAGCAGCTGCAGCAGTGGGGACCATCTGCACCCCCGTGAGAGCCGGTCGTTTCTAGAGTGCCTTTGTTGTTGTGCCCGGAATATCTTTCCCAAGATGGACATTTATTTACGATGGCGAGGAGGCTTACGCAAGTGTTCACTCCGAGAAGCATTACCCTCTGACACTGAGCTGGCCTGCTGCTGCCTTATCTTGTTTCCCCCCCCCCCTCTGTTGACATTTCTGCAGGCATGTGTACTGTTTTTGTTGTTGTTGTTGTTTAGGTACGAACGTCTTCAAGTAAATATTTATTCTTGAGAACACACAGATTGTGTACACGTCTTAAGATATTCGTCTCCATCCATGACATTTATTTTAAAACGTCTGTTAAAAGGAACTTGTGGAAGCAGGATGAGAAAAATAAAATAAAATGAGACCGCAATGCAGCACATTGCTTCAGCCTTTAAGAGGAGCAGATAAGGCGGGGAACTATGCAGTAGCTCCAGCCAGTCACTGTATAAGCAGGCCGCAAGCATCCCACACTATTACTCCACCAGCCAACATTGACGCAATAACACCCACACACCAGGACAGTGACAAACTACAGCACGACAAACACGCGTGACAGTTCTGGCTTGCATTAAAATGTCACGACTACCTTTTTCCTGTAAAAAAGGATATCTCCCACAACCGCTGCCCAATAATCTCCATCCCCGGTGGTTTCCCGAGCCCAGGTTTGTAACGGGCACATTGACAAGCCGTTTGTGTTTTTGCAATATTCCCATATCCTGTTCCTATACAGGCCTTAAGACGAAGCACGGAGTGGTGTGGGCGTTGTTCACTTTGGCCACAAATCTCTTGGGGTGCGTGTGAGCCGCCATGCGTGCGTGCGTGCGAGTGTGTGCGTATGTTCACGTATGTTTCTGTGCATGTTCATGGATTCATTTTTTTTATGGGCGGACTGTGTTCTGCCCTTGTGTGTAAATGCTACGAGTCACTTCGAAGTAGGCTTCTCTTCGAATTAAAAATCCTACGTGGAAATTCGTGCACGTGTTAACTTATGGGGGGTGGCACTGCGCAGTGAACCCAGAAACCTGAGTTCAATCCCAAACAGGGCCAACAAAGTGGTAATTCCACCCCCGCCCCCCACCAACACTGACCAGCGTTGTTGAAGTACGGTAAAATAAATCACCATAACCGACATGGCATGGGAAAGCCTTCATGCAGCAGTGGATGGAAAAACGGCTGTAAATTAAAGTTTTTAATTATTCACAAAATAGCCGCAACTTCGGTGTTACGTGTGAACTTGTAAGTGAACGGTGTTTTGAAATAAACATGGTCAAAAAGTCGCCACGCACTGTTCTTCGATAATGAAGTAGTTGCTTCGTGCGTACTGTGGCAATCTAGCCCCGAATAAAATGCATGGGAACGGAAAATTGATGACAAATGTAATATGGCAATGGAAATGCCAACCCCCACACCCAGGGCCACACCCTCGCTCTCACAAACACTCACCCCTCAAGGGTCAATGGGACACAGGATGTACCAAAAATGCGCATGTTGCACTTCTGTTACGTACCTTGAGATGCCGTGACCTGCGACGATGCGGACCAGGGATTTAATTACTCCAATGCAAAACCCACGCACGCACGCACGCGCTCGCAGGCGCTTGCACGCGAGCGTACCTGCCATCCCCGAGCGCCGAGGTCGATGCCCGCGGGGCAGTCAATCGGGCGAGGGAACCGAACATCGCCTCTGCAGCTGTGACATCTGTCGCCGATATCTGCCAGACAAAATAATCGCACGTATTAAAAGAATTGTCATGTTTGATCGGCCAAGTCTCCGTAAATTCCAGCGCTTGTCACGACATCGTTAAGCTGTAGGGTTGCACAATTCTGGGGGGGGATTTTTGGGCTTCCAGGACATTCTGTGAGGACACACACACACACTGACTACCCGTCAGGCTCCAGTGAAGAGGTGGTAGCCAAGATGCTCAGTTGGCCGTCATGCAGGGTATCAAGTGTTATTGTCAGTGGCAATGCCAAGTGTTTGGTAACCTTAGGTTAAATGATGCATCACATGGCATTACCTCCCACCTTGCCAAATGCAAAAAAAGGCAGATATTATCTACGTATCGACGCGACTGAAAAATAAACCTGAGATGTTAACGCCACATATCTGCCAATAGACGTGTTAATCGATATTAAGCAAGAGACGGAGGTTAATATTAGGATTCCAAAGCCTATCCAGACAGATTGATTGCCGTTTCTAAATTAACACTTGCCATCTTCAACACCTCATCGAAAAACGCGCTAGAGACCGACCGGACCTTATTTACTTGACCAAAAATAATTGAGCCGCTATCCTGTGAGCAAATTCGAGCACAAAATAAAATTGCCCTCTGCAAGTGTTGCAATGCTGTAGGATTGCAATTCCCAGGGATGGCTTTGAAAGCACCGCAATGTCAAGAGCAGTATTCCCCCCTCCGTGGTTGCGTAGGTCTTATTGGTGTTTACTTTGGAAGCAGCCAAAGAACACGGCCTCATTGAGCGGAGTCCTGCAACTCGGCTGCCTCGTGAGTAGGGAAGGCCCAAGCAGATTGCACATGTCCTTTCAACGAGTTAACAAATTAGGGTAACCCGATGCTTGCTGGGACCCACATAATGAGAAGGGATCATTGATTTAACACCCAACCGTAAGATAAACTGTTGCATCAACTTGAAACACTGTTAAGATTAATTCACTGCTGTAAGGGGCTGCAAAATTGTTCGCAGGTTTTGCTTGTACCAAGTCCAATGGTTCAGGAATGATAAATACAACAGGGCCAGTGGTTAGTCTATGTTCATCATCATTTGTGCTGTTATTGCAGGCACTGATGAAAGAATGTATAACAATAATAACTATTGATCTCCATTACATATATCATTTAGGACTACTACCAACAACCAATCAATTGCCAATTCCGTACGCGCTAACAGTGCATTAATGCCTTTTTCCAATATATATATTAACAGAGATAAAATGTGCGTATGAATTAATTCAGTTAATTGTGCATGTACGAAACGACACAGTGTAAAAGAGAGTCCAATTAAGCCAATATCTAGGTTCTCCATTTACACACGAGCATTAAAAACGATACTACAACCCTTAATTCCACCTCCCCCCCTCCCCATTTAAACAACAAAGTCTATGTGCCCCGTAGACCAGTCTAAGCAATTGCACATTCCTCTTTGTCAAACTGTTAAGCAGAAAAATTGATTCAACAAAGCTTGTGTTTGAGCTTAGGGAGCCTTTCCCCCTTTGACACGGAGGTGTTTGAGCAAGGAGGAGGACGTCAGATATGAACAAAACAAAAAAAAACACAACAGCCCCAAATTCCTAGCATAACATTTCTGACCTTTAGAAATAATTCTGCGTATTCAAAAGTTGACCTTAAGCATAAAAAGCGGTTCAGCTTTACCTTTTAATTGGAAGAAAATTGGCTAAACTGTTGGAATTCCCCTGGGAGTGGCACACTGCGAGTTCTGTATTTAGACGTCGCTTATAGGACTGCAGGCTGTTTCGGCCTTATCAGGTGAGCCTGCCAGACAAGGCTGCCTGTGTCGATTCCGTGGGTACATTAACACCGAAGTGTGGCCCCACTCTCCCTTAACGCCCGCGGCAAAAGCTTTAGTGTACTCACAATAGGTGATGGGTGTACAGACAAAACGGGGCCAAAAGGCAGTGAACACTGTGTCAGCTTGTGGAATTTGCAAGTCTCGGGCCAAGGAGACGCCCAAAAAGAAAGAAAAAAAGACCGCACGGCTGTGTACATGGCTCAGCTCAACTTGTATTTTTAGGCCAGCGTGCCACACACTTTTACTCTCATTAGAGGCCAGGAAGGAGGCGTAAATGCACATTGGAGCCAACACTTCAGCACCTTGTAGCGGTAAGTGCATGTACACAACGAGTGTTGAGAGATTACGAGGCCGAGTGTGCCTCGCCCGATCGTCTTCATCCTTAAATGACGTGTGTCAGCAATTTAACGTGGTAAAAGTAGGGTGTAACAATGCACAAACGAGACACCAATGTGATATATTTCACTTTGAAAGGATGTTTGATTAAAAAAAATTGCATAAATAATTCAAAAGCAAGTCACTTACTGCATTACCACAAAATATCTTACAGCCGTAAAAAGAAATGCAAAGATTTCAACGCACATTTGTGTAGCTCTCAGAGGAGGCCTTCAAAATACATTCTCACTGTTACGAGCGAACAATTAGCTTCATTAATAAAGACTACACAAGCATATAAATGTAATGGATAGATTTTTAAAAAAAGTACGTGTTTTTGTGCTCATCGCTTGGGTGAAAATAAGAACGAAAGGAAAAATCTCAAACCCGACACACCTAATTATAACTATAACAAATACTGGGCGCGTGTTGAAAGGTATGCACGCACAAGGGACATTGAGAGCAGGTGTGTGTGTGTGTGCACGCGTTTGTATGCTTTGGAGGAGAACAGCAGTGTTGGACGGTCAGGGTCACCTTCACGTCTCCTCATATCGTATTTCCAGCAGTGCATGGAGTGGAAAAGGTCAAGTTTGCTTTTATCTGATCTGTACCAATGACTATACTCGATGGCCATAAATACTGCCTTCACAAGTCAAGTTAATGACTCGACATATGGCATGTATCGGAGACTACCAATTGTACACACGTAATTCCTAGAGAAAATGCAATAAAACTACACATTGGCTACAATGCTAAATGTGTGCAAACTGCTGACGTAATGCTAAAGAGCAGAGCAGTGCCAATACGAGGTGGACATGGCGGCAGAGGCAATCTCGTGCAGCGAGCATCAAGTGGTCCTTCAGGAATAGGGTCAAATTCTAGGTTCCACATTCCTGACACCTGTTCACCCACCAAGCTTGAGATAGCGTGAAAGGAAGCTGGAGTTTAATGCTCGTGAATTTTCCTGCTGTTTCGTAAGTGCTTTAAAATTGTACCTTAACATTGTTGCAGGCATTTTGAGAAGCGTAGGAATTGCAACTACCAAAAAATATGGCTTAATAGAGGTGTTCAAATGTTGTGTGACCGAGTATTGTGGTGCGTCACATTTTAAAATTCGAAAAGCCTCTTTGCTGAACTACCACAAATAATATTCTTAGGTTTTTTCGGTAAAGTCACGTAGGTAAAACATCAAAATTAATGAAAATAAAATAAAATAAAACAACCGTCACAGCCGAATTAGCAGCTAATTCGGCTGTGACGGTCCCACCTGATGACGGAGACTTGTGTTGCCTCCGAAATGTCGTGATTTTTTTTTATTTTATTTTATTTTCATTAATTTTGATGTTTTACCTACGTGACTTTACCGAAAAAACCTAAGAATATGATTCCTTGCAGTCACGAAAGCTGCAAATCTAGAATTACCACAAATAATGTCTGGACCAAACCGCCAAAAGGAAACAGATGGCACATGGATGATATGCCACATTGTGAAATGCAGTGAGTTTAGATCGCGTTATTTATAAATGTGTCGTAACCCTCCACCACCCGACACGGCCAATCAGTAAAAATGTGTCACGTTGACAAAAGACAAATAGTTCACTGCTTTAGCCCACCGGTGTGTTGAAGCCACAACATTTACAATTTGAGTACGACGTTTCGCTGGTAATTGCATCCAGCATCATCGGGCAATTCGCCAGAATGGTGAGGCTCTGCTGTGTCTCCCGTTCTTATATAGAGCAGCAGCAGGGTGACGTCATAACATTGGTCGCGAAAGCCTACGTGTTAAACTGCAGTGAGTTGGTGAGGATATATATGTTCTCTAAAACTATTTCTGCATGCATGTGCTAAAAAGAAAATCACTTATACGATTAGCACGTTTTTTTTATATTTCTCGCACGGTACACAAAATACTGCTTAAGCTTTTCTTAGTTTCTTAACAAGCAGCTAAAATGTCACTGTAGTAGCTCAAACACAAAGCATTCATCCAGATAAGGCATCAAATGAATTGATCTACTTTTGCTTTTGTGACAAAGTTGCACGGTACCAAGTGTTGACATGGTAAAAACGTGTTAGGCTGGCCTCATGTGAGCTTCATCTGATACATTTGCTTGACAAATATTACCCACGATTTATGCAATGCCATGTACACTCCAATATGACTAATGGACTATACAGGTCTAGGTTCTCCACTGTATGTCTAAGTATTACACTCAATTCTCATGGACTATGGCCTACTTTTGTGAATGCTGTCAATTGATCTTTAACATCCACTTCTGTAAAAAAAACACAAAGTAATAGTGCTCCCAATATACAAGCAAGCCTCCATCAGCGGTATATGGGGCATACTTTCTAGATATCCAAAAATCACGAATAAAATATATAAGGCATAGAAAGCACCCGGACATCCAAACAATGCACATTTTGGAGAAGTGCTTATTAGTGACACATCCATGTCAAGGGTTTTCAAACACCAATGGCCCAACAAACACGTTGTGTTTCGGAGTCAATTACACATGCATGTGCAGCCTTGCAGGCACCACCACGGGGCATACAGGTGGTGTGAGCACCCATCACAGAGCGTTCCAATTCCTAAAAAGGCGAGGTCGTTCCCATACACCTCACCTCCCCGCGTCGCCTACCCCCAGCCACTGACCGCCGCGACAGCGCAGCTGCCCACCTCCTGCCCGTTGATACGTCGCAGTCCGAGGTGATGGAGGCGAAAGGTGGCGTAGGCCGTCCACAACGAGAGAGCCGTCAGCGAGTTTCCAGCTGGGTTCACGGTCAGCTGCTCGATGCGACGCAGCTGGGCCAGAGCGTTGAGCTGCTGCAGGTTCTGCAGGTTGGTCTCGGTGAACTGGAGGTGCTGTGCAGGTTGCGGAAAGAAGCAAGCGTTGATCGCGGTCACAAATAATCGTTCGCATTTTATTTAGCGAGTGCTTTTTATAAGCGATTGGTGTACAGTTAAGAGCGCTGGACATGCAATAAAAAATAAATAAATAAGGTTGTCAATGTTATATGCGAGTGCACGTCAACCCACGTAGACACAGAGCCACGTGACAGCCTTCTCCAGTACGTGCATGGCAATTTTTCACATTGATCGCTTATTATGAAATGCAAATCTGTTGCAGCTTGCTCCGATTTTTTTTTACATAACTGCCTTTCGTAAGTAACTATTGGTCACCAGCATCATCATTACCATATTCGTCATGGCCGTCATCACGATTGCACTTACAATCATCACCATCGGCCATGATGTATTCTCTGCTGGATGAGGCCCTTCCTAAGCTGCCATCAAAACTCTGGGTTTCGTGATGCAAAAATATAATGATTACACACGAGATCATTTCATTGCTCCATCTCCTCTTTGGATGGTCAGACGTGTTCCCTCACTTGGCTGCCACTCCACAATCAGTCCCGACCACAGGCCATCATCCCATCTAGTGACGTGTCCCGGACCAACCCCATTTCATTTTCACCATTTCACGAACCCGTTGTAATTTAGTTTTTTAAATAACAAACAAAAAATAGCCAGGCAAGAAGTCCTTGAGCCGCAGGTTGTCGATTTATAACCCTCAAAGCGGAGCTCACCGCCGTGCCAGGAAACCTTGCGCGCAGCTTCCCCAAGACGCCGGCCACTTCGTCGAAATCCACGTAGGAGAAGGAGACGGCGGTGACGGTGGCGGCCGCCTGCGCGCCCCAGCTCCGGTCCAGCGCCTCCAGGGCCCCGCGGCCAAACAGGCGCAGTGTGTCACCCTCCATCTCAGCCAGGTGCTCCTCCGTCAGCGAGAGGAGGCGCAGCGAGTCTGCTAGCCCATCGGCGGGGAGAGGTCTGCCAGATCAAGGGAGGAGAACCGGTCAGCGACTTGCCCGCGCTCACGTTGCAACACAACTTCGAAGCACCGTTCCGAATCTATTTTTTTTAAGTGAGGATGATTTGTCGATTAATTGATTTGGGTTGTGTGAAAAAAAAAGACTTTAAAAAAAAGGTGCCCAGTCTGGTTGCAGATTAACTGACCGAGCTGTTGAGTAAAAAAACAGCTCCCCCGGTTCGAGTAATCAGATTCTTGTTGTTGAATCAAGCCCGTCTTTGCTGACGTGACTCAAAAGGTGGAAACTGGTCCAAAAATGTGCTTGCTTAGACAAATGCTGCTATATAATATTGGCACATTTTGTATGGCTGATGGACTAAAGAACATACTCTTAGGTTTTTTCGGTAAAGTCACATAGGTAAAAATAAATAATAAATAATGAAAATACTAGAATAAATAATAGAAATAAAATATTCTTAGGTTTTTTCGGTAAAGTCACGTATGTAAAACATCAAAATTAATGAAAATAAAATAAAATAAAAATCACGACGTTTCGGAGGCAACACAAGTCTCCGTCATCAGGTGGGACCGTCACAGCCGAATTAGCTGCATCAAGTGAGGCAATGATTCAAGAAGTAATCCCTTATAAGCAAGTTGAAGGGGGGGAGGAGAGGGGGGGGGGAGCTCATCAGAATGTGGTAGCCAATCTGATGAGCTCCCCCCCCCCCTCTCCTCCCCCCCTTCAACTTGCTTATAAGGGATTACTTCTTGAATCATTGCCTCACTTGATGCAGCTAATTCGGCTGTGACGGTCCCACCTGATGACGGAGACGTGTGTTGCCTCCGAAACGTCGTGATTTTTATTTTTATTTTATTTTATTTTCATTAATTTTGATGTTTTACCTACGTGACTTTACCGAAAAAACCTAAGAGTATGAATCCTTGCATTCACGAAAGCTTCAAATCTAGGACTAAAGAACAGTTTACTTGAATGTAGAGAGATAAGTGAAAGTCTCTTAATTTGTTATCCGGAATACTCCACAATACTGCATAACAGGTATTTAAAGGTACAGTAGTGCCATTGTTCTTAAGATCTACTAAAGAATCAAGTCAACCAGTATTCCACAATCTTTCAAATCAGTGATTCAGACATTTATGCTTCAACAGTATTTCTCATCATGAACAGCTCATTACAATCTCTAAAATAGTTGTGATTCTAAGGAGCATGTTAAATGGCACTTAGGTGGCTTGATAAAATGACCTTCATATGATCACCACTCATTTCTCTGCTGTGAAACTCCAAAGTGATGCACTCGAGCAAGAGTTGAAAACAAGTCCAGTCCAGGTGAAACCCAGCATCCGCTGTTGTTTTTTTTTGTTCAACGTGCTTGACACGTGTGGGTAGTTACATGCAGCTGGCCAATTGGCATGGGATTCCGACACAACTTGAATTACCCTGAATTAAAACATTAAAACAAGTGGCAGAGTCCACACGCCCCTCCTGGACCCCGCAGTCTCTGATCACCCTGACAAGGTGTGATACTAAAGACCATATCAAGCGCTACCTAAACGCTTAAGCTTTTAATCCACGTCTTTGAAACAAAAAAGGCCGAACGTTTCAAAGCGATGGTCAGAGACATGTCTAAGTAGCATTGTCATCATCAAAAGTATGTTTTAATCACAAAGTGGAAATTACCTTTGCGGTGCCAAATCTGAACTCAAAACGGATACTCACCCCCCACCATCCCCTTTGATGGCTTGGTGTGTCTGGTGTGTCTGGTGTGTCTGGTGTGGCTGGTGTGTCTGGTGTGGCTGGTGTGGCTGGTGTGTCTGGTGTGGCTGGTGTGGCTGGTGTGTCTGGTGTGTCTGGTGTGGCTGGTGTGTCTGGTGTGGCTGGTGTGGCTGGTGTGGCTGGTGTGTCTGGTGTGGCTGGTGTGTCTGGTGTGTCTGGTGTGTCTGGTGTGGCTGGTGTGTCTGGTGTGGCTGGTGTGTCTGGTGTGTCTGGTGTGGCTGGTGTGGCTGGTGTGTCTGGTGTGTCTGGTGTGTCTGGTGTGTCTGGTGTGGCTTGGTGTGGCTGGTGTGGCTGGTGTGTCTGGTGTGTCTGGTGTGGCTGGTGTGTCTGGTGTGGCTGGTGTGTCTGGTGTGTCTGGTGTGTCTGGTGTGGCTGGTGTGGCTGGTGTGTCTGGTGTGTCTGGTGTGTCTGGTGTGGCTGGTGTGGCTGGTGTGTCTGGTGTGGCTGGTGTGTCTGGTGTGTCTGGTGTGGCTGGTGTGTCTGGTGTGTCTGGTGTGTCTGGTGTGGCTTGGTGTGTCTGGTGTGGCTGGTGTGTCTGGTGTGTCTGGTGTGGCTGGTGTGTCTGGTGTGTCTGGTGTGGCTGGTGTGTCTGGTGTGTCTGGTGTGGCTGGTGTGTCTGGTGTGTCTGGTGTGGCTGGTGTGTCTGGTGTGGCTGGTGTGGCTGGTGTGGCTGGTGTGGCTGGTGTGGCTGGTGTGTCTGGTGTGGCTGGTGTGTCTGGTGTGGCTGGTGTGTCTGGTGTGTCTGGTGTGTCTGGTGTGTCTGGTGTGGCTGGTGTGTCTGGTGTGGCTGGTGTGTCTGGTGTGTCTGGTGTGGCTGGTGTGTCTGGTGTGTCTGGTGTGGCTGGTGTGTCTGGTGTGGCTGGTGTGTCTGGTGTGTCTGGTGTGGCTGGTGTGTCTGGTGTGTCTGGTGTGGCTGGTGTGTCTGGTGTGGCTGGTGTGGCTGATGTGTCTGGTGTGGCTGGTGTGTCTGGTGTGGCTGGTGTGTCTGGTGTGGCTGGTGTGGCTGGTGTGTCTGGTGTGGCTGGTGTGTCTGGTGTGGCTGGTGTGTCTGGTGTGGCTGGTGTGTCTGGTGTGTCTGGTGTGGCTGGTGTGGCTGGTGTGTCTGGTCTGATGCTGCTGCTGCTGCTGGCTAAGTCCGAATTAGAACGACAGAGTGGCCATTTGAGCAGAACTGATATGGCCCTGTCCTTGGGGCATCTGGGTGGCTTCAAGGAATGACATTAAGTGGTGCATTAAGGCCACTTTGCTGAGCATTGTGCATAAGATTCATTGCTTTAGGAAATAACTGAACAGGTATTTACTGTCCTGGAGCTGAATCGTTAATAGAGCTGTGTAAAAGCCTTAAACTACTGATAAGCGAGCTAATGGCTGAGCTTCTGAAAGTCACAGGGTGAACGTAGGACAGCAAAACCTATCCATAACTGACTTTGCGGAATTTAAGAAAGTAATATTAATGTCAACCATGAATTTAATAAATCGCATTTCTCAAAAGGTAATTATATATATGGCAAAAAATAATGGAATATTCCATAATTTATTTGAGTCAAGGTGGTATTATTCTAAATGGAAAGTACCACCAATCACACCAACAGTTTAGTTTTCGGTCCGTATGAGCAGCTGAATACTCCCCCCAATGGAGAGACAGCCACCCTGAAGACGACACGCCAAACAACGCATCTAATCATGACAAAAATGCAGCTAGGCAGACATGCAGTATGTCTGCAGTCGTGTATGTTACGTGCCACAAAACGTGTTAAAGTGTTAAAATACTATGGCCCCTCGCTGGAATATGCAAATAAGATCAGTAAATGTCTTGCTAAGTCATATATTAAAAATACCATGACATACATATTTTTGCAACCAAAAACAGGACCCATATGTCTATGACACCTGCATCAACAATGCATGTCAGATTTTTTTTACTGAAAATAAAATCTTAAAAACTACGCTAACATTTTCTTTTTTGCAATGACCCTTCTTTAGAGTTGAAATATTACAGGTTTTAAAATTGCATATATATATATCTCACCTTCAAGCATCCTGACGAAGGCGAATGGGAGAGCATTAGTGAGCACCTACAATTCGGGGACTTTGGTATTGAGGATTGTTTTTTGTATGTTGCCCAACAACTGGGAAATTTTACAGTCTAAGTGCATTCCCCGTGATTGAACGGGGGTCTCTCTCAATGCACAACCAAGGGGTGGCATCTCTTTACCCTGCTCCAAGAGAACAAACCAGCCTCCTGTCCTTCACCCTGGATGCTGTATTCCCAAGCTGTAAAATATGTCGGCTTTTTGTACTCGAACACCATCATTCAGCTATCCATCTTCCTTTATTTCTCTTCCTCACGATTTCGGCTGCTGGCTGCATTTGAAAGCTTTCTGAACATTAATGTTTCCACTGCTCCTAAATCAAGCAAGGCTCCAAAAGGCTCGAGTGAAAATGCTGCATTTACCACGCAGCCAACTTCTAATGGGACTTTAAATAGCAGGGTGTGTTAAGAGTCTCTGCATTATGCCAGCGTTCAAATACAGCACGTACCAATGGCAAAAAAAAGTTATGATGCTAACTGCTGTAAACTTTCCACACCATTGTTCAAACCTTGGATGTACTCCACTACCCATGAATGGCAAAGTGTAGCTAAAGGCTCCTGGCAATGCAAAGCCAGACACTTCATGCTTTGCACTCTAAAAAAGCCATCTTGCTCTGGCCTACAGTATTATCCTTCGAATGCGTTTTCAATTTACAAACACACGTGCTCCGGTGCCTCTGGGTCCACAGATGACAACTGTAAACAAGGCAAGAGAGCTGGAAGTATATATAGGGGGCCATCTTTTGAAGGAAGATGGAAACTGGACGGTCGTGATAAATCACAACAACTTACACCAACCTGGAATTCACATTCCAACTTGAACAAAACCACACTCTACCATCGCTGTAGAATTTGCAACACACGTTTTTAATTATTTTGCACAGTTGCGTATGCAATATCTATATGTGCAGGCCAGCACTGCTGCCCTGTACCCCCAAACAGCTCACACCACCATGTACGAACTTTGCAAGTTGTAAATCACAGCTGCCAAATGTTGCCCGGCTACCAGATGAACTGCAGCCCACAACAAGCGACTAAGGAGAACCAAGACAAATCATTATTGTGCCATCTGGAAAGCATGCCTGGTGAAAATTAAGTGCTGTTACTTGCAGAATTCAAATCCATGTCCACTGAGTAAGCAGGTCCATATCTCCAGCGTACTCATCCTGGTCGATGCATGTGCAAGTCCCGACAAAGAACACCGTTCAAAATCGTTCTCAGTGAGCATCAATGGCACCAGCTGTGTAACTGGCAGAGGGTAGGTGTTGGAAAGGTGTGGTAGCATCAATGGTTTCGACCATTATGACATCTTGATATTCATCAATGGCAATGGAAGTGATTAATGTTTTAAAGAAACACGTAGAGATCAGTGCCACCTTAAAGGACACTTACATTTTTAACCAATATTAGATTTAAGCAAATTTAATGTGATAACTCAATGCAAAAATATTTGCATTGATCCCAACATGACACCATGGTAAACGGTACTTTCTTTTTCAGGAACACAGCAAGCTAATTTTGATGGGTTATTTTAGCTCTGCGGTATTATAGTCAATATAAATGAAACCAAATATAAATAGCCAATCTGGTGCTCAATGTGTTCTTATAGAACACTGTAGGGAGCTGTAATTGACAGGAAAATCAATGGATGCAGGACATTGCCTTAAACTGGTCCGGTTTTAACCGCGTTATGAGTTCTCCCAGCAGCTCCGGGGACACAAGAGGTCTCCACCATTAAGGCCGATTTGTCAACACTACTGACACCATCGGTGTCGTGTTGCAGCCTCGATGGGCACAAAACGTGAGGTGGCAGCGAGACGGTGCCATGGAATGAACGGGCACGGAATGAACGGGCAACTCAAGCTCTTCTTCATTGCCTCACCCGAGCCAGCAGAGCAATGCGAGAGAGCATTCTCAAAGACTGGGTGCAGGCGTTGTGTGACATTATTTCGGGGAGTGCATGAATCACAAGCTGAGAGAGGCAGAGATTTGGCAGTGCTCAGGGCAGACAGGGGGCGAATCGTACCATTCTGGCATTTGGTCCCCGCTGTGTGCCAAGAATTCCCTCCAGCATGCTCAAAGTGCCTCACTTGATGAGCATTCACAGAGACAAATAAGGTCGCATCCTCGAAGCGGCGATCGGAATTTTTGCTCGTTCGAATTGCATTCACAGTACCAAAAACAATAAAGTGCTTCGCGAAGAAGAGAATGCTGTAAATATGTAGTGTATTAAGAATGAACTTGGCTGTCACTCAAGGGAGCGTAGACTTCAAACCACGTGACAAATAATGCATGTCCAGCTGCCACAAAGTTTAAGAGGCAATGTCCTGAAATTTTACATATTTTGAACAGAACACAATTTAATATAGTGTGAAACATCCACCACCATGTAATAATTTGAGTCGTTTTACTCATTGCTGAGTATTCATGACCTCGATGATGACATTACTCCAGTAACTGTGATTTAGGGCTTTGCTATATTGGTATACGGTCCTCATTATTACATTTACAATACTAAAAATGTTCATCTTAGTCTATGTCTATTAGTCTCTGTTCATTCCTCCTTCCAATTTACCAAACGTCAACACTTTCTCCAGGTTTTCCCTGTGGAATAAATAATACTGAAAGTATAAAATAAAATGTCAATCGAAGAAAAGAAAAAATATCTCCTGACCTAGATGGAATATTGGTAAGATTATATACAGTTTTGCATGTCAAATTGCATTTAACCTGGCCAGAATTATTTCATATGATCAATTATCATTCAACTTATACGTAATTTTATTCACTTTAGAGTCAAATAATCACCTTTATATAACAACATAAAACGAATAGGGGCATACACGAAGCAACTTTCGCAAAAAACTGCCAAAAACCATTCCAAAATGCTCTGACCACTTGCACATGTTTGGCAGAGTACATAAAACCAAGAGGGAAAACTCAACAAACATTTTCATTTAAATTCCCACCACACAACATGCCCAAAGTGAATGTAATGTGAGTGGTTTTTATTTTAAAAAACGAAATTTCAGATCTGGCATAGCAAAAGTATTAATGGTCCAGTGATTAGAACGTTTCTGGAAGTTAATTTGACACTGCCGAAATTGGACACAGATAGTTCTGTACTTCTGTGTCACATATTCTGGAAAATAAAAGTCAAGAAATGTTTTTCCCTCGAGGGACCTCTTGGCATTTCATCTTGCATGGATTGCCCTTTATAACAAACAAAAAAATAATACCACCCAGTGGGAAGCCGTGAAACGATCCTCTCATTAACACAAATAAGTCCATCCCATTACCTCTTGGTCTTCATCTGCACCCGAATGACCATCCCTTATCGGTCTTCCTCCACGAAGGCAACCAGTTGATCTTCAAGATGCTTGCCTTGTGCACTAGACTGACTCAGCCTGCAAGCCACCTTTATCGTGACCACGTTCCGTAATGCTCGGTGCGTCCTGGGAAACGTCTTTTCTCGCAAGTAAAAATAGCACTTTGGGCACTAAGCTGATAAATAGTAATCAGCTATGCTAAGCCAATTATAGACAATTATACATCTACCAAGTGAGTGTAAAGTATACTATAATCCCCGAGTAATGCTAGATTTCCACAAAAGCGTGAAAGCAAAAACTGTACACACGAATGGGGCGCGAATTGTGCAACTGCGTGCATTGCATGAAATAATTTACTCATCTCAAAGTGCAATCGCTTCGAAGCAGTTGCCATTCTAGAACTAACTGGAAGGCTATACTACTGCGTAGCTTTTCTGGGTTGTACCGTGTAGCTGTCCCGATATTTTCTGGCTGCGGCAGCAGTGTTGTTCTGCAGTGATGCCGAACAACACACGCAGTACGACCCGAAAACACATCGCAGAGCTTGCTGGTTGAATAGTTATGCAAGTCTACACAAGAGCCAAGACTGTTGGCTTCCAAAAGTGGTACCAATTCTACACTGATGACTGAAACCAGGATTCTAATCCAGGATCTCAGCTGTGCCAGCACAGTGCTCTGAGCTAGATGTTAACTACCTCGTCTGGTATACAGGAGGTCATGGGTTCGATCCCGACCCTGACGCGCCTGTATATTTTGGGTTTGCATGTTCTCCCCATGGTCGCATGGATTATTCTCTGGGTCTGGTTTTTCTCTCCTCATCTAGAAACATGTGTTTGGAGTATTTGACTGCGATACATTTCCACGCGATGTTGATAAGCCACTTCACTGAGCTATCATTTGTGGCCAGGACGCTTCTGAAAAAGAGCTGCATAGCCCAGTGGGCCTTTACCTGGTAGTTTTTTAATAAATAACGAATTCTGCGCATGACGAGTGCTCTCTCTCAGCAGACTCTGAGAGAACGCCCTGAGCTACGATGTGCCCAACGGGGTACCTGGTGTCCGTGCAGCTGTCAACGGGGCTGGAGGCGAGCGACTGCAGCTTGCTCCCCGTGGGCTCCTCTTCACCCGTCGGAAGCCTCGCATCTCCCGCCGACAAACTCTCCCGACTGCTAGCTCCGCTGAGGAGGCTGCTTGGGATGAAACCGGGCACACGGGAGAAACGCAACGTCCATCGCCGAAACCGCCGCCGTGCCGAAGCTCATGCGACTCGGCGAAAAGCTCATGACGGCACGCCGGTCAAATTCCCCGCTGTGAAATACGGTTCGTGACGCATTTAAGGACGCATTGAATTCTTAAATATAGAACTTTAAAAGAAAGCAGCTAAACATCCCGAGTATGGCAGTCTTGAGACTAAGTGAAGATTTCCTGGTTAAACAATCGTATACTGTACAATGCACTGTGATTAATTCAAGTGTTTAAATGACGTACCAGGTGAAACGGCCAACAGAACAATCTTACGATGCACAAAATAAATATAAAAGCGAGATATTTGCGTCAACAAATTGCTAATCACTTGTTATGCATTCAATAGATCCAATGTATCCATAGGCTACTTAACATATAATAAGATATGTTGTTATGTGCACTACTCTCACATGTTATAAAACACCCCAAAAATTTGGTATAATTCGATATGTAATTTTTTCATGTATACATATCCTACCAAAACACAACTTTACTACCCATCACACACCCACAAATTCTATCAAAAAATAAACATTTTTCCGATGTAATGTGTGTCATGGTGTTTTTTGGTGATAGTTGCAGAATTCCGCCGAAAAAAAGTGAACACATTCTCAAACTATATTCAACAAAATGCATCGTCAAGCTAAGCCGTAGGCATGTAATAATCACACCAATAGCAATTTGGTTAAACCTCAAAGCTTCGGGACCATGAATTGATTTAGCAATATATTGTTGTCCCATTTTTACCATTATGTTTGTATTTTTTGGGCAAGGTTCTTTCTTCTTTTTCACTTATTTTCTCCATCGCCAATTTTGAATGGTATATTAGGTGAATAACATCATCATCAGCAGCCATAATCTATTCTGGTAAATCTGGGCCTTTCTCTAACAAAGGTGACCTGCTGTCTTCTGGCCACTGCTGAGAGGACAGCTGCTCGGCTGATGTGGATGAGCTGAGCGCCGTCTGTCCAGATGACACATCGAGGGGTTGACTCGTCCACGTCCAAGTCGAAGTGCGCTGCTGCTGCTGTTGCTGCTGCTGCTGCTGTTGCTGCTGCTGCTGTTCCCAATGGCGTGCCACGTTGCGCAGGGCCAGACGTCTCTTTTCCTGTGGATAAACAGATGCGTCGCATGCGCCAGCCAACACAATAGGGCAGCTCTCCTAACTTACACGCTGTATCTCTGGCGGAAAATAAATCCAGATGCTGACCGGGTGCACTGGTTGTGAAGTTCTGACACTTTCATCAAAATCAAGGCTACGAATGCACTCGAAGTATCATTAATAATTGTGGAAGGTTCCAAACGGTCGAAATACGTTACAGACAAATCCTTGAGGCTATTGTAAATATAATGCCAACACAAACAAAATGACATTTGCAAATCGACACATGGACAAATATGCGTGCAAGTGGTCAAGCACAGATATACCAGATGCCAGAGCTGCCATATTATATTTGTAAAAGCCACCAAACAAGTTGACTCAACTGACACTCGTTTGATAGGTTACAAATATACTCAGCTAGCAATTATATGTAAGTGAGAAACACCTGCTTGCACTTTACAAAGGGCTTGAAGAAAGCAATGACAAATCCTGCACTTCAACGGTTTTTTTCTAACACTGTAATTTAGTTTAATAGTACAGAATGAATACTCGCCAGGTTTGTTTATATTTTGGACAAATAAAAACCTGGCAAGCAAGACTGTCAATGAACACAGAAACTTGTAATTTCTGTATTTTTTTGGCTTAGCAAAGACGTAAGCAGCAAAGACGTAAGCAGCAAATGGTACAATGTGACCCCAAACAACTGGCGTCCTTTTGTACACAGTAGGTATTTCAACCCTTGCGGAGCCGAGGCTGATCGCAGGTAATGGGCAGTGCTCGAGATCAAAGTCACCTGTTCTTGAAAAGGGGCAGCATTTTAAAAACAACGTGTAACACTACCACCCTCCGAACAACAACCACCGCCACAGAGAAAAGCAGAAAAGGCCAAAGAGGGGACACGGTGAATTAACAACACGTGGTCAGGCCGGACAATATTTTATCCCTTTTACAAAAATATTGCACTACGATCCAAGGCCTAGCTGAAAACCAGACAGCATGCACTCGGGAAGCCAAGACCGCTCCAGGAATTTCCTGGATTGCCGCCAATCCAGCGCAAGCCCAATGAGACCTTTTTTTTTTGAAACTCCGCTTAAATATCAATTTCTCTACGTCTTATTTTCTACATTATCAATACACTTTTCATATATAAACGATTTCTATTTGAAGTGTAAAAACCACAAGTTAGTAATGTATTATTTATTTGTCATGGGTAGCAGTGTTGTGCTCCCCAGCTTCACCTAACCGCACTGACCAGCCTAGTGAAGTAGTGGGGGAGGCCCACATTCAGCAGTGGATTGACAAAAGGGTTATGCATGTACCACGCTAACTACACTTATAATTATACCAGCTAAGGCCCACTGAGCTAGTAGCTCTTTTTCAGAGACGAATTGGCCACATATGAAAGCTCATCGCAGTAGCTAATCATCACATGTGGGAATTTATAGTAGTAGCAAAATAATTGAATGCATATTCTTAGGTTTTTTCGGTAAAGTCACGTAGGTAAAACATCAAAATTAATGAAAATAAAATAAAATAAAACAAAAATTACGACGTTTCGGAAGCAACACAAGTCTCCGTCATCAGGTGGGACCGTCACAGCCAGATTAGCTGCATCAAGTGAGGCAATGATTCAAGATGTAATCCCTTATAAGCAAGTTTGGAGGGGGAAGGAGAGGGGGGGGGCTCATCAGAATGTGGTAGCCAATGAATGGAACGTATCGCGAGGGAGGGGGGGCGGGAGGGGGAGGGCCAAAAGAATGGGCGACGGCTTGGACGCGGTTGCTGCACACGCCAACACAATGGACAGAGAGGGGGAGGGGAGGTCTGATACACATGATAGAACAAAGGGACGAAAATGCCCATGTTTATACCAATGCTGGCTGAACAATGAAGAGAGTATTATTATTTGGTTCTTTCGGTTAAGTCACGTCTAAAGATAAAATAATAAATTAAATTAAATAATAGAATACGACGTTTCGTCGTATTCTATCCGCCAAGCTGTCTCTCCCACCACACACACAGAAACAGCCACATGAAACTCCGACCAAAACCATCACGTTACCATTCATAGCAGGCGTGACCAAAAAGATCTCCAAAATTCTAAACAAACATAAGATCCAAGTCCGATTCAGTGCAGTGCATAAAATCCGTGATCTGATTCCATCTGTGAAGGATGTCGTTCCTGACTTACAGTATCCTGGAGTCTACAAATTGAGTTGCATTTGTGGTGATTGCTACATTGGAGAAACGAAACGTCATGTTTCTGATCGTGTCCGCGAGCACAAGTCAGATCTGAAACACGGCAGAACTGATTCTTCTGCCGTTGCCGATCATTGCTACAACTCGGTGGGCTCTCATGAAATTGTCTTTTCCGAGACCAAGGTTCTCTGCAAACCTCCCGGCTACCATCAAAGGTTTGTACACGAAGCCATACAAATATACAAACACAGACATAATTTCAACCGTGATGATGGGTACAAACTGAGTAATCATTGGAAAGATGTTATCAACCACGCAAAAAAGACTTAATTACACTTTTTTGGACCATCTTATCTGACAGGCACTATTTTACTTTACTTTACCGAGTGTTAACATCCCCAGTTATTTTAACAGTACTCTCTTCATTGTTCAGCCAGCATTGATATAAACATGGGCATTTTCGTCCCTTTGTTCTATCACGTGTATCAGACCTCCCCTCCCCCTCTCTGTCCATTGTGTTGGCGTGTGCAGCAACCGCGTCCAAGCCGTCGCCCATTTTTTTGGCCCTCTCCCTCCCTCCCGCCCCCCCTCCCTCCCGATACGTTCCATTCATTGGCTACCACATTCTGATGAGCTCCCCCCCCCCCTCTCCTCCCCCCTCCAAACTTGCTTATAAGGGATTACATCTTGAATCATTGCCTCACTTGATGCAGCTAATCTGGCTGTGACGGTCCCACCTGATGACGGAGACTTGTGTTGCCTCCGAAACGTCGTGATTTTTGTTTTATTTTATTTTTATTTTCATTAATTTTGATGTTTTACCTACGTGACTTTACCGAAAAAACCTAAGAATATGATTCCTTGCAGTCACGAAAGCTTCAAATCTAGAATTGAATGCATGTTTATACATGTGGAGGGGAAAACCAGACGAGCCAGAGAAAATCCACACTACTACGGGGAGAGAGAATGTGAACTCCGAATTTGCATGCGTCAGGATCGGGATTGAGCCCACAAAACTTCTGTAAACCAAATGAGGGAGATAGCATTTCGTCATCGAAAATTTTAAAGTACAAAACCATATAAATGTGCTATTATTATTAACACGATCATTAGAGTTATAAAAATTCCAATTATTACAGCATCATTAAATAAAACTCTACTTATTAATATAAATCATTACCTTGAAACAGTTCACGTACAAAACATTGGTGAATGTTTTGCAGATTTCAAAATTAAATAACCAACGGACTGTTTTTTTCAGTGAATAATGTATTAATATACAGGGTGGTTAAAAATGATGGACCCGATTTGAAATCGCTATATCTCTGCAACCACGAACCGCCCATGAGTGAAACTCTTACCACTTGAAAGGGCGGGGCATAGAGTTTCAAATGACTACCGCTAGATGCCTCTCCCAGCGCACAAACAGCCCCTAGCCTCAGTCACTCGCAAGACGCGCTGCCTCAACGTTGGATAGGTCGCACGGGACCCCAAGACTTGGCGCTACACTCTTGGCCCCCAAGATCACCCCCCAGACATCACACCCTGCGACTTTCTCTCGTGGGGATACACGTCAAAGACTGAGGTGTTTTTGTGCCACCATTAGCGACTAATCTGGATGACCTCAAAAACAGAATCACGGCAGCGGTGACTTCAGTGGAAGAAGACACTTTGAGAGGCGTTTGGGATGAATTCAACTATTGTCTCGATGTTGTCCGTACAGCAGGTGGAGGGCACATAGAGCATTTATAAAATGGTTAGTAAAACATGATAACTCATTAAACCGTTTGTAACTTTTTGTGTAATTATAACATATTGCCATCGTGAAATATACTGCTTTGAAATTGGATCCATCTTTATCAAACACCCTGTATATAAACCGTTACTCACTCCACGAATAATGATTATATGCCAATGTTAAAATACAGGTTAATTAACGTGGGTCCCAGCAGTGTCACCTATAATTCCGTGTTCAGTAAATAAAACCCTAAGGCACAGTTAAGTCACTCGCGAACATTTGTAAGGGCACGGATGCATTCACGAGGGGTACTGGTTGAGGCATGGAGAGAGATCATCACAAATACTGCATTGTGGCTGTAGAAAAAAAACAAGCAATTTCCTTTGACATTCTTAGTCATGAAGGCAAGGGAGGCATGAGGGCTATATAATTGCTATCTTAAAGGTCGAGAGCTTCATTTGCGTTGAGTGATGCGTGCCTTGCAGTTATGGTAATTGAAAAAAAGTGCAGGATGTGTGTAATTAGTGACCTGAAACTAAAAGCCATCCGCAGATGAAGATTAGAAATGGCCATACCTCGACAAACTGGGATTTGTGAAAATACTAGTGATCATACTTTTCAGATATATGTGACTGTAAATCATATCAAAATGCAATTATGCAGACACAGACAATCACATAAAATTCACCTACATCAAAATCTACAACTAAATAATTTATGTTCTACCTATTATTACTTTTTGTAGCTCTTTCCTCGCAATTACATTTCAAACTTACTATCAGTCGCAAATCCTGGGACAATTGCTAACAGCGCACCACCGTGTGGATGAGACTACTCCGAGTAAAACGATATCAGATAACTACTTCTGAATACCCTTGAAGAACACTCTTTATCCACACTAAAGGTTACACATTTTAAACGCACTGAGTTCGTGTTGCATGTCAATTAAACAGATTTTTTTCTCTCATCCCACAGCTGGCATAAGCTGAACCAACATTTGACGTGACTAGGTTTTTTTTCTGCAGCAAATTGGTGACCAGACCGAGACCATCTAATAATGACACTTGAGAACTCGGTTTAATCACAGGCTTGGTTTCAAACCCAGAATCTCAGTGGTGGCAGCTCAATGCGCTGACGTCGGTTTTTTTAGACCTCAAAATCACCCATCCGCTCTAGTAACTTCTGAACCGTGTTAGTTCTTCGTAATTTTATCACCTAACAATCCATTATCGAATGTCGAGACGATGAAAACGAAATGTGCTTATATTCAATCAAGGCAAAAATACACATACGTGTATGCATTGCAGCACAGGGGAAAGAAACTGTGCATAAACTTTGACTTAAAACTTTCGTGACTGCAGGAATTCATATTCTTTGGTTCATTCGGTAAAGTCACGTAGATAGAAAATTAAAAATATGTTTTTTTTTTTTTATAAAATACAATTTTAAATTAAAAAAATATTTAAATTTATTTTTATTTTATAATAAAAAAAAAATCTATCTTCGTGACTTTACCGAAAGAACCAAAGAATATGAACCTTAAGTTTTCATAAAATGTAAAACTAAACATGAGCTAGGTCACGTTTAAAAACATGTGAAGGCATCCACCAAATCCTGATTACATGATGTACCGATTATCCACGATCTTCACAATAATTCAGGGTACATACGAAATATTTTATTCGCTCATTAATTAATGTACGTTTTTCTACAGCAATGCCACACATTGACATTTTAACATAGTGCGTTGAACTTCTTTCGCACTGCACGTAACCAACCGCGCTAATCGGAGGTGCGGAGTACAGGGTCAGTACAGGGGTAAGCCAGAAAATATACGAAATGCAATGCAGCTGTCCATTACGTGCAACCGCGCATCCATTCAGCAATTAAACTGATCACGCTCATGGTAAATGTATCAAAACGTGGGTGTGATTGTTGACCATGTTTTGATTGATACATGTTGTTTGTGATAATCGGTCCATGTGGCCCCTGCAGCCAGTGGACGTGCTGCTGACCCACCGCCGATACTTATCTTATCTTAAAGGAATTTATACAGCACCTTAACCCAGGCACTTTACAAATAATTAACGATGGCACACATGAATGTAATGGTGGAGATGAGGTGAATGAAATCTATGAGAGGAAGAAATGGGGGCAAATCTGTGATGCGTGAATTTGGTGAAAGTGAAATTGATGACGGTAAATTCTGATGATGATGAATGGATTGAATGAATGGGGAATGAGTGAATGAGAATATGAAGAGGATAACAGTGAGGGTGGTGGTTATGAGGGGGAGATTAAGGGGTCGTGGGGTTAACTAGTGAAAATAAGAGTGAGTTTTGAGTGAGGAGCGGAAACTCGTGAGCCGCGGTGACTGTTTAGCGTGGAGGGGGAAGTTTGTTCCAGTGAAGGAGACAAGACGGGAAAAAGAACGACAACGTGGATTGAGTGCAAGGAGGAGGAGGAGGAACAGAGAGAGAGAGAGAGCAAAGATTGAGAACGTAGAGGGTGAGAAGGCACGTAGACAGATACAAGAGTAACAAGATATAGTGGGGCAAGACCATGAAGGGATTTGTAGACCAGGGTGAGGACATCTGTGAAAAATGGCTTCATAGCTCATTTAATTCATCCTGAACAATAAGGAAGTTTTTTTAATTCGATCGCAACACCAAACCATGACAATCTTAATTTTGGAGCTTTCGTGACTGCAGGAATTATTCTTTGGTTCTTTCGGTAAAGTCATGTATAAAGATAAAATAATAAATTAAATAATAGCATACAACGTTTCGATTGCAACACAAGCAATTTTTTGCTTGTGTTAGATTTTTTGTTGCTATTTCATTTATACCTGATGATGATTGCTTGTGTTGCAATCGAAACGTCGTATGCTATTAATTAATTTATTATTTTATCTTTATACGTGACTTTACCGAAAGAACCAAAGAACAAACCATGACAATCCATCGAATCGTGGGGAAGGAGGGGGGAATGACCCCCACGACCCACACACGGCTGGGAGAGGCCCTCATCCAACAGTTGATTTGCAAAATGCCTGTTCATCCGCTGATACACCTTTCTGCCTTCTTGCAGCAAAGCCTTAGAGATTTTCTGTAAACTGCAGAATCCCCCTCGCACACAACCCAAAGACGCAGCCGACGGGACCTGTGAAGATGGCGCTGAATACCCTCAGGTGTTGGGGTTTAAACACGAGGGTGCAACAGGATAATCCCCCACGTGTCCCTTGCCTGGGAGATAACATCAAGCGCCACTTCCCTGGCCACGGTGTTGATGGTGCGGTGCTCTGGAAGGCCAGAGCATGCACCTACAAAAACACGCAGCTTGTACCAACATCAGCATCCCACTACTATACACTCAGCTACATTGCCATTCCTTCCATGCACACCACACAGGGGCCCTTTCAGGGTAAGGCGTGTCTAGGGAAATAATAAGAAAGTCGTAAAGCTGTGGCTGGTGATATGACTTAAGAGGGAGGAGCTGCATAAAAATAAGCTAAATCTACTTTTTTAAATTTGCCAATGTGCAAACGAAAATCGTGTTCGCCATTTTGCTTATATTTGTTTATGCTTGTCAAACATGGTAATAACAACAACAACAATGCTCAACTCCCTCCTGCAGACTTTGCACCAATCAGAAAAAACACAATGTGATTCTCATCGTAAATACAATTGGTTCCACGACCACAAGTCAGCAGCCACGACGTGCATGTGATGAATTCTGGTTTGGCTCTCGCTGTTTTAGTTTGGTCACACATTCTTCAGAATGGCGTTTAAAGACGTTTCTGTCAACACTTTTGCAAATTATCATAATGCGACCACCCAAAATACAATTTAAATGGTACTTAACACATGTTTTTTCATACATGGTGTAAAAATGTTGACCATAAGTGATCATGAAACATGTGCAGTAAATATTGGAAATTTCATAAACTGGTTGACATATCAATTTACTTTTTTTTTTAAACACAACTCCTAACAGCAATGACAACCATAAAACAATGCCAATAGGAAATCAAACACTTAATATTTCATAAGCAAACCAATACCTTCCGAGTGCAGCATTGTTATTAAATGAATGTCATTTGTTATGAACTACAACCATTGAAAATACGTAAACGCAAACATAACTTTAAAAGCAGAATAATGTAACCATTATGTTGAAGCCCAAAAACAGAAGGCAAGAATGCATGCATGGATCTGATTTATCAAACCAAATATATAGAACTTCAACTTTTTACGACTTCAACTTTCCAGACCGGCTCTGAAGGACGGCACTGAGATGCAGAGGGAAGTTTGTAAATTATCGTTGCCCTCAGCCATCTTGCAGAGCCCCCTGCAGGTCACAATTAATATACCTTCCCTTACGCTTCACACACTGCGCCTGTGAACATTTCATAGCCCCAATAAAAAAAGAAAGTACGCACACAAACAATTAAAGTCATGTTTCTTTGGCAGAAAAATGTAACAAAATCTACTCGTTGTAAGCAGCATAATCAAACGTAACTCCTCATTCACACAATAACCACATTCGACAGTGGAGGTATGGCTTGGCTGAGCCGCCATACAAGGCTGGGCATTGTGTGGGACCTGTTTAAAAAAAAAAACATTTTACCACCAAGCCAGCAGCGCCTGTAGTTTTTGGGAGGTCGGAAACAACCATCACAATAAGACGGACGCTAAGGGCCCACGGTATAAGCAGAACACTGCACAATGCGGGTAAAAAAAATAACAAGCTATGATTAAAACATGTTTCACCAATAATTATTGTAATACCACTCCCGCAGTCATGCGGTGCAAGGTCTTGTACAACAAACCCACAAATTTATGAAAACGTTATCAACTTAACGGTTCCTCCCAGAAAACAACTGACAATATACAATACACCATTGTACTGCATGTATTGTTAGTCGCCGAAATTGTTGTGCAATATCTATATTGTTCAAATAATGTGCAGCTATTTAAAGCGCACGAGTACCTGCCTTTAGGAAAATATATGCCCTTTAAAAAAACACAGCAACGTGTATATTCAATTAAAGGGTCATGGCAATATGCGAAGGGGCGGCATACCTTCTGGATGGCTTGCTTATGGAATTCTCGCTTCTTCTCCTCCTGTTTTCTGGCCAAGAGGGAGGCCAGTCGTCTCTCCTCTTCCTGCAGACCACACGAGGTGCACAAAACACGTTGCACTGTTATTCGTCACCGTTTAAAAGGGCAAAATTTTAAGTTACACGCGACGTAACGTCTTTTTTTCACCCCATTTAAAACTAAAATAATCGTCGTCAAAACCTTCTAATTGCATTGATGCCATGCAATATGAACCAGACAGAAACTTACAGCATAAAATGTACGCGACTGATTTCGTATTGGCGTACACGGCCTCTACCCAAAACATTCTTATGGATTATTTCAGTTAAAATTGTTGCTCTCTACTTTGAAAAGGCCACTGACAAAAATGCGACATCTTTTATATGTTTTAGCACTTGGGCCGTGTTTGCTAATGAGGGTGGTGAAGTATTTTCAGCTCGTGTGATAAGTAATAGTATCAAATTGACAAAGCAACAGCGTATTATGCACAGAGAGAATCTGCGCCGTCACATTAGCCTGATCTGTTTTGAAATTACACAACTTATTTTATGATGCTGTATTGGTAGTGGTGCACAAGCACAATTAACAAAACGAACTCACGTGCTATAAATAGCGAGAGTTCCATAAACGAGCCATTCATATGCCATGAAAAAGGAGCATTGCCCAAAACTTCCTGCATTACATATATTTTTTAAGGCAGTGCGTGTTCTAATTTTTTGCTTTTAAATTACAAAGATACTTAATTTGAAAAACTGAAGAAATCTGTTTTGGTGACTGAAAGATTCTTATAAAACTCGTTAATGCCTGCTGCGTGACAGGTAAAAGGAGAGTCCGCGAGCGATTGCTGCTATCGCTCAGATAAAATGTGAGCTTGCGTGCATTGCCATCGGGCCTCGGTAAAGGCACTCGGGCAGATGACGAGATGTGCATCATCAGTAAAGGAATCCTGATGGTCCACAGTTGGACAGAAGCGATTGTCATGGCCTTTTAAGCACACTCAATAAAGAGGCCATTAGTACAGCATAAAGATTTCAAGATTGCACCTTAAAACTTCTGTAAACTATGAACCGCTCCAATTGGCATGCCTACGAGAAGCGTTGTTCTCACAGTAGCAATGATGAAAACGGGGGCATTGAGTTTCGGTACATTAAGACATTCGGTCTCCTTAAACTTCCTGACAGTTCAACTTCACAGGGGTCTTGTGACGTTAAACATTTTTTTTATCGCGCACCGCCGAGACGAGCAGGCCAATTGTGGTCGCGGAACCCTCTTCAAAATTGAAAATTCACGCGTGTCTTTCAACAATGGCAAATCAACTGATCATACCGATAGATGTCATGCCCGAATATAAAAAAAAAGCTATGAAAAGCATGGGATCATTTTATCAGGCTACATATAATGTACCCTTTACAAAGCCCTGTTTATACAAGTGCCCTGAGAATAAAAG
Organism: Lampetra planeri; assembly: GCF_965212315.1. Classification (NCBI taxonomy): domain Eukaryota; kingdom Metazoa; phylum Chordata; class Hyperoartia; order Petromyzontiformes; family Petromyzontidae; genus Lampetra; species Lampetra planeri. The sequence continues at coordinate 26,924,867 of NC_136109.1, read as the reverse complement.
CCAGTGAGGTTTAAGCAGTGTAAATTACGGATAATGACATGTTGGGTGGCTGCCTCCTTTAGCAAGGGACAGTGGAGTCTTGGAGTCTAGGAACAGGTAATCATTCATCAGCTTTATTATCCTCTTAGAATCACGCAGTATAAATTCCCTCCCTTTGTATAAACATTCCTAGAATTTGATACAATGTCAGCAACAAACCGACCACCTCCTCCATGTTTTATGTGTGCCTTAAAGTTCTCTAAATAGCCGTACAAAGAACATGTGTTTGTATCCACCCCTTGGCCAGACAATTACAGATCTCAGCAGACAATGCGGATCAAGTGACGGTAAAGAATACAACATTTTTGGCCATTCTGGGAGAACTCCAAGTTTTGCGAGACGATGCAAGTACAGTGTTCTCCATAAAACACGTACATTTGTAAGTGGAACTGTCATAAACGCGAGCAATACAACAGTCCGTGCTCGCCTACATTGCTACGAACTTACCCTTTATGGGTTTGTTATAGTTCTAAAATACTTTCGACGTCACAATTCATCATCATCATCATCAACGAGTTTTAATCCTCTGATAAAGCAAGGCCTCTCAATGCCTATGTAACACCAGTCGATGGTACAATTGTAGAGGGCGGCTTCTCAATACTGATGCCACTGACCAGGATCCCGTGAAGGTACAATGCATCTCATTCCCACATGTATCCTGACGTTGTCACTGTTCTCACTTCATCCTGCTCATTCCAAATAATTACTCGTTGTACCAACGGGCATACCTTCTGGAAACATTTCCCGTCCACTCCCACCTTGGAGTGACGATGATGTCTAATGTTTGTTTGTTCCGACTGTTAAACTTGTTGGTTCATACAATTTATTGCTTGCCTTTGTTACAATGAGTCAAATCTGTTTGAGTTAACCTTCGAGAAACAAACCCTTGCTCATGTCCACAATGGCAAAGCTAGTGATTGAATAGTCCTCGAAATAATTATATTTTTAAAATCGCAACTACCGGTTAAGACAAGTCACCATTCATGCCGGCACGACACACGTTGCGTCTCCCGACTGCGATAATTAGGTTTGCGCAAAGTGTGGCTTGAAAATCATTCATAGCCAATGGCGAATAACCAAATACCACGCACGCACAGTGCTAAAAGTGTTCGTAAATTGGCCATCTCAACTCCAGCTGCTTGGGGCACCGGCGTCGCGCCCCTTGCATCGGCCACACCACCTACCCGTCCCGCACGGGACACACGAAACAGAATGGCAGCAACCGTTTGTTGGCTTCTTCGTACGACTCCACATTGGAGTGTGGACGAATGGGAACCCCTTGGTCGAAAATGCAAGGAATATTAACGCTGCTGCCAAAAAAACTAAAATTACACATTGTTGAAATACCTCCGGGACGTACGTAAACTTGGGTCACCTCGCCGCCGCACGAGTGAAATTAAGTAAGGAGTTGTGTGCAATGAAGTTGGCAAAGCCGCGATATTTTCATTCCCAACCAGAGAACCGGCTCATTTCATAGTAAATTCAAAGCTGACATTTACGCTAATGTTAGGGCTATCAAATTTAAGCTTGTGACATAACAAACACTTCAGTTATATTTGCCATCAAAGTGCGAGCACATTATTTTAACCCTAAAGCACCCAACTTAAAAAAAGGACGATTGTGTTACAGTCCGTACGTGAAGAAACACGAGTATGTGCACTGCACGCACTGGCTGGTGAACACCGCTCGCCACTCAAGCCATTTCCCAAACAGTGGACACTGTGGTTTCCACAGCCACCGGCATATATTCATACAGGACCACGAGCAAAGCGCGCCATGTGCCGTGAAGCAGCCACGCATGGTCGTGCGGCATCATTTGCAAAAAATAGCTCACCGCGTGCCGTGTCATCGCGCAAATCCTCATTTTATTATTACAATAGAAAATGTAGATTTTTTTATCAACGGTTTCTCAAGTTCGCCGCTGTTTTGGGGCTGCAGACACCGGTGATGAAGCAATCACTTTGGGAGCTGCGGTTTCATGAGAACCGATACCTAATTTGTAATCCAACTTTCTATGGCTCTCAGTTTCATGCGCCGATGCCTATCCAAACAGGGGATTTAATCCTAATAAGACTCCACCGCAAGAGTTCACGCAAGCGACCTGGAAAGATTTACAGCAGCCTATCCGAATGCACCGTTTTTCCCCTTTTTGGCCCAGGACCAACAGACACTGGGGCTCGATTAACAGGCTCATCCATGAAGCAGCAACGCAATGCCGCCTCACATCCACATTACACGCTCACTCATGAGAAACGGAATTCTTCAAAGGGCTTCTTTTTTCTCGAGAGTTCATACAAGTTGAAAAGACCAACTTTCCATATTCCGAATGGCTCTATTCTATACATTTATAGTAACATTACAAATATTACTCTTGCATCGTGCAATTTTGCAGCAAGATAATTTAATGTCCTTTTACCATGCTATAAGTGTGCTATTTCATACTTTTAAGATCTTCATTATACATGATTAAATGTGTGTATATAAATTGTTGCATCAATTGCTCATTGAACTGCCCACAACATTCAATATTTTTTCAAGTAACACCTAGGACACCAAATAATAGATGAAAAAAAAACGTGGCTTGCCACTCAAATGACCATGGGTTATTACTTGTCTCTTATAAATAACCCTTATTCAGCGGTGGGAAAAAGAAAAAAAAATCCACATTTCTATTACAGGGGGAAGTCTGTCCATAACAAGAACAAGTGCGTAGCTTCCGATAAAGCAGTACTCAATAACCCACAGGAATGAGGCACTAAATCAACACCCGGTCGGGATTTGAACTCGCAACCTCAAGTCCCTGGCCGGATCCTATACGCACACACACACGAGAGTTATTTATAATTTGACAATTTAATCCAGTTGTACAACGAAGCCATGTGACTGCGGTTGTGCCTCCAGCGTTCGCACGCCGTGCTGATTTCACTGCGGTTGCCCTTGCACGTGTGCCCACCGTGACGCGTTTCATGTCCAGCTGCCTCAGCTGCCCCATGTGGCGCAGCGCCGTCTGTCGGTAGCATGCTTCCTGTGCCAGCGGATTCCCATCCAACGCAACCTCGCACAGCGACGGCGCCTCTCTCAGGCACACTATCCCGTCGAAGCTGAGCGTTCGCACACAAGACAGAAACACACACGACACAGACGCACGCGCGCACACGATGTTCAACCAATGCATGCATATTCACACACACACAAAGGCACGGATAAAAACACACACAAGTGCATAGAAATAATATGTACGTATTGTAGGTATATGTGAACGTATCTACACGCACGACTGCACGTAAATGTCACTTTTAAAATGCACAACCCATTCTTTTTTTCACATTCCATTTTTTATGAAGCTTTTTTAAGTCACATCTGCTATGAATATTTGAAATGCCACATGACGCGAGTTCAGCGGCGGGTTATGTTGATTTTCCAATATGGGCAGATTGTGAGGATCAGATTAGAGCAAGGCCTGTTGTTTCACCGTGGAATTCAAATAGTGTCCAAGTGCTGGGCGGTGATTTTCTTTTTGTTTGAAATTGTTTTGCAGGAGGTTTGTTTGAACAACTTACACAAAAACTCGAAACACAAAACAAAGGAAAAAAGTTCAAAAATAATACAACGCCACATAGAAGCCAATATTGTGGGCTCTGACTATAATGGTATCGGGCGCTGAGCTAAAACTTCTGAATGTAAACACATTGATAAGTGATAACCACACGTGAGTTGCAATCAGCCGGACAGCTGTCAAGGAATTCATAGACATATTTGCTTTGCTTTTTTTTCGCCCTAAGATTAAGTGGTGGCGTGAACACGCGTACACTTCTTTTTTTAACCCATGAAAAAAAATACTTCTACAACCGCAGAACCCGAGGTGTCACCACCACTTTAAAGGAAAACAAGCAGACACAATGACACGCCAAACAGGTGACAACCGTTGAACAAAATCTGGAGCAGAAATGGCATCGAGTAGAAAACAATTTGCTCAGTGAGACCAGGGCTCGTATAGCCATGAGGTGGTGGAGTATCAACAAACTAAACTATTAAAACTAAAACATTTTTTTTTTACCAGGTAAGGCACACGAAGCTATATCACTCTTTTTCAGAAGCGACCTGGCAACAAACGATAGCCCAACAAAAGTGGCTTACCTTGTGGAAATGTATAGTAGCCAAATATTCTAAATGCATGTTTATAAATGTGGAGGGGAAAAAAACGGAGCACCCGGAGAAAAATCCACGCGATCACGGCGAGAGAGAGAACGTACAAACTCCAAATATACAGGCTTCGTCAGGATCGGGATCGAACCCACGACATACCAGGCGAGGGAGTTAACATCTTGCCACTGCGGCGAGGCACATGGAGGGCACATGGAGACACGGGAACACTTGTGACATCACAAGAATGGAACCAAATGTACCATGTTTATGAGGTGTAAACATTCCACTTTAAACACCAGACAATAAATGTAAGTACATCTCAAGTCCTCTTTCTTCTTGGTTGAGGGAGACATTCACACACAAAAAAGAAACCCCACAGAAGACAGCTCATAACAGTGAGTGGCAAGAGAGACTCTGGGTCACTGATAAGCGATGACCGGGCACGGGGTATCATCATCTCAAGGAGGAGTGTGACGTGACCAACGAGTGTGCAGGTGCGCTGGGTGGCTCACGTGATCAGATTGTGTGCACACTGATGTCAACATGAATGCAGCCTGGCGCATTAAACCTCCACACGTGTGGTCTTTAATCACCCGTGCTCTTCTTTGACCTCGGCCAAAACGCAGGTGCACAGTTTAGCGTTGCACATATCACTGGTGGAATACTGTTTACAAGAAACAAAATGACACCATTCATCATTTACATTTACAAGGGACCGCTCCACGTTACAAGTTACACTCCATTAAGCGTTTTCTGCCCATAGCAGAACATTAGCCGCTCGTATTTTTTTATGACCTGTGACTATGCACACTATACATACCATAATATAATGCCTCAGAAGTCTGATTGTGAACAATTCAAAGAATGCCGTACGAAGCACTCAAGATAAAAATGCAGAAGGGTAAGTGGAGACCAACCGAATGGGCAAGGGGCCGACTGGGAGGCTCGTGCAGAGACTTAACTGTACTGTAAATATTGATGTCTGCGGGTTCAAGTTCAAGTAAGCAGCAGTCGGGAAAGGTATGCGCGAGTCACGAAAGTATTTTCCCACATGCTTTCATTGTATGCCTGTCATAGCGTTCATTTTTCATAACAAAAGTAAAATAATAAACGCCACATATCTCAGCAGAATCCCGTTATGTTGCCACCTGAACCGCGGCACCATATCGTCCAGTGCTCGCTGAGGTCCATTGGCTTCCGGTTGCCGAACGAATACATGATGAGGTTGCACTCATGACACGCAAAGTGCTTGCCACAAATGAACCACGACACCTTGCTGATCTCATCAAGGAGGTTAAACTATCACGCAAAGTCCACTCATCCTCGCAGCGGATTGTGGCTAACCATCAAACAAAGACGGTCTCTGCATCGCGCGCTTTCAGCTGCGCTTCTGCGGCCGTCTGGAACGCTCTTTCTTCCGATATTAGGAAGCCACTGGAGCTATGCATTTTAAAATCTAGATTGAAACACTAATTTCTTAAGAACTGCTTTTTGGGTTAGTTTATTGTCCTTCCCCTCTCAAATTAGCACGGTTGGCTGTGCATGGTGAGAAAGAGGTTCAACATACAAACATATATAGAGCAAAATGCGTTGTCCATCATCTGGACCCCCTTGTCGGTTTCCTGCCAATGCTGTGCAAGATGAAGTGAAAGCCGCTACTTCCAGATGTCAGTGGCTATAAGCTTAGCTCGGGAACATCACTTCAATTATGTCTCTTGGTACTTGGGAGCCTCTGCTGAAGTGTACGCAAGAGAACACGTGACAATATTTGTACACTCGGTGCTACTGGTCATGTCTGAACGACCAAACAAATAAATCAAGAAGTAATATTGCCACTGGAGTGTCAAGACCAAAAAAGTGACTCGTGTGAATAAAAACATTCGTAGAAGATGTAAACTAAAATAAAAAAAAATTACATGATGTGAGAAATAATAAGTTAAAATACGATAAGGTAGAGAAAAACAAGTCTAACGATGAAAACGTATCACCATATAAAGGCTGAAACCAATAACAAATTAAAGAATTCAAAAACTTAAGTTAACAATATGGGCATTTGCTGGATTCATACAATACAACAAACGTCCAGCTAGATGACGGTAAAATGACAGCGTTGGACATGGATGAACGTTGAGATCAAAAGTGACGGAGCGGTGCTGTAGTCAATGAATGCCCTGAGCATGTCTGATAAAATGGGGGACACGGTGAAAAGTCAAAGCAAAACCTTTTCTACAGGTGACCCTGTCACATCCAAATCCCTACATTTAAAACGTTTCATTCCCAGCACACCCTGACACGTACGAGCACAACCTTTGGTTTTACTGCAATGAAACATGCATGCGCGTTTTTAAACCTCTAAATATTGCTTGTGCTCATCTGTGATGATTGGTATTCCTAAATAAACTAAAAATGCAACTTTTACAACATGTCAGCCTTTTTGGAAATTTGCTCCCCAGCCCATTTCCCGCCACAAAGAGTCCCAGCAGTTCCACCAAGAAATTAGTAGCAGACACTCAGATGATGATCACGCAAGAGGGACAAAGAGAGCTTGCTCAGGTAGGACAAAACAGTGACGTCCCTTCAGCAAGTTCGCCTCCCTGCAAACGGACAGATCGACCATTTATGCAAAAGTCATGAGCTGTATTTTTTCAGTTCCTAAGCTTGTGAGCAAAATGCATCTTTTTTTTTGGAAAACCATACAACAATGCTTGTCGAATTGGCAGCTACAATTTTTTGCATGGTAATGTCAGCAAACATATTATTTTTTTTTTCCAAAAATACAGGCTATCGCACTGCCTACGTGCAGCTCTTAAATTCCACGTGCACCTCAATGTTTCCTTTATTATACACTGTGTAACAAAAACTTTTTTTTCCTGGGTAGTAAGTGTTATTTCCTAATTGCTTATGCCTCAAAAGTACAGAAAATGGCTATTATTCCCCACAAACTTTGCTTTTGTGACCAGGACAGTGATATTCTGAAGCTTACCTATTTTCATTGAGAAAACGTGGTGTGCATTTGTGTCATTCCTTCACATAAAGTCCTGGTCACAAAAGCAAAGTTTGTGAGGAATAAAAGCCATTTTCTATACTTTTGAGGCATAAGCAATTAGGAAATAACACTTACTACCCAGAAACAAAAATCGTGTTACATAGTGAATTATCAGCTTGAATCCATAGATATTGATTGTCAATATAGTGGCAAGGAGAATCTTTATAAAAATTCTAAATATGAAGCTGCATAAACACATCATGGGACCTCCTTTGCTAGTACCAAAATATGATAATAGGTGTTTCCCCTTTTTTCTGGCAACAAAACAGGTGTTAAGATGTTAAAACACCAAACTGAAACCTTTTACAAGGAATCATGTCGGCATTAACCACAAAGCTTGTGGTTAGTTCATGTAAACACGTTATCAAACTTTTTTTAAACTACGATGTTTCAATTGCTCAGAATGTTGAACACAAGAAACCAAGCCAATAAGTTAAAAAACTAAACTACTGCGCACTTTGTGACCAAATCACAGTAAATGCACCTGATCGTACCAGATCAGGGAAGCTAAGCAGGTATTTATTTTGGCTAGTACTCAGATGGGAGACCAACCAGAGCGTGCCAGGTATTGTAGACACGGGGCTATTGAAGTGTGGCCAAGCGATGGCAGTGCTGAGTGTCATCGCTCATATGAATGGATAACTTTCTCCAGGTACTGACGATTTTCCTCAAACATGCCAAACATTCACGAATGGTATTGACTAATAATGTCAATGCAGGACCCTCAAGTGTAAGAGTCTTGGCACACAGCGAGGCATTCCTGGGTAATTAATTGGTACTATTATTACTGCAGAGCAGTAATTCGTTTGCTTAATGCATTTGTAGTGAGTCCAGCTGAGTCGCAGACGTTGTCTTCGGAGAAACACGTTTATCAACTATTTGCACAACATACTCCAGGCGATTCACACAACATACTCTCGGTTGGTGACCACCCAACTAACCACGCTACGGCGGAACTAGACACGGTTCCACTATCCCGGTCCGGACCACAAGCTGGGTCCCGGACCGCGTGGCTGGAGGCTTCTTCAAGCTTGACGTGGATCTCCTGCCTCCCCAACAGTAAGAACCCCGAGCCCCTCTCAGGGCCCCCCTTATATCGGGCCAGGCTGGGGCTGGCTCCGCCTCTCGCCCCGCCCACCTTTTAGATCTCTCTCGCCCCCTTGCCCAAAGGCTCTCGAAAGTTCTTCCCGGACCATGTGACCACCCATTGGCCCTCTGCACCGGTGGTCCCCCTCCAGTATCATCCGGTCACATGTCCCCAGGTCAGCCAGAGTATCATGCCCCCTAAGTAACCCCTGCTGGCTGACACTCTCTCGCTCTCTCAACGGGAGCCCGCACCGCACGCTGTGCGTGGTGCCACCGCGCTAAACCAGCGCTCACCCAAGCCCCCACTAGGGCTGGTACTACACCCCGTGTCCGGAGTGTACACACAACAGTAGACATCCCGCCATGGCCTCGCAGGCCCGGCACACCACACAGTGACATTCCCAGTCACTACACATTTATAGTTATTTAACATCTATGCCATAAAAAAAACTCCCGACAGGACATATCTGTTTAATGTAGCTGACCGAAACACTCTAATCACAGTACGGAACTGTAATTATAAAGTGCCCTTTTATAAAATGTCAATGTCACCTTTAAATAAGATTGACATTTTGCTCTACAATTTAAGATTGCTGCTTAGATTTCAGAAACACGTATGCAACAACACATATGACAGTACTCCATTTTGAGATATTAGAGAATGCTTTTAAATATACGCACTAATCTGTAATTGTACGATATTTTTGATATCGTAGCCCCACACATTCATGCACGTATATTCCAACATTAGTTGGGGCTTATTGCGTTATCTTGTGCTTGATAAGGTTTCTATTGCCCCTCGTACTCTAATTGGGTGGGGATTGAGCGCAGTGGTTAGCGCACTGCGCTATCAACCTGGTGACCCGAGTTCGATTCCCAGCCGCAGGCAGCTAACAGCAGTAGGGAGTAATATCTGAACCAGTCCTGAAGCCCAATTTCACTCACCCTTAATTCCCAGTTTTGCAAAGTATTGCCAAACGACCACCAATACAGAATGTGGCTTACATGCTGTGAATTGTTAGAGAGGGGTTGTGTAGTAAATATATGATGCCACGTGTTATAATAAGTGTTTAACAAATCATGTAATAGCTCTTTTCTCATATTATAATTGAGAAGGAAAAGCTATGTACGGACTATATCATAAGGACAGTACATGAGTCCCATTTATAATCACGATGGTCATAAAACTCTACCCACTAGCTTGTTGGCAAGTTACCAACATAGCCATTACTGTATCAGCTCTATTCTATTTCATTATAAATATATCAAATCTGTGGGCTGCTTTGAAAGCAAAAAAAATGTCCGCACTCCCACAATTGACTCAGTGGAAGCTGCATTGGGCCTCCACTTCTCTGCACACTCACCGTACGGAGATAAAACATCACAAATCCTGACTTTCATTTATATCCTATTTCTACAAATGTAACTTCCAACTGTTGGAGTCTGATAGTACTCCCGGAGAATATGTGAAACTTTGTGATGCTCTGACAATGGTGGATTTTTTAAATGTGTATCACATTTCAAGATAATTTTTGCATTAATAAATCGTAGCTTTACAAAATATATCAAGAGTTACAGTTTCTAGACATGGTTCGTGAGCATTTATACATCATTAATGTGCAACCAGATATAATTCCAGTAATATATATCATTCCTGCTCATTTTTAAAACATATATATATAGAATTAACATATACTTGTATGTCATAGGCGACACTTAAACGTAATCTTCTGAAGACTTACTTTGCAATGTTGTTGTAGCTAAGAAAGAGACGCTGCAGAGAGGGCAGACAGTCCACCTCCTTCTGTGGGTACACACACACAGCACACAAAACAGCAGAGAAATGGGTAGGTGGAGCAGAGACAGAGAGCGGGACAGCCACCAAACGAGACAAAGTAAAAAAACGAAGACAGATAACGGAGAGACGATGAGACATGAAGCGCTACGTGACTCGTGCAGTAGGGATGTGAGAGGCACACCTCTTTCTAGTTATTAGGAACCACGTGTGCTCTGGGGTACGGCTTTCTGCATGCTCGGCATGGCTCGGGGCAATCCCACGCTGCGCCCAGCTAATTCAATAAAGCCCTGGCTCCCAAAGGCCACCACGTGACCAGCTGCTGGTGAAGGTAACTCTCTCCCCACAGCACCTGCTGACATCAGGCCTTCTGGTGGAGCCATAAACGTCGCGCTCACATCACAACAGGGGCCCCCGACAATGCCAGTGGCATTGGGGGAGAAGCTCACCCTACTTTTATTATTTCCGGTTTACGTGTAATTTAAAGCAACAACCGAAATAGACTCACAGATAGGCGCACGTACACTTCGTTTCAGGCCAGAAGAGTAAGGGCATAGCAGGGTGGCCCTGTCCATTCCGTACTCACGTAAACCGCTTTGATAAAAATCCCACGCTGCTGAGCACACTGTACAGACGATGTACTCGTTTCAGCTCTTAAATAAGTAATTGTACATAAAAAAAATAGATCGTTAAATAAATAAATGAAAATTAAATACATTTAAAAGGAAAATCATTACGTTTATGCCCTTTTAGGATTACAGAAGAGATAAACCGATTTGTACGTTGCATCGCCGCACCCAGGCGTCCGAACGTCAGAAGATCATTTGCTAATCGCCCGCGACAGCCAGACGATGTATTGACTTTTCTAAAAGCAGATGCCGACATCACTTTACCCTATACCTTGGGTCACCCGCACTGTCCCCTCTGGAGGAGAAACATGATATGAACTGAAAAAGTATTTGCTAATGCAGAAGGAAATGAAGAGGAGCTGCATCGAATCGAACATTACAAGGTGACACTTTGCAGATAGGCACGCGTGGGCAATCAGCTCTTATATGAACCAGAGCCGATCTTCTTGGAGTGTTTTTTTACATACTTGAGAATTGTGGCTGCATATTACGAGCACGTTGCTTATCGCAGCTTAACTCACGGATTGCATAGCGTATAGAAATGCACTACCCGTTGCATCGCTTACATCTATCAAGCATAATTACATTTTCAATGTTATTACTACGATACAATGCAGGAGCCTGCGGACAATTACGTGACAAAAAAGCAGAATGGCGGAAGATGTTTCAAAGTAATTCCACCGTGGCACTTATTGAGATTGGCATTGCATAAAACAAGGGGGGGGGGGGGGGGAGGTTTTTTTTAAGTATGCATGAAATTAGCATTTCAGTAGGAGCCCAGGCAAAGGAACTAGGACAGAGCGGAGGCCACGCACGCCTAAACTGTTACGACATAATCACATTCTGTTCCTCTCAGAAAAGCGACATATGCTTTTGAAAAACGCACGTTGACATCTTGCATAGCGAAGAGCGTAATAAGGATCTTGCCCTCTAGGGGTTCCCACCAATATGCGCTCTTGACACGATGGTGAGGGCCACAAACATGGTCACATCAAGGCCAGCCAGCATAATAGGACATTTGCATTTGCCGGGTGAGTGTTTTTAACAGTTGGTAAAACACGAGGAAACTTAAAAGCCATCAAAGGGAGGAGGAAAAAAAATCAAGGCTTCAGCCGGTGATTCTTCTTCATCAGAATGCTATGAATTATACATACAGGACATAATGCAGCTTAATTAATTGCAATGCTTTAAGAAATAATGTCTTGGCATTAAATTAATGGACGTTGAAGACTATTGTGGAGACTAGAAATTAATAAGTAAAGACAGCGCTATCAATAAAAATGTTAACAATTTCCATTAATTCAAATACTAAAGCAGCACTTGGGAGAAAGAAATAACCCTCTGAAAAGACCCACAACGTTAAGCTTGTTTCTCTTGTTACTCTGGAAGGGCCCCTTGCGGATGCAGGTCCTGGAAATGTGCCATCATCAAAATAAACGTCTATATGCTGATGAACGGCGTAGGACATGTCAAGTCCAATCCTTTGAACGCGTTACAGAAGAGTTAATTGGTTTGGTCATGTCGTGGGCACAGATGAAAATAAAAATTTGCAGCGAAAAAAATGTACGTATGCCACTGCAAGTACAACACATGGCAGGACACATGGTATGCACACGAAATCCAAAATCTACATTCTGATCTTTGCTTCATGTTTGTTCTCAGTTTGATGTTCTATGGCAAGATTAAGGTTCAGCAGTACATTAACATGTTCATTAAAAATGTGCATGTCAGATATTGACACTTTATGTTACTCTCATGCCAGCCCTAAAAAACGTATCTATTTCATCAATATCATAATGATGCATGCCAAGGTCATCATCAAGAGGTCATGGAATCCTTTAATATATCTATATCATGTGCACGTGCACAGACCTTAGTCAATCCACTGCTGGGTGAGCGTGTCCACATGCCAAATGGGTCGATTTACTGCTAGATGAGAGCCTTCCCACACTGTGAAGGTCATGGAGGTTACTTGGCCATTTTTCACTATGCTGGTCAGTGTTGCAGTTTGGCGAAAGCAGAAAGTGTAGATTTGGGAGCATGGAAGTACAATACAATGTTGTACTGCACACAACAGAGTGCACACCGTCAGTAGAAATATCCATTTAGATATATGTGAGATAAAAAAAAACAAGCATGACCGGTAAAATAATGTATGTTGAACTTCTTTCGCACCGTACGTAGCCAACCATGCTAAGCGGAGGTGCGGGGGAAGGACAACAAACTAAGCACAAAAAGCAGTTCTACAGAAATTAGCTTTCAATCTAGATTTAAAAGTGCATAGCTCCAGTGAATTCCTAACACTGGACGGCCGCAGAAGCGCATCTGAAAGCGCACGATGCAGTGACAATCGTTATTCAATGGCTTTGTTCAAACTCAAGTAGTCCTGAGCTTGACGTGGAGTGGGGTCAGGTCTGCCTTACCATGCTGGAGATGTTGTTACGGCGGAGGTTGAGCTCAGCCAGGGAGTGCAGTCCCCGTAGGCTGCCCACGTGCGTTATCTGGTTCCCTGCCAGGTTCAACACTCGCAGCTCCGACAGGTGGCTCAGATTCTCTATTCGCAAAATCTGGGCACAGAATAAACCACGACCATCATCACCAACATTCGTGCTGCTCAAAGAAAGAATACATTTAAAAAAATGCAACTTTTATAAACATCTCTCATATGCCCTCTCGGTCTAAGATATCTCAAGTTCACGATACACTTGCCTGCACTGTCTACACATGGATGATAATTACATTTTTGTAATTCAATGGACAAGGTTCAGAATTGGCATCAACACATGTCAGGCAAAACCAGATTTTAATGACATTTTCACACCTTGGAGACTTTGTTGAATAAGGCACCCATTTTGAATAAATAATATTTGATGAATATTGAATCTAGTGCCAGAAATCACGTCGTTATATTAAATAACTTTGATATATTTCTTGCAGAGCTTCACAGTGTGGTGACATTCTGGAATCTTGCTCGGACAAACAATCAGTCCACGACATGAAGGGACCACATCCGAGCAGCTGCTGCTCAGCAGTCAGTTTCTTGTACAAGTGTGAAAAAAGACAGGCAGGGCCATGGCTCACATGACATTAAACACACAAAACAGGTGTGCAGGTATGAACACAGTGGCCTTTTTGGGGGAAAGTCAGTCACAAAGGATGCTGTAGGCATGTGGGGTCTTTTTTTTGCTGGCTGTGAGAATGAATGTTGTGGCACTCTGCATGTGTGGCCAGAGGCGAACCACAGGGTTTGTACGGCATGACAAACAGGATTTAAGACACGGAAATTGTAGATCAGCCACTCTCAATAAACCATGTACAACTCCAACTGCACTGCACTAACGCGTTCTTTGTAATGCAGACAAATGAACGCATTCATAATGGGCTTTTGTTCAGGTCATTAGCTGACGAAGGCAAAAATACTATACTTCAAAAAATTGCTCAATCACGTAATTTTAAGCCAGCCTGCAGCTAAAATAAATACAAGTTTATGCACATATACAATTACGCCTATATACTGAATATATCATGTTATGGTTATTGTTGTGTTTATAATTTTCTTAATGGCATCACTAAAACTAAACACTTGTTTATCCCTGTAAAAAATGACAATGGTCCAATTGGGCCATCTTAACAATAACAAAAAATGCCATGCACGATTTAAAACGCTCAACCAACTGCTTTAATGCACGTGAAATTTACAGCAACACAACTTAGCCATGGCGCCACGTCAGGGCCCATACGTCTGAATCTGGTTATCGCCTTTGACAGCAACCGCACAGAGTGAAACATCACCACAGGGTCGAGAAGGGCAAACAGCTCGCTTTCAGCAAAGCACGTAGTGTGAAGACACCACTGGGTGGAGGACAATGCAGTGACAGAGATTAGAAAAAAAAAGACAGACTCAGACAAACGCAAAGACAAGAGAGCGATAACATACACAGACTAAGACAGACACACACAGATATGGAAAATGAAAGCAAACCAGAGCCTAACAGAGACAGATGCACAGAGGGACAGCCAGTGAGTGGTGTCCCATGCGTGGCCCCATTGCAAGGCGCGTGACTGAAGCAGGTGTCGACAGGGGGTTCAAGTTCAACTCTCCAAGGGTGAAGCGTAAATCGCGAGGAATCGTCATCCATGCTAACTGCTCTCCACTCTAGAGCCAGTGTGGTTGCCGTTGCAGCACAGGATCTGCAAATATCCCACGGTTGCTACAGTTATTGTTTAGTTGGGAGGAGAAACTGGGCATACATGTGGTCACAATTATAAACATCAATGCAAAGGAGAAAATCTAGAAATAGAGTTTTCTTTTAACAAGATTTACAGTTTTACAGTTGACATCGTAAATGGTAAAAGCTCTTTTAAATGTTTTTATAAACTCCATAAAATATGATTCATGGTGCCCACATGTGTGGTAATAACTGCATAGACCACGACTGTAGCCTGAATTAAAGTGCTTCTTTTAAAGTTTTATTTTGTTACAAAGTTATTTCCTTCAAGCCAAATTATAGCATAGGTTATTTCAATGCCAACACAATGTCTGATTGTATTTTTTAGCAGCACGTGTAGAAATGCCAAAGTGCATTACAAAAAAGGTAATGTATCCAAAAATAGAGCTAATGAAAACAAAACCTCCTTTGGAAGCAGTTGCAAAATCATTTCCAACTTGTACACCATACTGTTAAATTGGTTTTGCAAATGTAAAGCTGATAGAGTTTGCAAATTGATCATATAAAATCAGTACTCGAACATGCTTAGCAAAGCTGCATTCTTACACCCGCCAATGAGCTTTCTGTCGAAGCACTCAAGTCAACTTTTGCTCAGTGGGAGGTCACTCATTCTCCTCCGATGCCCCCATGGTCTGGAATTCACTTCCGCATGCCATCTGTACTGTCAACTCCCAGCCTCTGAATCAAGTCTTGGTTCAAAACATTACAATTTGCTTTGGCCTATGATGGACTGCCTCTCTGTCAAATAAATATGCCTACATGTTCTTGTAAAGTGTCTTTAAATGTGGTTGCATCAAGATGCAATATGAATTAAAAGTGTGTTGTATTCTACAAGGCATAGTCTTGCCCATGCGTGGAACCGAGAACGTAATCTCATATCAAAAGCCAAGATTAAGTCAAATTGTCATCTTAATTAGCAGTATTGATAGTGCCACGACTGACTCCTTCCTTAGTGTTATCATGGGACACAGGCCTGACTTCGAGTCAGACCACTTGTAGTTTTCCCTCATTGATGTCAAAACAGTTATTATTGGACAGACGAACGACATCAAACACTCCAACATCTGCTCGAGGCTGGCAGGACTTCAATCCGAATGCAGCTCCAATGGAGAGGGACCAAATGTCGAATAGAATAAAACAAAAATACGTATGGGAGTGAAGGCTGCTCTTTAATGCATTTCAACTAAAGTAAATTGAACCAACACACCAAATAAATGGTTGCAGCTTTCCTATGTGAAAGGTCATATCGAGTGTATTTACAGTATTCTGTTTTATAGGCTATTACTAACGTACATGATCTATTTGAAAGTGAAGATACGAGGTTTGAAAAAAATAAACAGGTTTGAAAAATGTACAAAGGTTTGAAAAAATAAACACGACAGAGTATATGCCTTTGTGAAGTTCATTAACGTGGGTATATTTATTTCTATTGATCCAACTAGACATTGATCTTAAAGTACTATAGAGAAACTATAATTCACCAAGAACACGCCTCTATACGTACATAATGTATGTATTAAAAGAAAAAGGAAAGTAAAATAGCATACTGCAGTATTAGGCGTATTATAAACCATACCCGAGCTTCTGCATCTCAACAGCATTGCATTCCCATTTCCCGCTGAAAGTTTTATAAAAAACTTAAATGTGTAATCGGTAAATGAACGGTCCCTGCAGATACTCTCTAACATAGAATGATCCCAATTTAGCAAAGCATGAGTCACCGGCTTCCACCACTTTATAGCGGCGATTAAAATGGGCGCAATAAATGTGTCAAACGGAGCATACGCTTCCCTAAATCCGCCGGCATAATCGCCTACTATACAGCATTGAGAAAGATGTGGAGAACACCGTCCCGTAATCCGGAGAGAGAATGGTATGGGATTATCCTTTCATTGTGTGGACCCCACGCCCAAATTTTTGAACAATGATAGAAGGCATCTTTGAAAGAACTGGGATTAGCATCCACAACCATTCAGAACTGGAATGCCTTGTAGACCCCATTTCTGAAGCTGGTAAAAGTCTCAAATCTAGCCTCTGCATGCGGTCAAAGCTCTAATTAAATGCTTCCCATCGCGATCAGAGGGTTGTGACTTATGTGACACACAGACACTGCTCCTGGTAAAGAAGACGCTTCACACGAACCGCTTAATTAAATGACATCTTTGTACAAAGCCACTGGGAAAATCCAGTGTTATTAAGGCAGCAGTAATCTGTATTAGGTTAATGTCTTCAATCATTAAAACATTCCCACCACATAATTCCCATTTTGGCTGCAAAGAATGAACAGAACTTTCCCACCGATGCCAATGAGAGGGAATATCAATCGTCAGAGTAAATTCAAATGCCCCGTTCCTTAAAGACGTCTGAATGTGAGCCATGCCTGCTGTGTTTTTCCTTTCCCCTCTGTCCACTCACCTGGTTGCCATGCAGGTCTAAGACGTCCAACTTGGTGAGGCTCTCCAAGCTTGTGATCTTTCGGATCCTGAAAGGCAAGCCGGGCACAAGATGATTAAATTAATATGAAAACGATGATGCGCTGTTGTTTAGAAGGGGCAGGCAGGGATAACGTTTTGCAGATCCAAATACTGGAGAACCTATAAACAAAAAATGATGTCTGATATTTATACAAGTGCATTGAAAGAGTGACATGTGAGAGTTCCTGCATTATGTTCACAGCGCCATGTCAAAACACACGACTGCTGATCCCCCATGATATAATATTAATCCGGTATTATATGTGTGAGAAATATATCCCGAACTTGTTATTAAAGAGACTGGTGTTTAAGCAAGTTTTTTAAGACTCTACTCAGTTGTCATTATGAGCAAGTGCTTTTACTTAATACAGGAAAATAAAGTGTCCAGTTCACATGGACAAAGTCTTATAATCATATTAAGATTAACTTGTAACACCGTGCAAGTGCTGTATTTTTTTTACATCTTCAAAAAGCATCTGTACTACTACTGCCTTACAACTTTGACTTTGATTGCAGATTAAAACATAAGTGCAATGTCAAATAAGTTGTATTAAAAGATTATTGTGTTTTTTTTAGTCAGAAGAGGGCCATTAAAAGGCAATGGCCTTTGGATGATATGCAAGACCCCAAAGCTTTCACATGCTGCCTTCTAGCATGTCAAAACACATCACACGGCTAATTCCCCTGCTCGAGAACAGGAGGCCCACTTATCTTTGTAATTATAAAACTGACTTAAGCTTGTCAACGGCATTATTAATGCATGACCAGCAATGTTGTCTATTCATTTGGACGGCCGGCCACATTCAAAGGGGTAATTTACAATGGCTAGTGTACTTCTCTGTTTGCAATAAAATAACTCAGGCAAAAATACGATTGGGGGGTTGGGGTGGAGGGAGTGGGAATAGTTTTTTTCTCCGATGCATTTATTTCTCAATTAAAATGCCAGGCCATTGAAAGGATGAGGAGGCTAAAAGACCGCAGCTCAACATTAAACGGCATACCCAGTATCTTTTCTTAAGTCCTCATAAATGTCTGTGCAGAAAAATATGCAGTGACTTGTGGTCTCTTTTATGGACATTATTTAAAACACCATTTTATTTATTTTATTTTTTATATTTTTTGTTAAGGTCTGGTAAGGATATGATTAAATTAACCCTGTACAATGTTTTGCCAATATTGCACAGACGCCAAATCGTACATTCCACGTTCAGTCCCAGTTGCTCTTCAACTAGGAATGAGTGAGCAGAAAACTCTATAAGCTTTGGAGAGGCCAGCTGTCCCGTCACGTTAAGTCATTACCAACAGACAGTGTGCAGCTGCTTAAACGTGGGCTGAAGCTGGAAACATGTAGGGCCAGTCGCTAAACTGGCCAGTGCTCTCTGACACACCTGCCCCAGGCATGAGCTAAGGATGTAATCTCCAGGATGGACACCCCTGCAGAGCCCATAAAATGTGATTTATCTCAACATAAAACACCAAGACACAAATATGAATTTACAACCAGCTCGTCTACAAAAAAATTATAAAGATCTTTGGTCGTGTTTGATGTTGCTGCAGTAATTTCTCAATTAAAATGCCAGGTCATTTCAATGACACATATAAGGCAGGCAAGACATCAGTTCCATTTAAAAAGCTATGACCATGAGCTTGAGATTCAACCCACCACAAACGATACAATCTTATATACAGTCTCTAGGCTATGAACCCTATTATTATAATCGTAATACACTCCAGTACAGTATTGATACTTAACTGTTAAATGAAGACAGCCCCAAAAATATCTCTTACCATACAGACATTCCGAGACTGTTCTGTCCTATCCAACATCAGTTTGAAACTTTCTTAATTATACTGAGAAGCTCCATCATATATCGCTAAGTGAGGCTACCGCATTGATGTAAACCATGTGGGAGTGACATCACACTGCTGTCACGAGGGTGCCGTAAAGATCAGCTTGATGGTAACTTTAAAGTTTCCTTTTTATTAAGAACCCTTCAACTGTACATCAGACAGCGAATGACTCTGAGCCGAGTTACGTATCTGAAAACTCATTTCTTTAGAACTGCTTTTTGTATTTAAGCTTGATTTGAAGCTTTCGTGACTGCAGGAATCCATACTCGTTGGTTATTTCGGTAAAGTCACGTAGGTAGAAAATAAATCACGACGTTTCGGGTGCAACACAAGCGTCCATCATCAGGTGGGAAAACATGGTCTGCTGCTGAAGCAGACTGTTTTAAAAAGTTTGAGAATGGGTGTAGCTCAAGGGTTATGAAGAAGTGGCCGGGGCTAATTATGTTAATGTGAGAAATTAGCGTGTAACTGTAAGATAGGAGAGCGGCCTCCTCGACGAGGGCACGGAAGTGGCTATGTGTGTCCTTAACTTGTATTTAAGGGCTTGTCTCTTGGAATTTTGCCTCACTTGATACAGTAAATTTAGCTGTGACGGTCCCACCTGATGACAGAGACTTGTGTTGCCTCCGAAACGTGGTGATTTATAATTTTATTTCTATTATTATTTCTATTATTTAATTTTTATTATTTATTTTTACCTACGTGACTTTACCGAAAAAACCTAAGAGTATGTTGTCCTTCCTCAGCACCTCTGATTAGCACGATTGGCTACGTACGGTGCGAAAAAAGTTCAACATACAACTGGTGTTTATTACGCAGTGATATTTTATGTTATTTCTAAATAAAGATAAACAAAAAAGCATCATAATATTCTTTCTGAATTTAATTACAGCAATCTTGAGGTACTCTATATTAAAGCTTTGATTGTATATTTAAAAGAGCAGAATGAAACCAATGTCATCTGAACAGAAATCAAGAGGAAAGGCAAGGCACACACACACTTTCCTCATTAAAATCGACAAAAATGGCTTTGAATAATTTAACATCTGTTCAGTATCTGTGCATGAAAAGGTTTATTATTGAAGCTTTTTTGCGAATGACACAGAAAGGCTACCGAACGACCAAGGCAGCGTGCCAGGCTTCACTCTTGTGAGCAGAACTCAAAGTAGGAAGATTACATTTCGGTAAATGGCTGTGCATTGGTTCCATATGCAAGCCGCTCGACCGCACGAAAAAACAATGCAGAGTGTGTCCCAAAGCCATATTCGCGAACGTTATCCCGCAACTGTTGGACACACACGGTAAGGTGCTGACGTGCCATGGGAATGTGTTATGCAGTGTTGTGTATCGTGTTTCAACTTAACAAGAGTATTTTTTTTATGTCACTTTATCACGTCTGCAGTTTACTTCAGTGGCGGGGGGGGGGGCTTTACACAATCGATTATATCAACTCTCAACCATTCAGCAACAGCAATGTACAGAGCTAAAGGTCTTTAGTGCCACACATCGCTACACTAAGTTCGTTCATTGGTGTCGTACATTACAATTTGTGTCCTATTTTATTAACAAGGCAAAGTTGGGCCTGCAACTGCCAATTGTGCATAGTTGAGAGGTATCTTAACCAAAGGAAATATAAAGTTACTTTTAGCACAATAGCGCACAATCAGGTTTCCTGGTGCTTGGCTCGGACCCTGCTGGAATTAACCCAGCATACCTGACTGTTCAGTATTCACTTGCCATGCAGCATAGCGCGGGTTTGTACGGGCATGTGTTGTACTTAATAGAGCAGGGGAACGTTATACCCCACTGCACTTTATACACACGCACACGTTTTCAAATGCTTTGAAAATAATACGTGTCGAGAAATAAGCACATGGGAATTGAGTTACTTGTTTACTTTACGAATTGGCAATGTAACAAAATGCAAAGAGAACACATTTACCTGTGCTCTAGCCAAAATACCAAATGTGAAAATAACAAATTAAGTACATAAAAAATTAAATCCCTACCAAACTGCTGTAAGCCAGGCTACTCTGGCAAAGGGAAATTCGTCTGAAAAGGCTCTCACCTGATTGAATAAATCATGTAGTTATGTTGAATGACCTTTAAACAATTAATCTGATCCAGCTGCAATAACCCTCTGTCGTGCGTACATCAGCATTTGAGCAGCATTTGCTTATGCAAAACACAACAGAGCATATTATGTAAACAAGTTTGTGATTTGGGCTGGGAATTTTCTTCGTGCTCAAGCAATGAACACACTCGACCACTGCTCTCGTCAATGTGTTATCACAAGCTGCAAATGCAAGTCAATCAATCACATCTGCAAGAGGAAGATTTTTGTTCAAAATTAAATAAGTAATTACCAAAACTGTGTCTTCAGTGCCATGTAAAGGCTACAAGATGCGTTACACAATGCGAGCCACTCTTTGGAGTTATTGATCAATTCACTAGCACGGACACTTTTACCGCGTGGAATGTGAGCGATCGTAATAAATAGAAACATATAGCCAAGACACGTATTGGGTAGTGTTCAGAAAATGTGTCTTGTAATTGGAGCAAAACAGCTATTTTGTGCAATGCAATTATTGAGATAGGTGAGAAAAATGTAGTGAAATACAACACAAGTGGGGTCGTATACTTCTCAAATAAAATGATGAATTGAACAGAAACATTTTACCCAATGTGGCTTGGCAAGATTCCGCATTGCTCGCAGCACTGCATTGGGATAATGTTTACAAGGTTCACAAACTAGTCACTCACAATGTAAAGTTGCTTCCACCACAGTATTTAATTACATCACTTAATAAAGAGTTTTATTGATGCCAAGAAGAAACGGTTATTGGAGCTGTCACTCATACAGCCCCTGGCACAAAGTCCCAGTCCCAAAATTGGATTGATGCAAAAAATGGCAACTTTTCAGCAAAGGAGACCAACAAGAAGAGCTGCTTTGGACATGGTAGAAGCAAGCTCCAAGGCCACGGGGAGAACGTGGCCGGTGATTTCTGGCATGCCTCACACAGAACATTCCAGAATGAACATCTCCAGGAACATAAATCAGCTTCTGTAATCTCCTCCAGTGCATGCCACGGGACAGTTTTTAGAACAGGTGCACTGAGCTCAACAACATCCTCTGTGCGAGATGTTTGGCACAATGGTCCCCAAAATCAGGAGGGGATGAGCTACAAGTGACCGCTTCTTAAATCTTTCTCATGTGAAAATTACCCCTTGCGAGAGACCTTCAAAGCATTTAAAATCATACGGAGTATGGTTTTTTTACCATCAATACCATTTTCATAGCAGGCAACAGTCTTTAAGGATAATTAAGCTATCAACACTACCTGCTGTTTTTTATATATATATATGAATAGTTTAATGCTGTGTAGCTCTTCTCTATCTTGGTTGTTGTAAATTCAACTCAAATCCCAGAGGATATATTTTTTTTAAGTTTGCTATAGTTAACATTTTAGGACCATCATTACAGATGCTGAGTGGCTGCAGCTTATAAAACTTAGTAATGGTGCTGGAGTGTACATTTCATATCTACGAATGGTGGCAACACATTTGCGGATTCATTTATTCTAAAAAGAAACATATCTTTAGTGCACCATGCATAAAACTAATACTGCATAGTTATTTTTTTCCTGCATTAACCCAAGAAGTAATTTTTTTGATATTACTTTTATTAAAAATGCACATCAGTTCGGGCCAAGATTAACTTCAAGGCAAACCACAGGTTTCCTTTGTGAATTGCACAGGATATGGTTCCACAGCCGTACAATTATCGGCATATTGCATGGCGCTCCCTTGCTACAGTCCTCTGGGAAGTCAGCATGTGCACACATGCATGCATGCATGCTCACACGGACAAACACAGTAACCCTCACATGCAATGCACGGCCTTACTTTCAGCACACCTAAACATAAGGTCAAAAGCGCTATGGAAATGACACATTGACAGGCATCTGTTAGTCATCTACTGGTTGGGTGTACAATACACGGAAAATGCCTTGAACGTACCACATTACAATCAAAGACTTTCTCCGTTTCTTTGAAATACATTTTCAATTTCGACATAACGGGAATCTGTTGCGACAATTGTCGTCATATCGATTATTATAAAAAAAATAGTTCCGATATTTAAGAACAATGTCTAAATAAGTAGATGTACATCTATAGTCCATGAATGGGCAAAGGCTTCCCCCTAGTGGCAAAAAGTGTTTTCTCACCATTAACTTGCTTGACCAAAAATGTACCATGATTGTGCCTGATCTTGACATATCTCTGAAGCTAAGCAGAGCTAAGCATGGTTAGTACTTGGATGGATGACCACCAGAGTGTGCCGGGTGATGCATGCATGAAGCTGTAGGATACCATGAATACACTCATTCATGGTATTGGCCAAATATTCTGAAAAAGGTTCAAAAGTCTCATCAAGGAATTTATGGACGCATAATTGGCATTATTACGAAGTTAAAATCTGTAGGTTGCATTCCATATTGTGCACGCATTCACATTCACAGCGATTGCCACACGGAGACCTATGTCTGGCCTTTTCTCTATTCTATTTAACTTTACTGGGTCACATTTGCATCCCTTAGCTGGTCTTTCTTGCCTGTCAGAAATCATCCGTCACAAGCATCGTAGCACGTGTCCAGGTCAGTCGATTAACTTGACTCTCAATGTTACTGGATAAAAGGGTGTCACAATCACACCGAGTTACAAGCGTAAAGCATTAAGACTATCCAGCTGGGTGGTGCCGTCATTTGCTTATGCGACTCCTAATCAGTGTCGTAAGTTTAATAACATAGCTTGCTGTCAATGTTGCCTCTCATCCTCCGGATTGTGCTGCAGTGCCATACCATTGCTCATTTGCGCAGAAAGATACTTTGACTTGACTTGAGGGTGCACAAAGGTGGCTTTGTCTTATTATGCCGTTTGCATTACACGTCATCTTTTTACATGCGTGCTTAAACTTTTGGAGCCGTGACATAAGGTGTCGACGTTGGATCTCTCAACAGGGCAACCATGGGGAGGGCACCTGTTTTTGCCGAGCATGAGCACCCGCAGCGAGCGAAGGTTGTAGAGCCCCGAGATCTCCTCCAGCTCGTTGGCGTACAGGTCGAGGAAGACAAGGCGGCGGAGGTGGGACAGGTGCTGTGCTCGGCGGATGAGGTTGTGCTGCAGGCTGAGCAGCCGCAGATCCTCCTCGCCATCCAGGATGGGGCACATGGTCAGCCCACGGCTGGGAGGAACGAGCACACATCAGTAAAATAGAGCAGCACCATGTATGTATGCGTACGTGTGTGTGTGTGGGGGGGGGGGGGAGCGGTAGGGGAGTGGTTAGCGTGCTGCACCCTAGTTCAATTTCCACTCATGGCGATCATATGAACTCGCCCTAGGCCTCCCCTTAGTCGACTCAGCCTTAAATAAGTACCTGGTGCAGCGTGTAAACATCACCACTAGGGAGACAAAGGTGCATGGTGTTAGCCACCCACCACCTCGTGTGCCATGCCGGCCCTCATCGGTGCTCGCGAACAGCACTTGCCCAAACAGTCTGTTCAGACTATACGGGGGGGATCTGTTTTGTATGTATGTTGAACCTCTTTTACACCGTACATAGCCAACCGTGCTAATCGGAGGTGCAGGGGAAGGGAAACAAACTAAATACAAAAAGCAGTTCTAAGGAAATTATTTTTCAATCTAGATGATATAAAAGTGCATAGCTCCCGTGGCTCCCAAATATCGAAAGAAAAAGCGTTCCAGATGTCCGCATAAGCGCATCTGAAAGCACACGATGCAGCGACCATCTTTGTTCAATGGCTAGCCAACAGCCACGGCGACTGTAGTTAATGTGATGTTTTATGCTCCTTGATGAGATCAGAAAGGTATTGCGTAGTTCATTTGTGTCAAGCACTTAGTGTCTAATGAGCACGACCCTATAACTAGTGAAAATATAACAACCACAGTCGGCTCTTGTTCTCAAATATTATTTTTGTTACATTCAGCTTGTGTATTGGTTTAAATATAAACCACAAATGGATGGCTACCACTACCAATGCGACATAATCTAGCATTTATTTAACAAATTATTAAACTCTGCTATTTAGAACTAATGGAAGGCCATTTATATGTAAAGTAACTTTTGAAGGTATCATCTTGGCCTTACCTTGTATATCCTTTTGAAAATGCCACTATTTTATTGTTTTATTGTGAAAAGGGCCTCTTACAAAATGTTGTGCTGTTAGAAATAAGATCCATATAATTAATATATCTTAATACTGTGCTCCATACGTAATGGTTGAGGCACATATACTTGTGAAACAAATATTAGGAAGGCATAGAGGGTGGGTAAGTTTGCACTGACACTTGTTACATTATTAATCATGAATGTAAGCATTGGAACATGCCGCAAGAATGTAAACTTGGCAAAAAGTCAAATGTCACGAATATGAAAGATGTAATGTTGATAGTATTTTCCACTTTAGAACGTTGTGTAGTGTAAAACAAAACAAATTTAGAAATGTAAGACTTCATACCTATGAATATAAATGATACCTTCACGTAAAACAATATTTTTTCACGTGCAAATGCAAAGTACTTATATACATATATTTAAATGTTAGACGTGTTCGTAAAAACATGTTTTAATTTCCAGTGGTTAACCACTACATGTGCAGAGAGAGATGTTTTCAATAAAAAAAACATGTGGGACATTCACGATGGCGGTGAAAGTGGTCATCTAAACCATTCGTGTGGGATCGTGGGCATCCACTTCCTTCAAAAGGGCAAGTTCACAGTCCGTCCTTTCTACTTCTAAGGCGTTCACGGTCCAATTGTCAATAAAAGTGTCCTGCGAGTAATTTTAAAAACCCCACATTGCCAGGAAGCCAGTGTTGTCTGCCCTTGGTGGAATTACAGCACCTCCGATCAGCGCGGTTGGCTACGTACAATGCGAAAGACGTTTAACGCACATACACACACGTACTTAGGAGGATTTAGTCCCTGCCTTAGTAATGTAGAATTTCCACTTCTGACTCTGGGCCAATATAGCTCCACCGAATGAATGCTCATTTGAGCAATTTTTTGCTCTGCTTTTTTGGTCCGCAAAGTACATTATACACAAGTTTGAAACCTGTTTTATAAACGTGGTATTATAATTGTTTAATCTATTACGATAAAAGTGCACAAAAGAAACAAATCGAACGTGATTCTGTACTGTATAAAAAAGAATGGTGCTTTTATACATGAATGTTCTCAACAATTGCAAATTATGTTGTTGTATTGCCTGTACAGAGATATACCTGTCAAGGTTGAGTCTCTCTGGGTTGTATGCTCTTTCCTCCACTGTCCGGTACACAATGGGAATTCCAGGCGCGGTGGAAGATTCGGTGAAGATCACACGGTCTCCTAGGAAATGCACATAAAGCATCACCCATGCAGTAGTGCTGAAGTTAAAAGTGTGCAACTACACACAGAGCTTCGTTTGCTCTAAAGCCTCTCAGAGGCCCCTGCAGTATCCCCAAAATATTTCCTTCATGGCTGTGGCAAAGTTGCTAACAAAAATCGATTTGTCCTGTGGATGGGCAGAGATGCTGTCAAGAAGAGGAGACTAGAAGCATGTCTGTAATTTAGTGTGAAAACACTTAAAATATCTCAACCTACTTTGAACAACTTTTACAAAAACTAACAAGGTTACTGTTTGGACAGCAACAATAAGTACTTCTAGAGTGTTTGCTATACCTATTATTATTTTTGCAACATTGCACATCACAAAACAAATCAGTTTCTTATTTCTAGAGAGCATACATTTACACATTTTATTCATAATTACTAACATTTAAAATAATTTGGTTCGCCTATACCCTGTTCTGTTTTTGTTCAAGTGATGTACTTGGGCAGGAGTAGTATTTCGTTGAGGGCTTAAACCTGGCAAGTAGGGCATGCTGGCCTGGCTGCTGTTTGCCTTGGCAGAGCCTGCGCGCTGTGCACCGTGCCGCGACGTGGAGCCCGGGCCCTGGGCCAGTCGGTTGTCAGGAAACACGGCAAAGGTGCTGTGGGCCTCCGTGGGCCTGTGAAGTAACGTGTGATGCGCCGGTACCGACAGGTCGGCCACAAAAGCCGTGGCCGGCACACGCACCTTGCCACGGGACAATCGGCCGTCTGTTGAAAGGACACGGTACATGAGGATGGTAAAAAAATGAACAAGCAATGCGAGCTTCGTATTTTACACAAGAGGCAATCAAGTATCCTCAAGCGGCTCTCTGGTGTCACATGTAGGGATGGGCACCATCTAGGCAGTGTGGCATGCCAGGTGTCTAACCGAGCTTGTAGGGCTGGTGCTGAGTTTCTCTAATCAGCAGCTGCCCATCTGTAGTTGCGCATCGGCCATAGAAGAGCTGGCTCTCCGGGACTTTTGACCCTGCCTGCTGGTCCTTGTTTACCCTGTACTCAGACTGTGTCACAGAAATGAACGCTCACTTAGTAACCAGAAAAACAATCAAACACGGCAAACATCGCAGGCCACTTGTTTGTGAATTTACGTTGTCAAATGTCAATTTATAAAATGTAAATATTGCCACATGGCAAAGTTTAAAGCAGTATTCATAGCTTCAATTAAACACTGCCACAGAAGAGACATTAATAACCATGTTAATTCACTGAACATTGATTCAAGCATATTAAAATAACCAACAATTTCTGTAAAGAAATAAACGAACAAAATATTGAACTCTTTAAATAAAAATTAAATAGTTTTGGTTCATTAGCCTATGTGCTTCTTGGACTATTTCAGAGCAGCATTTAAACATCTTTATTATATGTTACGCCTAAGTCTCAATGTAGGCGTATAAAGAGTGTTTTTTATTATCATAAGAGTTTCTGTAATTACAGAAAACACTACTTGCAGATGTATTCAGTAACATGCATGTCTATGATGTTTCAAAATTGAACAGCACTGCATTGAGGTGAACATACCTGCTGTTTACTTGGAGAAGACAGCCTGTCACTAATCAGGGTCTTGGGTATTATCTGTAGGCCATAGATGTTCACCTAGAGATAACACAACATTGTTAAGCGTTGCAAAATCAAACATCTGACAAGTTGGTACAATTCTATAGAGCTACACATACTCTTGGGGCAGATAGATATCCAAAAAAATTGTTATGTGCTACAATGTGCATCTGATGAATGTGGTGATGAAACTATAGTACGGTCAATTTTCAAGCTGGCTGGAGAATGCAATGGAGCTTGAGTTTCAAACAAATGCATGCCAATGTGGAATACATTTAGAAGCCAAGGTGTCATGGGAAAACTTACAATCCGTTCCATTTTCTCTG
This sequence comes from Lampetra planeri, assembly GCF_965212315.1. NCBI lineage: Eukaryota > Metazoa > Chordata > Hyperoartia > Petromyzontiformes > Petromyzontidae > Lampetra > Lampetra planeri. The sequence goes on along the minus strand of NC_136109.1, from coordinate 26,896,234 downwards.
GCAACTAAATGCCTAACGGCCAGGCTGTTTATTTTGTTGCCAAATACCTTACATAAGCAAAAGTGTGGCCCTTTCAAATTAAATATTTCAACGACCATTTGTTTTTATTCACCATTGTTTGAAGTCACCAGTACAGTGTATCCATTTTTTACAATGTCCGACCATGTCCATCCAGTGTTTGCTGAGCTGCATTGGCTTCCAGTTGCCAAACAAATACATAAGGTCGCACTCATTACACACAAAGTGCTTGCCGCAAATGAACCACACTACCTTGCTGATCTCATCATGGAGCATAACCCATCATGCAAACTCGGTCATCCTCGCAACAGCTTTTAGCGAACCATAGAACAATGACGGTCACTGCATTTCACTATTTCAGATGCACTTTGGCAGCCGTCTGGAACACTCTTCCTTCCAATATTACAAAGCCACTGGAGCTATGCACTTTTAAATCTTGATTGAAAACTTATTTTTTTTTAACTGCTTTTTGCGTTAAGTTTGTTGTCGTTCCCCAGCACGTCCGATGAGCACGATTGGCTACGTACGGTGTGAAAGAAGTTCAACATACATACATGTCAAAATTTGAGGCTAAAGAAATTCCCTTCATACACCTTTTGGGCCTCTTGGGCTTTGTAGTGAAATATGTTCAAGCAACCCACATTACTGATACATCGTGGATGGGGTGGGCGGCCTTGACTATAGGCTACATAATTTATCATTATTATGCTGATGAAAATGTTATCACCATAAATGCTCTAGGCAAACACAACATGTGGATTGCAGAGCCTAGACCAGCCAACTCAGATCCTCGTTTTGAGGACATCCCTACTGTTTTGGCCACATGGCCACAAGCAGGTACAGCTCCAACATCGAGTGTTTCTTCCACCGTTTACAGTCGACAGGATAGTGTTTGTTGGGGGGGGAGGGGGTGTGGAGGAGATAAAGCAATGCTCCTGCACTACAGAGAATAGTATTGTCTCAACTGCTCATGTTGAATGCTCAACATGAGCAACTTTGCCCGCGGCAGCTGTCATTGTAACGTCAGCCAACATGGCATGAATGTCACGTTTACTTTGGGCACTGCTTGTGTATACAGAAGTGGTGTGTGCAATGCTGTAAAAATTGGCTTTATAAAGTGTCAACAAATAAATCCGTCAAAGGATACTCTACCATTACAACAGTGGCAGCATTTATACGCACGCAACGTATTAACGCAGTGGTACGTAGCTTTTTTTCAAACAACGCAGAAGACGAAATTACCTGGAATGCGTGTGTTATAGGGTACAGACAACAAATCTTGGCGAGGCAGCAGAGGGAAGTGCAGGGAACGCATCTCCCTGGTTTACGTGGGGGACGCGTTCCAGAAAGGTACGACGAATATCGAAACTACGTGAGTCGACAGCGATTTACAGATGAGGTGGACGGGAAGGCTGAGAAAGGGTGGACGGGAAGGCTGAGAAAGGGCGGATGCTGCAGTCAGCGACGCACGTGTGGGTCAAGCCGACACAAATCAGGTAGCGGTGTTAACGAAGTGACAACGTATTTGCGTAAAAAAGAGGTAAGACTGCTCCCCACATTTATGCCCCCCTTCTTCACCATCCCACACTGGGCAGCGTGATGAATATGCTCAAATAACCCCCCCGCCCCTCGCAGAACTGGCAACGACGTGGGGAACCTCTCATCCGGCAGTGGATTAGAGTGTACCGTATTAAAGTAATATATTGCAACGCGAATGTCAAGCTATACTGCGCCGACCACTGCACATGACCAATGCCCTGATTGTACAAGATCCGAACTGGTGACCAAGATAAGGGACACCCAGAACACTCATGGTGGAGTCAGTGAATTCTACACGAACAAAACGTTGGGAAGACGTCACTGCAGACTTGCACTTCATTTATTTCAGCCGCACTGCGTGGGGCAAGCTCCTCCGGAACCGAGGTCACGAGGTGCCTCAAACACAACAGAGGACGACAAATCTTGACTTAAAACTTTCGTGACTGCAGGAATTCATATTCTTGGTTCTTTCGGTAAAGTCACGTAGATAGAAAATAAAAATAATAAAATTAAATTCAAATTTTAAATATTTTTTTATTCATTAAAGTAAAAATATTTTTTCTTTTCATTTTATTATTTTTATTTTCTATACGTGACTTTACCGAAAGAACCAAGAATAAGAGGACAAAAACATGACCAACCCCCCCCCCCCCCCCACAGCTTGGATGGCAGTAGTTGCCCACATTCTGTCCTGCTCAAAGACACCGATGGACAAGCTCACCAAAATAAGCGAACCCCAAAACAGCTCACCAGCGCGTTGAGTTAAACTACCGCAAGCAAAAGCTCGTAAAACAAAACTGCTTGATGAACAATTCAACAAGGCAATGTACACCATAACCGGAACGCCGAAACTGACAGCAACCCCCCGGTTACTTTGCTTGTTCTTAGCGAGAATTATGCCACCAAATACTCGCAGGGATATGCAAACTGCAATAGAGTTGACACGTTTTATTGCCAACAACAAGCTATCCGTCAACCAAGACCTCATCAATATCCCCTCGCCATAACCATAAATAGCATCTGTGTTGACTGCGGCCATGCAACCCAAAATTTCGACCAAATAGCGAGCCACTGGAGTTTGCGCTCATTCATCGGATAAATACCAAAACTACACGAACGCTCTCCTGAAGCCCTCTCTCCCGTCGTGGCTACCAGCACACCTCGACTTTGGCATTTAAACTCATGAACATATCGCCATGCGCGAGAATAGAATTGGTCGAGGTGATGGATGTGTACAGACGCCACGGCATTAGTATCACAGTTTGCGTTGTTTCCGTTGCGCTGTACAACATCGCCTTGTTAATGTTGTGCTCTGTCGCCGAGTATTGCTCGAAGTTGTGTTGCCCCGGTGTTGTCATTCGCCTCCTAGTGTGACATCGCCTTATGCTCTGTAGCACTGAGTTCTGTCCTTTGTATTACAATACAACGCAATGTTGGATGTACAGCACACGACGTCTGAACGCAACGGCATCTCATGTTGCCGTTGTCGTGTAGCCCAACGTTGGGTCATGTGTCTCTTTGTGCTGTGTACGCCTTGTTGTGTCCTCATGTTGCACTCACTGCCTTGTGTTCAATACGTTGAATAGCCTAGAGTTTGTACCCGTGTTGACCAGCGCTCTTTGCTTAGGTTGCCTCATCTTGTTGCCAAGTCTTCTTGCCTCGTGTCGCCTTGCAGCGCTGTTCTGTTTTATCGTGCAGTATTGCCTTACGTTGCTTCCTATGTTGCCTGAACGAATGTTACCTTGTGTCGGCGTATGTTGTTGCAGTGTTATGTAATTTGGTACTGCATTGTGTTACCTTCCGCTGCCTCATGCTGTATAGCCTGGTGTCTAATGTTGCATTGTGTCACTTCGTATCGCTTTGTGCTGCTGCATTGTGTTGTATCCCATTAGTTCATCGTGTATGCCCAATTTGATTTGTTTAATTCAGCGAGAACTCAACAGACGGGGGGGGGAGAGTGGGAGATAGTCCAATTTGCACGAGTAACCTGGGGTCACCAACGTGACGTGTCGCCTTGTGCTGCCCCTTATGCTGTCGTCTAGCGAATCTGTTGTTGCCTTTGTCGCCGCTGCACTGTTTTTGCCTCCCGCTGTTGTGGTGTCCCGTTGTGTCTCGGTTGCGTCGTCTCCCACGTACCGTGCTGGGCACCACGCGAGCCCTCATCTTATTTTGATTCATCTTCCCCGACGCAGTCCCGCGGCCGCCAAGCAGGGCAAAAATGCAATACGGCGCTCGCATTCAACGCCTCACCCGGTAGAAGAAAGCAAAAATAATACCGACCGGCGACATCAGTACGGTTGCAAGCGCACAGCCGCAAAAACGATGATAATGTATCGCTGTAGTAAAACAACATATGGGTTGTGGAAGAATAACAACCCCCCCACCACAGCAATAAAAATATAATAAAATAAGAGAATAAAAGCAGCGAGCAGCCGCCGCGCACGCGCTTTCAGCTTCCGGTGCGACGCCGAACGCTTCCGCGTTGCCAGGGGCAACGGCGAACTTAACTTCCGTAAACAATCCACTACGCGCGCCCACGTGACCGTCGTCGGCTGTCATTGGAGTTCGGATGTCGGCCCCCCACCCACCGCCAACCCCCACCCACCGCCAACCCCCACCCACCGCCAACCCCCACCCACCGCCAACCCCCACCCACCGCCAACCCCCACCCACCGCCAACCCCCACCCACCGCCAACCCCCACCCACCGCCAACCCCCACCCACCGCCAACCCCCACCCACCGCCAACCCCCACCCACCGCCAACCCCCACCCACCGCCAACCCCCACCCACCGCCAACCCCCACCCACCGCCAACCCCCACCCACCGCCAACCCCCACCCACCGCCAACCCCCACCCACCGCCAACCCCCACCCACCGCCACCGCACCCAGCGCCACCCCCCCACCCACCGCCCCCAGCTCCACCCCCCCCACCCACCGCCACCGCCCCCAGCGCCACCCCCCCACCCACCGCCCCGCGAACTCGTTGGGAGACGGACCAATGAGACGCCATCCCGGAAGTCCCTGCGGGCGTTCCGTGTGGCAGCGGTGAGCAAGTTCAAAGTTGAGGCACGTGCCGCTTTCACTGCGCCTTTTACGGGAGGACTATTCAACACTCGCCGTTAAAGGGGTTTTTTTTATCCTTTTTAATTTTTATTTCGAATATTCGGTGCTTTGCTTTAGTTCTCAGATGGCCGAAGCAGCTTCAAGTAACCAATTTGACCCCTGCGGTAAGGTTTCGTCACTCGTAAGTGGCACTGCACTGGACCGCTATGTTGGCTGCACTTCCTACTCGATTTGAGTCTTATTCGCGTGCTGTAATTGATTAAAACAAACATGTCATTGGCATGGTATTGCTGTAAGTCGACAGCTGCGATAGGCTACGTAGGATATATCTTAGACACAGGCTGGTAGACTTGACAATAGCTTGGGGGTCTAGCATAAGAAACATGTGTGAGTGGGGTGTTGTGGCGTTATCAACACCATTGATTAGACGAGATAGGGTTCGTAGATTTTAACAGAGGTGGGACAAAGTCATTGTTATGCAAGTCCAAGTCGAGTCGCAAGTCATCAAATTCATGACTCGAGTCTGACTCGAGTCCAAGTCACATGACTCGAGTCCACATCTCATAGGTGGGACAAAGTCATTGTTATGCAAGTCCAAGTCGAGTCGCAAGTCATCAAATTCATGACTCGAGTCTGACTCGAGTCCAAGTCACATGACTCGAGTCCACACCTCTGGATTTTAATACTGTACTTTGAATGACCAATCCTAAACAAGAAGGCGAGGCTGCAACTTGGCTGTTATTTTATTGGGAGCAAAGTTAATGTCGGCATGCAATACAGTTTTATGGTACTGCAACTCCTCAAAGACGCATACCAATGAAGTTAGAATTGCATTGCTTACGACAGTATTTAGGTGCGTAAACGATTGTAATTGACTGTCAACGTCGTTTCATGGGGCGTGAACTTATTTTGCCGTGTAATGTGTGAACGTATGATTGATCCTTATGGCGGTACCCCGGGGTAACCAATAATAATACAAAATCACCGAGGCAATTTAATATTTTATTTAAGCGACACTATTTTTGTCCAGGGGGTGTACTTAACTCCGCGGCTGGGGTACCAATCAATCCGAAATCGGTGCCACTCCGCGATGTCGAAACGCAGCGAGGACGATTGCGCCGAAACCCTGAACGCTCGTACGCACCGTAGTGGTGGTGCATCGTGTACAGCTCGTCGAGATGAGTCGATAGCCGCATCGCCGACCATCAACCCACTAAGAATGACTGCATCACGGACATTATGCGCCATAAAGTTCAATTCAATGATCTGAGAAGCTCAATCTTAATTTTAGAACTTTCGTGACTGCAGGAATTATTATTTGTTTCTTTCGGTTAAGTCACGTCTAAAGATAAAATAATAAATTAAATAATAGAATACGACGTTTCGATTGCAACACAAGCAATCATCATCAGGTATAATGAAATAGCGACATAAAATCTAACCAGAAAACTATAGACAGACATATTAGCAGACAGATATCACCAAGATACATAGAGAGAGCAACACAGGTAACAGAGAGAGGTGGTCGTCTCTGTGGGGTGGCCTTAAATAGACAGGAGGGCGGACGCAGAGAGAGGGAGGGGGGTTAGAGAAAAAATTAGCATATCAATGAGCGGACAACAAAACGTGGTGCTGCAAGTGCGATGACACGGCAAGCAAGCCTGAAAATCAGGAGAACGACACACTAAAATTAAATAACCTAGTAAAATATCGAAATGTAATGTAATACAACACAGAGGGTCGGTCAACACACAATTAACGCATAGCCTGGTTGATTACGTATTTCAAAGATTGCTAAGTTAGAATTTAAGTGTGAACATTCCAAAGAGAGGACACAGGCAGAGAGAACAAGTAGTCAGAGAGAGAGAAAAAAGAAGATAAGTTTAAAACTTCCCCGTAGAAGTGGTTCAATCTTAATTTTAGAACTTTCGTGACTGCAGGAATTATTATTTGTTTCTTTCGGTTAAGTCACGTCTAAAGATAAAATAATAAATTAAATTATAATAATTCCTGCAGTCACGAAAGTTCTAAAATTAAGATTGAACCACTTCTACAGGGAAGTTTTAAACTTATCTTCGTTTTTCTCTCTCTCTGACTACTTGTTCTCTCTGCCTGTGTCCTCTCTTTGGAATGTTCACACTTAAATTCTAACTTAGCAATCTTTGAAATACGTAATCAACCAGGCTATGCGTTAATTGTGTGTTGACCGACCCTCTGTGTTGTATTACATTACATTTCGATATTTTACTAGGTTATTTAATTTTAGTGTGTCGTTCTCCTGATTTTCAGGCTTGCTTGCCGTGTCATCGCACTTGCAGCACCACGTTTTGTTGTCCGCTCATTGATATGCTAATTTTTTCTCTAACCCCCCTCCCTCTCTCTGCGTCCGCCCTCCTCTGTCTATTTAAGGCCACCCCACAGAGACGACCACCTCTCTCTGTTACCTGTGTTGCTCTCTCTATGTATCTTGGTGATATCTGTCTGCTAATATATCTGTCTATAGTTTTCTGGTTAGATTTTATGTCGCTATTTCATTATACCTGATGATGATTGCTTGTGTTGCAATCGAAACGTCGTATTCTATTATTTAATTTAATTTATTATTTTATCTTTAGACGTGACTTAACCGAAAGAAACAAATAATAATCTGAGAAGCTCTTTTGAATGACCTGTCCGCGTGACAGCACAAAGACATCACGTGACCTGCACGCCCGTAAATACTTCTTATACGATTGACATAACCGATCAACATGGTAGGAGGCTCAATGATTAACATTGCAATTCGCCTTACTGCAAAGAGCTACAGTATAGAGAACACGAGTTGCTGTAACTATGCAAAAAGGGTTCTCAAAAATGTATTGGTCTAACATCTCAAATACAGGATGCTGCATTGTCCATAGTCTCAATGGGGATTTATATAAATATACTGTACACGTTCTGATTTACCTGAATACATGGTATAAATGTGTGTGGAGCCGGTGGTTCAATAAGTCTACACCTCAATCCTAGCAACGGTTTGATTTCTTGTAAAGCACAACATCGGTGGAAAGTGGAATCTGCCACTCTGCTGACCCCTTCCTAGATGTTATTCAGCCTTGAATAAGATGTTATTCAGCCTTGAATAACATCTGGCAAGACAAAGACAGCCGGGTGTGGTACTGACCACACTAACTCTGTCAAGCAAAATTGCCTCGCGTAATAGGTGCTCGCCAACACTACTTCGTGATCTTCCATGTGCCTGTGTGTGTGCGCATGCGACAGAGCACCAGCATATCCGCTACAACCCGCTGCGGGACGAGTGGGTGTTGGTGTCCGCGCACCGCATGCTGCGGCCGTGGCATGGTCAGGTAGAGCACGTGGCAGAGAGCGAGGTGCCACGCAGAGACCCGGCGAACCCGCTCTGCCCGGGCGCCATCCGTGCTCTCGGACAGGTGATCTACCTGGACCCAGTACACCTGGATGCACTTCGCTTATCCCCACACTTGCCCCAATGGAAACGCGGCTTTGCAGAGTTTGAACTTTTTTGTTGCCGTCGCATAGGTTAACCTCTAATTGCAATTCAGTGTTGTCATTTTCTAGATTTGATGTTTTCGTGACTGCAATAAAATGAAAATAACTAAATATTTAGTTATTTTTATAACTAAATATTTAGTTACTTTTATTTTATATTTTTTTTCACGTACGTAACTTTACCGAAAGAACCAAAGAGTATGTTGTCATTTTGTCTCGTTTTAGTGCTTCGTTGTGGGCAGCAGAGGGTAGTGTAGAGGAAAAAATCAATGTGCTGTACCTCATTGCTTAAACTGCTGTGCTCCCCCCACTAACCCACACTGACCATAATGGTGTTTATGTATGTTCATATAACCCCCGCTACTAACACGGCATGGACAGGCCCTCATCCAGCAGTTTAATGAAAAGGCTGATACATTTATATGTTTTGTGGACTACCACTGGTCTGAAGCAGACCCACATGAGTGTTTCAGTTCGCAAACACATCACAGTTCACCATCCCTCATTGATAGCCCACTGGCATGTATATGGGTGCAAAGTTCCCTTGTTTAAAGTGTGCGCTTTTATTATTGCTTTCTCACAGGTAAACCCTGAATATGAAGGCACATTCACGTTTGATAATGATTTCCCAGCCTTGCAGCCTGATGCTCCGAGCCCAGGTAAGGATCAAGCATTTTAAGCACGGCATTTTGTATGTTATATTGCAGACACATCCATTAATGCTTGCACCACACCTTGTGTTCCACAGGCCCAAGTGAGCACCCACTGTTTAGGACAGAGGCTGCCAGAGGCAATTGGTAAGACTTGTAAATTTCACCACAACCTAAAAAAAAAAATGCTTATAGTTGGCTACGTACGGTGCGACAGAAGTTCAACATACAACAACAACCCTGGACATTTGTGTTTTAAAATACTACTAAGACAAACTAGGAGATTGTTTGCTTGCCTTCTTTTAGACTACGTATTTTGTACGTCTTGTTATACTCGATACACGCATCTCTGGCCGTCTATGTGAGATCCAGCTTGTGTCTTTGTCAGACATGGTGTGGCTGAGATGCAGCATACCGTTCGTTGCTTGGTCTCATCATGTTTGTTTTAATGTTGAATAAAACTCCACAAATAAACGTTGGGCATGTGGCTTGGTTCCTCTCGGTTGACCCTGCCCACCAGATTCTCTGTGCTCAAGTTCCTCATGGGTGGAAAGTGAGGCTGAGGGTTCATCAGATCGACCATTAATATAGAGACTTGGGGATGTGAAAGAAGCTTACTTTGGGGACTTTTCAAGGAGGGACCCGAGGGGTTGGCATTGGATGATGCATGCTGCTGCGTGCTGTCTCAATGCCATAATTGCCACTGATCACTAATTAACATTGGTGATATTTCTTCTGAATGAACTCCACAGTAAGGTTATGTGCTTCCACCCGTGGTCTGATGTCACATTGCCACTGATGTCCATTCCTGAGATCCGCGCAGTGATTGACAAGTGGGCAGACATCGTTACAGAACTTGGATCGCAATTTCAGTGGGTACAGGTAAGCACTGCCACGTGGCCCTTCCAGACTCTACTATGTTAAAATAAAATGTAACTTTGTCAATTTAGTTCAAGAAACAGCAACGTGAAATGTTTGTTTCTTTTGTAGATTTTTGAAAACAAAGGAGCTGTAATGGGATGTTCCAACCCTCACCCTCATTGCCAGGTATCAAACATTGCTATTTAATTTGCTAATAAATTAATGATTATCAATGTATCACATTAATATGTACATTATATTTCGATTTAAAGCTTTCGTAACTGCAGGGATTCATATTCTTGGTTATTTCGGTAAAGTCACGTAGAAGGGAAATAATAAAATAATAAAAATAAAACAAAATTCTCACGACCTTTCGATTGCAACACAAGCAATCATCATCAGGTGTGACTTTACCGAAAGAACCAAGAATATGTACATTATAATTACATTTAATTATTCTGGCCCTATTACTGGCTTGACTAATATTAATGGTTGCTTGTTATTGATTCTGGCTGTTGATCAGCATCACTAAAATTGTCACCAAACAGTTTTTGTCATGTGTAATATTTTGATACGAATACCTTAATTTGCAGTGAACCTGTGGTGTGCAGGTGTGGGCGAGCTCCTTTCTGCCCAATGAGGCACGTATAGCAGACAGGACTCAGAAAGACTACTACAATACCAACGGAGTTCCAATGCTCCTACAGTATGCACAGATGGAGGCCGAGAAGAAGGTAAGAACAGCTCTGTGTTGTAAGTGTTTAAAGAACGCTTCTTTTTGACAGGTTTAAAACATTACATGTTTAGGATCAAATAGATCCAGGGTGGACAGGAAAAGTTTGAATGTTCTTTGAAACACACATCTAGTTAAACAAATGCTTGTTGGGGATTGAGAACACGTGTTGGTTTTTAGAGTCTTATGAGAATACCATGACACACATAGGTATTGCTGAATGAAGATCGGGATTGAAAACACACAACCACACCCAACAGCCAACCTCCCCTTTAGTAAAATACCCAGTCATATTCCTGCATGCTAAAAGCACACAAGAGTTTAACACGTTGGCTTTCGCGACCAATATTATCCATAATAGTTTTTTTGGGTTTGATCGCATAAATATATAAATGTGTCGTTAATACCCGCCACCACCCGACACAGCCAACTAGTAAGGGTTGTCACGTAAACAGAACGTCAATTCGTCACTAGTACAGCACACCAGTGTGTTTGAGAGTCAAACTACAAAATTTACAAACTGAGTATGACGTTTCGCCAGTATTTACAACTAGCTTCAGGCGAAACGTCGTACTCAGATTGTAAAAATGTTGTGGCTTAGCTCTCCAACACACCTGTGTGCTGTACTAGTGACAAATTGGCCACGTTCTGTTTACGTGACAACCCTGACTAGTTGGCTGTGTCGGGTGGTGGCGGGTTTTAACGACACATTTATAGATTTACGCAATCTAACCCAAAAATCTCTATCATAGCACACAAGCGGTCCGACCTTGCAGCTATTAATACTGTGGATCATCACAGGAGCGTGTGGTGGTGGAGAACTCAGACTGGCTGGCAGTGGTGCCATACTGGGCCACGTGGCCCTTCCAGACTCTGCTGCTGCCGCGCAGACACGTCCAGCGTTTAACCGACCTCACCGCGTCGGAGAGGGACAGTAAGGCTTGGCGTATGCACCATTGACACAAATGTCCTATGCCACTTCATTCAAGCAATTTTATCTACGCCCTGGCTGATGATGTTTCTGCTTGTCCCTATAAGGTTTGGCAGATGTCATGAAGCGGCTTTTGACGAAGTATGACAACCTCTTTGAGATTTCCTTCCCGTACTCGATGGGATGGCATGGTGAGATGGATTTACTTTATTTGGAACGTATGCACTTACAGAGCAGCACGCTTTTTAACAAACATTTCAGTCTACAATTGAAATTCTGAGTCAATACAGAGCTAATAAAACAGTTATTCTGGCCTTGTGTTACCCTTACAAGGGGTGAATTTGGGACAGCGTGGTGTGTATGTACAACTATATTGCATCATCATTGAAGGTACAATGCTACATTGATTCTATTGGTCTTCTTTTAATGGCCAAATATTCAAATGTTAATTGAAAAAAACAGATAGAGTGTTTCTAAGCAGGTAGGAATTATTGTATGTCAGGTAACAAACCCAACATCTGAGGTTGACGAATATATGTTTTCAAACCCCTGATCGTGGTGACAGGGGCACCGACGGGAGAGTGGCTGACTGAGGGCAACTGCGACCACTGGCAACTGCACGCGCACTACTACCCTCCCCTACTGCGTTCTGCCTCCATCCGCAAGTTCATGGTTGGATACGAAATGCTGGCTCAGGCACAGAGAGATCTCACTCCTGAGCAGGTTTGTGTACCACCGAATGCACAAGACACATTAGAACGATTATTCTTCATGTCAAGCATTACAATTATTTGTAAGTGAAATTTGGCATGAAACTTAATATTTATTGTTTGCAATACAATATTGCTTTGACGCAGGCTGAAAATATAATTGCATTCATGATCATGAGCAAAAATTGCTTTTAGTTAAAAAATAATATGAACAATGCGAATTGTCCAAATTGGCTTAAAAATCCAAAATTGGTAAAATATGTTTATCTTTTTACCTCCTACAATATTTTTCATATACGCTTTCAAGAAATACAGTTATGTCAAGATCTCTGATGAATGGCCATTGACATAAAAGACCATAAATGCAAGTGGCTTATGGAAGCCTTTTATACTTTCAAGTCTTGTTGACACACGTCCACCCTTACTGCATCTTTTCACAGGCAGCTGAACGGCTCAGGAGCCTGCCGAAGGAGCACTACAAGATGAAGAAAGCGCCTTGAAAACCCCATTTCGCTATTCCTGCCCAGGCCATGTGGCTTTAATCTTCAAAAAAAATCACCCTTTCTGAAAGCGTAATTGAAGTGCTATACAAATATATTGACGGTGCTGACTGAATAAAAATCTGAATAAAAATCAGATTTTTTTTTTGTTCTTTGGACATGTCAGGAGTAAATCATGAGATTGTAATATCGTATACATGTACGCATTTATTTCTCCAATTCAACTTTCAAAAGATCTAATAAAGCTATGAACCACTTTGGTGAAAGTGTACCTCTTTGGCTGACTGATGTATTATTGTATTATGTATATGTATTTTCATATGTATTGGCATTTTGTGTAACAAATTCTTGTGTAGCCGATCCATTTTTGTCGTAGTTTTTTTCCCCTATTTTATATTATTTCGGCCTAGGTTTGTGAGAGCTTGGATGAATGCATTAAATTCCACCGAATCAAAAGATTTTTTTACGTAAAAAAAAACCTAAGAATAATGGTATTTGTTGATATTCAGTCTAAATACCTACCCTCAACCCAGGTTATGTGGTTGGGTGATGCATTTAATAAAATGCTAATGCATATCAAATTATTTAAGTTGGTTTTATCTGACTTTTCATAGAATGCACGCACAAATAACAAGCTCCCCTAGCCAGTTGTTAAATGTGGGCCAGGTTCAAAATGAAAAGCATCAGTGGTTACATCGCAAGAACGAGAAATGGCGACGGGTTGTAGAGACCTTCATCCAGCAGTGGATACATCGTAGTTGATTTTCATTTGTAATCGCGCATAGCAGTGTAAATGTACAATACTACATTGATTTATTATATACACAGCATTTAATTGCATCCAAAATACAAGGAAACGTGGAATACTGGACGTGCCCAGTGAAAATGGAACAGAGCACAAATCACACTTGTGTACGTGGCAACAAAGATTCAGACTTACCCAGTTGTTCACCGTAGCAAAAGAGCATGGGTAATTGCAGATGTTAACGCTGACGTGTGGATAACATTTAAAAGACTCAGAATATAGGCGACGTGAACTTCCCTGTCTGCCACTGCTGTTTTGCACTTGCTGCACAGAGTGCATAGAGCCAAGGGTTTGGAGAATAAAGGCAGAGGACGAGCTTTATACACTGCCTTCTCTTTATACTCTGGTTTTCCCTTATTAAATTTGGAGCCAATCGGCGTCCAGCAATTTCCGTGACTTTTTTTTAAACCAAGAGGCTCTAGAAAGCCACTTGTTTACCGATTAAACACCCGCAGCAAGCTCGCCTGTCCATTGTCGCTTTTGTTCAACAGCTGAGCAGCTGAGAATGCTTCCTCAAGCACCTCACTGCTGCTTTTTTTTATATTCCGACATTTCTGATGCAATGATTGGTTTTGACATTTAATCGCCTATTTAAATAACAATTCGAGTACTCATTATTTTTCATCCGTGGCTTTACCTGCAAATACACGTTTATGAAAGTGTATTTTATATACCGCATACGATAACTATTACAGTAGAGTGTTGAAAAACAAATGTGGAGATTCGCAGTCGGGTTTCTGCAAATGTCTTCGTGTTTATTAAAAGTGTACCAAGATTATCAATAGCTTGTTCTAAAATGCCAAAAATATATCTGTTCCTGTTTAACTTCCTGTAAAAAAAACGCAATTTTCAAGCAAAAAAAAGTTTTTGACAGGGCTCATATCTCAGGCAGTGGTGTAAATTACACATTTCTTATATTAATTGGACGGAGTTGGCTGTTGATTAATAGATTTACAAGATTTATATTTTCAATATTCTACAGTACCTTTTAAACGCAACAACACATGCGTCAAGTGCAAACATATGTAGTGACATAGAATCGATCACGTAGCAGCATAGCGTTGGCTGCTGGCAGGGAAGGGGATATGCAGCTTGCAGCAGCCCTGACTGACAGCAGGCCACGTGATAGACCAGAGAGGGATGTGGGGGAAAGGTTACAGAAGGGGCACATCTAGAGCTCGCTAGTAGGTTCCAGAAGGGGGGCGTGGCCAGGGTGGAGCCAGGCCACGCTGACAGTATAAGAGGGGTCCCAGGAGGGGAGCTCAGGGCTGTCGTTCGGAGTGGGATCCCCGTCGTTGCTGTTGAAGATCGTCGCCATCGTCGCTGTCGTCTCGTCGCCTTCGTCACTGTCGTCTTCACCTGATATAGCGCGGATAGACGGTCGTTGGCTGTCTCGGTTCAGCGCCGTCAGTGTCAGACGGCTAGTGTTGTGTATAGGCTAGCAACTTACGTAGAGTTGTGTATAAACAAGGGGGATGAGAGTGTGTACCAGCGTAGGGCGTGTATTGTGCAAAGAGTGCTCGGTTAAATAAAAGAACTGCCTCCAAGAATTTGCGTCTCCAAGTAAGTCACTACACATGTGTAGTGGGTCCCACAGAGGCGGACACTTGTAACTTTGAGGCAACACGTTTATTATACACCCCAACAGGGTAACTACATAAACTACGTAAACACTCGGGATAACTATGTGGTAACTACCACAGAGCTAGACCTCAACAAGGTCACTATAGAAACGGGTCAGGTCAGTACAGTACTGCCTGACCCACGATGTCGAATGTGACGACCGAAGCAGACCGAAGACCGTAGCACAGCGGTTTGATTCCAGAAGACAGCCGAGAACGCTCCCAGGACTGCTCCTTTACCCTCCTGAGCGTGGCCTCGATCCGCCCTTGGCCACGCCCCTTTCGGAATCTTCCCAGAAGGTTCTGGGACCTTACATCACCTATCCCTTTGGTCCCCTTCTGGCCCCCGCCCTTATCTTCTGCAGGTCACGTGCCCTCTTGGGTTCACCGAGACTGTCACATATGCCATACGTACTCTGGTGACAGAGAGGGGCTCTAAGATGCACAGTTACACTCTTCACTCAGTAGCTGGCGCAACGCCATAGTGACTCAATATACGTCACTACACATGTGTAGTGTTGTGGATTCAGGAGACGCCGGAGACGGTTCTTGGAGGCAACACTTTATTAAACCACCTCACTCCGCAGTACAGTCCCAGAACGCTCAGGGTTACTGTCCTACTGTACCACTGTCTGGGGAGGTACTGCCTCCGGGCTAACGTGCCCTAACACAGGACTACACTCAGGGTCCTCCAGCTATGGGTGCCTAGGGGGAGGCTATTCTAACTCGCCCTAGCCAGGGTGCGAGTTCCGACCACTGACCCACTGGACCCGGCCCTTACAAGGCCGTCGGGCCGGGGGTTCCCAGGGTCTCACCACTGAGCCGCACAGAGTCCCGGCCCCGAGAAGCACAGCGGGGCTAGGGGTCTCAGGGTCCTATATAGCTGGTCTTCGGCTTCTGTCTTCAACTGGGTCCTGATCGGCTTGGGAGGTGCCCTTTTATACCCCTTGCCCATCGAGGGGTGGGGTTGCGGGGGATCCTAGATCCCCCGCAGCCCCCCCCCCTTCCCCCCCCCCGTTGGTAGCGCCGAGGGGCTTAGCTGTCTGGGATCTTGAGCCCCCAGCAGCCCCTCCCCTCTTGGGCTGGTACTGCAGCGCTTCCCCTGGCGGTACGAGGTACCGCCTGCAGATGGGCCCCGTCTACCACTGCCGGTAAGTGCGGCCCATTTACGTCACTACACATGTACTGCAATAAGCATACGGCATCGTAGTACAGTACTCATTTAGTTGACGTGACAAATGTCAACATTCACTTTAATTTTCTCTTGGTGTCAACATACATGCATTTGTACGGTGGACACCCTTGCAAACGAGATATTCCAGCTCAAGGGATTTCCCGCATACATTTACTAAGTGAAGAAGAAGGAAACAAGGTTGATAAGATAACCAATGTGTGGTGCAAGTTGGTTCAGATAAAAACCGGTCTGGCATATTGGCAACTCATTCGACGTGTCCGTTGTGGTCATGTGATATATTGGGGGTGGGTTCTGTCGTCCCAGGGGAAAGAACTTACTATAGGGGCAAATGTGAGCACAGTACCATCTACATGTACATTTTCCACGACGCGAATTAATGTGTTTGTTTTTATATTTATTACATAAATAAACTTCATATTTGGACCCGTATTTAAAAAAAAAATCGGCGGTCCTTGTCGATAAAATCAGATATTTCACTATCATTGACTCAAGCAAACCCGACTTGCTGACACTGTTGAAATCAGTGCACGGTTTGCTTGCATTGAATCAATACTGCTAAAATTATTAACTCCCACGCCATTGAGCCGATGATATGTGTAAGTTGTATTTTTATGTGGCGAGACATTGAAACTATTTTTTTTTACGTTTTTTATGTGACCAGGTAAGGCCCACTTAGTTATATCGCTCTTTTTCAGACGCGATCTGGCCACATGATGGGTCAACGACGTGGCTTATCGTGTGGAAATGTATAGCAGCCAAATACTTTAAACGCGTGGTTCGTCACCTTTACTGCAGCTTGTATGTTAATCAAATATGTTACTAAATACACACGTTAATTGAATATTATAAAACAATATATTGCCGGTATCGACATTTACATCCATTAATCTGTCTTCGTTAAAAAATAATCTACGTGCTGTTCAGTAATTAGTTAATTACAAAAATTATAGCCATGCACCATAGATGATAACATGCAAACCACGCAAATAATCTCCGACTGAATCGGTAGTGACTGTGAGTTGACAACGAATGGAAAATCGTTGATATATTTTACATCTTCTTGGTTCTTTCGGTAAAGTCACGTAGAAGGGAAGTAATAAAATAATAAAAAAATAATACATTTCTCACACCTGATGACGATTGCTAGTGTTGCAATCAAAACGTCGTGATAATTGTTTTATTTTAATAATTTTATTTTTTCCCTTCTACGTGACATTACCGAAAGAACCAAAAACAGGAATCCCTGCAGTCACGAAAGCTTTAAATCAAAATATTTTACATCTTCACAGCCTCTTCGTTACTGCGGACAATTGGGGCTCGCTCGCCGAGTGCAAGTGGCTATCGCTTCCCTCCCCCACTGCTTAATCGCAGCCCCATTGCTCCGACGTGGTAAATGAACACGTGCAGCCCTTTGATCTTATCCACTGCTGGATGGGATGAAGGGGGGGGGCCTCTTGGAGCCACGCAGTGTGGCTGGGATGACTGAGCGGGCCATGCGGTTTATTCGCGTTTCAAGAGTGCTCTGTATTGCATTGGATCATGTAGGGACCTCCACAATTACGTTAACTTTTTATGCTGTTTATTTTTCATTTGGACGTGCTATTTAAGGGCCATTGCCCGAAACATCGCCTATATGTGTAGTTTGCCTTTTTCGGCCAGCCGATATTGTTGTTTTTTTGTTGTGCTCGTGCACAACCTGCCAACGCAGCAGCAGCATAATTAAATATGTAATTATGTGTTTTTATAATCTTTTGAGGAGCTATTTTGTTTTTAGGTATCGCGCAATTGACAATGATGTCACGACCAGCTGTCACCCGCTGTGACATCATCTCACTATTTAGCACGATGACGTCACGCGCTCATGTGACGCGCATGCGTCCGACGATGTGAACCGCCTCAAATCGTCCTATGGCTCTCGCTAAAGTCCGCCGGTGTTTAAAGTTAAATCGCGCGCCCGACAAATGAATCACCTCCTCGTGCAATAGGTACGTACAAAGCCATTTCTCCTCGCGTAGTGGTCGGTTTTGTTTTACCTTTTACGGGCGACAAATATAATCGCTGCGTTGTGTGTCGACAAACAAGTCTGGCCGTGTGAAGTGGGAAGGCCTTCCGCGTTATGACGTCACTGGCATTTAATGCGCGTTGCGCTTTGTGACGTCATTGTATCAGAATATTACTGGTAGGAACGGTGGAACCTCCTGGTTACACCAGCCCACAGGGGATTATTGTGTCCGTCGTGCAAGGAGGGGCTGGGTGGGGAGGGAGGGGCTGGGTGGGGAGGAGAGGGTGGGGACGGGCTGGGTGTGGAAGGGAGGGTGGGGAGGGGCTGGGTGGGGTGGGGCTGGGTGGGGAGGGGCTGGTCACCCCGTGGTGCTCTTATAAAACTCAACGTTTAACCTACTCACGCCGGCTTGTGACCGCCCTCACAGTCGGGAATATTTGCGGAATACACCACGCCGCCGTTGACCCTGGTCATTGACCGAGCAACCCAACGTTCCTACCAGCTCCCTCCGCAGGAATGTGTTGATGCTGAAGCTCTTCACAGATGTCCAGTAGGGGCGGGTCAGAACGTTACGACAAACAATACAAAAATAGGATCGGAGTGCAAAAGCATAGGAAAGTTATACAAATCACTTTTAAAAAGATACACAACTAAAACTTTGTTTTAATCTTACCAGTTAAAGCCCCACGGAGCTTATTAGCTTATTTAGCGGAAGCAACCTGACCAAACAATAATAGCACAACAAAAGTGACCGGATCATCGCGTGAACATTTATTCGACAGGCTCGATGACGCAATCGCTCGAAGCGATGAAGTGACGTCACGCCCGCGGAGGCGAGCGAAGCGAAGTGGGGCCGAGGGGAGGGGGTTGTGAGGGGGCTGTAGTGGGGGGGGAGGTGACAGAGAGCGAAGCCCCGCCCCCCCCTACCACCGCCGCTCGCGCCAGGCCGCGCATGGGTCTCGCGCGCGCCTCCCATTGGCGGAGGCTGCTCGAGCGGTTCCGTGGCGCGAGCGCCTCGTCCAATGGGGAGCTGGCGAGGCCAGGCCCCCGCGTGACGTCACTCGCGCGCCGCACGTGTCACGATCAGCTGCTGCTGCTGCCACTGCCGCGGCTGCTCAAAGCGGAGTCGCGACCGGCCAGGTGAGTGGGTGAAGGTGGAGGAGGGGGAGTTCGTGAATGAACGGAGATGGGTAGAGATGGATAGATTCGTGACTGGGATATGCGGTTGATTTTTGTTTTATATTTTGTTATTTTCGGACGCTGTTTGCCACGTTGCTAGAATATAGTCGGCCGCCACCGGGTCTCCCCGCCGCGGTTGAGGCGTCGCTTGTGGTCGACCCAGCAGCTTTAATCCTCCCCCCCCCCCCCATTTGCGTTGTCTTTAGATGTTATCCATCTCCTCTTCGCCCTTCTTTCGTCTTCCTGCTGTCGTTTTAAACGACTCCGTTCATGACCATTCCCTCGGCATATGGCCGTTGCAGGCTCACTCTTGGCTCTGCTCGCTTTGTGGACGATACTTTTGCCTCCCCAATTGTGTTTGGGATCGTCCTCCACTTGTCTTGTTAGCTCTCGTTCACAGTTCTGCTCTTTCAAGCATTTTCTCTTCCTGCCCAGCTTTCTGCTCCGTAAAACAAAATCTCTCCACACATCTGCCAATAACACTGCCTTTAACACATTAATGTGATTGTTATTAATACGGGTCCTTGCCCGAAACGTCACCGCTTATACATTGCACAACAAAGCAGTGTTGTTGGCATGGGTTGTGGTGTTGGTTATTTGTGCTTGTGCGCCACTGCCAACGTCTCGTGTTCAAATGATATCACCGATTTCTATATCTTTGCTTGAAGTTTCATTGTCATTTTCTTTTCACATACTATTCCAGTCCCTTGCAGCCTTGTGTCCACATCCGCCCTGTTACAGTATTTGGATAAAACATTTTTACGTAATTTTATTAAGCAATTACTTGAATCAACTCGTGTGCAGTTTCTGGTTAAATTATTACGTCACATGATCGTGCGAGATAACGGCGGTAGACTTGTGCAGGATTTCACCCAGCACTGGATTGATCGTGGCTTATTTAATAACACAGTTTATAAATCTGTACAATAAATGGAACTCGTTCTAATTGGCCACTCCTCATAGACCTCGAACTCCCTTCCTCCACAAGTCTGTCCGTTCTTCTGCTTGCCCCCTGTTCAACTCAAGACTCAAGACCTCGTCTTAAACCGCATTTGTGTGCAGACAGGGGATGTACCTAAATCTGGACTTTATTTGGGCCATCATTGTCTGGAATACACAACCAACATAATTGGCATTTGTACAGCATCTAAATGCACCTGTACCTCTTGGCATCTAAAAGAGGCTAAAATGTAAAGTCCCGAGCCTGGGTTTGATTAGTGGCAGGAAGTTAAATAGCACAGGTGGCTGTGAGAATGAAGTTCCATCCAACTCAATCAAGGCAGGAAATGAGATTGAGTGACCTTTGTTACTGGAGGATGGAGTGCTTAGAAGGGAAATGAAAATGAGAGGTGGGACGAAGGTATAGAGTCCATGTAGGATCTTGAAAATGGTGAGCATAGTTTTTATGTTTGTGTGTTGGATTGGGGACCAGTGGAGAGGAGCGATTGGCTGCGGTGGAAACATCGTTTTTCAACTCACCTGTAATGAACAAGTAAAACCTTCCACTTACATTTTCAGGCGATGACCTTTGTTAAGAGGAATAGCCATGTAATTAGCCCCTAGGGAAATCGGAATAAGTGTGTGTGCATGCGTGCTCAGTTTCAGATTTTGGAGCAGCATTTGCGACCCATACCCAGCAACCATGAGCAATGACAAGAAGCAACAGGCCAAGGCGGATACCCAGGCATTTGACCAGCTCTTTGGGCAGCTTGCAGCTGATCTCACCCAGGCTGACCTCGAGCACCCTGAGATTGGTGACGCCATCAAGAGGCTCAAGGAGGTGAGGCATTAAGGAGGGGGAAGAATTGCAGCTCTCCGATGTGTTTTCGGGTTTGCACCGACGTTTTTCTGGGGAAGTGTCTTCACTTCGGTTTTTCGAGCTTTCTGGACTTAATATCCCGAAGAAGTTGCCTCCACATAGAGCTTAAATTCGTACATCATCGTATAAAAACCGACATTCCCGCTCGCAGTACCTACCTGAGTGGAGCAGTGAGCCCAACCCTTTCTCCTTCCCAGAACCCAGGAACACTTTTTATAATCTGTGCCTTTTACTGGGCTCTGGTAAAATAACAAAACACACGTCATGCCGAACAACCCAGAAACATCGACATCAGATCCTAACAGCACAACCGTGAAAATCTACACTGTAGGAATAGTGATATTTGTCACTGCTGCAGCATTGGGTGACCTGGTTGAAGTACTCGGCTCATTGGGGGAGGGGAATATTTGCTTGTCGGATGTCACTGTGTGAAATCTGAAATTCAGGTTCTGGAGTACAACGTGCCGGGAGGGAAACGTAACCGCGGACTCTCTGTGATCGCCTCATTCCGTGAGCTGGCCAGTGCGTCACAGCACACGGAGGAGAATGTGACGCGAGCACTGGTCGTTGGCTGGTGCGTCGAGCTGGTAAGCTGCCGTACACAACAGCTGTGAGCAGACACAATGGCACACGCCTGCAATACGGCAATATGGAGACGAGGGTTGGTGGATACTTTGTGGAATACTAAAAACTGCTGGTTTGTGAGTGGCCAAAAGGTGTCACGACAGCCCAAGTGGGTCCATGCGTGCAATTTTTCCCTTACGTACTGTACAGATTCATCCCACGTGAAAACACTCATTGAAAAGGAATTGGTCACATCACAATGTTGTTTTTTTTCAGAAAAACATACAGTGTATGTGATTTTATCCTGCAAAAGTGTTTTAAATGCAGTGTTAAGTTAACGACTTGGTGTCATTCTTGCAGCTCCAGGCATTTTTCTTGGTAGCCGATGACTTGATGGATCAGTCGACGACAAGAAGAGGACAGCTGTGCTGGTACAAGAAGGTATACGTTTGCCAGCAGCATAGCTTTTAAGAAAATTATTGTTTTGCCTTGAGCTCCATTGGCGCTTTTGTGTTTAACATACATTTGCGTAGCTAATTGAACCGTGCTTTGTGTTGGCAGGAGAACGTAGGCAATGATGCCGTCAACGATTCCTTTCTTCTGGAGGCCACAATTTACAGGTTGCTGAAAAAATATTGTCGAGGGCAGCCCTACTACCTCCATCTTGTGGAGCTCTTTCTGCAGGTACCGGCCAAGAAGCCACAATTAAAACAGCCATCATTTAACTTTAAAAAAATATAAAATTAATTCCACATCCTCCCTCACATCATACATTGCAAAATCCTGACGTTCTGGAATGCGTTACCAGGTGCATCGACGGTATCAGGCACACAGGACTCATTAGAGTAGGCGTGGGGAGAGGGGGAAGGAATTTGCTTTGGGGAGGGAGGGGGGTGGAGGAAGGTGGGGTTGGCTAGGTCATTGCCGTTCTGGGCTCAGGTATTTAAGATTGTTCTAAGGTTGAGGAATTAACCCCATGTTCATGTGTATTCTTCTTCCTTGTCTCTGAGCTAATAGCTCAGATGTTCCAGTGCTGAGATTGGGCCTAATACCATTTAACGTTTGAATGATAAAGGCAAACATGCATTTGCACGTGACCTGTCATCTTATGCATTCATATTTATCACTTTGTAAATTGGAGAAGACCCTTCCATTGCTCGCGTCATGCCTGTGCAGGTGGAAGGGCCTCCACTAGAGGGAGCTCTGGAGGTCATTTGGCTGATTTTTCCATCATTTTTCACCCTCCATTGTGTTGGTTTAGTTTTTATGGCGTGCAGACTGTTTGCTTTGATTTACGTCGTTTTGATGTTTTTTGCAACTTATAGGGAGGCATCCCCAACATAAACCGCGCTATTACTGGTATCTGCACAAAATTGTCATCTTCCTACTATTTGTGGATATAGAGAGGTGTTCTTATGCAAAATATACTCTTTAGGTCTTTCGGTAAAGTCACTTATATAGAAACACAATAATAAAAATCACGACGTTTCGATCGCAACACAAGCAATCGTCCTTAGGTGAAAATATAGCAAGAGAGCTGCTGAAGCAGGGTGTTATATAGGCGTCAGATGGGTGCAGCCCAAAAACATTCTGGACATTGTTAAAAGGAATCATTTTTGGTCTGATTGCATTTTAGAGAATTATTAAATTATGGTTATGTTGTTTTTCTCTTGGTGTGCCCTCCTATATTTTTCAGACAACTTACCAGACTGAGCTGGGGCAAGCGCTGGATCTCATGTCGGCACAACCAAACAAAATTGACCTGAGCATATTCACAGAACAGCGGTATGACCCACGGTCTGATTATACAATGATGGCTTGAGAAAATCTCCTGAGTTTCTGACAAAAACTAGTCGGGGGGGGGGGGGGGGGTGTACCTTCAAAAATGCCTTGCCTGCTTTAATGTTTGCAGCGTGAGGTTTATTGCAATTGCAGATAATTAAGCCAGATGTATGGACTTTTAAGGGCAGTGGTTTAGAAACAAGTTGGAAACTATATGGCCAATGAAATTGATAACAATTGTTTCATTCACGGTTAACAATTCAAAATTAATTTTGTTTCAACAAGTGTATGGTGTCTTAAGATGGTGGCTATAAAATGGAAACTGACAAGTAAAATAAAGTGCTATATGTATTTTTTATCCTTTGGCAATAATTTAATATTTGTTTGCAGATCAAAGATCGTAAGAGGTACATTGTTAATTTCTTTTTTATTGCCTTTTCAGATACAAATCCATCGTGAAATATAAGACGGCATTTTATTCATTTTATTTGCCTGTGGCTGCTGCCATGTACATTGTAAGTATGTTTGGTTAATTTACACCACCATATACCATTTAAAAAAGGAAGATTGTTTATGATAATTGGTTTTTTACCCTCTTATCTGGCAACAAAACTGACACCTTTTTTACGTAAAAAAGATGTCAGTAAAAAAACAATTATCATATTTTTTACTGGCAAATGAGGTACCAATGGTGTAAAAGATTGTTGATGTTTGAAATTACCATTCGCATCAGTACAATTTCAACATAACCCACTTATTGGTGGTGGCTTTTTTTTCAGGCTGGCATTGAGAGTGAAGAGGCCCATGAAAATGCTAAAGCGATTCTGCTGGAGATGGGGGAGTTCTTTCAAATCCAGGTGCTTCACCAACACTTCTTCATAATTGAGCTTTCCCTATCCGAGCAAACTTTGCCCGAGCCCGCTGCTTCTTGTCTATGAACAGCCTCGCGTGCCCAGCATTCACCGTTAGGGTGGGAAATGTTAAATCCATAACTCCAAAGGCAGTTCACATTACATTTGATTTTCCAGACATCCATTATTTCTCGGAATCGCTTTGTTCATCACAACTTAGATAAGTTAAATGTTACCTTTTGTGTTATGGGAGCAGAAAAGTATTACCTGTTTTTTGACAAGGGAACGTATTCTCTTTTGTATAATAACAGATGAGATAACATTTAAAATTAGCTAATGCCATTTCCCATGCCCTCATGACACCACACATGTGTGCCTGCTGTAGGACGATTATCTGGATTGCTTTGGAGATCCAGAGGTGACGGGAAAGATCGGTACCGATATCGAAGATAATAAGTGTGGCTGGCTGGTGGTGCAAGCTCTTAAGAAGGCCAGCCCGGAGCAGAGAATTATCTTGGAGGTAAAGTTTGTTTGTTCCATTAACCATCCACCAGATGGTGCTCCATTACAACTCCACAGGATCATCTCAAGTCGTATCAAAATATACATTTTGTAGCATTGTACAGGCTCACGTAGTGTGGGCACACGATATGGATATCTATTTTTAAGCACAATGATTGCTTTTATTTATACAATAATTTTAGAATTGAATGTTTTAATACCGATTAGCACGGTTCACTGTGTATGGTGCGAAAGAAGTTCAACATTATCATGAATTTGGCATGTTATGCAATGCCTTATTAAACTAAACTTGATTTACATGCTTTCAAAGTGGTTCAGCTACAAACCATCCGGGACATGACCATAAACACAAAGGAGACCTATCAACGGTTTGTGTCGCTCCCGGCGTCAACGCGCCTTTCGTGTCTTACTTCGCAGGAGAACTACGGGCGTCACGACGTGGAAAAGATTGCACGCGTCAAGGACGTGTACACGGCGCTGGAGCTAGAGCGAGTTTACCACGAGTACGAGGACTGCAGCTACCGCACGCTCACGGCGCTCATCAAGCAGCACGCCGGCAGCCTGCCCGAAGAAGTCTTTTTGGCCTTCGCTCGCAAAATCTACAAGCGCCAAAAGTGATGGCGTCCACCTTTTTTTAGGTTGGATTTTGTTTTGTTAAGACGCACACTGGCCTGCGATGTTTGGCCACGGACGTAGGATAAGGTTTCCGCTTACGAAGGTTGTTGGGAGGAAAATGGAATGCAAGGTCTGTATTTGAAGGCGCACACCAACGGAACAATGTTTACTGAACTGGTACCCTGCATTCTACTGATGCAGTGATCTGATTGGTGTCAGTCTACCAGAATGAGCTATTGAGTATGGTGAATCTGTCGATTGGAACATGGTTGGTCATACCACATTTAACATGTTTTTAATCTCTGTGGCTTAGGATTAAGAGTATACTATCAATGATGATTCGTCGGATGTACATCTGTCCAGAAGAGATACTTTAAACTACATTTCAGGGTGATTTTTGGGCCTGCATGCTTTATGGTAACAAAAATCAAACCCATGCTCCTACTTGGATGCCCACACAGCCTTTCAATTGAAATTGATCAAGTGATCTGTCCTGGCTCTTTGGTTCTTTCGGTAAAGTCACGTAGGTATAAAATAAAATAAATCACGACGTTTTGGGCGCTTGTGTTGACTTTACCGAAAGAACCAAAGAGTGGATTCCTGCAGTCACGAAAGCTTCAAATCAAGATTGATCTGTCCTGGGTTTGTAAATTTCCCCAGAGAAGCACAATCTTGACAGGTGATTGGTGGAGTGCTTGCGCTATCATGTGTTTCACTTTTCCGATTTTGGCAAACATGGGGGTACATCTCTTTATCACTTTCACAGCTGTGGCAGCATGTGTCTGCCCGACCACTGGTGAGTGGGTACCTTGATCAACAACAAAAACTCATGAAAGCTACTTGCACTGTTATGTGCAATGTGCTGATGGCATGGAAACATTAACTCTATTTGGTGACTACGTAGATTATTGGTAACCCAATGAACATTTAACTTTGGACCAATGCGGGGCCAACGTTGGTCCGACGGTTCCAACCACATGCCAGAGTTGATCCATCGTTGCATGTTTACTGGGAACCACTTGACCAGAAACAATTTGAAATTATTAAATATGCATTGTGTAATGTTTAGCTGGACAACATACATTGCAGGAGTTGTAAGTGTTCTTGCTCTGGCCATCAGGTTTATTATTTTTTTCTAGTAATTGAATACTGTTTGATTAACCATATGCTCTATTGGTTATACCTAATGTGGGTTCATGATAAAACACTATCCAATGTTTCTCCGCTTTGTGTTCTTTAAATTGAACTTTGAAAATGAGTTAATAAAGGCAGTGATTTTTTTTCTGAATTTTTTATTCCACAAGTATATAATTTTCCAGTGTTTACAGCTCCCCAGAAATGTTGCAACCATTGATAATGCATCTACTATGTAATTATTCAGATGCACAGCCAGGAATAGTGTTTGTCTGTATCATAAGAGTAGTGGCACCATATAGTATTCTCGTTCCACTTTCATCACAGTCAAGTAAAAAAAATGTACAAGTACTTGCAGCGTTACATTTGTTCATATTAGACCATGGTACAAAATATTATTTACATCTTGAATATTAATATGGTGTTTCGGTATTTAATATGGATTTGTCATTACACAGTACAGCTTCTAAGAACCTTCTTAGATATAAACAAACACATTTTTACAAATACCAGATGGCATAAGAGCAGTCATCATTGGAGTGCAAATGTTAAGAGATTTTTTTCGTGAAGGTTCTGCTTGGAAAGTATAGGTTTTGCATTTTTTTGTGTCTATCTTTGCCACTCAGAGATAACGAGTACCTGCAGAAAGCCTGTGCATGTGAGCGTAGACTACGGTACTCAGACTGCGTATAGGTCAGACAGTTGTCACATCTCCCTCTGGCAGCTTGCAAGTGGGTGTTGTTTACATGGTGATTCAATACATGATCCATCAACTCCATTGCATGTGTGTGTTTCCCCACACAGTAAATTGTTCTGGCAACAGATATCCAATCATGATATGAATAAGGGCGAGAGCTTTTGTGCATGCAATATGCACGCCTTTGTGTGTGTGTGTGTGCATGCGTGTTGTAGAATTACACGGGTAGCCTCGGTGAATTAATATCCAGGGCCAAAGTCGCCACCTTCCTGGATGGGCAAGGGGATGTCCTTGTGGGCATTGGTGCGGTACACCTCGCATACTCGAAT